>NC_083284.1:38324099-38941599 GCF_963506605.1 Zootoca vivipara
ACTCCGAGAAATGCTGAGAAGATCTTGGAACAAGTTGCTTCTCTGTGAAACTACAAGCGCAGGCAGGTGGGTTATTGTTATTCTCAGCACCTTACTGGAAGTAATAAAATGTGAACTGAAACATCAGCACATTGCTATATTCTCTAACCACCCAGAAGGAAGGGAGGATATCTCCCTTCTGAGTGTTTCATTGCTTTTTTTTATTTCATATTTTATATGAGGCTGCATGGTGCAGAAAGAAGTAAAGGTTAAAAATGGAAGATCAAGAGAAAAAGGAGAGAAGGGAGGGGGGACAGAGAGAGCACACCTCTGAATTTAAAATACGAAAACAACTTTGGCCATTTATTACACTTAGTGGAAGCAGGGGAAACACAGGGTGGGAGAAATGGTTCAAGGATGCCATGAGACAAACAACAGAGAACAACAGGGTAGATAAATACAGAAAACAGTGGAGCCAAGAATGCACATAAATGATACTAAGGGCTGGTTCAAACAAGGGCTCCTGCATATTTGTAGAAATACCAGATGAGTTTTAAAGCTCAAGATGGTCCAGTATTATTATCATTTTTAAATCATTCAGAAAGGATATCAACTGTAATGAAAAGACAGGGTTCATGAATATTATAGAATGGCTAAAGAACTAGAAAACCGCTCACTGTTCAGGGCTCAGCCTCTTCACTCTCAACCTCAACCCCCTGCCTTGCCATACATTAGCTGTCAGCTCAGAAACTCCCTCAACAGCAAAGCTCTGCTCCCAAGGCACAGCAAGCAAAGTGTGCCATCGATTGCTGGATCGTAGAAAGCTGGCTGCACCTCTCCTTTATCAATTAGCCTTGACCACAACAGCAATAAGAATACATTCCTGATTCCTCCCCTATACTGTAGTCTCTTTGTTTAATCTCGGAGGGATCAGGGCACACACAGGCAGGGAGATGGGTGTCCCTGCATACAGTGAGATATTTTTGAACAAACCTTTGACTTGTCCTCACTTCAGCCCCATATGGACGTGCTCTCCAACATTTCGCTAAAGAAAATAGGGAATCCTTTTGTTTTGCAACAGATGATTCAAAGGCAAGGTTGGTAGTGCCCTTTCTTATGGTGAAATATTGGCTGGGAAACATAATTGCCCTACAATCTTTTGCCAGTGTTTTCCAAAATGGAGCCTCACTCAGCATGTGAAATTGCAAACAGTGCACCAGGTGATGTCTTAGTGTTCATGCGCAGGAATATGCATGGATGTGCACCACAGAGAAGTTATGTCAACCTCCCACTCAGAGATTTAACTGTATTAAATTGAAGCAATTCCACTAGTGTGTCTGCTAGTATTTTACCCCCTCCCCCAACCATTTCCTATCAGTTTATTTGAAAATTATGGCAGGGAAGAGGAAAATGTCAATAAAATTATTATGGCTGGACTGCCAGGATTTTTGTTGTGCTTATTTTACTTTCAAGGTGGCCAGTGGGTATTTGTGCACACCCCTTCTTTTGTTTTTACAGATAATCTCTCAAGGGGCCTGCACTCTGGTTGCTGATTTTGTTTTTACTTTTCAAGAAATAAATGCAGGAAACGTGTCCCCCCCCCTGCCAAGTAAAATAGGGAACTTCCTTCAAAAACAAAATCAGTGACTGCATATGTGCTTAGTACCTGGTTTCCAAGCTTCAAATAAGATTCAGGGGAAAATGTAAGAGGAAACTTCTCCTGTGTGGCTTTGTCAGATCAGGAAACCCATGGGTACCTCAAGACAATAATGTAAGCCCAACTTCACACTCACCCAACTTCTAAAGAAAGGATGAAGTGCCTGTTGAAAGTACCAGAAAAACGGAAGCGTATTTCACAGAGTAAGAAAACTTTTGAGAAGTTGAACAGATTTCAGCCCAGGACCAATTTCCAACGATGCAAATACAGGTATGAGCAATGACACTTCCAGTTGTGGTATGCGGATAGTAATCAACGCCTTCCAAAACTGAATCAATTAACATCAGAGAAATGGCAGTGCTGAAGGTTAAAAGACTGGCCCGTTTTTCTTTTAAGAGTTTGTTGGAGAGTTCTGGCTTTTGAGAAGTACTTCAAGCCTCCAGTGCAAAAATCTACATCACAGGTGAAAGCTCAATGTTTGATCGAATTCAAGGCATTAGCAATATAGGGTTGCATTATTTCTGATTTTAGAATAAAAAAACCCTAACGCCACCTTTCATTTATAAAATGAGATTCTCTAGACAATGCCACATGACTGCAAGCTATTAATTATAATGTTCTACTGTTATCTTTTGTTCAGAACAACAGTGCTCCTGAGGTCCTGTAGCACTTTTTTTTCCCATACAAGGTGTCAGGTTTTGATTAAGCATCATTATGTACAGTTCATTAACAAGGTATCTTAAAATGAGTTTTTGATTGAACACTTTTATTGGCCATTTAATATGATTTATGGATTCTGCTATAATAATTTCACATACAGCATTTGCCAGGCCAGTTGGTGTATTTTTCATTAAACAATGGCATTTACAGTTCTTTTTTTTCTAAATGGCTTTACTTTTAAAGCAATGCCGCTAAGGTCTTTATAAATGGCTCCAAGCAGTATATTATTATTACAGCCATTCTATTCCTTTCATACACGGAGTCAAAATCGAGCAAAAATTGTTCCTATACTCTATTTAACTTTTCAGAATCACAGTTCTCCGAGGCTCATATTACATGTAATACCATGAATTTTTATTAATTTTTTTATTAAAGTTTATATACCACTTGATTGTTTTTAAAAACACATGCACCTCAAAGTCACAAATTGTGCGACTTCCCTTCTCTGTGATTTCCCCACCAATAAAATACAGCCTAGGAATTGTGAATGTTATAATAGAAGCAGCACCAGGGGATGATATGATTAACCCTTTCCCCACAGCTAAATTTTGTGACTACCATAAGCCACCTCCCTAACTTTTTCCTACCTGAGTGTGAGTGGGGAAGCAAACATATATTCCAACACCATGTGTCATTTGAGCCTAAGGCTTAAAAATTATTTTCCCATGGCAAAAATAAGAGATGCACCCCAATATGATGCTGAATGAATGAATGAATGAAACTGAATACTAATAAATCAGCTGACCTCTTAAAATAGTAATAAATGGGAATTAGCAATTGGGTTGTCCTGTTCTAACAAATTATTTGTTTTAGGAAGCTGGTATCTATTATCTAATGCTAGTTTCTGTCTGCTTCTCACTTATATATTTGACACCACTGTGCTAATAATCAGGTTGCTGTGGAGTATACAGTCATTCCTGCCCTACCCTTCACAGTCCGTTTTCATTTCATCCAGCTTTTTCTCTCTCTGGTTTCTCATGCTTATTCTTAAGCATATAGAGCATAACTTCCTTAGACTGAAGTGTGCTGCTGTACCTGGTGTGTTTGGCAGCAAACTTTGCTTGCTAGCTGTTAACATCAGCATGGCTTCATTAGTGTCATATTTGTTTCGGGTTGTGTATATGCTAGGGGGCATTGATGTACTGTGATATCTTGACCGTATGCAAAAGTGTTCAGACATTGATTAGAGACAAATTAAGAATGGCTTAAGGACTTCAGCTGGTGTGAAGCTGGTTTGAGAAAGAACACATCAAACAGTAGCATTTGAGAACAAAGTACACGATGCATATGCATTTTGAATAACGTTGTGTGAACACAGATTAAAAACCCAGTGCTGAAAATGCAATGAGTGCAAAGTAAATGGGAGTGTGATTGCAGCCACAGTCTCCATTGTTTACTCCTCCTTTCCCCTATTCATTCATAAAAAATAATGATCCCTGATGTTGAGCAAGTCATTCATACTCCAGCTAACAGATGATGTCATTTAGACATTGGTGGACTGCAACTCTCATAATTATAGAATCATAGAATTGCAGAGTTGGAAGGGACCCCAAGGGTCATCTAGTCCAACCCCGTGCAATGCAGGAATCTCAACTAAAACTTGACTCCATTGGTTCAAGTCCTGACTTCCTGACCGTAGGCAACGCTGGCTGGGCTGATGGGCATTGGAGTCCAACAACATCTAGAGAACACCTCATTGCTTATTCCTGTGCTAGCAGATATATCTTGAAGGATTTTTACCCGATAAGAAAACTGATTTACCTTTTCCTTTTACGTTCAGATGGGAGGGGGGGATCACCATTCATGCCTTTGAGGCCAAATTCTTCCCTTGAAAGTTTGGGTGTTTTGACTCCTGCATGGAACACCATAGTCTACCTATTGACATGTGTTGGGTTGGTATAGCATTATACCAGTGCCTATATATATATATATCTCAGCATGAAGTTTAACAAATGTCAGTCATCGTGCCATATTTAAAACCCTATAACAGAGCAAATTCAGAAGCACATTTATTCATCCCATATGCTACAGAGTTAAAGTTCCCACCATTCTGCCAGGATTTTGATTCTGTGTTCAGATGTTGAGTGTTCAGCTTATGCATAGGTTAACATTTCACACACAGAATATCATAACTGAAAATACCTCCTTGGCATACATTTGTGAAGCAAGGCATTGGTTATGTATATATATTATATTCTTCCTGTGCTAATGCAATTTTCAAAGTACCGTATTTTTCCGTGTATAAGCCTAGGTCCTTTCCCTAAAAAAAAAAGTCAAAAATTAGGGGGCGTCTTTACACAGGGTCATATCCCCCCCCATTTTCTTAAATCTGATTTCCCCAAAATTGGGGGCATCGTATACATGGGGGCATCTTATAGACAGAAAAATACGGTACATTAGATATTGAGATTTGATTTCTTAGAGCACTTTGGAAGCAGAAAGCAATTAAAGGCCCAGT
Source organism: Zootoca vivipara (assembly GCF_963506605.1). Classification (NCBI taxonomy): domain Eukaryota; kingdom Metazoa; phylum Chordata; class Lepidosauria; order Squamata; family Lacertidae; genus Zootoca; species Zootoca vivipara. Next base: position 38,328,914 of record NC_083284.1, read on the forward strand.
AATATGACCCAGATTAAATTGTAATCCATTTCTTACTATGCACCATGGTCATTTTCCCTTACCTTGGTGACTCCTGTGGTGCTAAACCCTATAACATGCCTTGCTAAAAATAGGGAAGATGTCTCATTCTGTTTCATCTTGTCACTCCCCCATTAAACCCTAAATATACAAAGTGTGGCCACATATATATTGTATGCTCCTGCACCTTGAAATTTACCACCACACTACTGGTCAGAATTTTTAATTCTGTGTTGCATCAGAGATGTTTTAGTCAGAATATAGTGCTTTTCCTATTACTCTTACTTAGACTAAGGTGTTTAGGAATTGTTTTACAGTGAAACAATGGAGAGGGAAAGGACAACATAGCCAAATCTTCAAGAAAATCTAATTACCTTCCCAAAAAACAGCTATCCTCATTTTGTTTCATGCTTGTTTTGATCCATTCACAATAAAACAAAAACTGGACACCATCCAGGAAAGACAATCCACTCTAGTTGCTGGTATCCCAGAGTTATCAGGGACCTCTAACTAAAAGTGTGGGATCTGGAGTGTGTAAGCTTCTAAAAAATCTGAATTGTTTTCTGTGGTTATATTTCTTATCAACTATTGCTGTTGTAAAAATTTAAATATAGATATGAAATCACTGTTGAATTTTGAAACCCACTAACCTGTAGTTTTCTTGCCATTACCAAAACAAACCATAATTGAGACAATAACATTTCTTTAGCTCCTTTCCTATCTTATGACCCTGTCAATGATTTTCTTTCTAGCCACATTTTACCTTTACCCTACATCTTCCCATCTTTCACATATTGGCAATGCTTAAATTCATTACGTTATCTGTAGAAAGGAAAAACATTTTGGAATCAGTCAGCTGGCTTTCCTGTGAAGTGTCTCTCTTGTCCAAACTGGCAATAAAAACACCCCATCTCTGTGTATTTATTTAATATGTACAGTGGAACCTCGGTTTATGAACGCCTCGGTTTACAAATTTTCGGTTTACGAACGCCGCGGACCCATCTGGAATGGATTAATTCACTTTCCATTACTTTCAATGGGAAAGTTCGCTTCAGTTTATGAACGCTTCAGTTTATGAACAGACTTCCGGAACCAATTACACCCATGCTTCGGGTTAAGTACGCTTCAGGTTGAGTACTCCGCGGACCCGTCTGGAACGGATTAATCCACTTTCCATTACTTTCAATGGGAAAGTTCGCTTCAGTTTATGAACGCTTCAGTTTAAGTACTCCGTGGACCGTCTGGAACAGATTAATCCACTTTCCATTACTTTCAATGGGAAAGTTCGCTTCAGTTTATGAACGCTTCAGTTTATGAACAGACTTCCGGAACCAATTGTGTTCATAAACCGAGGTACCACTGTAATGTATAAAGGCAGACAAATGTTTTTTGGGGGAAAGAAGCCACAATGTGACTCCAAATCCAATGCAACAGTAAACATGTTCAATTTTTAAATAGATAATTTGTCACGTAGACAGTGTCCTTTAAAATTTCTTCTCCTTACATTCAAGGCCTCACATAACTCACATCTGCCTACTTATCGTTCATCTCTTAGCACATCACCCTTCCCTCTTGCCTGTATTAATACAACTTCTGTCTCAGATTTGTTTTGTTTTCTTTCAAGCTAATACATGCGCTCACTCTCTCCCCCCCCTCATATCTGCTCAGAAAATGCTTTGTTTTGTTAGTCATAGACACTTATCCTTGCATTTCCCCATTCAGCATCTTCATTTGCAGACTCATAATTTGCGTGTGTCAGAAGTAAGTCCCAGTATTTTCAAAAGAGCACTCTGCACTCTTTTCAACAGGCAACTGTATGCAGGATTGTGGCCTTGGCCTCACAATGTGTTGAAGAAATGAGATTGCTTTTAAAAAAAAACCTCAAATGACACACAAGGCACTATTCTTCTTCTGGTATCACCAAGGTGTGTGCATGCCGAAACAGCCTAATTATATGTTCTTTCTGTTATAACCAGTCTCCTTCCTTTCCCCATTTGCTCCTAACTGTAACCTTCACTTGTCACATCATGTCTAAAATTAGACTGCTGGCTCTTTAGTGCACAGAGAATGTGTTTCTGTTTGAACTTCAAAGGGTCTTTTTAAAAATAAAATAAAAAAATGCATTAACACCCCATCTTTTCATTCAAGGAGATCAGGGTAGCACACATGGTTCTCCCCTGCATTCAATCCTAACCACAAGCCTGTGAGGTAGACTAGCCTGAGAAGCAATGACTGCCTCAAAGTCACCCAGTGAACGTCATAGCTGAGTGGAAATTGGAACCCTGATCTTCTAGGTCTTAGTCCAGCACTCTAACCACTATACCACACTGCCTCACTAAGTTATCCTGCCTTGCGCACAGTAGAGGGGCTTTAAAAGAAATGAATGCCAAATTCAAATCACTGCTTGAACCTATGGAAATCTCAGCAAAGTTCATGATTCCTAAAGGAATGTGTTGAATTCTAATAGGAAGAATTTCATTTAAAAAAAAGAATCTTGAAAAACAACAGACTGCAGATCAGTCCTGGCAAGACAAATAAGGTGGTTTCTCTGCCCAGCAAGTTGATGGTTCCATTGTTCTAGATATGATTGCACCAGTCTCCCCAAAGAATCAAGCCACCAGCCTGGGGGTGATAGATCTACCTTTGTTACTGGAAGCCCAGGTAGTGCCAATGGTTCGGAGTGCCATTCACCAGCTCGATAGAAATAATGTTATCTATGTCCTGGATATCTCCAGATTAGGCAATGCATTTGTCCAATACTGCCTGAAAAACGGCAAGTAGTAAAAACAAAGTTGCTAGGCTACTAAATGGGACTAGTAATTGGAACATATCATATTGGTACTTATAGTACCCAGGTATATGGGCTCCTGAACACAATTGAAATGCCAAATGCTTATTTTTAAAGCCCTACAAAGGTAGGGCACGAGATATCAGACAGTGTGTCTACTCCCTACACCACTCTACCTGGCACTAGGATCAGGAATTTGATTTTCATACTAGAACTGAACCCCCATTCCTTTCACATGAAGATGTACTCCTGCTTTTCCTCCAAGTATTATTTGTTCCAGCAGTCTAATCTGGGGAGAAAAAAAGTCTTTCTGTTGTCACTGCTGTTAAACAATTGGGAGTCAGAAACTCTTGCTGCATTTCACCCAGAGATCTGCCTTATGCCCATCCCTGGCTGAAATATTCATAGCAAATCCACACACAAAATGTATTTGTTCATAGGATCAGTCCAAATATGGCCATGGGGTAATGTGTGCCAATGTTAATATGGCACCTCAGGAGCAAATTGTATAAGTGTAAGGTGTGTTTATGGGAAACCCAGCCAGATGGGTGGGGTATAAATAATAATAATAATAATAATAATAATAATGCAAATTGTTGCTGACTAGAGGTGTTGAAAAGTTCTGTTGGAAATGGGAATGGATATTGTGAATGCTTGCTTTATTCAACTTGTGTACAGAATGTAAATCAATCCAGCAAATATACTGTTGTTTTTGCCACAGCAGATAGCAAGATGAAAAACGTAGTTTTTGTTGGAAGCCAAACTACACCATAAGAGGAGAGTGCTGCATCCAACTAACATGGGTCAAAATGGAAATCAATGTCTTCTTATATCCCTATTGCTGATTACATTATGATTATCTACTTGAGCGCAGAGTTGGTGGAAAACAGGAAAATGTATTTTGTGCACCAGCTATATAATACATAAATGTCACGTAAGCATCTCCATAACCTAGGTTTTATTACTGAAAGTTAATGATTTTCTCAGCAGCCATTTTGCTGGCCCATTAAAATAGGCTGTAACTTACTGTTTATATCAATGTAACCACATCATACTTGCATAATTTCTGGGCTAGCTCCACGATGGCTCTCTAAACTTGCAATAATGCACATGTTTCTGTGAGTAAGCCCATTTAGCCCAATGGGTCTTACTTCTGAGAAGAGGTGCATAGGATTGTGCTGAAAGTGCTGTGACCCACTGCAACCCCTTTGCAGCTTTCGGTTTCTTTTCTTTATGTATTGATTTCCCTGTGGACAAGCTGATCAAACCTGATAATTCAACTGCTGAAGTGATAGGAAGCTGCCCTCTTTCTTGTCCTTGTCTGTGTTTCCTTATTTCCCCAGTGACAAGCTGCCCAAACGTGCTATTCTAACTTCTTTGAGGTGTAGGAAAACCTCTGCTATTTTGGAGTCTTGATCTCAGGGTACCCCTGCATATCGTTTTTGAAGTTCTCATAGTTTGACATAGGAGAAGAGATGCTACCTGCTTTCCTCTTGTTGCAGCACAATATGGGAGGCATGTGCAGGGCACACTGTTCAGTGACATTTTAGAGATCTTCTCCACAACCACAAATCTAAACTTACTTTTTAAAAAAGCAACCATGTAATTGTAGTCTAGTGTCAGAATTATAATCAATGCTTCAAATCATAAAATAATTTTAAAAAACCATAATGGTTGAGATGACTGCATGCCCTGATCTAAACACTAGATAGAAGTGGCGCAGCAGATGCCTGAAAGCTGAATTTGAGTGTAACAGCACTCTTCCCATTCATGATGCCCAGCAACTTGTCAGAGGCACACTGCCTTTATCTCATTATAAAGCTTTCTTTAGCCATCTCACTCCTTTCTTTTTCCTGCAAGACCAATTGCAGTCATTAACAGTCGTTAACAGTCATCAACAGGTTTACCACTCCTATCAGCCAATCACCCATTCCCACCACCCTTCTGAGTAATACCCCCTCCCCACCCTCTGACTATACATAAGGGTCTGGTGACTTCTGTTTTAGTGTATCTGAAGAAGTGTGCATGCACACAAAAGCTCATATCAATGACAAACTTAGTTGGTCTCTAAGGTGCTACTGGAAGGAATTTTTTTTTATTTTTTTGTTTCGACTACGTCAGACCAACACGGCTACCTACCTGTAACCTTTCACAGTGAAGGTAGAAAATACTCTCATTGAGAGCCTTATACTCCACTAATTTGTCTAATCTTTTAAAGCCATCCAAATTGGTGACCATCACTAAGTGGAAGTCAAAGAGTCAAAGATTCCCATAGTTTTAACTAACAGACTATGTGAATAAGTGCTTTCTTTGTTCCCATTTACACATCTTTTTATTATTATTAAAAAAAACCCCCAAAAGCTCCAAACACTGTAATCTTTCCTGATAGGAGAGTTGCTCCAACCCGTTGATCATTTGGATTGCCCTTCTCTGAGCTTTGTCCAACTCAAGACTAGAATGCTGTGGCTACTTGCAGGTTTGTCAAGCAAACCACTTCACTAACCAACAGTGACTCATCTTAGAAGTACTGTACAGTAAGGTTACCAGACATCCCCGTTTCCCGGGGATAGTCCCCGGATTTACAAATCAGTCCCCTGACAAAATCCTATCACTCTTATTGAAGTTGAAAAGTATCCCCGGATTCATTGGAAAAAAATCTGGTAACCCTACTGTATACTAATTGCAGGGGTAGAAATACTGAAGAATTTTAAAATGTTTTATGTATCTATTAGTTACAGGTAGGTAGCCGTGTTGGTCTGATGTAGTCGAAACAAAAAATACAAAAAATTCCTTCCAGTGGCACCTTAGAGACCAACTAAGTTTGTCATTGGTATGAGCTTTCGTGTGCATGCACAGTTCCTCAAGTATCTGAAGAAGTGTGCATGCACACGAAAGTTCATACCTATGACAAACTTAGTTGGTCTCTAAGGTGCTACTGGAATGATTTTTTTATTTATATATTTATTGTTATTAATTATTAACAGTATTGTAGGAAGGGCAGAACGTGGGACACCACAGCTTTTTAAAGAGCAATAATGACTGGTGATTTTCCTTGCTCTGGCAAGTGATTCAAGTAATATGAAAACATTGAGGTTTGAACACTTAGTGTCTTAGTACATAGGAAAGTTAAGAATGAGAAAAATAATCATGTGGAGGCTGGCTACTTTTTTCCTTTTCTTTGATGAGATTCTGCTTCATTCTAGCAGTTTAAAAGGTAACATTATTTTCAAGAGTCTTTGCATTTCTAAATAAAAGCTGCAGGTTGCATTTCAGCTTTTGCTGAGTTCAAATAGAGCAGGGGTGGCCACCTCCCAAGAGACTCTGATCTACTCACAGAGTTAAAAACTGGGAGTGATCTACCCCCTTTTGGGGGGTTCAGGTCAAAGCTGTTGAGTTTTTTTAAGGAAGGGAAGCCCTGTTTTGGGGGGTTTAGGTCAAACTTGTTGAGCTTCTTTTAGGAGGGAGGGAGGCCCATTTTTGTTTAGGGCTTCAGGTCATAGTTGAGCTTTTTTTTAGGGAGGAGGAAAATTTTGGGTGAGCCTTTTTTAGGGGTGCCAGTGATCTACCACAGACATCCAGTGGTCTATTGGTAGATCACAATCTACCTGTTGGACATGCCTGGAATAGAGCACTTCTGCTCTTTTGTGCTTCTCTGTGTTAATATAATGAATTAACAGAGATGCCTACATTTCTGGACTCTCTTTGAAGTCGTTGCCATAGGGGGTTGTCATGATGAACTCTTGCATTTCAAAACTGACCACTAAACTCATCTTCCAGTCTCCTATCCCTTCTTTAATAGGCATTCCTATAGTGAGCCTGAACAATAGGCTCGCCCCAGACAAGTCAAATATACAGTACATTGGAAGTCTCAACAGAGGTCCCATTAAAGAAAACTACTAATGAATGCAAATTATTGCTACAACAAGAATTTGTGTTTGTTATCCTACTTGCTGATCAGCTCCCAAGAAATCTGAGTTTTTTTTTTGTTTTTTTTTTTAAACATACTTTTTATTAATTTTACAAAATACAAAAAAACAAAAAAAACGGTACATACTTAAACCCCTTTTCCACCTCCTTCCTACCCACCCACATGGGTCCTCCCCTGCCACAGAAGTATCCCATGTTTGTGAACAGTCAGAAATGGTCCATTTTATGCTTGGATTTCTGTCCTCCTCCCCCTCCCCTGACCCCAAAGCCCCCCCCTGCCACCAGGGAGCTCCAGCAAACCAGGGCAGTACGCAGGAGGACATCCATCCAACCATCTATTGTTATACCAAAAAAAGAGAAAAATAGAAATAGGAAAAAAAGGGGAAAAAGAAAGGGCGAAGAAAAAAAAGAAAAAGAAAAAAACAATACAAAACAGAAAAATTTTTCTTGCATTCATAGTTGAAAAACCATATTTTATGGGCTTCCCCTCCCCCCCTTCCCCGGTTTTCATCCCTTTTTTATCATCTGCAACAGTTTCTTACTTTATAAAAATACACCTTTGTATCTTATACAACTTATAAATCAATTGTTAACATTTTCATCTAATATTCAAATCACTGAAAATTCAAACTCCCATTTTCTCTTCCCGTGCCTAATTTTTTTTTCTCCCTCTATAAGCCTCCATATTTTCACATTTTCCAAAATCCATTCACTTTTAAAACTATAACTATTCTCAATTTAACCTTACATCCCCGATTACCGGCTCCACCCCCCCCAATCCAGCAAATTCCAAAATCAGCAGACCAGTTATAAACCTGTTAATCCATCCTTATAATCACAACATCAAAATCTGAGTTTAACTACTTTGATTTGTTCCCATAATAAGGTGATTGCTTACCATTAAAGGCAGTCTGTGCTAGGCTTGATTTCAAATGGTTTCCATTGCAACACCTTCCATAGCTGCAGTTCTGGATTGTCACACTCTGAAAAAACAGGTCACGTTGATTAAAGAAATCAAATGCAAGATAAATGATAGTCTACACACTTTACCCAAAAAAAGAAGGTAAAAAAGAAAAGATAATCTGTGGAGCAGACAGAGAAAGCATAAGAACATAATGTCTCTGAGGTCTTGCTGCAGATGGTATATAGTAAATATAGCCCAAACTGCCTCCATAGAATGTCTGCTGTGCTTGTTGTCATTTGGGCTTTTGTTTTTCTATTACGACAACCCTCTGCTCTTACAGGCATTGTTTCATATTAAAATTTCATATTAAAATGTAGCTGTATTAAAACTTGACGCATCAAAAAGTCATACTAGGTCAGATTTTGGTCTCCTTGGGAATGTCTATACCAATATATGGAGGTTAGATGTTAGGCCTTTAGAACACCTTTGTTCAGAAGGTTGCAGAATTCATTTTATCCTTGAGTTTCTTTCTTGGCTTAGAAAGAGTGAAGAACTATTTTTAAAAAGAATTAGAACCAGGAGAGGACCACTTTTATTATTTTATAATATACCCAAGTTATCTGCCCTTTATGACTGCGTCTGATACAATCTCTACCATTTCTAGAGGTAGAAAAATATGATTTATAGAAGAACCAGCATATTATTCTTACGGCTATACTTATTATGCTGGCATGTCCCAATAACCTGGCCTATATGATGGAAGTGACAGTCCCATTAGTGACAGCTCCAAGTGATAGTCACAACAGATATATAATTTATATTTAACTACTGAACCTTTGTCTAATTTGTCTTGGTTAAATTTTCTTTTGCAAAATCCCTAGGCACAGACCCTTTCTGAAGTGAAATATAAGAACTGGAAAAAAGCAAAATTCTGGGAAACTCTGTAAATTAATTACTGAAGACATTTTTTTTACATTTCATGATATGACAAAGGAGAGACATAGCATAATCCTTTGCATATTGATCCAGAAGTAAGTCCTGTGTTTAATATGGTCTCTCACTTTTAAATATGCTTAAAACTTCAGCCTTGGCCATCTCATACAAACATTGTTTCTTCCATCTCCTGAAACAGCAATATTATAGCTGTCCAAGATGCCTTCTCGGGGAACCTGAGAACCTTATACAGTACACATCTTTAGATTGCAATTAGATTTGACAACCCACACAAAGATATATTTGCCATATTACATGAAGCTGTATGCATACATTTGTATACAAGGGCTATCATAAAAATGCACTCTGTTTTCTTACAGTGACATTTTGGGGGAAATGATGTTAAAATAAAATACTATTTAAAAAATAAAATTGAATCTAACTAGTCACAACCATACAATGAGACCGAAATTACTGAATGTGGACTTGAGGAATTCCAGTACAAATCTTTGCCTTAGGGGACTACTTTGGCCAAGTCCTGTGCTCACATACTCATATGAAAATAGCTGCAATGTACATCCCTCAAATAATCAGGAATAATAATAAAATAAAGACTGGGAAACACCTTGCACATTCAAAGTGTTACAAAAATGATTTATAAGGATGTATTCCAAATTGTATTTGTTAGGCGTTTCATCTGGGCTGTTTTAAAATTTCTCCAAGACTGAAATGTGTTCATATGAAAACACCTTTGTTTTTCACTCTGTAATGATACATAGTCGGCTAATTATGTATTAATTTTTTGAGTTGAATTTTGTGGAAATTCTACTTGAAAAAATATTTTCTACTTTCAGAAGAAAACAAGAAAAAGATAATCTGTAAGATAAATGGAGCCTTCTTACTGAATTTATGAAGGAAAAATACAATATAAATGTGGATGAATATAATTAAGTTTCTGTGTGGTAAACTGTTAAGAATAGCATACGTAGTAGTTATTATATGTATGCATTTTTGCTATCTTATACAGATTTGTGTACAAGAGAGAGATTTAATAATGTTTGTTTATAAAAAAAGAAAAAAAACTTTTACAGCCATTTTGGCTGCAGTTTTAAACCCACGTACCTCAGAGTAAGTCCCATTGAACTCAATCTGACTTTTGGTAGGCAATGTATAGGATTGAATAGGATAGACACTATTCTCAAGGAAGATCCATAATTTTTCTGCTGTCCTGATGAAGGCTCTGACTGAATTTTTTTTCTGCAAATAGTATAACCTGACTAGACATTCCATTTGGCAGACACCAGATGGCTGGTGGGAATGTCTCGTCGGAGTCTGGCAATTGCCGAAGCCTGAAGAGGGAGAAAAATGACATCCGTTGCATAACATTCAATATGATCATGAAATGCTTCTAGGACATAAGCAGATAACATATAAAAAGGATGTTGTTCAAGTCATCTTCCTGACATCCCCTGGTCACCTTCCCAGTGTGTCCAGTGGTAAAGTATTTCTCAGACGGTTACAATGTCCTTGTTTACATTTCGGCACCAACTCAAAACATACCTATTTACTCAGAGCTTTGAAGGAGTGTGATGGAGTTGAGCTCAGTTGTTAAATGATGGGACCATCTGTATTCATTTTATGAGTTATATAGGATTGGGTTAACTGTGTTTTTATCTGCTTTCGTATTTTATTTGATTGAGATTGTACCATTTTAGCTTTTTATGCTGTAGCCTGCCCTTATATAATTAATCAAAGAAGGAAAGGCTAGAAAATAAAATGAAATTTTAAAAGATATCTTTAAAAAAATGAAAAATATTGGACATCCATTTCAGCTGAATAAACCATGTAGGGAAAGTTCAACAGGTTTCATCTCTAATACTGTAGCTTCCAATGGTTCCTTTCAGCTATTCTGGGTGACCAGTAGCATTTAAGGGACATCAACCAATAAGCAAGCAGTAAACAAAAAGCATCACACCCTAAACCTCCCCCCAAATTGTAGCAGCTGGATTTTCCAGAACTTCCTGTGGCAAAAAGATCGTGATTATTAAATAGAAGTTGAAAGAAACAAGAGCTGTTGCTTAATTTAAATAATCTGGTGCACATGCATTACTAATAATCTCCCAGAAAACAAAACAATGAAGGTTGTTTTTGAAATAAGAGCCCTTTTAAATTAATATCCACACATTTTATTTCTGTCATTTCTGGTGTTTGCCTTTCATGAAGATGTGCCTTCTGTTTGGACTTTTAATGGCTATTAATTCAAATAGGGACACAGGTGGTGCTGTGGGTTAAACCACAGAGACTAGGGCTTGCTGATCAGAAGGTCAGCAGTTCAAATCCCTGCAATGGGGTGAGCTCCCATTGCTCGGTCCCAGCTCCTGCCAACCTAGCAGTTCGAAAGCATGTCAAAGTGCAAGTAGATAAATAGGTACCGCTACAGCGGGAAGGTAAACGGTGTTTCCGTGTGCTGCTCTGGTTCACTAGAATCGGCTTTGTCATGCTGGCCACATGACCTGGATGCTGTACTCTGGCTCCCTCGGCCAATAACGGGAGATGAGCGTCGCAACCCCAGAGTCGGTCACGACTGGACCTAATGGTCAGGGGTCCCTTTACCTTTACCTAATTAAAATATTTACATGCATGTTCTTAAAAAACCCATGCATGCCTCTGCTGTAAAGCACAGCGACTTTTGCAAGAATGTATGGATATAAATTTAGAAATAATTGATATAATTTAAATAGAAATACCATGCATCTCACCACAGAAAAGAAGATTTTTACCAGATGTCCTGCGTGCCTGCTCCGTCTGTTGTTCAGGTACTAACTGATTATGGCTAATTTCAAGGGCACTGCTCTCCCTTCCTTATCTTTAAACAGACTTGAACTGCACATTCCTTCAAAGTAGGGCACATGGCCACCCTTTGTGGTCTCATTTGGTAACATGACCTTATATCTAGAGCTCAACTGGTGGCTCACAAGACAGTTCCTATTACTCTTACTAAGGAAAGAGTCTCATTGGTTTAAATACTAATGCATATGTATCCATTGATAACACTATGCAAAAAAGCAATGTTTATGTGATTGCATAAATACTTTTTAAATTTGGTGTTATATTGATTTGGTCTGTATACACATCATATGTATTTTCTCCCCACCCCCCAATAATCCTGGGAAGGAGTGGGGTAGGAGAACTTGGGGGGGGGTGTCAATTCTCCTAGGAGGCGTAGTTTGGTCAGAATCAAGTATACACTAATACCAGTGTACAGGAAGAAGCAAAGATCACCAGTGTTGAAGCAATGATTCTTCAACATCAACTTCGTTGGACTGGACATGTTGTGCCTGATGGTCGTCTTCCAAAGCAACTACTCTATTCCAAACTTAAAAATGGAAAGCGTAATGCTGGTGGTCAACAAAAGAGGTTAAAAGACTGTCTCAAGGCAAATCTTTTAAAAAAGTAGTATAAACACTAACAATTTAGAAACACTTGCCTGCAAGCGCTCCAATTGGAGAACAGCCTATACCAAAGGTGCCATGGGCTTTGAAGACACTAAAACTCAGGACGCAAGGGAGAAACGTGCTAAGAGGAAGGCACGCTTGGCAAATCCACACCGTGATCAACTCTTGCCCATAAGCCAATGTCCCCACTGTGGAAGGACATGTGGATCCAGAATTGGCCTCCACAGTCACTTACGGACTCATTGTTAAAACCATGGTTGTAGAAGACAATCTTCCTCGGCTACGAGTGATCACCAAAGAAGAAGATACACTTTCAGAGTTAATGCTAAATACATTACTTCTGGTGAACAAGCCACCATATCCACTAGAGGGACATCAACATTTGCATCCCAGGCTTTTTAGACTCATCTACCCAAACATTGGTTGCCAGGTGTGAAATACATTAGCATTATTTTCAGCTTTCTTACCCCACCAAAGGGGACAAAGAATCATAACTCTTGATTCAAAACTACAGTTCTGAGGACTCTCTGTGGGATTTTTGCAATGTTTGATCAATGTAGATAAATATGCATGCATATTAGCAAAACCTTGCACAAAACACAGATGAAATCACACCCAGATTGGTCTTTGGAAGTGCTTTATAAATGAACCTATGTGCACTTGCAATATAGGAGAGGGAAGAATACGAACAAACTGAAGAAATTTGAAGTGCTTCAAATTGGATATTGTTTTGTACACATTTTGGTAAAACGAAATGATACGATGTCATTTACTGATTGCATTGGTTCAACTTTGGAAAAGATACTAGATAATTTGGAAAAGTATATAGGGCATCAAGACAGAGAGGAGATCACTTGTACGAGACTTCTATTTTAGCTATATGTAAATAATCTGGGTATAGCAGACTATACCCAAACTTTATAAAATGGGAAACCATTTAACAACAGGTTTGTTCTTAAAGAGGTTGGATATGGCCTTGAAAAGGTGACACAAAATGATATAGGATATAGGATATATTTAGAAAAGTCACCAGGCACCTCTTGCACGCTACAAAAAGGGAAATTAGAGGCAAAAAAATAGAGGATGGCGAATAGAAGGCTTTGGGAAGAAGGTTACAGAATTTTAAAATGCCTGCTTGGAATGTAAGTTCACGTTCTGCAAGTTTTTTTTTGTTCTTTTTCAACAATATGGGCAGAAGAGAATTTTGAATGACAAACAGTTGTCTTTATTCACAGCTATTATTTCTTTTCTGTGGTAGCGAGTGTATCATTGTCTTTCTTTCTTCTAATGTTTTATCCCTTTGAGGTAACGGGGATGAAGCCTTTCAGTCTCTCTCTCTCTCTCTCTCTCTCTCTCTCTCTCTCTCTCTCTCTCTCTGTGTGTGTGTGTGTGTGTGTGTGGAGGGGAGAGGGGAGAGGTCCTGCTGAGGTTTTAGGCCTCAGGCCAAACTTGTACTACTTATGTCCTAAATTGTAACAGGTTCAAGATGTACATGTGGGTGCTCAAAACATACAACATGATGAGAATGAGCCACATTGCACCAATTTACATCAAAGCTGAAAATACAATCTGTTGCCCTACTCTCCCAAATCCCCTGTGGAGATACAGTCATGTGTGCAAACCCATTTTCAGATGTTGCCATTACACGAGAATCCTGCCACATTTACAGAAAAGTATATAGAGGAATTGCCTCTGAACTCCTCTGTATTTATGAAATATAGGACTGCATTACAGACGAAGAAATGTAGCTGAGAAAGACCACAGCAGTCACAGGAACTTAAGTAATAAATCTTTGATCTTTTATTGTGGCCTTGTAAACTCCACAAACTAGTGGAGTCCTAAAATTTTCATCCTTGTAAAAGCTTTCATTCTTCATTCCACTGCTTTGTGAGGTAAAACTACCGTCACCTCAGAAATATTTAAGCTCTAATTGGAGTAGATGCTTCATGATTTGGCTGTATTCCTTCAACAAATTAAGGCAGTGACTCATTTCCTTAATTATTTTTATCTGTAGGAATAAGATTGGCTATGACTATAAGATATTGGGAGGGGGGGAGGTTGGAGGAAGTTTGAAAGCCATGTCAGAGAAGTTACATGACAATCAAGTTACATGGCAGCCAGTAGGGTCTATGTGGGTGAAAGTCGGCCACTGTCTCCTGAGGGACATTATGTTTTCACCCAAGCAGGAATAGGCTGAGAACCAAATTTAACAATTAGGAAATTCTCTGCTGAAACAAAGATACAGAAATGCATTTCTGACAGAAATGGATACACAAAATTAGATGTCATGATTCAGAGGAAGATTGTGCCACTATTGTTCAAGCTGAAACACGAACAACAAGGTAAGCTATGTTGAAAACAAGGCAATTATTATAAAAGAAAGGTGATAACCTGGGCTCAATATGGGTCACAATTCACTTGTCTTTTTGTCCCAGTGTATATAATACATGCGTGCACGAGGCCATGCATGCTTCCCCCCCACACACCTTTTTTTGCTTCTGTTACCCGTTACCATCTAGAGGATTTGAACAGATTGCTGGCATTATGGCAGCAAAGAGTAGCTTGGCAGCACTTAACAATGTTGTGACACTGACTCCTTTGCTCAAGGGCAAGGATAAGGAAGGAATACTGCCTTCAGCATGGTGCTAGAACCCTGTTTCAGGGACATTCAGAAGTTGAAAGCATTAGCACAAAAGAAGAAGTCTGAAGTTATTTTGGGTTTACATACTTTCAAAATCGCCAGGGACTGAAAACACAGCCAAGAATCGCTTCAGCAGTATTCCTTCATAAATCTGCATGATAATCTCTCAGAGGGGCTTGGGTGAAACTACAAGTATACATTTACTAAATTGAGTTCAGTGTCCGTATCACACACAAACACACCTCATTAATATTCAGGACCGCCCATGCTTATGAACTTGGCGAAGTTTGCATGCATGCTGAAAAGCAATTCAGATTAAGAGGCCGTAACTAGATTGGGAGGGAGAGGGGTTGTAGGCTACAGACACCAGCCCATTCACACTTGTAAGTGCCACTTGAATTAAGGGGACTTGCCTATGAGTACATCAAGAATCACATCAAGAACAGTTATAGCATAATTGTATCTGAGGTATCTTTGCCCAGCCCCAAGATATTTAAGGTGTTGTCCTTCAGACAAGAGAACTCAGCTAATGGTTGCAATCTAGAATTCAAAAATGGAGCTCCTGACTTTTAAAAGGCTTCTCCCATGCCCTCAGCTGTCTTGGATATGCAAATACTGGTAATGGTTCCGTTGAATTATTGATTTAATGGAATAGAGGCATGACTTGAACTTTAGACTTTCCAGATTAAGTATCCAGCGCTCTCTCTCTAGTAATAAACATACTCTTAAAACACTCCCAGAGGATAAATTAAATACCTTATTATTAGATCTAGGTTTGGCACCTTTGTTTCCCTGACAGAGGTTCTGCACCTTTAGCAGCTATGTGATAGGTAGAAATTTCGCAAGTGAGGCTTCTGTAGCATTGAAATATGAAGATGTGGAAAGTTGCAGTAAAAAGAAATTTGCATGACATCTAGTTATTAAAGGCATAGAGCATCTGTCAGGGGAAAAGGTGGCAACCTTATGTTTATCTTGGAGACAATCTAGCAATTCATAATAAGTACATGGTTCAGCTCTTTGCTGAAGGCACAAGCTCAAAACATTTCTGTGGTAGCAGGGGTGGGATTGGGTACATATGCTCCTGGAAATAAAACACCATTACAGGTAGGAACCTCACATTTTGGTTAGGGAGCAGGGGTAGAACCTTTATGCCTGAGGCATTTATATATGCAGTATTTATTATTATTATTATTATTATTATTATTATTATTATTATTATTATTTGCACAGAAGACCTTTCAGACAGGCAGTTTCTGCACCTGCAGTCAGAAATTATACAGTCCCAGTGAAGCTGTGTCACAAGATTATTCTAAATGTATAGAATATACAGAAAGAGGGGATGAAACCCCATGAATAATCAAGACAAAGAAGAGATCCCTTGTACAAGACTTCTGATTTAGCTATACATATTTCAGGATGGATCACTCTGTTTTCAAAAGCTGTATACAAAGGCAACGGACAACGCTAATGCAATGATTCTTTAAAAATATAAGATAATATTCAGTCACACCATAAAAGATTTAACATGAATAAATCCAAGAAAAATCAGTTAACTGTTTATCCCCAATCTCAGACCTGCTAAACCAGAGCATGCAAAGAGCGAAAGCAGGAGCAGAAAAACATATAATATAAAGGATAAAACCAGTGCTTTTTCAGGGGGTACTCAAGGGTACAAAGTACCAGCACCTCCTTTTGTTGTTTTACCACTTACTGAAACAACTTCATGGTGAGTACCAGCACCTATTTTTCAAGAAAGAAAAAAAGCACTGAATAAAGCATTAAGACAGTTAAATACTATATGATATAAGAGATACAAACATAAGATACAAATTGCAATTTAAAAATAGAATATCGTCATCTTATAATACCTTTGGGCAGAGGAGAGGAACTTGGCCACTAAGTCTGTTATTCTCTTATTTATATCAGCAAATAAATATTCCAGGTCCCTTTGAGGCAATTACATTCTTTTGTCTGAAGATTACAATCAAATAAGATATGTCCGAAAGTTTTGACTACTTCATCTCGCATATGGACACAGATGATGCTTGTATGGAACACCTTAAAATATAAACCACAAAATGAGGCTGTCATAAATTGCATTGAACTTTAAAGATTCATTGAATATTCAACAGAGAAAAGAGACAAAATCTTCTCAGGACTAACACTTTAGCCATAAAAATCTTTGAAGTCTCAATCGCTCTGAACTTTACACAATAATTTATCTCGAATAGAAATGCAACCTGTGTCTAAAGCACTACACAGTCAGCCTAGCATCATAAGTCAAACAATAGTTAGCAACCATAATTTATATGGTCTTTCATTAGTTATAGACTTTAAAATTCTTAAGCAGCAGTCATTCAGACTATGCTAACCTGTAAAAACTTGTTTGAATTTAGGGACATCTTGTTCTTAAAATATGAATTTACTGGATTATGTAATGAGTAGAAGAAGAGTATAGCTAAAATAAAAGTCTTGTACCAGTGAGCATCAGTATTTGAACTCCTCTTTGCCTTCTTCAAACTTATAGAATGGCTATGGAAACAGTGTTGAATTACTTTTAACAAAGTAAATGGTAATTTCACTCAATACAAAGAATCAGAAAAAACAAAACAAAAAGCAAATTACAAAGTAACAAAAAACTGTGTATTTTGTGTGTTTGTGTGTGTGTTTCAGAAACTGCTAAGCATTCTTGGGTGCTATATACAGGTGTTACAATATGGCCAATCCAATAGAATTTGACACTGTAGAGATGAATACAAACAAGATGCTAGTACTGAAGGCCACAGTAATTTGCTGAGAATTAAATGTGCATTTCCCCCTATTTTTAGTGCACAATTTGCATGTTTTGTTCGGGATGTGACTGTGCTTACATTACAGGAGCATCACATTTTCTAAGGAGTGCAGTACAGTGGTACCTCAAGTTACAAACGCTTCAGGTTACAAACTCCGCTAACCTGGAAGAGTTACCTCAAGTTGAGAACTTTGCACCAGGATGAGAAAAGAAGTCGCGCAGCGGAGGCAGCAGGAGGTCCCATTAGCAAAAGCACGCCTCTAGTTAAGAACAGTTTCAGGTTAAGAACGGACCTCCAGAACGAATTAAGTTTGTAACCAAAGGTAGCACTGTACTTTGGAACTAGGAAAACCAAATACATCTCAAAATAGTACCTCTATAGCATTTAAAAAGGGACACAAGTGGCGCTGTGGGCTAAACCACAGAGCCTAGGGCTTGCCGATCAGAAGGTCGGCGGTTCGAATTCCTGTGACGGGGTGAGCTCCCGTTGCTCGGTCCCAGCACCTGCCAACCTAGCAGTTCGAAAGCATGTCAAAGTGCAAGTAGATAAATAGGTACCGCTCCAAGCGGAAGGTAAACGGCGTTTCCGCGTGCTGCTCTGGTTCACTGGCCACATGACCGGGAAGCTGTACGCTGGCTCCCTCGGCCAATAATGCAAGATGAGCACCGCAATGCCAGAGTCAGTCACAACTGGACCTAATGGTCAGGGGTCTCTTTAGCTTTACTTAATAGCATTTAAAATGTCATTTTCTTGACATATTTTTGATTGATAGGTGTTTATGCACTCCTCTGTCCAAATTTCCTAGTGAATTATCATGTCAGATGTGGTTGTAGCTTTCGTGCTCCAGTTTCCATTAATGAATCTGGACACCACTTTATACCAAATACAGGATATTGTACTTATGAATGGTGAAGAAATCAAGTTTGCTTTGTATTTTAATCTGCACTTACCTTTTAATGTGATCCACACTTGCCCAAACAATACATGTACCTAAGCATAGCTATCCTTTGAAATTCACAGTTCTATAAAACTTGCAAACTGTGTGTACAGAAATGCATATATTAGGGGATAACGTGCACAAAAATGCTCATATCGGGGAATATATATATATATATATATATATATACTGTATATATATCACAATGTGTATATTAGGCAAAGTCACTTACAAAAATATTTATATTAGGAGAAATGTACACAAAAATGCTGAGAAATTTTCATGATTTTTTTTTAAAGAAACAGCACAAATGGATGCAGAAAGGGAACTTGAAAAAAAATGTGAAACTGGAAAAAATCAAAACTGACTGACTTTTCCTTCCATAACCAAGTTGCACTGGATCGGAGAGGATGACATTAACAGAAAGTGAGGTCAGAAATGTATTTTTTTGCCACTTTCTTTTGACCACTTCTGAATGCCCATAATTTAAGGTTGCTTTAGGTGTGAACAATTCATACTCCATCTAATTACTTGTTTTTAAAGAGAAACTATATTGGATTTTGGGCTGCAAGCAATGTGAAGGGCAGAGGCTGGGGTCCCAATCTGGGCTGGGTGACCTACAGCAAAGGTCAAAGGGTTAGAATACCACACATCATCATCATCATCATCAGCAGCAGCAGCAGCATGGTCTGGATTGGGGCCATGTGCCTGCAACTTACTTCTGAAAAATGATACACACAACAGCTAAAAGCGTTGCACCTTTAATCAGACTGGGAAGAGAATTTGTGTATTAAGTCAGAGAGTGCCTTCAAGGAGAATTAACATCAAGAAATATTATCAAGAAATCAGATTCTCATTCCCGAACTTTCCTTTTGCTCCGTCCCTCTTTTCCCCTGCAATACACTTTTGCCCATTATAAAATTAAAAGGGTTTTCCTTGATGGCTTTTTCTTAACTTAGTCATGCTTTGAAAAACCAACAGGCTCTTTTGCTTCTTTCACTTGAAGATCCATCATCCAAAAGAGGCTAATTTTCTCTGTGGGTATGCTTGTCAGATCAGTGAACAGCAAACCTGGAACCTTAACAAATAGAAACTGAAAAGCTGGCTTTGGAAAGGTAGAATTGTACAGTAATTTCATAAATATATATATATATATATATATATATATATATATATATATATAATGCATTGTGTATAATACATGTGAAATGGGTTATATTAACCTGAAAATTAAACCCAGCTAATAATAATATAAAAAATGGTTACTGCAATCTTCCTTATCTGATCCCAAGCACACCTGGCTATGTGTGTCTCTGATGTTTCAGGTATGATAAAGGTTTTTGGTGCTTTTTAAGGGATTAGAACTGCTGTGCAGTAAAACAAATTGCTTAATGGCTTGATAGAAAGCCCTAGTTTTCAATTATTATTGTGTATCTGGGATCACACTGACAGAATTATCAGACATGCAGATACTGAAGGCAAGTTCACACCATCAAAAAAAATTACCAACAGAAGTGACAATTTTCTTGATGCTTGTGATTTTATGGAGGTTTTAAGACATAATGTGGCATACCTTATTTTTGTGCATTACGTTGTTGTAATTTATCCTAGGGCAGCCATTGAACTCAGTTAGACTTGCAGCAAGGAAACTGTATCTCTTGTGATACATGTTGTGAGACACACTACAACCATGCATCTGATGGCAATTTTGTGTTTGCCATCTCTAAAAGACAATACAAACAATTCTGCTTTGGGCTAAAGATTAATCTGAGACCATCTGACTCAGCCTTGTCTACAATGACTGACAGCAGCTTTCCAGCACTTCAGTCTTTCCTGGACCTACCTGGAAATGCCAGGGTGTTAACCTGTGACCTTTTGTATACAAAGCATGCAATCTACCATTGAGCTTCCCCCCCTTCCCTAGGCCTAATCCTCGTATATGTTTAGTGCTCTGCATCCTGTATCAAAGAATTGCTACATCAGCACAGAAGGTGGATCCTATCGGTGATGCGACCAGCATAGCTGCCAAGTTTTCCCTTTTCTCGCGAGGAAGCCTATTCAGCATAAGGGAAAATCCCTTTTAAAAAGGGATAACTTGGCAGCTATGGTCGGCGACCAGCATAGCATTAGCAAAAAAAATGTCACCTGGGTTGCAGCAACACACCAGTGCAACATATGTATTCACTAGAGTGAATTGTTCACTGTGGATGTCAATATATACACAATTACTTGTCCAGATCTGTTACCCATCTATCCATATGAAACAAAGAGCAGATAGGAGACTCGTTTATCTGAGCTTCCACTTATCCAGGCACACTCTACATCAGGCATCCCCAAACTGCGGCCCTCCAGATGTTTTGGCCTACAACTCCCATGATCCCTAGCTAAGAGGACCAGTGGTCAGGGATGATGGGAATTGTAGTCCAAAACATCTGGAGGGCCGAAGTTTGGGGATGCCTGCTCTACATCTTCTAGCCCATTTCAGTAAAGGAAGCAAGTAGCATTACTGTATGAATAGTGTACATGCAGTTAGGCTGATTGCTTTTCAAGCATATTGTAGAGCAATACTGTAAAGCTATACTGTATCTTTATTGCCTTTCTCCTTTTTTTAAATATATATATATATATATACATGGCATAATGACCAGTTCTATAATTACTGTAATATTGCCCTGCTGTTTAACGAGTATGCTGATTATGCTTTGCAAAAGTTTGTGGAACAGCTTTCTTTAGTCTCAAATTCATGACAGTTCCCCCTTCTATTTGGCAGTACATTAATGGAAATGGAAAATTGCCTCATTCTAAATGTCAGAATAATAGAGCACCAAAAACAGTTCAGTCATGTCTTTCAAACCACGCACATATGGTTCAGCACCAAATGTCACTATTCTTCCCCACTTCCTTCCCATTTGTCTCTAGTCTCTTATCACTGTCTGAGTCAAAACTTTCTCAAAGGCTCAGTTTGTAACCTGCCTTCCTTGTCATGATATTTTTTTTTCTTTCTAGCCAGGAAAACATATAGATCTCTGCTTGGTAGCCTAAATTAGATATGTCAGTATGTATGTATTAGGCAAGTTTTTAGAGGCCGTGTGGTTACAAATGCCAGTCTTAAAAGTCAACTTCTCTGCATTTATTTTTCTCTGATGATTCAAACTCTTTATGTCAATCACATCACTGATCCCTTTGAGACAGGAAAAACTGGAATGCAACCCTTCCCCCCAGCTCTACTGCACATATTTTCATGCTTCCATAAAACACTAAAAATTTCTAGCAAAACTAGCTGTTCCGTGCTCTGTCCTCTCTCTCCATCAGTCATGACCAGACCCAGAAGCCAACTTCTTCTTCTTCTTTGGCGATCACTCGTAGCCGAGTAAGATTGTTTTCCATATACACAATTTTAACAATGGGCCCGTAAGTGACTGTGGAGGCCAATTCTGGATCTGCACTTCCTTCCATAGTGGGGACATTGGTTTCCAGGCGGGAGTTGATCACGGTGTGGATTTGCCAAGCGTGCCTTCCTCTTAGCACGTTTCTTCCTTGCGTCCTGAGATCGAGTTTGTTCAAAGCCCATGACACCTTTGGTAAAGGCTGTTCTCCAACTGGAGCGCTCACAGGCCAGTGTTAACCAGTTGTCAGTGTTTATACTACATTTTTAAAGATTTGCCTTGAGACAGTCTTTAAACCTCTTTTGTTGACCACCAGCATTACGCTTTCCATTTTTAAGTTCGGAATAGAGTAGTTGCTTTGGAAGACGATCATCAGGCATCCGCACAACATGACCAGTCCAATGAAGTTGACGTTGAAGAATCATTGCTTCAACACTGGTGATCTTTGCTTCTTCCAGTACACTGATCTTAGTTCGCCTGTCTTCCCAAGTGACGTGTAAAAATTTTCAGAGACACCGTTGATGGCATCTTTTGAGGAGTTGGAGATGGCATTTATAAGTGGTCCATTTTTCTCAAGCATATAGTAAGGTTGGTAGTACAACTACCAACTAACAGCTACATGGACTACCTGCAATGTAGTCTTCCCTCTTTCTCCATAATGTTTCATGGAACATTATATTATGTATATTATGCCTGATTTGGCATATGCTTTGGTCAGCATTTCAGTCTCTTAAGTAAACTGTTGCTCAGTAAAAGAAAACTGTTATTTCATTTGTTTAAAATGGCTTTATTTAATGTTATTTTATAATTTCGGCTATAATGCTCTCTTTTTTCTGGCTTCACAATATTATAAATCTTTCAACTAGCACATCTACATAGACTAGGGCAGGGAATGCTTGTGGTTACTTATCTACACAAAGAAGTCCATAAAAATAATTGATACCTATACTGAAACTATTTTTGGTTCTAGAGCAGAAATAAGTGGTTTTGTTGCAAATGGGAAAACTGACAAATTTCACAGGCATGCTGTGGGGATTGGAACATGATTGAATTTTCTGGTGCCATTCAGTTTTCATTTAAGCCCTTATATTCAACACTGTGCACCATTCCACAATACATGCTGTGCTCTCTTCCCCCAACAAATATTTTTTTCAAAAAAACAACAGAATTTTACTTCTTATAAGATAGAGTTCCATATATATATAATATATATATAATATTCACTACTGTAATGCTTCTAGCAATACTTAGTAGCTCAGAAATGAAAAGAAAAAATATTGTCCATGTAGACCAGGCATCCCCAAACTTCAGCCCTCCAGATGTTTTGGACTACAATTCCCACCATCCCTGACTACTGGTCCTGTTAGCTAAGGTTCATGGGAGTTGTAGGCCAAAACATCTGGAGGGCCGCAGTTTGGGGATGCCTGATGTAGACCCACCAGGTGTTCACAAAAATGGCCCATAAGGCTGTTTGGGGCAAATAATATTTACCTGTCTTCCACCTAGCATCCCATGATGTCAGGTGCAGAGATCTAATATTCACCAATATAATGCTCCTAGCAATATTGAGTAGCATGGTTGCCCCCTTCCCTGCTTCTCACTTCAAAATGTCCCAAAGTGATTTACAACCAGAGAAAAACCACAATAAAACTCAAATAAGCATATTTAAAAACCTAACTCAGAATACAAAATCATAAAGTGGTTCATTCTCACCATAACCAACCTAAGATGAACATGAAAGAAGGACAAACATCAAATCATTGGTGCTGCCCAGATTGAGCGACATAAGACGCATTATCATCTAAATAAGTATTGCATTGAAAACTGCTGAATTACACCACTCCAGACGTCATTAGCATACTGGCGACACTCAACCTCAAAGCTCTGGATAACCTCTCCCAGCTGTTTAATGTACATGTTAAATAGCATGAGTTATATTGAGCCTGACTTACAGTCATCAAAACTTGTTCAATGATGAGGTGACTCACTTCTTTTAATTCAAGAAAGGAAGCATGACCAGGTGTAAAGCTTACAGTTTAAGGTGCCAACCTCTTAGGCAACCACTCTACTGAATCTGGCATACTGTTCTTAAATTTCCTTAGTAGCACCTTAAAGACCAACTAAGTTTATATTTTGGTATGAGCTTTCGTGTGCATGCACACTTCTTCAGATACCATGCACACGAAAGCTCATACCAAAATATAAACTTAGTTGGTCTTTAAGGTGCTACTGAAGGATTTTTTTTTAATTTTTATTTTATTTTGCTTCGACTCAGACCAACACGGCTACCTACCTGTAATTAAATTTCCTTAGTTATCCTGGATTATTAAAAATTATCCATATGTATTCTAATTATGACCATTCTGCAGAGAAAGCAGGAAGCCAACAAATAGTTATAATCATGTGACTGATAGATCATTAGGATGTTATAGACTTTTACACCTTCTAGGCAACCCAGCCAGATGGATGGGGTAAATAACAATGATAATGATAATAATAATAATGTTCAATGTGAATTTTAAGCCACATGTAAAGGTGCATCAGAACATCTGTATATGGATAAAGTCTCACAGATTCATGGAGATTTTTTGGGTTGTCTATAATATTCAACAGAAAAAAGGGAGGAATTAATAAGTAAGTGTCAATAAACACCTGTCAGTTCCTTAACAGCATTATATTCTTTTTTCATGAGAAGTCAGTGAGAACTTTGAATGACAATAACACATCTAGATGTTGCTTTATGAATAGGAAAAGCTAATATTTGTAGAATTAAAGCATGGATACAATAGTGAAAAGCCATAATTAAGACCTCTTGCCTGCTGTGGTACTCTATAATAATTCTCCTAAGAATGAATTTAATGTGTGAATTAGCTTAATCACAAAGGAATTAAAGAGAATACACTAATTCATGCAAAAACTGTGCTCAAACCGCCGAGAGGCAAGAAAGGGGAAAAAAGGCCTTGGAGTAATTCCTGTGTCTGATCAGCTGGCTTGTCTAATCCATTTTACTGTGGGTAGCTGGCGAGACATGACTTCAGATTAGTTTAGTAGGGATTAAAATGGCACAGAGCATATAAATTTATGAACCTGCAAGTACAAACATGCTTAGGAATTCCTCCGTTTTAAAGTGGGCTGGGTGAGAGACAAAGTTCAAAGTCAACTCTGGATGTATTTATAAACGGGGGCTGGCAATTGGGAAAGCACAAAACAGACTATTATGCTATTCTGGAGTTCAATGCATTCCTCCCCTCCTCCCCCATCCCAGGCCATGCAAGCAATACTGAACTAGAGGATTACCAAAAACAAAAACTACCTCCCTCCGCTGCAACCAGCCCCACTCCCCACAAAATCCTGTTTGTTACACAGCTCTCAAGAAAACCAGCATTCCACTCTGTCAGCTGGCACAGTCTTTGCATAATGTCTTTGGAGAAAGTGCTGCCAAGAAGAACAGGTCAAAGACAGCCAAATTATGATATCACACCAATAAAACCCCGTTGGTGTGACATACATAAAACACTCTGCAAATTGCTTTTGTTAATTTTAATTTATTAAGAGCTTTTGAACTCTGTTTTTATTCTGTGACATGTTTTCGTTTACCTCTCATGTCCTTCATTAATTTGTTTCCTTTAAAACAGAAAGAAAGAGAGAGGGGAGGTGAAGAGAGAAATGTTGGCAGTTTGAAAGTGCTGAAAGCATATTTTGTATTTTACACGTTTTTGTGTTTTACAGTTTGTTAGAGAGGATGGCTCCCATAGAATCTCTGAATGGCAGGTTGGGCTGGTCAAAACTTTTTCTGTTTCATTGACTTGCACAGTTCCACAGCAGGAGTGACCACCTGTTAATCTGCTACTGTGAAGAAAGAGTTGAAGTTTATAAAGGACAGACCAGAAAATTTATTTAAAGAGAAAACTGAGTCTGGGTAGCAAGGAGTGGCAGATTGACTATGGTGGAAGTATGAATGTGGACATGAAATCAGGGTTCTATGCTTGTGGTTCTGCTCTGCCCCTTATGATGGCTACCAGAAGTGGGAACATCACCAGTGATAGCATGCTCTCTGATGCACTTTTGGGGGGCACAGCAGGGCCTCCACAGCAGCATAGTTACTCCGTCAAATAGAGCTTTGCAAACCATGAAGGAGGCAAACCTTGGTCACCTCCTCCCTCCACTATTAGGAGTTTAGTTATTGCTTAATTAGTTTCTTTTATTTGTATTAAAATATTTATAGCACGCTGTCTGGTGCAACAGCAGCACCTGAAATTCAGTTATATGGAACTATTGAAACCCATGATGGGTCTTGAACTAATAATGGCCTAAAGGATGGCAAGCAGGGATTCAGCCTGCATACCAGAGCTCTTGCCAAAGAAGAGATCTGTCACATACTCAAAGAAACCTCTCTTTTTTTTGTAGTTCAGAGTAGATTAGGAGGCACTTTCTGTTCTCTTTCAAGGCTATGAAGGAAGGCCTGCTTGCTAGTGTATGTTCCAAGGAGACTTGCTTGTCATCAACAGGAGTTTGCGAAGGAGATTGAACTGATCTTCATGGCTGAAAAAATGTTGGTGCAGTTTATGGTGTTCCTCCATAATTCTTCTTTTGCAAGACTTTGGAGTGCAAAGCATGCTAAGATTTTGGATGAATAAGGGTTGTATATTTATCCAAGTATCCAGATTCTTTGGGAAAGCCATGGCATTGAAAGTGGTATGATACTGCTTTAAAATGTAATCCAGGTGGGGCTGTAGTTTTCTTGGAAAATGGCCTTTCAAGAGCAAGGAATGCAGTGCACATCAATATTACCTATCAGTTCTTATCTTAGAACACCATGGGTAAATAATAGATACATGAATTGCAGTATGAGTGACCTGCCAAAATTCATTTGGAATGGATCATTGAGTATGGTTTAAGCAAGTTTGAAAAGGCTTCATACAGATTTTATGTCATAAAAAAGAAAGAGACAAGCTTTTATGAAAGCGGCTGAGAGTCAAAGGTTTCGTGAATGAAAGTGGGGCACATAACAATGTCAGTAGTAGCTTTTTTGTATTCATTAAATTAGGTTTTAGCATGAAGTTCAGCTGTGTGGGAAGTTCCTGCAGTCCTGTTAAAATTATTGCTGAAAATGCACTTTGGCAATTATCGCTTCAAGAGACCAATTCTGCTTCAAATAGTGTAGAGCAGCCTTCCCCAAACTTAGTGCCATTCATATATTTTGAACAATTCCTAGCAGCCCCAGTGAACACAGGAGTTGTAGTCCAGAACATCTGGAGGGCCCAAAGTTGGACACACACACACACACACACACACACACACACACACACACGTGTGTGAACAATAAGACTGGAGAGCAATCCTTTCACTTGGCTATCTTAGGCCCCTTCCTTCATGATATATTCTACAACGCAGCACAACAAGAATTTAACTTGAGCCAAATGAAATTTAATACTATTTCAGATTCGCAGTTTTGATGACAAAATTTGAATTGTGGTATCAGATTTCCATCACAGAGTTTGAAGAAAATGTGAAGTACAAAATGACAAGGTATGCTGGGCTGGCCCCAGAACTTTGTTGCCTGAGATGAAGGGTAAGGCGACCTCTCCTCAAGCCCTAGAAGCTGACTCTATTAGCCACTGAATTCTATTTTGACACTGGTTACAGGACCTCTTCCTCCATCATAAATGAGGGCAGCAAGTGACATTAGCAGGCCACATGACACACCCAGCTCTGTTCTCTATCACCCTGCCACATGCAAACTTTGCAAAATGATGCCAAAAGATCAGAAAAAAAACATAGTGCTGTGCAACTCTCAACAACACCTTTACTCAAAATGGCTGCCTCTTTAGGCTTTAATTTGCTGGTGGTTTTCCCCAGAACTGATTTTCCCCATGTAGCCATTCTAACAATTTGGCTATACTATACTGGAACATTTCCAAATGCATCACACATCCTTCAAACTACATTATTTATATGCTCATAGCATAGCTGCCAAGTTCTCCCTTTTTTAAAGGGAAATTCCCTTATGCTGAATAGGCTTCCTCGCGAGAAAAGGGAAAACTTGGCAGCTATGGCTCATAGTCTGACTTATATGATCTATTGGGGCATGTGATTCACTTCCTGTCCAGTAGGTAGAGGTCATAGAGTCTACATAGGTTCTGCTATGTTATTAAATAACTGCAACAGCAAAATATGACTTCCATGAGGGCAAGTTGTCACTTGGAGAGGCTACCCCATTCTCCTCTGTGACCAGACTATTGACCAACAACCCACATTCAAGATAGCTGTATTCTCTCAGGCTTTTCCCACCTGTCCTGGGGGGATGGGGCCCTGACTGACTCCAACTACAAAAGTTGAGGCTGCTGAACAGAATCTTGAGCTGGGGTATTGTTTATGGTGGTTGTGGGGTTGTTGCTCTTGTTGATGTTAATTTTTTTGTATCATTATTTTGGATTTTACTATTTGTTTGGAAATTGTTCAGTTTGGTTGTGTACTTTGGATGTTTTGTTGTTCTGTGTTTTATGACTACTTTTTAATGTAATTTTTTATATGTTGCAAGCTGCCTCGAGCATAGTTTTTACTTTGTAAAGGCAGCATATAAATAAAACGATTGATTGATTTATATCAGTTACCTAGTCTTCAATAAAATAATTTTCACTAATATGCGGTAGCTTTGTAACATTTGTTTATCATACTCATTCCAGTGCAGGAAGAGAAGCTTCTAATTAAAACAAACTTTAGGCCTTCCATGTGCATTATGAATAGGGCCCAAAGCATTCAAAGCTTAGTCTGTGAAGCAACAAGACTTTCAGACATTTTGTGTTAGGTTTTTGGTTATAAAACATTTTAATTTAGAGGCTCTGATGCATCGGATGGTCAACAGGATGGTTTACAGGAAGGTTAAAAGTACAAGGGGATGTTTTGATTAGGAAGTTGCTCACAGGAAAGTTACAGGTTAAAAAGTGTGGTTCAAGAGGATGTTGCGCACAGGAGGGTTGAAGGTTCATTCTAGATTCCTTGAAATTAAGGTGAAATAGAAACTGAACCAGGCTTTCCTTTCCTCCTGACTAAAGGGTTGGGAAGGGGAGTGAAAACACTGAATAAAACTCAAGCTAGAAAACAGGGTAGTTAGTCAGAAGCTATTGAGTCAGAAACTTGAAGAGCTGGAACTGAAGAACTGCAGGAGACGAAAAGGGCTGAAAGACTTAAAAATAGCTGGCAATTTTAGAGATCACACTGGGTGCTGCAAGAGGATGCCATGGCAGCATCTGAAACATAAGGCGCCATGGCAAGGATAGTTCCCATGGTTCTGACGCACCTACTAGTTGCTTATTAATGGAGATTGCTTTGCCCCTGCCCATTCCAGCTTGTTCCAAGAAATCTACATTTCATTAGGTTGGGCATACAAACTGTTAGGTTAGAAATGCTGAATGTTTCCTGTATATTAATTTTTTTAAATATATTTATGCAATTCGATGACTACGGTGTGCATTTCATTATCCAATGATGCAACCAGGTATATCAAGTGTAACACACATTAAACACAAGAGCACCTTATAGTATCACATTACATATATGGGAAATGAGTTGTCAAAATAGATGGGAGAAACAGTTGCTTTTAAATTCTGTCTGTTACTTTGAAATGAAGTGAATAAGATTATATTCACTCCAACAAACGTCAAGACAGCACAGAGAAGAGCTGGGAGATATGCTTTTACATTAGTGTCATGCAGTAATATTTAGTGCCATGACTTTGTTGTTCAGACTAACTAGGAGAATGGCATCTTCTTAATCTTTGATCTCTGCATGCGAAGTTATTTCTTCTGATTTTGGTGATATTTTTTTTTGTACTTGTCTTTATCCCTAATTGCTTTCAAGGGCCAATTCAGTTTAGAGCTCGATTTACTCTTCTACATTATTCATTGAAACAACATGTTAGATTTTGTTAATAAATCCAGTTGTTCAAATTCAGGGTTATACAGACAAGCCAGGATAAAGCATTATTTATGGCAAGTTAGGAAGCAGATCTAATCTAACTGGGGCTCCCTTCCCTTGTGGTGTCATTTTAAGGAATTTTCTACTGAGTAGATTGCATGCACCTTTGCTATTGGGATCGGTTAAAATGCATTGGGTCAGAATATATTGGTAGGGTTGCCACCCCCAGCAAACATTCTGAGCTCTCAACATCTGCAAAGTCGATAAAAGTTCATATAAACTTTCCTCAAGAAATCTGGACATAAAGTTGCAAGGCAGGCTAGAATCTCTATCAAAAACAAATGTTTCACAAAAACAAAGGCGAAATGGCCCCATTCCTAGCTGTAAAATTGGGTCCTCCCTCAAAGAGTACATGTGTTGCGGTGAGACCTGGAGACCGACCTCCTGTGTTGTGGGTGGGTAAGATTGGTCAGCCCTAACACCCGATTGGTAGGTCCCTCGATGTTGGGTTCAATCTGGCCAATGGGGTGCAGTCCAAACGGATCGAGGGACCTATATATACCCATTCCCGTGACCCAGAGCTTCCTCTTTCGGTGTGTGCATTCAGAACACCCGCCCACCTCTCCGTACTTTTAGGGTTTTGTTGCGCTTGACCTTGCTATGCTGTCGTGTGTCGTCTGCCATTGGGACAGGTGCACGGCAGGAATTTCCCCCACTTGTCTAATTGGCTGGTGCCATTTGGGTTTTGCCTGCCGTGTAGCAAATCGTCACAACTTGTAAGGTTGCAGATAGGCTCTGGTTCTTGTGGATAGGGGTGGCAGGATGCCTAGCCATCCCTATGCGTTGGGTATTCCTTTAAGGAGGAATCCACGGACTCATGGTTGGTCTTCCCCGTGTGGGGTTGTGCAATGAGCCTGAGTCCAGGGCTCATTTGGGTGGAGGCATGGCAGACACCCCTGCTCACCTCTGTCCCAGGTGTTCACCTAGAATTTATTTCTAGGCCTGGTTAAAGGGTCTCCACACGCAACCACTAGTTTCCTTCAACTGGACACACATTGTGCCCACTACACATTTCTTGATAGGACATTAGTCTAATTCTAATACAGAATGAGTTTTTGAAAGGGTTCTTTATGTGATGGGGCAAGCAAAGTGGAAGAAGAAAGAGAGGAAAATAACACTAATGAGAAATATATCATAGAACAACAAAACCTGATTTGGATCATCTGTTCCATACCATCCACCTCTTTTCCTGGCAATTTTAAAAGATAGCTGAATTGCTTACAGCCTAGGGGTGTGTCTCTGAAGACGAGGCTTTTGCCCTCAAGTGATTGCAGCACCATCCATTCCAAATGATGATTTTTCTAAAGAAAAGAAAAGACTTTGCAAAGCTGAACAGCTCTCCCAGACTTTCGCAGAGGTAAATTATTAAAGTTAATAACCCAGAAGTATTTAGTACATTTTCCAGCTTGTCTTTAATTGGCAACAAAATCCATTATAGTCCACAAATTCTCCCTAGAATTATTTCTCATTATGTACCCAAAATGCATTGATTTTTTTTTCTACTTCTCCTCTCATTCTTTTGTTCTGGATCTTTGTTAGTAGAATATAATAGTGTTTCTTATGGGACATACAAGACTCTGTGTTATAAATAGCTTAATTAATCACTGTTTGGGAAATGCTGTGAATGTAAAAAAGGCTATAGCTGTTATTTCTTTTCTCTTCCCCTCCCCTTAACTTGGGATAGTATTATCCCACATAATGCATATGAAGATGCAGACGCAGTACATATAATCTACTAGATATGCCCATTTAGAAAAAAAATGCTCCAAACATTTTTCAAATGAGTCATATTGGTAATATGTGCAAATTAAAGAAGAGAAAGGTTTCCATTTACTCCTGCCATTCATTGCACAATTACAGCTCAGACTATAGTTTCAGACTTGCAGCTCAAGCAACACTCATATATAAAGTCTTGTCTTGATTTAAGAAATATATCATATTTTGAAGTAGTTGAATCAGATCCCTTTTACACATAGCAGACATTGGTCAACCTCAAAGGACATATACTTTTCTTGTTTCAGAGGTTGAAGACAACCATAAAAGTTAAGAATGGGTTCATAGGTTTCATTCTTCTTAAGATATTAGCTTTGGCTTTGAGGCTACATTTCTCTAGACTCTCCCACTATATGCATGGAACGTATTGGGGTCTAAGCACTTGAAAGGTACAGTGCTGTCAATCTACGGACTGTGGCAGCTGCTTGTGAAACATGGAACTGGTTGATACAAAAATTAGGGAATAACCCCTACACACACGAGAAGCATGCTCTGGTATAATCCAAGATGGAAAATTTGAGAAATGAAAACATTTCTATGGATTGAAGGACATTTGAATCATTTGAGTGGCACAAATGAGGAGTTCTTCGCCTTCTCCATTTTAATCAGAAGCTATGCCCTCCCACTATTCACAGGTTGGCAGTGTTACAACTGAAACATCTCTTAAACTCTTTGTTTGAACTTGAAGCACTGAAACTCCAGCCTTGCTAGAAAATTCTATAACTACAGAGCAACATCCCAAGCCAGTAATACATCTATATGCCAATCAATACAAACAAGTTTTATATGTTCCTCTTTATGTATGTGTGTTTGTGTGTATATCTGTATATACACACACACTTATTATATTATTCTTGTCATCGCCATCATTAGCAAGAGCAGCATTCTTATTCTGTTCTTCAGTCAAAAGAGTCTCCCAGTGGTTTACAAATATGAATGAGAAGTTGGACTCTTCCCTCAGGCTCACATTCTAAGAGATACAACACAAAAACAAAAAAGACTGAGAGAGAGTAGGGGAAAAGGATCAGGCCCTGATTCTTAGCTATGGTAGTAAACAATAGGAATTGAAACATTTGGAGAGGAGCCAAAGGTCATTCAGCAGAACTGCTGGAGAAGCCCTGTAATTCCTTCTCTCTCACAGTTTTATGGAATGGCTGTTGTAGATGACAACTGATGGATGTGCCTGATGGAGCTAGGAGTATAGCATCTAGATCAAGGGAAGTAATAGTAGCACTGTATTCCACTCTGGTCAGACCTCACCTGGAGTACTGTGTCCAGTTCTGGGCACCACAGTTCAAGAAGGATACTGGCAAGCTGGAACGTGTCCAGAAGAGGGCAACCAAAATGGTCAAAGGCCAGGAAACGATGCCTTAGGAGGAACGGCTTAGGGAGCTGGGTATGTTTAGCCTGGAGAAGAGAAGGTTAAGAGGTGATATGATAGCCATGTTCAAATATATAAAAGGATGTCATATAGAGGAGGGAGAAAGGTTGTTTTTTGCTGCTCCAGAGAAGAGGACACGGAGCAATGGATTCAAGCTACAAGAAAGAAGATTTCACCTAAACATTAGGAAGAACTTCCTGACAGTAAGAGCTGTTCGACAGTGGAATTTGCTGCCAAGGACTGTGGTGGAGTCTCCTTCTTTGGAGGTCTTTAAGCAGAGGCTTGGCAGCCATCTGTCAGGAATGCTTTGATGGTGTTTCCTGCTTGGCAGGGGGTTGGACTGGATGGCCCTTGTGGTCTCTTCCAGCTCTATGATTCTATGATTCTATGGTTAGACATTGGATAGTTATATGAGTTTTTACAGAATAAAATAACAAAACAAGAACCAACCAAAACAAAAACAAGGGAAAGGAGAAAAACACATTTTTTTCTACAAAGGGCCTGCAATTCAAATGAAGGGAAACCAGTGGGGAATGCAGGAGAAAGTCAACGGTAACAGATTGGGGGAAATGAGAAAGCCAAGAGGAAGAAGGCTAAATGTGAACAAACTCGGCTACATGCATTGAAGCTTCATTCCAGTTAGCAGTGAAGACTAAAGTACTTCATGGTAGAGACTTGCTTTTATCTCTGAATATGGACTAGGCAAGACGAAAGGTCAACAAGATGCACAAGGCATTTATGGTAGTTGTGAAAAAAGTGGGCATGAGCAATACAAGCTGTCATGAGAAGATAGTGTGCATCGCTCCAAGAAAAGGCATGATAGTTGGCTGAATAGCATGAAAGAGGAGTTAGCTGGTCTCTTTCAGCTGCTGCTAATTTGGCTTTCCAAATGATCCAACCTCTGTGAAACGTTTTATGCCCACTCAACTGCTTCAATCTGTGGAACTGGCAGTGTTAGAGATATCACACAATACCCATTCCACACTTGTAACTAAATGATGTTTTAGTGTGTCAGCATGTACACTCTAGAATGCCCTGCCTGTTGACATCACACAGGTGTGTTTGCTGTATTCTTGCTGCTAAAAACATTTCTCTCTAGGCAAGCCTATCCAGTCATGAAAAGGTTACATGTGTTTTATGACTGTTTTGCTACTGTTTCAGAGGTTTGTAAATACTTATTTTTAAACTTTTTATCCAAAATTCTAATGTTTTATAATTTTGTAAACTGCTTAAATGTTTTCATACAATCAAACACTACATAAAATTTGATGAATGAATGCATTAATATTGGTTAAACATGTCCAGGACATCCTGTCTTTGTGCCCTCGAACTACATAACCCCTTGATCCTATTCACCAGTATATATGAGGTTTTAAACTTGATAATGATAACGATAAAGGGTACAATGGATACTGCAATGTTTTTATGGTATATAGTACATCTTACATAATATTATTCATGAAACCCTCGTGTACTCCTTCGACTAATCCGAATGCCATGGGCAACTGGCACTAATTACACAATTGTTCTATTCATGGCCTAAACCGAAAATGATGTATTGTGCTGCCAAGATTTTCAACAAAGGTCAAACTCTCATATGCAATGATATTATTTTTTACCCAGAAGTACACTTTTGGCACATATCATTGCATAATTTTTATTCTGCATTTTTATTGTTAGAACATACTAATCCTTTTAAAAATTAGAACACACATCTGTTTATATCCTTCTGAAGTCGCATCTATCTGTGCAGCTATCAGTCTTTCAGTTCAGGAGGTCTGCTTTTACTTATCGCTGCTGTTTATTCAAGGAGACACTCTAAGGTCATATGCTCTCCTTGAGATTACACAGAGAAATACTTGCTTTGGACAAGGTTGAAAACCTCTCCCATGTTCCTTAATCAACTCCTTTGACAATCAACATTTCATATTGAACTTAGAATGTTGAGCTAAAGATTAAAAATAAATAAAATAAAATAGGATTCAAAATCAAAGTCCAAGCACTTGGGAGATGAGCTTTCTGTAAAGCCATTAGTTAGAAGTGGTGTGTGTGTGTGTGTGTGTGTGTGTGTGTGTGTGTGTGTGTAACTGAAGAGATGAAAAACTATAAATCAGAGTTTTCTTTTATCTAAGTGTTTCTGAAGATATGAAACTGCCTTGTACTGAACATAGGCCGCCAATGTGGAGTCCACAACACTAGTATGCTTATCAATACTTCCTATGGTGCCCAAGAAAGGTCTCAGTAAATATTCCTGTTCTAAGCAAAATCTGCTCTTATTCCCTTATGGGGTACACAAGAGCCTTATTGGGTTCTCCATCGGTCGGAGAATATATAACAGAGGCCAACCAGAGAAGTTTGAGAAGCAAAGCCTTTATTTGCTGTTGCAACAGGGTCCTTCCCCTCACACAGGAGAACAAGGAAGGAACCCAGAACAAAAGAGAACCTCCACTTTTATCAGTTTCCCCATCACCAAGAAACGCCCCCAATACATCATTCCTACATCACAGCTATGTAATCAATACCTCACAAAAAAGGAGGGTTCAAGGTAGAAATCTGAGCACTTTTGACACCTCTCCTAGTCCTCCTATCACCCCTCCCAGGTGTGAATTCCTAAACACAAAGAGAAATTAACATTTTCATAAGAGTTGATCACTGTCTTTTATTCAGAGGAGTCTTTGTGAATGAGATACCATTGACAGGGAATTATGGCTCCCAAGTTGCTAGTCATGTGGAAATGTGTGCATATGCTGATCCTTAAGCCTTCCTTAAGGCAGGGTTGAGTCCAAGTGGGAGGGGTGCGGGTCTCTGGAGTGGAGCAGAGGCGAAGAAGGTGGTGTTGCGAGGGATTCTGGGTAACTGCAGCTGTCAAATTCGGTCACCCCTCTCTGTTCATTAGTAATGGTGTCCTGCAACCCCCCCCCAATATTATTTTATAACATACCGTACCCTCCAAAATCTGCAATGCATGGGACTCCTTGCTCTTTCTGCTTGGTTCATGTTTGCACTGTCCAGAGGCAGATTTAGGAAAGTGTGTCACCCACAATTGACATTGAGCCAAGTAGGGCCTTTCACAAGTAACAGGGAAGTAGGGGGTGCCACTGAAATTTTGAAGCCTAAAGTTCCTACATTAAACACGCCCCCTTACACATGACCACATTTCACTGGTTATCATAGAATCATAGAATTGTAGACTTGGAAGGGGTCTGAGGGACATCTAGTCCAACCCCCTGCAATTGGAGACCCACCCTCCCATATTTTCTGAATGGATAAGATGAACTATTCTGTGTGAGTGAGCACACAGAGCAGTGCTGAGGTAGGTGCCTTCCCCATCCCTCCAGTGGTCCTGTCTCTTTTTGGGGCTTCTAGATGTGTCAGTCATTTTGCATTATATCACATCCCTGCAGCAGCCATTTTGTGTCGGGCCATGCCCTATGGCAGCCATTTTGTGAGTGGCACCAGAACAAATGTGCCCAGTGAACCAAAAAGGGATAGATGGGTCAGTTTGTTTCAAGTCTGTTTCACCTTACATGTGTTTACCCATAAGTTAGCTCCATCTCATTTTTGACATTAATCTGTGATTTATTTACTTTCAGAATTTTTCCAAAGTTCACATTTAAGTACATATTTAAATAGGTATTTTTGAACTTATTTTCTCACAAAAAGTGCATTTAAAATGTGGAGAGGGAGGGAGAGAGGGAGAGTGTGTCAAGTACTATATCACAAAATTCAGAGAAATGAGAAACCTGAAGGATAACTACACATTATTTTGGAACGTGTGGTTCAAGTCAGTTCTTACAAGTATTCACAGAGGTCTAATTTTGGAAGCATCCTTAGTCAGATGCCTGCACTTTCTAGCAATGTCTATCTCTGCAATGTCTGTGTCTTTAACTGCTCTACCTGGAGATGCCGGGGACTGAACCTGTGACCTTCTACAGTATATGCAAAGCCTTTGCTTTGTCTTATGCATATAGGAACATATGCTCAATTGATAGGCTATGGCCCTTTTACAACTCTGACTTGTCAGTTCATTTTCTAGCTTTTTTTTTTTAAAAAAAAGGGAAAAAGCCGAACTAAATCTCATTATGTGAAATCGTGTCAGCTTCTCACAGCAGCTTTTGAGCCTTGCACACATTGGCTGCCTTGTCAATCTGGCTGTTAAAATGTCAACCCACAGGACTAGCTGCATGAAACTTTATTGATTGGTAGGTAGAAAAGAAGTAATAGAAGAGACTAGAGCACATTGAAGTCCTGGTGCATTATATCAGATAACTGGAGTTAAGTAAGTTCAGTTTTATTTTTTTCTATCATAAATTAGGGCAAGTGTTAGGGATATATGACTGGGCATTTTTGTCCTAGCATTCATATTACATTTTGCTCCTTAACAACACAATCCTCTGCATCTCTTGCTCATATGTAAGCCCCACTAAGTTCAATGGGACTTGTTCCTACATAAATGTGGATAGGATTGCAGCCTCACTGGCCTAATTCTTATTATATTGGCACCATAGTGCTAAACCTCAGTTGGGAATGCTCTCATTCTGCTATTGCTGTAGGAATTTTTTGAAGGGAGAAATCCCCCAAATATCATTTTTCTATAGCTTATCTCAGAACTTTTAAAGCACATCTGAGAACCACATTATTGCCCACCAAGAATTCTGGGCCTTGTACCCAGAACTAGGGTTCTCAGCAGCCCTCAACTATACATTGCCCAGAATTCTTTAACAGAAAGAATGTGCTTTGCCAGTGCTTCAAATCTGTTTTGAATGTTTAGTACGAGCGCAGCCGAATTAAAAGCTAAAGGTTGGGTTTCTGCTGCCTGGATATCTTTTGTTAAAGTTCCACGTGTTTTATAAGTTCAGCCTATACAGTGGTACCTCGGTTTGCGACCGCAATCTGTTCCGCGGAGGTGGTCGCTTGCCGAAGCGGTTGCTCCCCGAAGGCACGCTTCTGCGCGTGCATGAAGCACCGATGGAGCGCTTCTGCGCATGCATGAGCTGCGCAGATCGCATCTGACGCCGTAGAACACGGATGTAAACACTTCCGGGTCCGCGGCGATCACTCGCCGAAGTGCTCACAAACAGAGGTAGATGTAAACCGAGGTTTGACTATACTGTCATGGTTTGACTATACAACCATGAGGTTTGACTATACAACCATGGAGTTCAATGAGGCTTACTCCCAGTAAACCAGGCATGTCAAACTTGCGGCCCTCCAGATGTTTTGACCTACAACTCCCATGATCCCTAGCTAGCAGGACCAGTGGTTGGGGAAGATGGGAATTGTAGTCCAAAACATCTGGAGGGCCGCAAGTTTGACATGCCTGCAGTAAACGGTGCACAAGATTGCAGTCATGTTAGGCATGCTGATGCCCTTCAGGCAGTATCAGATTACAACTTACATCAACCCCAGCTAGCATGGTCAGTGTTCATGATAATGGGAACAAAATGGGACCATACTTTTGCCATATCTGGAAGGGGCTGTATTTGCTACCCTGCACCAGAATGTCCTTTGCCAGCTGTCTGTTCTATAACTGCCAGCTGATCTTAACAAATTTGATATTATATGTACTGCTGTCCTTTGGTGTGTGTGTGGCAGGGGTGGGTGGCTCTGTCTATCACAGCTTGCCTGCATCTTTGGACGGGAGGATGTGACTATGGACTTGCCTTCTCTCCCTAAGAGTATAGCTGTCAATTAGCATTGCAGGCAGGGCTATGGATGCTGTCATAATGAGCTCATGCACTTCATAATTGCCCGCTGCATCACTGCGTAAGTCATACATACCGTGTTTCCCCTTTTTTAATACGTAGTCAGAAAGTAAGCCATGGGAGGGTTTTTCTAGAAGTAAGATAAGTAAGACGTACCCCGAAAGTAAGCCACCATTGTTTCTGTCACCTCCTCAGCCCCTCCTGTGTGCTCAGGGAGCCAGCGAACCAGCGACAGGCATGGGGGGAAAACGCGCCTCTCAGCTGATTTCTCCACCGCCTGCTGAGCGCACAGGGAGAGGGGGGGGAAGCCTCTTCCTGTCCCTCTGGAGCAGGCCTGTCTTTCCTATTGGGGCTACTGGTGCTTTCCTTTTCGACCCTGGGAGGCAGCGAATACATCCAATGGTCAGGGCGCTTTGGGGCGCCCATCTCTCCCCGTCTGCACCTTTTCTCCTCCTTCTGGGCCAGCACGCGCCCTCTTTTGCTCGCTCCCTGCCTCTCCTGTGACAACAGGCAGCGGCGGCGGCGGCGGCAGCCACAGCCGGCTGCAAGGCAGAGAAGCTAAGCCCAGCGGAGCCGAGGTGCTGTTGAGCGGCTGCGGGCTCCCTTTGGCCGGCCTTCCTTGTGTGCGTCTGGCCGCGATGCGCCTCCCTCCTCCTCCTCCGGCGTAGCAACAGCAGCGGGAGGCTCCTCCTCCTCCGGCAACGGCAGCAGCGGCTCCCGCTCGGGTCTGGCCGCGATGCGCCTCCCTCCTCCTCCTCCGGCATAGCAACAGCAGCGGGAGGCTCCTCCTCCTCCGGCAACGGCAGCAGCGGCTCCCGCTCGGGTCTGGCCGCGATGCGCCTCCCTCCTCCTCCTCCGGCGTAGCAACAGCAGCGGGAGGCTCCTCCTCCTCCGGCAACGGCAGCAGCGGCTCCCGCTCGGGTATGCACCCCTCCAGCCAGCAGCCAGCCAGGCGGCTCCCACAAGGGCTGCAGCGGTGGCTGGTGGTGCGGCAGCAGGGAAGGCCGCCTAGCCAAGCGAGTGAGCTGTGTGCCCTCTCCACCCGCCTCCCTTTTTCCACCTCCACCACCTCCTCCGCCAGCCAGCCAGCCTTGTCGCCGCTTTTGGGCGCCTGCCTCCGTCCTCCGCGGCCCCCAGGGGCTAGCAGCAGCAACAGCAGTGGGAGGATGAGGATGACACTGCTGGGTCCCGCTGCCTTGAACCGAGTGGCGCTGCTGCAAGATTGCTTAATAAAAAATAGATTGCTTAATAAAAAAACCAAGACACCCCCCGAAAATAAGCCATAGGCTTATTTTCTTGAGTAAAATAAATATAAGACGGTGTCTTAAAATGTGGGAAACACGGTAAGTCCTATTGAGTCCAGAAAAGTTTGCTCTTAAGAAGTGGCCGTGGACTCCAGTCTAACACATACTTTTCTTATAGTCAGTCTCATTGAACTCGGGACTTAATTCCAAGTAGACATGCATAGCATTGCAGAATTACCCATATGTTATACTGGCTCTTCCTTCGCAATATGCACAGAGGCTTTAATGAGGCTGTGTGGATATTTTTTAAAAGGAATTCCTGTCAGCAGCATCTTTAGCCTAGTTTTCTGGGTCAAGGAAGCTGCATGTCTGCAGCTGAGGAATTTGGCCTTTAGAGTTTGTTGTTATGAAATGCAAAGGTTGGTATCATCTGTGTAAAGATGGGTATTGACACATTTGGCTGAATAACAGGGACCTATAAGGAATGTTTGTGTAGCTTCGAGGTGCCGTGGCTTCCCAAACTGTCTTTATTATCTAAACCAACTGTGCTGTTGGTTTAACATGGAACAGTACAATCTGGTCCCCTGCACACAGTCTTTATAACCGTGTCCAACCATTGGTCTTTGCA
Organism: Zootoca vivipara; assembly: GCF_963506605.1. Classification (NCBI taxonomy): domain Eukaryota; kingdom Metazoa; phylum Chordata; class Lepidosauria; order Squamata; family Lacertidae; genus Zootoca; species Zootoca vivipara. Next base: position 38,369,403 of record NC_083284.1, read on the forward strand.
TTATTATCAGCTAATTTGTAGCAGGCAATCAGCTACTTTACAGAGCCATCTTTCTTGCATCTAATTCCACGACAACTTTCATAAAAGTACAGTGGGTGGCCAGGGAGGTGGCTGTTATGAAGAGATTTCCTGCTACCTCCAACAGTAAGAACAATTAAACAAGAACCAAATGAGGATTGTTTTGTGGAAAAATGAACGTCTTTCTTGCAATATTTAAAGAAATATTATAATATGATGAATTCGCAATCAGGATTTGAACCATGAGCAACAGAAGAAATTAGAGATCATTGTATGGTGATTAGGATATAAAAGAGACTGTAAAGTGAAGTAAGGGGGAGAAATTAAAAATACCTTCTAAAATGGGAGGGGAAGTAAAAAAAAAATCAAAGACAAATGTATTATGTTTTGTAGTGTATATGTGGAATTTTTCAAACTTAATAAAATATAACAAAACAACAACAACAAACAAACAAACAAACAAACAACAAAAGGGGAAATGCAAGGTCATAGGAACTACCACCACAAATGATAAACATTTTTGGCGCAAAATTATAAAACTTTTCTGCTTCATCAAATTATTCTTCATTTTTTGGGTCACCGTTTGCACCAGTACCCACTGAAAGTTCATTACACAGAACTTTCAGGTCAATACTTCTGGGTTCAGCCCAGGCAAGAATTTTCTTTTTTTTCTTTTTAAAAAATATATTTATTGATTTTTTTTCAACAACATAAAAAACAGGACAAGAAAAACACAATACATACACAACATAACAAAATATTAACATTACAACCAAACCAAAAATATTCCCAATCAATCTTATATCACATATCTTTGTCGACTTCCTCCATTCCCTCCCAGGCCAGAATTTTCTATTGTCACCACATGGGTAGTAGCAGAAGGAAGCAAACACTATTGTCAGATTTCTTCAGGAATTTGAGGCCTGGTAGTTATCATGGATTGAACTGTCACAATACCTCCAGTGAGAAACAGTTATCTCTTGATTTCAACAAGTACTTGCGTGATCAGGTCCTCATGATTGTGTGGAATCACCTTAAAACCATATGCTTGCATCTAGCTCCCAAATCTTGCCTAAAAACTGCTCTAGTAATTGATTTATAGAACTGCCCTTGTGATATTTCACTTTTGCTCGTATGATATCTCACTTTTTCTTCCTGTATTGTCTCAGAGGTCGATCTGTGAATTGACTATATTAGACAGAAGCTACAGAGAGATCTTCAGAGCACTTTATTCTCATTCAATGGAATCTCAGTGGTTTACTATTCTTAACATGAAATTCATCCAGACAAAAACCAAAGCTCTAGATTCCTTTTGCTCAGAGCCACATTCTTATGTTTCTCTGAGAGTATGATTAAGCTAGAGAGATATCATAATGCATCTTCAGTATTTTAAATACGCAATTTAATCTACAGTAATCATGACAAAATGAAAGTGAGGTGGGACTAGGTCATTAGTTTAATTTCTTCCCTTTTCCAGAGGTGGGGGTGTGGGGTTAATAACTGTTCCTGGCGAAATTGTTTCAGTATAGACATTGTAAGGATGAGTATGTCTGTCTTAGAGCAATCTTTGTTGACAAAGCTGCAATTATTAACTGTTGGAAAATTAGAAAGGGTTGCTTTTAAAAATACTGTTGTCATTTTCTATGAGACAGATAAAATTATCCTGAACCCCAGCTAAAACTAGTTTGGTAAAAACCTGTGTACATTACATGAGGTTTGGAAAAGGTTCTTAAAAACAAATGCAGTACACTTCAATTCACATATATAAATACACACAAATGCACATATGCACACAACTCTTACACCGCTATGGGTGGTGAAGGTATTTACTCCAGAACTTTGGCCATTAGGCAATGTTTGCTTGTGTTGAAACATGTAGAGGTCAAGGGTTGCCCCATCTTGCCTCACAAAGTCTTAACTTGATCTTTATCAAGGTAATTAGCTGCACTATCAGCTGTAGCAGGGAGCTGATGGAGACGACAAGTGGACACGTGGATTTGAGGAAGAAAATTTTGGAATTACAAAGAAGTTCAAAAGGTCACCAGCAATTTGATAAAGAGGATTAATACAGCAGATGAGCAAAGTCAAAGAACATTGTTGAGCCCAATCCAATAGAACAATAGATTATTCCCGACAGTATTTTACTTTTTTTAGTTTTCAAATTGAACTCAGCTAGGCCCCTCAACTGATATTTTCTTCATGTCCCTAGTTGTCCTTTATGTTGTATCATACTAATTATAACAGCACTTTGTACCAACAATAATGTTATTTCATGATTCTTCTGACTCTAAGGATGCTCTGCATTGTTTAGTTGACATAGTTTCTACTGCTACCTCCAGCAGTTGAAGCAGCCTGCCTCTTTTTACCAGTTGCTGAGGAGCACAAGTGGGCCATGTGGCGTTGTGTTATGTGCTGCTTGTGGGCTTCCCATAGACACCTGGCTGTGCACTCTGAGAACACCCTTTAGCTAAGAAGGCTCTCAGAGAGCCATGCAAAAACGTGGTACATTGAAGGGTAGACAGAAAGCAGAGCAGCAACTACTGGTGGATCTTTGTGTGATTATGAGTAGGTTTTTGACTCCCAATTAGATATTTAAACAATAGTAACAGCTGTCTCAGATGTCCTTTTCGGGCCTACTAAAGAACTTCCTCTTCCAAGATCTTTCCTAGTCTGCATCTGGAATGGAATTGTTTTTCACCCAGATGTTTCTTCACTTGTTTGCCACCCTGAGCTCATTTGGAAGGAAGGGAGGGATATACATGTAATAAATAAAACATATTATGAGGCACAGGCAGCCTATAGAATCTAGACCAGGCATCCCCAAACTTTGGCCCTCCAGATGTTTTGGACTACAATTCCCAGCATCCCTGATCACTGGTCCTGTTAGCTAGGGATCATGGGAGTTGTAGGCCAAAACACCTGGAGGGCCGCAGTTTGGGGGTGCCTGATCTAGACAATGGTGCACTGTATCACACTCACAGCCAGAGATTTATTCATTTATTGCAGTCATATCCCACCTTGTTCAAGGAGGCATACTTGGTTCTCCCCTTCCTCATTTAATCCCCACAAAAACCCTGTGAAGTAGGCTAGACTGAGATGCAGTAATTGGTTAACTAGTGAGCTTTATGGCTGAGGAAGGATTAGAATCCTGGCCTCCCAGATCCTAGTCCAACATACTAATCACTACACCACACGGGCTCTCAAGAAAGAAGAGCCTGCAGAGCCTGTATTATCGTATGCATCAACCAGCAAGCTCCATGCTCGGGCAGAAGATTTAACAACAACAACCCAGGGCCTCTATTTCACCAGAAATGGGTTCTGCATGGCTGGTGTATCATATAAATGGGGCTTACCATGTGAACAGACACTTTTCCATGGAATGTGTCTGTATCAGCACTGCCACCTTCTAGGACCAATATTGCTGGCATGGAGCTATCCCACAACTTTGACCAATCTATGCTGTCATCCCCTTACACGTTACAGCAGCCTTGTGATGAGCCAATAACACACCACAGTAATTTTAACTGTCAACCATTGCTGTAATGGGGATCACTGCATCTTCCAAAGAGGACAGAGTTTGTGAGAGAGAGGTGAACTTTATATGTGGCAGTCCATGTTGTACCTGAGGATGGAGTAAACTCCCTAGATGGTATGGAAAATGAGTTTTATGACACTATGGGCCACAACTAAGGTACCAGAATAGTAACCACAAATGCATTCAGCTATGACTTGAAGCCAATAAAGTGCATTACTTATGACAGGCAGTCCAACAGCCTCATGACCAATTAGGGAGCTGCAGATTCTTGAGCACATTTAACATCTCTGTACGTTTATGTCATCAGAGATATATTTCCTATATAGTCAGGACAATTCTTCAGGGGGTTGTAGTATGTCAGTAATAGAGGTCATTGACTGACATTGTTGGTAGAGATTAGAATAGGAATGAGAAGCAGTCAGCCTGTCACCCTATCCACTACCAGTGATATTTATGCAGTTGAGCCTGTCTTACAACTTTCCAAGGACAGGTAGGAGTTGGCTCAGGGGTGCCAATTTGTTGACAAAGCAGCAGACAGTAATTTACCTGGAAGAAGGCATCTTGTGCTTCTTCATGCATGTGCCCCAAAAGGATCTAATTACAAAGCTGGAAAACTATTGCAACATTTCTTTGCAAATATCCATTTGTATTTTAAGTCCCATAAAGCGCTGCTTGCAAACCCTTTTTTGCAATATTTATTTGCAATAAAAATATTGCTAAAATGGTTACAGAATGTAACAGTGAAGATGGCTGTTTTCAGTTTAAAGGCTCATTTCACTGCCTGCCTAATGGTGTAGTTTCAATTACAGTGGAACCTCGGTTTACGAACACCTTGGTTTACGAATTTTCGGTTTAAGAACGCCGCGGACCCATCTGGAACGGAATAATTCACTTTCCATTATTTCCAATGGGAAAGTTCGCTTCAGTTTATGAACGCTTCAGTTTATGAACAGACTTTCGGAACCAATTGTGTTCATAAACCGAGGTACCACTGTACAGAATGGCAATTAAGCTAGTGCATATTTTTGTAGGACTAGTGCATTGCAAGTTGATTGTGCATTGTAGCCTGAGAACTACATGTATCCAAACTGCTAGTTATAGGGCCACACCAAATATCTCTTGCAGACATTTTGGCAGAAAAGTGACGGACTAGGAAGTTGCCTTGCACTGAGTCAAACCATCTAGCTTAGTGTCATCTACCCTGACTGGCAGTGGCTCTCTAAGGTTTCAGACAGTGTACATTCCTAGCCCTACCTGGATAAATTGGACCTGGGATCTTCTACATGCAAGACAGATGCTCTACCGATGGGTAGGCTGAATTCTTGTTTGTTAGCTATTTCAGTGTCCTTTTCATCCTGTTCTCTGTTTGATCAACACTCCGACAACTGAACCCAACCACATTTCTAGGAACACACACACACACAGCCTTTTCACAACCACAACACTAACTAGCCAGTCCGGTTTAGCTGGGTGAAGGCAATGCCTCCCAGCCTCATTCTGAACAATGAACACTTTTGCTTCTGTAAGGAAGCCCTATGCAGGAACTTGCTGGTTGTGATGTGACAGCTTTGTTTTTCTATTCAATTAGCCAAATGTTTGCCAGCCAAGGCTTTAGCAAATTTGCAAATGTAAGAATAAGGCAGGAGGATGGGATGGCCTTCTCTTTCACCAGAAGTTAGTGCCATAAGCAGCTGACTTCTTCCTCCAACATGGAACTCAATTTTTTCTGCTCGGGGGTGCTATCTTCTCTAGAATTGAATTGCCCATTTCCCGGGAACTGTGGTGGCAATAGTAGCAAGGACAACACATCTAGGAGGCATGGAAGGTGCATCAAACTCAATTAGACCATTGATCCAGCTAACTCAGCATTGTCTCCACTGAATGGCAGGGGCTTACCAAAGTCTCTGGCGGGAAATATTCTCAGTCTTACCTGGGGATGCCAGGGATTGAAACTGGGATTTACTGCATGCAGAGCAGGTGCTCTACTGCAGAGCACCTGATATTGCCAGGTGGTCTCCAATTCAAGTACTAAGCAGGCCTGACCCTGCTAAGCTTCTGAGATGAGATCAGATGTGTTCAGGATGGTATGGCTATAGGATAACAGGGGGGAGTAAAAGCCAATGAGCAAAAATATGCATAGTGCATCAAAAAGAAAAATAAATATACTTGCTACTTACCTTTGCTTCTCTGCTTCTTCCTTGCACTCTAGCGATTGAATGGTCATTTCAACCTACACAGCAACATACATTTTTAGTTATTCTTCTCATCATTCATCCATCTAGCTCAGATTGTCTATACTGGCTAGATGTGGCTCTCTAGAACTTCAGAAAGGGGGTATTCCTATTCCTACTTGGAAACAGCAGGCAAAGCATCTGCCCTGCCATAGAGCTAAAGGTGAAAAGGCCCATTAGCTTATACTAGTCTTTGCCAAGATGGCGCCCTCCAGATGTTTTGGATAGAACTCCTGATGGAAGTTGTAGCCTGAAATATCTGGAGGGCACTAGCTTGGCGAAGAGTGGCTGAAAACATAGATTAGAATTTTGAAAAATGATTATCCATCATTGAAAAAGACTGTTAAGTCCAGCACATTCTGGCAGGACTAAGAAGCATTGTGAGGACCCAAGTGTGTTACCATATCAAAACAGTAAGTACAACAATTGGTCACACACAAGTGAATAGATGAAAATCGTTAACCATAAACAACTGAACATGAATGAAATGCTTGTTTCAAACGGGAGGAATATAAAATAAGAAAGTTGAATATGTTTTCATCATGTTTCCTCTTGCAGTTCCCAACATAGACCCCAGATGTTTTGAACTGTGTTAATATTCAATATTTTACTGCTGTTGATTAAAGCAAAAAAGAAAAAAACAAAGCAGCAACACCAGGACTGTTAAGTCTAAACAGAAATCTAGATTTGGCAAAATATGGACTGTCACAGGGAATTAATTTGAGCTCTGGGCTTTTTTTGCAATGATGTTCTAGTTGATTGTTTTATTATTCATGGGTTTTTTAAGCATTTCCTTAAATTGCATATCTTTATAAATTTGAATTCTTCCAAATCCCCATCACCTATCAAATGCTTCCCCCTCTTTAATGAGATATGCTGTATGATGAAACCTGCAATTCCTTTTTCAAAGGGTTTTGTTTGTGCTTTTCATGTGCACCAGGGATTTGTGAGCTTAGAATTTCTGCCATGCCCAGGTGGGACCAATTTCAGCAATCAGATGTTCAAGCCCAGCATTTCTGATTGTTGCAGTCCAGAAATGTCATGTGCTTCCATTTCTACTAGGACCCTGCAGGCTAAAACAGCTTATAGGGGCTCGATGAGCAGGCGCCATGAAGTCTGTACAATTTGCCTCCTGTAGCAAGGATGAGGTTGTCTCAGGAAAAGACAACTGTCTTGGGCTATAGAAGCAACCTGGGAGCATGGGAAACTGTTAGTTGAACATTACTTGGCTCCTTGTAGAGTAACCATGTCAAATATTTCTCATTCTCGTCTTCTCTTTCCCATCCACACCTCTCTGCTGAAATTCCTTCAGTATGATTCACTGCACATAATTTACAGAGCTTGCAATTGTCCCCTACCCTTAGGGACAGGAACAGTTATTTCCTACTGTTGTGGGCTGATTTGGATGTTATAGCCAGGAAGTAGCTTCATGTGCTAGCCATAATGCTGGAAATCTGTTTACCATGTGGAAGGTTCTGATCATATGTAGACTCCAAACCACTGTGGTCTACATCAGGCATCCCCAAACTGCGGCCCTCCAGAAGTTTTGGCCTACAACTCCCATGACCCCTAGCTAACAGGACCAGTTGTCAGGGATGGTGGGAATTGTACTCCAAAACATCTGGAGGGCCGAAGTTTGGGGATGCCTGCTCTACATGATCAGGGGCATCATCATGCCCCTGTGTTTTTGTGTTTTTCATATACACTAGCAGCCAAAATTGTGGAAAACTTTTGGGAAAAGTGTATTTTTGAGGTTTGATGGCTCATAACACCACTTTTTTGAGTAATACCATAAAATTATATATCAATGGAAAGATAATTTAATGAAGAATGTAATGCAACAAAGTTCAGTTACCTGTATTCTGTCAAAAGTTATAGCCTGATAATAATGCCCATTTAGACCACAAAGATCTCATAACCCACCTACTTTCAGCAACCAGAAATGTCATAACCAGACACAACCTGTCAGGAGTAAGCATGGACCAATGCTACCAAGTAGTATGGGAAACAGCCTTACTAGAAAAACTAACCAACAAGCTGAAACTGGCACGGGGACAAATAGAAGAGGATGCCTTCACCCTGGTATGGTTCCCGTTTATCACACACACAGCCCAACAAGATAATGACAAACATTTACCGCCAGCATACAAATCAGTATGGCTAACCTGACCCCAAAATACCCACCCACCCCACTCACACATGAAAACAAAGACCATCATAGCCAATCACAAATGAACAACCACACCCTTGGCCAACCCAAATCGCTCTCACCATCAAAAGAACACGAGCAAATAAAGGAGTACCAACACAAACAAAGCTGACATCAAGCCCTACATATATTGAGCAAAACAGAAACATTGTCACCTACTCTCACCCCCATCCACCCCCCATCCCCTATCTGCCTCATTTTCCCTCTTTCTTCTTAGTGTCTTAACAAATTAAACTGATTTGCAAAAATGATACATGTTAAAATATGAGAGACACTGCACACACCTTTGTAATTCAAGAAATCTTTAACAAAAAAATATTTTTTTAAAAAAGTTATAGCCGAATAACCAGAAAAGGGAAGGACAACTTGCTTAGGTGATATGCAGTTGTTTTCCTTCATTTGTATGTACCCAATGAGCATAAGTGTTTAAAGAGCCAATCAGGTGTTATGAGCCATCAAACCTCGGAAATAACACTTTTTCCAAAAGGTTTCCATAATTTTGGCCACTAGCCGATGCCAGATTTATATACAGTATAAGCTAAACAAGCTATAGCTTAGGGCCTTGCTCTCTGGATGGACTTTGCTAAAATACATATTTTGTTGTGTGCAAATGGTTTTCGATACCTATTAGGTCCATAAATTACCATATAGCATATATTCAACACAAAAAAACAGCAACAATGAAACCTATCCTCACAGCCTTGGCATCGATTGATAAATGAGTTCCATCTCTACAGTCTTAGAATAGGAGGTGAATTTTAATGGCTTCAATCTCTATTGCTCAGGGGCAGCTTCAATCTCTATTGAAAATTTCAAGGCAAAATCTCACCAGTCAAAGAGCCTTGAGCAATATGCCAAAATTTTCAAGATCTCCCCAAAATATTAGTTTGCATCCTTCTGGCGCTCCTCTCCTTTTCTTTTGTGGTGGATTTTTCTCACCTATTGGAAGTAGCCTGGAGGTATGTGAACTTTGCAGTAAAACCCAGGCTTGATTATTATAATGCATTAAGTGTATGGCTGCTTTTGAAGTCTTGAGGAACTCAAGCTGGATCAGAACATAGCAACCAAACTGTTGGCTGAGGCTCAATGGTATGGGCATATTACATTAATACTTACAAATTTGGCTTGACTTCGAAAATACTAAATAGCCTTAGTCCAGGGAACCCAAAGGACCTAATGCTTTCAGGTGAACCTGCCTGGCAGCTGAGAACACCACTGGAGGCCCTACTTTGGATGCCCTCACCAGCAGAGGACAGGTAGGTGGCTACTGGTAAAAGGACCTTCTCTGTAGTTGTCCTGGGTATTGTCTGAAAGCACAGGAGGCCACCAGCTTGATGAAGCTAAGCAGATCTGGTGTCTGGATGGGAGACCACCTGGGAACCAAATATATCCCAAGTTTGATTCCATGATGGAAGAAAGTGGGATTCAAATGTAGTAAATAAAAATAAAATAAAATGTGCCCCCCCATGTAACACCATATGAAGAGAGATCTATTTTTTAAAAAAAACAGCTTAGAATTATAATCAAATGACATATTTTTTTTTGTTAAATAGATAAATAAATCTGCCTGGCATTTTCTTGACTACGTTTTAGGTGCTAGGCAAAGTCCTTGACTTCTGGAATAATGCAGTGGCTGCTTTTATTTGCATTATTTCATTTTCTGTGAAACAGCATTTTTTGATACATTTCATCTGCTTTATATATATATTAAATTGTTTCTGATATTTCTATATGTTGTTGTTAAGTTAGCTTGGTTGCTCTTTATGTTGGAAAGGAAGCATGCAATCAATCAATCAATCAATCTCAACAGTAGAAGGCACACTCCCTGGGACGGGTTATGTATTCAAATCATGACAAAATGTGAATCCATCATTCACAGCCCACAATCATAAAGATGCATAGACTGAAACATGAAATATTACATCATCATGATCGACGTCATCATCATTATAATTATCATCATCATCAATTGTTCCAAGTACACTGTGGAATAATGTGACCTACCACATAGCAGCATTGGTTAGTTAGTGATGCACGGTACAATTTTACAGATGCAAAACTGAGGTAAACCACCAAAATTAGGATATTACAGATAGCGTGACAATGCAGAACCTATTACCAAACTCTATCCATAATCCATAAAATGGTGCAATAAATGATTTACAGCTGATATGTCTCTTGCTGTTTTAAAAGAGATGTATGTAAACAAAACTTGGCCAAAAATCTTTTCCATCAGTCTTTTTATGTGAATAGTGCAGGTATTTATGTAAAGGTAGTTTCCTGTTGGCAACATTTCATGTTTCTTTAGTAAACATGGCAATGCTTATCTATTGTTCCTCTGGAGTTGAACGAGTTCTTTCCAAAGAATGATACGTAGCTACAGCAGTCCTGTTGTGTCTTCTTAATATACCTTGAAGGGCTGGTTCATATAGCTGCCTTTTTTCCGACACAAGGCAAATTACAAATTCATTCATTCATTTAATTGCATTTAATTTAATTCATTCATTCATTCATTCCACCCTTCATCCAAGGATATCCTAGAGTAGATCACAACAATGCAATTAACAATATTGCAATTGATGCCGTTAAAGTATATCATTAAAACATCTATAGGTCATATCTCTTCCAAATGGACTTGTGGAAAGGAAATGTATTCAGTTGGCACTGAAAGATGCTGAGAGGAGGCATGACGTGGACCTCTGGGAGAACAGTAATCCACAACTGGGGTGAAATTGCTGAGATGGCCCTCTGGTGGGTGATAAATCTTCTTACCTTGGTTAATGTTGGCACTTTGAGAAGGGACTTAAAGCACAAACAGACCTCAAAGCCTGGGCAGAATGATATGCAGAGAAGTGAGTATACTGGGTTTAGGGTTTTATACACCAGAACTAACACCTTCAATTGCCGCTGGTGACAAATAGACAGCTAACACAGATCTCCCCCTCTCTTTTTTAAGGACTGGTGATATATAGTGCCACACACACATCCATTCATACTTTGACTGTTGCAACTACTCATAACCTGTAATCTCCAGATCTTCTTCAATGGCAGCCCCATGTAGAGTGGATTCGCTTTGTGTCCAGAAGCATGCACCCAGCACGTCTTGCGGTGAAAAAAGACTCATAAGAATTGGACCAAGGAGGCAGTCTAATTCCCTGTAGCCCATTGCAACCCCATTGCAAGCAACTATTTATTAATATCACCAGTGCATTAAAGTTGAACTACAAGGGAATGTAAAAAGACTCTCTTGATGGCTGTTTCATATTATGCTATCCCCTTTCTCCATGACCAGTAGTGATAGGTGAGAGCTAGGGAGGAAAAGGGACATTGTTGCTTAATTTTACGTGATTCCAGATTGATCTTGAAAACACAGAGGGAGGGAGTAACCATCATTTGAGCTATCAGCAGTGCCACATTAGCAGGAAGCACACTGTAATCAAGCTTCCCAAAATTAACCTAAGCACTGTCCCTTAGTTTTCTTTTCTACACAAATAAACACACATGGTCTGAAGTGTATTTTAGACATTTGCACATTTAATGTGCAGCTATAATCTACTTAGAGAAGTCATAAAGCAAGTAGCATATAGGTCAGACCCAGCCCTAAATACCTGATCTGCAAGCATGTCCTGTTGATCCCTGTGGAACCTTCTTCCACATAAAGCATACTGGAGCAGAACATCAACATCATACACATTTGGAAGATTGGATTCTGCTTTCAGTTGTTGCAGTGAATAAAAATCCAGAGTAGCTGCTCTGCAGCAGTTGTTTGATTGTGTTACTTTAACCTACAGTAAGATAATTACTGCTTATGTTATCAGTTAAAGGAATGTTTGGCTTTTCTATGATTAGAGTTGTGTGTGTCCTTTTACTATATAGGTTATCTTCAGGTACTGTCTATTTATTTTTAGCCCTCTTAATGGCATGCTTACTTACAGCATGACAGCCATGCCTCTTCTATAAGGTGAATGACTCACAGCCATTAAAATGAATCTCGATACATTTGGCTACTCACATACAACAGAGGTGCATAATAAGGGGGAATTAGAGGACACAGAATTCATTAATCCACAAGGTGGCCATGATGCCAAGTAGAGACAAGCATATATTTTCTCCTGTATGCTGGATGGAGGAGTGATTCTTAAAAGGGCTTAGAAGTGATGAATTAGTTTATGGGTGTGTCTCCTGACTCAGGGTGGAAAAAACTGATCTATGGGCATGAACATTCAAATAGATCTGTAAAGAAAAAGTATGTCCTATCAGTCCTGCTTTCATTCATATTGATGTTGATTCAGCAACTTTGTCATTCAGATAAATGTCATTAGGAATTCATCTATCAGTGAATGTAGCAGGAGCAGCAATACATGATTAGCCATAACTACAGGTATCCTATTGTTATGACCTTTACATTTATTCTGTGTAGTGGCCTGGACACTGATCTAGTCCCTATTATTAAAACAGTAATTTAAAAGTATTTTTACAGTGCAATCCTATCTCCATGCCTACATGGAGTTAAGCCCCAGTGAACTCTGTGGGGTTTATTTCCAGGTAAGTGTGCATAGGGTTGCAACCTAAAGTTGCTTTTCCACCAAAAGGGCCTACCAAGCAGCTTAAAAGATTGAAAAATAAAATAAAACCAAACCAAACATCATGCCAAAACTTCAAGGAATCATGTAGTGTAGATTTCTATGGAACACTCACACACCTGGCTACGTCTCTTGCTGACATCAGCTGATGGGTATGGAGAACCATCCCTGTTCAAAATGCTTGCAAACAGTTTTCAGAGGGAATGGCTTTCTGCACCAATCAGCCACTCGGTACTGATAATCCAATTGAAGTTACCATAATGGTGTCAGGTGATTAATAGGCCACCCATCTTTCAATGTTGGCCTTTGGAAGGTGGGGGAGGGAAGGGGCTGGGTTCAGATCCAGTTCGCCACTTTGGGGGTAAGACTTTTTAGGCTCACATCTGGGAACAGCAATTGATAAGTGGTCAGACTTAGCAGGAGACTATAGCTCCGTGATAGAGCACATGCTTTTTACAATCAAGATGGATTTCCCCCCCACATGTTTTCCCTTCCAGGCTCACTTACAGTAGCGTACCTGGTTACAATGATATATCATCCTGAATACCATCATAAGAACATTCCGTCCCAGATCAAATGTTCATTCCAGACTGAGAATATAGATATTTTACAAGCTAGTGTAGTTGGTAGATTTCATATATCCTCCAGTAGCTCTGACAATAGGCTAGGCTTGGTTTATTTTTAGTGTGGAAATAAGTAATAATTTACATATTAATAGCACTTTTTCAGGCAATGATTTCAAGAAAGACACATTATAAATGCTAATTAGCTAAAAATGCACAGTCCCGGTCTAGGAAAATAATGGACACTAGAGAATCTGTGCTGGGCCCCTGAATAAGCATTCTTATTCTCAACATTTCTCATCACCCTCATTTCTAAATTTGTACTGTGTTATACAAAGTGACAGAAGTCATTAATGGAGATGATATAACAGAAGTCACTATCAGAATTAATATTCAAGATTGCGGGGGGAGGAGTGTGTTTAATTATTGAAATTCAGACACATACACTCACTGAAAGACTATAGCTCAGCTACCATTAGGTAGCGTGAATCAGTAGCCTCAGGTTGAATGTTCTTTCTGTTTTACCTTTTTTAAATGGAAACAAACGGACATCAGATGGGAATTCTGAGGGACAGAGAGTGCCTCATAAGCCAGTGTATTGCCTTCAAATGCAGTGAAGGACACTTCGTCTTTGCCAATGTTGAGTCAACTGCAAGTCTGGCTGGGATTCAGATTGGTGTGCCTTTTCACCCACTGCTAACATCTTCCCCTGAGCAGCTAGAGAGGAACACTGGGGCTTCGAGACCCAGGTACACTCCCCCAGAGCTCTTCTGTAAGCTGTTGGTAGCTACTCTACAAGCAAGCAGAATGGACATACAGGTTATTAGATGGCTTGTCTCCCATCCTAATTCATCTTCACCTCACCATCCTCAAGTACAGCCGTGTTCCATCTGGGCTTCTTGGGCTACCATAGCTGACTTTGCCCCTTCCTTAGTTGGAAGAACAGTATATGGGTCAGTTGCATAAGACTGAGCTGCTATTCCTTTTTCACCCTGGGCTCCTTTGGGAGAAAAGGTGGGTTATAAATTTAATAAAAAAAAATAAAACACATCATTTTGGTGATCAGAGGAATGAATTTCATTTGCTTCAAGCTCTAGCAAGGACAAGGCTTAGCACACCATAGGAGGACCAGTTGGCACAACAAATGTGCTTATGGATCACTCACAGATTCAACGCGCAGTGCTTCTTGAATGAACACCAGACACCTAAAAATAAAACTCTCCTTACGGTAAATTAGCACATTCAATAAGCATGAGGTGAAATGATAAAGTCCCCGTAGCACCTTTATGTCAAGATACAGAGGTGTAATGAGCTGGCGCTTACTCTTCAGATCAAGATCCTGAACCACTGGCTTCCTTCCAGTAACTTGCAAAAGCAAGTTAGATCAGAGCAGAATTAATCAAGGAACCAGTCTCATCAATTTCATCCAGACGCTTAATCTTACTGAAAATCTGACATTCGTTCTTGCTTCCAACTCCATTTCCTTGCAGTTTATATTTTAGAATCTAGAGAGTGGAGTCTGGTCATGCATCAAGGCCAAAAATAGATAATTGAAGCCATGAGGTATCACAAAGTAGCTGCAAAAGATGTTACATCATCCATAAACTGCAGAGCTTACCGTATTTTTTTCAGGCTTGATGTTTCACATGGATGCCTATGGTAAGGGTTAGAATGGCAATCCTTCTTATACCTGAAGAAAAAGAGTCAGTCTTATTTTCCCTAATCCTGTTGCAACAATGGAACTAACTCCCTGCAACTTACAGGAGTTTTTTGGAAGTCAACATTTCATTGGGTGGAAAGCAGATTAAAAAACAAAGCTTAACTGAAACAGTTAACGAAAAACTGATCATTGGAGGGGGAAAGCAGCATGTGCAATGGCTGTATTTTTGGGGTGTCACTGCTTGTGTTTGAAACACTGGCTAAAATGAACAGCAAGAGAAATTTCAGAAACTGGTAGGCGTACCTATCAATTTGATGTAAATATCAGGCTCATTTTGACTGGCACACACATACATGTTCATCATTTTGTTAATGAAATCTCAGGTGGTATTTTACATGTGAGAATGAGTAATTACAGAGCAGACATCACAAACAGAACTTTAGCATCACATCAGTCTATGCCCACAATAATGCTGGTCAATAGAGACAGTTCACAGTAAATAATGAACTACTGAATAATCGAGAAATGTTCATGCATGTGTGAAGCAGCCTTGAATTTGATTGACCTACATAAAATTGAGCTGGACCCTGACCTTCTATGATTTTGCCCTTTGAAATCCACTCTTTGTCATAGTTCTAAGAATAAAAATGTTTAGATGGTGACCAGAACATTTCTGTTGCTGGAACCATGGCAGTTTGCTTGGCAGGGGGTTGGACTGGATGGCCCTTATGGTCTCTTCCAACTATGATTCTAAGAGTAGATTTCATAGCTCACAATATAAATACATGTTTAGGGTTTCAAGAGAGGTTATAAAGTGGTCCAGCATAGATGAAAATTTTAGAGGTAATAGCATTCATTAAGTGGAACTGTTGCTGTTGCATAATGTGTAGTTTTCTGAAAGTGCATGGTGTGTTTTTTTATTAAGTAAAATTTAGTTAACACTTTTTAGGTTAGTAGAAGGGTAGCAGGAAATCTGACAGCAGTGCTATTCCCCACCTGTCAAACTGGCAGAGATGCAGCACTCTGCATTGCTTCTATAAAGAAAGTCACAATTTGAAAAAGTGATCCAAAAGTAAAACTGGATACAAACAGATTCAATACTAGAGAATTCAGTACTGAGAACATTTACATTGAAACACCAAGATTTTAATAATCTCTCTCTTCACATCACAATCAAACACATCTATTCAGATGTAAGCACCGCTAGGCTAATTACATATAGGATTGCAGTCTCAGTTTACTTGCCTACATCCAGCTCCCAAAGATGCTATCATGCTTATCTCCTGCTTCTGGGCTTCGCATAGGCATCTGTTTAGCTACTGCAAGTACAAAATGTTAGGTGAGATGGGCCTTTGATTTGATCCAGCAGGGCTTTTCTTATATTTTAAAATTGCACAAGAACCATGAACAGGGTGAAATGTATGATGACATCGTTTAGATAAAGACATGCTGATTGCATCTCAGTCAAAATATGTTGAATTTACCTAGAGAGAATGTTGAACAGGAGTTAAGATGGATACCAATAGATTCTACAGAGAGGTTAAATATAGCAATTCAAGATCACCCTGCACTTGTCCCTGAAAGATCCTTTTTGAGAATAAGTGGGACTACTTAAGAGTAATCCTATGAATAACAGCTAGTCCTCAAACATATGGCCAACATCTTATTAACAGTACTACTGAAATCTGTTGGGAGATCTCATGAGACCAACAGGGTGAAATTACCCCTGTCAATCCATTGGAATGGAGTATTGATCAAAGCACTTTCAGTACTACATTCGGGTCAAAAGCTGGAGAGGAACAGTCTCAGAATTCAATGCCATCCAAGTGCACTTAGATTTGCAATGTGTCCATCTGCTTTTTCAGTACCACATCCAAAAAGAGAGATGGGGTGGAACAGATCCAACAGGTTGCCACATAACACATATTTGGGAAAAGATTCCTCCATGCTGAAATAAGTGGGGTTGTGCTTGTTCCGAACAAACCAAGTCCAATGTTTTTTCCAGGATTAATGCTTCTGTTTATGACATTCAGAGTGAGTTCAAAACAATATTTTCATTTACAGTGGGACATGATGATAAAGGATCTTAAAATATTTCAGTTTATGAGAGAAGGAAATGTAGTATAATTTAACTTCATGTTTTAGTGCTTCTGCAGAGACAGTTCATTAATCCTGCTGCTCATTGGTTTTCTCAGGAATATGCCTGCAGTCAGCACCGTCAAAGTCACATTGCCTGAATGTCAGGAACTGAACAACATGTCTAGAGTAGACATATAGGTATGAAGTGCATATAATATTGGTGAACAAGAGCATAAAGTACGCCAACTTCCAAGAGGATCCTCATATGCAAAGTGTGAAGCAGATGGTTCCAAAACATATGAACATACAAAAGTTCTTCCACAGAGGAGGAGGGGGGGGGGAAAGAAAGTACTTCTCTTTTTACCCTGAGTTTTAATAGACTGAAATGTCATAGGAACTAAAGCTAAATGTCATGGAAAGTAAGCTATGAGAAAAGTAATTCAATGTTAGGAATGAACAGCACCCAACATTTTTATTTTATTTTTGGAACCTAATGGTGATAAGCCCTCACAATTTCCCTCAACTTCAGAGTTTCTGCTATTCTGTTCCCATGCATGTGTCACTTCTGCCTTGCCAGAAGGTTGTTGTTGGCCTCAAGTGGACAAATATAGAGAGAGATAGTCACTGAAGTAATAGGGCTAAGGCTAAATATACAGATTAGTTTATTTGGTTTCCCAAGTGCTTATCGAACTGTAAATTTTTCCACAATATTTGAGCTTCATGGTGTAACAGTCACTTCCAGAAATCTAGCAGAATGTAGTGGAAGTTTAGCACTCATTTTTGTGTTAATTACTTCCAGGAAAACAAATATATTAACCCAGAAAATCTCATTAAAGAAAACCATGGGTCTAAAGTGATGACACTTGAGGCATTAGAGTAGTACTTTCCTGCCATTGTCATGGTGAAATATGGGGGAACAGAAGCACAATTGTGAGGAACGTTGTCTAATTACACTTGTTGTTGTGTCACACCATGCCCACTGGTGCGAACTGATTTTAGTGTGACATGCAGTATATTGGTCACAATATTTCCCACATTTGAATGCGCCCCAAGCATGTATAGATAGGTAGATAGAGAGAGATATTTGCTTTTTCCCCCATTTAAACTTCAGTTTTCAGTTCTGATACAGGCTGTGTACCCACCAAATGTTTAAAGCATGTTTAAAACACATGACTTCCCTCAAAGAAATAGGAACACTGAGAAATAAAAAAATGAACTGAACCAAAAATTTCCACAGAGATACATGGTAAAATAAGGCACTGGGCAAGCATATAATGCAGGTAACATAATCAAGACAGACAAAGATGAAATGATAACAACAAGAGGGTACAAACCATCAATTATTATGTTTCCCTGAAGGTTTTCAATTCATCCAAAGAAATTGATAGTTGGCAGGAATAAAGCTTCTATGAAATGGTATGTTTATAGCAGGCATCTCCAAACTTCAGCCCTCCAGATGTTTTGGACTACAATTCCCATCTTCCCTGACCATTGGTCCTGTTAGCTAGGGATCATTGGAGTTGTAGGCCAAAACATCTGGAGGGCCACATTTTGGGGATGCCTGGTTTATAGAGTCACAAACATCCCTCAACCAGCATCATTACCCTTCCTCCTAAAGGAGCCCAGGGCAACAAACAACAATAAACACATATTTAAAGTATCGTAGAAAACAATTCTGATCCTGATGTAGGCTGGGAAAAATCTCCACTTAAAAGGCTTGTTGAAAGAGGAAGGTCTTCAGTAGGCACCAAGAAGCCAACAGAAATGGTGCTTATCGTTCAAGGGGCGGGACTTCCAAAGAGGAGGTGCCCCAACACCAAAGACCTGATTCCTACATTGTATGGAATGGACCTCTTGCTAAGATGGTATCTGCAGGAGGTTCTCTCCAATGAACAATTCGGTATCTAAAGGGTGAGACAAACTTTCAGATATCTGGATTCCAAGCTGCATAGGGCTTGATACAGCAAAACCAACAACTTGAACTTAGCCTGGTTCTGCTTTCCCCCTTGTTACTTGGTGTGTCGTATTTTTGGAGATGGCAATAAACATACAGTATCCTTCACGTACCAAAATAAAAAAATCCCTTCAGTAGCACCTTATCCTTTGGCATAGGGTTTGGCCTATATTGGACTATATTAGAGATCAGCTCTCTATATTGGACAAACAGGCCAAACCCTACGCCAAAGGATAAATGGACATAAATCTGACATCAGGAATCACAAGACATAGAAACCAGTAGGAGAACACTTCAATCTCCCAGGACATTCTATACAAGATCTCAAAGCAGCTGTTTTATTACAGAAAAATTTCAGAAACAGACTGGAAAGAGAAGTTGCTGAATTGCAACTCATTAGCAAGCTTAAAACCATGGAGCCACCTGGAATGAACAGAGACATAGGATTCTTATCTCATTATACATGATCAAGCTTTCCTTAGCACCTCAGCCCTAGCTTCCCCCGCAAGACCAATTGCAGTCATTAACAGTCATTAACAGTCATCAACAGGTTTACCACTCCTATCAGCCCATCACCCATTCCCCTCACCCCCACCCCTCACCCTCTGAATATACATAAGGGTCTGGTTACTTCTGTTTCAGTGTATCTGATGAAGTGTGCATGCACATGAAAGCTCATACCAAAATAAAAACTTAGTTGGTCTTTAAGGTGCTACTGAAGGATTTTTTTTATTTTGTTTCAACTCAGACCAACACGGCTACCTACCTGTAACTTCATGTACCTGTTATCTAGAGGGGGGGCATCCTTCCACCCCTGAGACACAACCATAGCTGCCAAGTTATCCCTTTTTTTAAGGGATTTTCCCTCATGCTGAATAGGCTTCCTTGCGAGAAAAGGGAAAACTTGGCAGCTATGGCCACAACTAAATGTGCTGCAACCAGCAACAGTGTGTGTGTGATAATTCATTCCCTAACTTTTGACAAATCAAATATTGGTGGCATTTTCATTATTCTCTCTCTCTCTACCCCCCCCCTCTCATGTGTGTGTAAAAGTATCTTTCATTTATAAAATAAACATTTTTTTAATGCAAAGTAGCCCTGAAGCTTCCACAAATATATTTTGGATCCATATATTATTTTCCTTCTTCTTTCTTTTGGCATGGAAATCAGGGAAACACCAAGGCAAAATATTTTCCCTTGCATTTATATTAAATATAGCTATACTAGTAAAGCAGTTCAGAAATTAGTCTGTATTTTTCAGTACTGCTCCAAAATCACAGCAGGTCACTGAGTGCAGTATGAATTAACTATTAATCTTAGAGAAAAATACATGCCACTGCCAAGAAAAAGTGAGTTTAGATGTGGCCATTATAAAGGAGCCGCCCTAACAATGCATTCTGAAAAATATCTTCCAAAATACATATAATGTTTCTCTTTTTCCTTATTTAAAAGGTCTTCATTGAAATAGCAGTGAGCATTATTCTGTAATAGCAGCATAACAATATAGCTAGCAAGCAATTCATATAAGGATATATATTGTGAATAATGTTCTGAATTTGGGACTTGATCCTACAAATCACTGTGCATTTTATTTCACTGAGCAAAAAGTGTAAAATATACTGAACAATATGGAGTTAATATTAATATTCATGTGCATAAAAGAATAGCTAAAGTCATTTGCTATATGTGGTCATGGTTTTAAAGATAAGCATACAGAAAAAGATGAATGTCTATGCATGCACATTTCCATCTTTCAGTGTACATTTAGTATGTACCATTCGAGTCCCAAAATTAACATCTAGCTCATCCACTGGCTTTGGTTGAATGACTGCTTTCAGGGGCTCAGAATGAATTAAAATGACTTGTACTTATATCCTAGTGATACCATTTAGGGCTGTGCATTAGCTCTCTCACCATTTGCATGTTTGTGCATTGGGGGGAGGGTGAATCAGGATGGTTGCTGTCCAAAATGTTGTCTTCAGAGCACTGAAGAGCTTTGAATTGTTTTTTGTTGAGCACAGTGGTTTCATATAGGTTTTTCAACAATTATTGACCAATCTTTAAGAAACAGGAATTATGGGGAGTGCAGAAGAGGGCCACTGGTTCCCATCCCATTTAGAACCCATCCAGAGGGTCACAGGTTCCCCATTGCTGGCATATCACATTGTAAAGGGCTATAGCTCAGCAGCATTTCAGCTGTAAGGTCTCAGATTCAATTACTGCCATATTTGGATGACAAGGAATTAATGTTGAAAGGCTGGGAAGTATTGTCTTGAGACCTTGAAGTGCTACTGACTGTCAGAGTAGATACTGTGTTTGGTGCGTTAGATGAATCAAAGGTCTGACATAAGACAGCTCCTTATGTTTCAGTTGACTTGGTTCAAAAGTGACTTTTCTTGGTCAGTTAAAATCTTCAGCACTTTCCTTTTCTCTTAATACAGCTAGTTCCCAGGCACAGCTACGGTAGTTCGTTTCATTCCAAAACTGTGTTAAGTAAATTTCCTATGACTTAGTAAGATAAAATGGAAATGACATAAAACCACAAATATATTTATTTAGATTATTGCTCAATGCACACTGGTCAGATAACCAGACAGGAACCGGAGAGACCCAGGTTTGAATCCCCACTTTGCCAAGAACATAAGAAGAGCCTCGCTGGATCAGGCCAAATGGTGGTCCAGCACCCTGCTCTCACTGTGGACAAGCAGATGCTTATGGGGACCCTTATAGCAGAACTTCTGGGAGTGGCCTCCTCAGTGGATGGAACTGCAGCGATTGCGTATTGACAGCAGAGCTGTTGCCACTTACCAAGAGTAGAAGTGGAAGTAATATTGCTATTGCTGCTGTTTCAACCCAGCGGCCAAACCACTCCCAGTTAGAACCAGTGTGTCATCCCTTCTCTGTGGGCTGGGGCCAGATTAAAAGCACAATCCTAACCATGTCTACTCAGAATTCATCGAGACTTCATTTCCAGGTATGTGAGGTCCAGGCTGCAGCTAGGTCCCACTGAAAGCAAGGTGAAAAGTTATTCATGACAACTTGTTCCGTTGTCATAGGCTGCAATCCCATGAACACTTACCGGGGGGGTAAATCCCATTCAATACAGCAGGGCTTACTTCTGAGTAGGTATTCCTTGGAGTCATTTTCCCTATCACTCTTCAGCTTCATTTTTGTTACTGCTTATTGCTATTATTATGAAATCTCACTAAATTACTGATATAGATATAAACTGGGGAGGAGGAAAGATGATCCACATTTATAATCCTAGCTATGGTTTATTCCATGCATTATTATTGTCTTAGTACTTTATTTATTTTTTTAATTAAAAAGCAACTCTACACTTTCCTTTGTGACTGTTCAAACAGGAAAACACCCACTGCTGGTGGTGATTCTCAATCTGCAACATAACAAATAAACTATAACTCACTGAGTTAAAATCCGCAATTTAAAATGGCACCATAAAACCACCCAACCTATTTAAAGGATATAGTTACAACATTTAACTCTCTGACCTCAAGTAGCAATAAATTCCTCAGTCAAAATGGGGAAATGACCATATTCTGCTTGGCTTCTTCCTAATCTGAGATCATGTGTTAGGTTCTCAGATTTATGGCCCATTATTCAGCTTTACATAAGATGCCATCAAAATCTCCAGTTATGACACTGTACTGTGATTGAAAAACTGCTTTCACATCAGATGTGTCCAATGTGGGCATTTGCTCTCCAACAGGAGTCTTCAACTAGTATATATTATGGTTAGATTAGAATTTGAGTGTCCTACCTGTCAGACAAAAGGAAAAACGAAGTAGCTGATTTTAAAGCCTGACAATCTCAATTCTTCAACAGGAATGAATAACACAAATTTCCAAACATGTATGCAATTTGATAATTTGCTTTGCTTGCAAAAGTAGTTTCACTTGAAAACATTTTAAATAAAGAATTGCAACAGTAGGGAGAAGATTAAATGTGATTCATTAGTCACTGGGCAACCAGTTTGTAGTCACAGATGAACAGAGAGCTATAATGAGAAGCTGTGCAAGATAAGCACTCTGTATATAGAAGGGCCCACTATGATCACTTGTGCAATGTGATCTCTCTGCAGAAATTGCCCATTAAGGTGGCAAACAATAATATAAAATACATAAATTCATCAGTAAACATTGGAGGTGTGTAGATAGTTCTTTCCAATTTAAGTCCTGACCACAGCCAGTCATCATCCTTGAAATGGTATTTTGCTAAGTAATGTGTTTCTGTTTCCAAACAAGGGGTCACATGGAGTCTTTTCACAAAGGCTCAACATAGCCAATACAGGCCATAAATCTCAGTATATGCTATCACAACTATTTTATTCTATAAGGGTTAAGACAAAAGAGAGATATTTCTGACATAATTTACTCAGCATGAACAAAAAGGTCACAAAGTTAAACCTACTAGTCTCTACCTCCCAGGAGGAACAGAAGCTAAACTAAATTTATGTATGGTTTTGTTATGCAATTTCCAGCTTCCATCTTTATATATGCCGCTCCAGTGAGAGTAAAAACCATTTCTTTTTGCACCTTAACTATTTTGAGAGGGTAGCTTCATTTGTCTACTGCAGTGACCAATCTACCTCCCCTTAAAAAGCAACAACCAGATTCTTGTGGCACCTGAAAGATCAACAAATTTCGTGGACTAGAGTTCAGCAGAAGCAGGAAATGTAATCCTTAACTGGTAGGTATATACACACATGAGTGTAAAGCAAAGGTGGAAAACCTGTACTACAGCTCCCATAATTCCTGACCATTGGACATACTGGAAGGAGGTGGGGGCAGTTGGAGTTCAGCAACATCTGGAGAGCTATCGGTTCCAAAAGTTAAATGGAAATGAAATGTAAAAATTGCAGTCTGCAGCAACTAAGCTGAGTTTAAATGTGTGCAAACTAAGTACTGTGGCCCTTACAGCAGAACTAACTTTTCATAAACAATAATCTTAGCACTGTGTAGTAGGACAGAAAAGCAAGTTACAGACTTCAACTAGAAAGTAGGCAAAGCTACACAACTAAGCCACCTGGATTCCTAGGAGCAGGCTGGGGAAGGGGCTCTATCCACTCCTGCCCACCCCCTCACCGTGATGCACGTAAAGCTCCCCACTTGAACTCAGCACAGGACAGAAACTTCTTTCTGGGAGAGGGGAAAGGGACCCCTCCACATGCAAATCCAACTGGTCACAGATGCATACTCACACGCTCCTTCCTCGCTGGATTAGCAGCAAAATTGGACAGCATCTCCCTGTTCACATTCTTAAGAAATAGAAACAAAAACCTCTGAGCTATATAGACAAGCAATTTCCTCCATCCCAGGGCAGCCGGTTGCACAACCGAAGCTCTATGATCCCAGCGAGTCGTAGGACAGAAAAGCATTGTCTCTATTCAGTCTTGGAGGTACCACAGGACTGTTTGTTGTTTCTGTACCACAAATTTAATGTGACTCACAAACAAGCCCAAGGGCAGAATTATGAAGACGAAGAGGAAGGCTGTGAAGATAGAGATGGGTTCAGTTCTCAATTGTTCCCAATGAATTCTATGGGGAAAACGAAAACAATTGCAGCCTGGAGGGAAGAGTTAAACTTCCCCACACCTGACACTAGGTATCTTAGCTCTCATTGAAAGTGATTCCTCCTGCAGTGATAATAGGGTACATAGTCATATCTTTGTTTTCTGGGGGTCCCTACAATACACATCCCCTCTTTCTCTCCCTGATCATAATAGCACACATTTATAATTTGGTTTTTTGAATGCAGCCATTTTATTTATTCATCTCTTACATTATCATGGGTAAACATAATATTTGTATATCACACAGATTTCAGCACCAGAGAGAGAACACTGAATGAGAGGACAAGTGAATAATGTTTGTCCTGCATTTTAATTTCTCACACCTCCTCCACACACCACCTCCATTCCTAGCAAACACAAATGTGTTTCCTATCTACATGCCTAAGAAGCCAAAGCAATTTATTAGTAAGTTCCGTTTAACAGGCGTTGTTATTCAACCAAGCCTTCACATCTCCGGGCCTTTCTACAATTTGCAGTATTTAACCTCTTGCTCCACTCAGAAGAAAAGCACAGAATTTAAAACCGTGAAGGCTAACAACCAAGCACAATCTGTAAAAATGCTTGCGTTCCATTAGGCACTAGGAACCCCTGAATGATTGGCATAGCTCATCTTTCTCAAGGCAATGACTGGAACAATAATCCTGCAATTTGCATACATGATACAACCTATTTATGGGTGAGGTGGCATTTCCACACCTATTCAGCATCTCCACAGGGAATGGTTCATATTTGCAAAGGGCAACTGCTATCAGAATGTGGACAGATTTGGATACACTAATCAGGTAGAGGTGCTGGCTGGCTGATTGAAACTGTCTTTCCACACAACCGTGTCCAGGCAGCAAACCCCACATCACCAGGATTCTCCTGTTGGCACTCGTATGCACCGAGAAACAATAGAGTGAACCTATGGGAATCAAGTCGAACCACTGCATTAGCAGCACCAAAGTGACCTCCTCAGGGCACAAGCCTGGACAGTGAGTATGGAGGTCCTGGGCTGATCAGATGACAAGACAACCCCCCCCCCCCATCAGACTTTCTGGTGTGGCCCAAAGGAAAGCAGAGTAATATATTCCTTCCAGTAGCACCTTAGAGACCAACTAAGTTTGTCATTGGTATGAGCTTTTGTGTGCATGGACACTTCTTCAGATAACTGAAGAAGTTATTCAGAAGGTATCTGAAGAAGTGTGCATGCACACAAAAGCTCATACCAATGACAAACTTAGTTGGTCTCTAAGGTGCTACTGAAAGGAATTTTTTTTATCCCGATTATACCAGACCAACACAGCTAGTTACCTGTAACCAGAGTAATATATGTTTAGGGGAGATTTTAATATTTGATTATATTTTTAATATTCTGTTGGGAGCCGCCCAGAGTGGCTGGAGAAACCCAGCCAGATGGGTGGGTTAATAATAATAATAATAATAATAATAATAATAATAATAATAATAATACTTTGCACTAGCTGGGCTGCAGGAGTTGCCGGAAGGAGGTGCACAAGGTGCTGTCCAACCATTTTAGGGACTCCACTCCAGATTTGTGCAGGGTTTACTCCTTAGCCTTTTCTTCTCCTGAGGAGAACAGAGTTTGAAAGAGACATACTGTAGGATTCTTATCTCATTATACATGATAAAGCGATCTTCAGCCATCCCAACCCTTGCTTTTTCATGCAAGACCATTTGCAGTCGTTCACAGTCGTCAACAGCTATCAGTTAGTCAATCACCCATTTCCACCACCCTTCTGAGTAATACCCCCTCCGCACCCTTTCCCTACATAAGCGCCTGCAGACTTCTGCTTCAGTGTATCTGAAGAAGTGTGCATGCACACGAAAGCTCATACCAAAATAAAAATTTAGTTGGTCTTTAAGGTGCTGCTGGAAGGATTTTTTTTTGTTTCTCCTGAGGATATATCACAAGGCAGCAGAGGTTTAGGACCAAAGTTTTCATTCTCTTAGATGGGCTACCTTCCCAAGTAGATGAACTCCATCTGTCTCTCACTTCCATCTACAGCATGTACAGAAACCACTTACTTGACTGTTGGATCCACTATTGGTCTTGCTGCTCAATCCATGGCAGCTTGTCTTCTCATGCAGGGGAAGCCCCTAACTCAATGATGGTTTAAGACCCATCGGCTACCCTCACCTGGTTTATCCAGTTGAAGCCGTTCCTAAGGTGTGGCCACTGTTGCATGCTGACTGCTTCTGGGAGCCACAAATAAGAACTGAGTGCAGGGTGGGGACCAAAAGTAGACAAACTAACCCAGAAGGAGCATGACGTGTCCCCCACCAGATGTACTACCCTTCCCCTAACATCCCATGCACCTCAGAATTATTACATGGAAATGATACCATGAGTAAGAACGAGACCATGTATAGAAGATGCCAAACATGGCCTAGTTCATACTTGCCCAGTTCATATGCACCAGTAATCTGATGAAATTATGATTATAATAATTATACTTATCTGGACTATTTAAAAATGTGGAATTGTTTTCTAGTTGCAATTGTTGTTGTAAAATAAAAGCAGATTTAACCATTTTGAAAAAGATGCCAGTTTTACATGGTGAAAATAAAGTTTGTCTACATTGTCTATTCCAGGGGTAATCAGCATATTGCTCTCCAGATGCTGTTGAACTACATTGTCCATCAGCCCCAGCCAGTATGGCCCTTGGTCCACCATTGGCTACCTCTGGTATAACTGTGGATATTTTATGTAGCTGTTTAGAGCTTATCTAACCTACACTGAACCTGCATTAGAATGTTACATTTTCAAATACTTTAAAAAACATTCAGTGTTAATGATGGCAATTGATTTTGTTCTTGCTCTGGTAACCAACCCTTGTGAATAAGCTCGCTGGATGTTTGCTGACTCATTTGCATAGCAGATGCAAATAAAGGCTAAAGTAGACATGCCAGGTGAATTGCTTTAACCTTGGCAGAGCGGTGTCACCTGGGATTAGACTTTATGGAAAGATAATGTGATATAGCAAGAGTCATTTCTATCATCTCAGCTGTAGCTGTTATGTAAGCCTGGTCTGCTGCTCTGAATTCCTCTAACAGCTTTGTGGGCTTGCTTTGTTTATTTTCATTTTCTCTTTCTAACTGGAGGTTCTAAATCAGGTAAACTTGAAAGAGGCCTTGCAGGAAGGGAGCCTTCAGAATGTTGACATCCGCATTAGAATTCCTGTACAGTGGTGGCCATCAGAAGTTGTTTTAATTATGGATATTGTTATGTACTGAGCTGAATCCTAGAACAATAGGATTCAGAATCAGCGGGAGCTACCCAATCCAACTCCAGGTGGAAGTGAATCCGCAACCTGATTGGCCTGCTGGAGCAGCCAATCAGGCGGCTGGCAGAAGTGAATCTGCTACCTGATTGGCCTGTAGGAGCAGCCAATCAGGCTGCAGGCAGAAGTCAATCCACAATATAATTGGCCCACAGGTGTAGCCCTGAAGTAGCCAATCACGCAAGGCCCATTGTGTAAATAATGTATATAAGCAGATGGTTTGGGGAAAAGAGCCATTCGTCTTCTCTTCTCCTCCTTGATGACTATGAGCTGAATAAAGAGCATGAAATTCACTCTTGACTCCGAGTATATTTCAGATATGTTGTTAAAATATATCTGGTATGATATATTTATAATCTCAGGGCACTTTACATCTGTTTTCTATCTTAAAAAAATAATACTCAGCCTTTATACACCTTTGCCCTGACTATCCAGAGCAGTGAGGAAAAGGTGAAAGTTTTTCAGCCTGTCAGCCTCTTCACACTTATTTGGAGTAAGCTCCATTGAATAGAGTGGGACTTGCTTCCAAGTAAACATGCATAGGATTACACTTCATAACTCTTCTGAAGACTGTCACAGTAGTAGGAATGGATGAAACTCTCAATTTTTGAATCTATCTGTTTCTCTTCCCCCCCCCCCAATCTTATATTCAGTTCTTCACATTTTTGTAAGAATTTGTTGTTGTTGTTGTTGTTGTTAAAATCCTCATGAGATTTAAATTTGTCAGCATTTTAGCACTAATTTCTCATTTAAAAAACATACTTTTCCTATGCAGTTTTGACTATAATATACATTTTTGCAAGGAATTTGCCTTAATATTTTGTATGTTATTTTCACTTAGGCATTTTTATGCACATTTCACCCAACTATATACATATTTGGTATAATTTTTGTTGGAAAACTGAACTGCAAAATTTGGAGTAATGTCTATTTTGAAGGACAGCTGTGTTTCAGAAAGTGTGAATTAGAGAAGTTCACCTTTAAACGTACACTGAATTGAATTACTGCTCCATCTCTACTTTGCTCTCTGAAAGATGATTGTATTAATCTTGCATCATCTATGGGATTTCTCAATATAATAACAATGTCTGAAGGGCACTAACCACCATGTTGCACCTCTTTTAGATAAAACTTCCTCTGCATCAGATCTCAATAGACCATCCCACAGCTGCCAAGATGCTCTGTTTGACCTCAAATTTTCTTGGCAGGAATTACATTTTCTGAAATTGCATGCTAGTAAGTGTTCCCTCAGTAGCCTGTGCTTTGCATCATCTGTGTTTTCTGTGTCCAAATTGCAGTTTTACAAGACCTGAAGGAGATGGAGGCAAAGGCTTGTAATAACTAATCTGAGAGGTGCCACAGAAAAATCTGCATGCATTTCATAATTTATACCTAACCATTCACCTAAAGAATGGTTTGTAGACTGTTTTGCTTGATGGTTTTCATTGCAAGCAAATGCAACTGTTAAGAAAGAGAGCGCTTTTGGTGGTGAAGCCCCATCTCTGGAATGCTTCCCCCTTACAGGTACAATTGGCATCAACATTATTATTATCCTAGCTCCAGATTAAGACTTCTTTATTTGCCTAGGTGTTTAAAGTTTTGTAAGATTATGATTGTTTAACCTGTTCTATGTGTTTAGCTGCTTAAATATGCACTGTTGCTTATTTTATGATCTGGTGGGCTGTTTTTATGTTGAGTTCTGAACTTTGCCCTGGTATTGACGAAGAGTGGGTCATCCAGATCTTTTCAAGAAATAAATAATATCAAAGCTGCCCCATCCTTTCTGCTTCTGCCTTGGAAGTAATTCTCTTTCAGACATGCAGGCCAGAGGCATGTACCATGTCTGCTTCCTAGGAACAAAGGCCTCCACTAAGGCAAACAGGCAGTTAAAATGTACTCAGAGTCCTAGGAGTAGATTAGAGGGGAATGACTAGCATAGTCCAAGGGATCTTCTGGAGATGTTTAGCACCTTGAAGTAGAAAGCACTTTCAGAGTTAAATTGGAGGTCCCATGGGCCACATTAGGCCATATGATGCTTTTATCCAAGTCCTCTGGACCACCAAGCATACAACAACATCACTTTCCCCTTGCATATCAAAGGCAATGCAGTGAAAAGGAAGGGTTGTAAAGCAAAGGAGATGTTCATTCCCGGAAGAAAGAAGCCTTCGGCACTAATGGCACCTTCCCCCTCATGGTGAATAACAGCTGAGGGGAATGTTTGGCAGGACCATGCTGTGACTCAACCCCCTTCTCCCGATTTCCCTTTTCTCAATACTTTCCTTCTATTGTTTGTTTAATTTAAACAAGACATGTGCAATACAATCGCACATTCCTTGCATTGTCTAGTTTGGGCCTACTGACTCCAGCATGCAGAGCAGGTGGCAATATCTGCCATCTGCTTTGGAGTGGGCCCAGAGAAGCCTAGCAGGCTGAGAGTTCATTGTGGAATCTGTTCCATATGCTGCACTCCAGTCCAGGTTTCGGGCAGAGTAAAATGAATTTCTTTCTCTGCCAGAACTTTCTGCAGTGCAAGTTATTGGTTCCAGTCATCCCAATTTGTTGTTTGTGTAGTTTGTTAAGGGTGCTGAGAGTTGTTAGGTGACCCCATTCCCCTCACAGAGCTGCGATAACCAGAGTAGTTTAACAATCAGTCCCTCTTTCCAGTAAACACTGGGAATTGTAGCTCTGTGAGGGAGAATGAGGTCTCCTAACAACTCTCAGAAGCTGCAAAAATTATAGCTCCCAGGATTCTTCAGGGGAAGCCATGACTGTTTAAAGTAGTATGATACTGCTTTAAATGTACAGTGCAGATGGAGCCTAATTCATTATAGCTGAACATGGTTAAAAGAGCATGATGATTTTAAGGGACTGCAGAGATCAAGCATGTGAATAATAATCCGATAATATATGTAAAATGCAAGAGACAAAAAAATATGGTACAATCAGTGAAAGAGAAAATTGGTGTCCTCTAGTAAGTTGAATAATGACAAAAATAAATATATGTGATTACTAAAAAGATCAAGTCAAAACAATCAGTGTTTCAATTGTTACAAACCTTAACAGCAGGTTATGTATAGGGCTGTTGGGACAATATACTGTAGCTCTCTCCTCTTGTTTTACATTTAAATAGAGAAGAAAATAGTGAGCATGCTGAAGAAGCTGTGCTAAAGTTGGCACAAAACTGACATCTAAGCTCATTCAGCAAGCATTTATTTATTTCATAAAATTTGCATACTGCTTGATTGAAAAAAAAAATAACAAAAACCCTCGAAGCAGTTTATAAAGTATAATAGCCTAGCATGAACTTGTGCATGTGTTGTCCATATCCATACATTACATAGCCTTTCCAAGTCCAAAGAGTCACACTATATAGTTTCAGAATAATTCTAACCCATTTAGCTGTCATGAATGCATTCATGGGTCCTGCATCTTCTTGAAATTATCCAGTGATATTTGGTATCTCTTTAGATGCCTATATAAATGGCTCTGTATAGAAGCTTTGGTCTCTATTCTGCACGTTATTGATATGCAAAACATTCTGTAAACTTCTGAACAGAGTCAACCCTTCAGAAAACTGTGGGGCATTTGAAAGCATTCCACTCCAAGCACGTTTCAGTATATGCCTGCTTTTCTTCCACTTGCGACTCTGCACACAAGCATTTAAATTCTTCAGCACATTTCACTGGAGTGTAGAATGCAATATTTCTTTCTGATCAAGATGTTGCTACATTATGTTTGCTGGCTTTGTGTTCATAGCTTAACCTTTACCCTTCTTGCTGCAGTTCTCTTATTGAAAACATTAATTCCTCAAGATTATCTCATCTGATAAAACCTCAATGGTATGTGTAGATCTCCAGTGTCTAAACCTTTGTCATTTTTATTCCATTTGTGGGAACCTGCTTTCAGATAGTCTGTAAACAACATACGTGACATTGGTATTAGTCTCTACTTGGCTGTCCTACTTGCATTTATTAAGCTATTCTTTATTTCCATCATGTTGGTGCCATTTAGATAATGGTTATCACTGACACCTTTAGTAATTTTCCATGTAAAATCCGGGAGTCTATGAAAAACAAAGTCAGTTGCCTCTTTGAGGCAACACCTTATTTGCAAAGTTAAGGAGGTAAGCCTTCAGAGTCATGCTCCATACTTTCTCTTGTCACCCACAACAATATCAACACATTTCCAATGACCAAGAGGTAAACACCCCCACACAATGAACGACTATCTCACAAGCTATGCCGGGGTGGGCATAGGAAGATTCTTTTGTCCTCTCATTCTGCTGTTTTCTCTCTCAGAAGCCACACCTTGAAGCACCAACTTATAAGTTGCCGGGAGCGCAGTTTGTTCCCATTCCATTCTAAGCCACCATGTGGTTGATTGCTCGTTTGTGTGGATTGATTTGCGTGGATCATTCCCTTCCAGCAGTGTGGCAGTGAAGGTGGGGAGAGAAAGAAGCCATATTTATTTCCTCACTTGAGTGCAAGCTGTGGATCTTTCCTTTACAGCAGTGTGTGTGATGAGGGAAGGTGATAATGTTATAGGATTGGGAGAGGGGGATGGTGTTTTTGATTCCCTTCCCTGTAGGATCAGAGTCTGTCAAACTGGTCTCTTTGTTAAGTTAATAGGCACACCCAAGTCACATCATACTCTAAACTTTAGAGTCTAAAAAATGACTATGTTGTCATAGAAACAACTACTGTACAGTGGAACCTCGGTTTATGAACACCTCGGTTTATGAATTTTCGGTTTATGAACGCCACGGACCCATCTGGAACGAATTAATTCACTTTCCATTACTTTTAATGGGAAAGTTCGCTTCAGTTTATGAACGCTTCAGTTTATGAACAGACTTCCGGAACCAATTACACCCATGTTTCAGTTTATGAACGCTTCAGTTTAAGTACTCCGCGGACCCGTCTGGAACGGATTAATCCACTTTCCATTACTTTCAATGGGAAAGTTCACTTCAGTTTATGAACGGTTACTCCGCGGACCGTCTGGAACGGATTAATCCACTTTCCATTACTTTCAATGGGAAAGTTCGCTTCAGTTTATGAACGCTTCAGTTTATGAACAGACTTCCGGAACCAATTGTGTTCATAAACCAAGGTACCACTGTAGTACCTAAAGATGTCCAGAATGGTGAGGGAAATCCCCCCTCCACCTTACCTAGCTGACGATTTAGAGGTGGGGGAGCAAAAAATAGCAGAACAAGCCTAATCATGTCACGTTCTACTGTGGTGTGACTAGGGTGTAAGAGACCAAGGATAAAAAACCCATTCAGGCATGAAGCTCACTGTATGATACTGGAGTTTTATTTGGAGGAATGATGTATGCTGCCTGTAATCCTCTGTGCATCTTAATGAGAATAGGTTGCATTGAGCTCTTTCCTGTATCGAACAAGGAAACAAGCCAATTGGCCAATTCATTCAGTAGTTGGTGGTTTTCCTTTCAATTATTTTACAGGCTTAAGAGAGCACCACTGAACAAATATATATATATAAAAGTTTGTGTATGCCACTGATGAAGCATTTCTTAGGGTGTGGTTAATAACACAGTCCTGTGCATTTAACTGAGCATACGACTGAAATATCCTAGGTGTCACCCACGTGATCTTGTAGGTGCCCCACCATATGTAGGTTCCACCCGCCTCCATCGGAAGGAAGTGACCCAAGGAAGAAAGTGAGAACCAAACTGACCCTATAACTCTATGCGACTTAGAAGATTCAGACAAGTCTTAAAACATTCTGAAAGCGGACTGTTTCTTTCTACCAAGTTTTTGGAACATAACTACGAATGCTAGTATAGTCAGGAAAAATGGGAAAGGAAGTTGAATTGAGCTGGATTTCAGCATAGGCTCCTGCAAATAATTGTACTCAATTCACCTTGAAGCCACCTTCTATTTAATTCACCTTAATGTCTACTTTGGGTAGTTGGTAATCATACATATATCCAGGCTTGCAATTTTTTGAGACCTTGGGTGTTGCTGCTACCATTAGACAAAGTGTGCTAGAGTTATTATGGGTCTGTGATGCTATAACAAAACCCATGATTTTCTTCAGATAACTTTTAATGCTATACGTTCAAGGATTCATCCAGACATGAAAAGCAGCTGGGTCAGGGAGGGAAGTTTTAAACAAGTGCTAAGGACACTAACACAGAGAACACTGGAAATTAATTTGGGTAAGTTAGATCTGCTTTATGTGACAATGGTGATTGCAGTGCCTGCTGTGATGTTACACCAGTGGTTTCTTGCATCAAATACAAAAGCAAAAAAACTTAAGGGGAGATCATATTTTGCTGAGTGGACATGTACAGGGGACCCATGGTTGATCAGGCCTCACTAGCACATAATGCCTGAAACTTTAGGAATATGTACCTGCTGTTTGCATGTTATGTATTTTCTGGGGGTGATAGCTTTGCAAAGCTGAACATCAGAGTTCAGAAATAAAAATGAGGTGATCGATAACTGAGTTGATGTATTTTTGTTAATTGTTTTCTCTTTCCAGTATTACGGAAACAGATCAGCATCATGCCTCATTGCAACAATTAAGAATTAATATCTATCTATATATATATATATATAAGGTAAAGGACCCCTGGACGGTTAAGTCAAGTCAAAGGCAACTATGGGGTTGCAGCGCTCATCTTGCTTTCAGGCCGAGGGAGCCGGCGTTTGTCAACAGACAGCTTTCCGGGTCTTGTGGCCAGCCTGACTAAACCGCTTCTGGCGCAACGAGACACCGTGATGGAAACCAGAGTGCACTGAAACGCTGTTTACCTTCCTGCCTCAATGGTACCTATTTATCTACTTGCACCGGCAGGCTTTCGAACTGCTAGGTTGACAGGAGCTGGGACAGAGCAACGGGAGCTCACCCCATCGTGGGGATTCGAACCGCCGACCTTCCGATAAGCAAGCCCAAGAGGCCCAGTGGTTTAAACCACAGCGTCACCCACGTCCCATCCACTTGTGCAACAGAAATCTGCTAGTTCTATGAAACAGGCCTTTCAGTTTCTCTTCTCTCCCATACATGCACTCCAAAAAATCTGGAGCAGATTTTGCAGATAAATGGGAGTAGGACTGCAGGGAGAAAGAGAGGAAGGAGCCCCACTGCGTGAGCAGACACCGACTAGCACCATATTGGCTGTCATTTAGTATCCTTTTATTTTCATGATAATAAAAGTTCTAGATAGTCACTGAGTGTGGTGTAGTGGTTAAGAGCGGTAGACTCGTAATCTGGGGAACTGGGTTCGCGTCTCCGCTCCTCCACATGCAGCTGCTGGGTGACCTTGGGCTAGTCACACTTCTCTGAAGTCTCTCAGCCCCACCCACCTGTGGGGAGGAGGAGAAAGGAGATTGTTAGCCGCTTTGAGACTCCTTCGGGTAGTGATAAAGCAGGATATCAAATCCAAAGAAGTCTTTATCTTCTTCTTCTTCTTCTTCTTCTTCTTCTTCTTCTTCTTCTTCTTCTTCTTCTTCTTCTTCGCTAGTAGCAGGGGCGGGCATCTATTTCAAGTCAGGATCTTTTCCCTTTGTATTTCATATGCTTCCAGATCTTCTTATAGTTTTTCCTTGTAAATTACGTTGCTTTTGATAATGTAGGCAAAAGAAGAAGCTGTATAGGACTTGCTGCAGTGCACTAGGTACAAATGTGAGTGAACCTATAATAAACAAAGTTCACACACCCTCTTACAGCATGTTTGTGCCAGTTGCCAGCCTAGGCATCATCTAGTCATGAAGTCAATTATAACTGCAGTCCAAGGTCAACATTCAATTAAATGGAAATTGCAGTTATTTGTTTACATAGTTCAAGAAACATTTCACCTCACAAATGCCTTAGGTGGTGACAAGCCAAATGGGCTAATCAGTAACTAGTAGTCATGATTCAAAGCTGCTGCTTTGCAGTGCTTGCAGCTTAAAATGTTGGGAAATATTCCATAGCTGCATAATGAGGTACAAACCACAGGAATTTCTTCATAATGCATACATGTACCACCAGGCTGGAAAGAAAGCTGGGGGGGGGATTTTGTACTGCCTGGGAGGACCTCATACTTTATCTGTAACACTCACCCTACACTTTCCCATCATTATTGCATTTGATTCTGTTTGATATCCTGCTCTGCTAAATGTCAAGCAATAGTACAGAAGTTACCATATAATGAGTGCTTGTATCTAAGGTCCACACATCTGAGATTAGTGATATATGGGTAGTCTTTATCCATATTAGAAATTCTGCCCAAGGTGGAGATAAAATCCCCACAATAGAGGCACCACCTTATTAATAAATCAATTTAGTATTATTAATTTCGTAAAAATTATACATTGGTAATTCAATCTTCTTGAAGCAATTTGCAACCCAAAACACAGCTTTTCCTTGAAATTTGCACTTCTCCAGTTTTTGTGATGCAGTTCTTCACCAATGTTACAAAAATCATACATTACAGAGGTATGCATAAATTTGCCTGTGTTAGTGAAAACAACATGCAAAATGCATTATATTGGGAGAAAATCCTTATGAGAAGCTATATATTAGACAAAGATGCACACAGAAATGTTTTCATGAGAAGAAATTCTCACGAAAATGCTGAGAAACTTTAATGAGGGTTTTTTTAAAAGCAAATTGTTGTGGAAAGGTGGAGAATTGAATTCAAAGCTATAAAAAGAGAAACTGAGAGAAGTGTGCTTGACAAATTTGTCCACCCCTGTCAGTAACTGAGGCCAGTAGCTTCACCCTTGGATCATCTCATTGCTTGAGGTTCTTGGAAGCACAAACCCAGGAATACTCACTTCACATTTCAGAGTGTATTCTTAGGAGGTGGAGTTTTCATTTGACATGCTATTATCATCTAGGGTTGTTAAACTACAGTGAGTAGGTACACTTTGCACTTTCAGTGCATGCACATTGGTCAGACAATTGCTTATTACTCCAGATTTACTCCCATCATGTTTAAATAAAATAAGGAACTGATATACATTAAAGGAGAACCACCCCAAAAAAGTGAATAATTTTTCTTCAGGCCTATAATTGTTTTGTTTTTCACATGAATTCTACCCCTAGCTGAGAGATGAATCAGTTTTTAATGGTTAGCTCATCAGAAAAGATTTATAATGTTCATTGTTAAACTCCAGCACAGTCTATCCTTATATTTAACCTTTAAAATGTGTGTTCATCTTGTTTCTTGAACTGAAGAGTAATTTCACCTACACTACATTGTTGAGAAAATATAGCCATTACTGAAATTAAAAATACATTTTGAAAGACATTTGATAATTTAATTGTTACGACTATCAGACAGGAATAGAAAACATTGTGTTTGCATGCTGTATTCATGCTGAATTTAAAACTTATTAAAATCCTTCTGTTCAATATCAGTACTTCTGACATTCTGAATGGCATTTTCATAGTAGGAACATGGAAATCTTTTGGGTCACTCAGAGCATTTGTCCATACTGTTGGTTTATTTTCTTACATTCATGTCAATTCTTTCTTCCATCCTGGAACCCATACCCCTCAACCGTCCTGTTTTAAGTGGGACATCCCAGAATTACAGAAGCCACCCTTGATTGGATATAGGAATGTCCTGTTTTTTGGTCCAGTGTGAGTCAGCAGGCTTGCACAAGAGCACCAGACCAAAAGCCACTCATTTTTTGGTCTCACACTCTTGCGTAGGATCAGCTGGCTCCCGTGAGAACTCAGAATAAAAGAAACGAGCATCCTGATTTTGATCAGCAAGAAGTTGGGGGATATGGGAACCCAAGGCAGCATACATGTAGTTCCCAGGGAATCACCCAGCTGAGCACCATAGAGACCCAGACTTCCTTAGCTTCAGCAAGGTGATGGCCTTCTTCAGACCATGGGTCAATTAGCTCTTTATTGTTTACAACAGGTATAAGGAACCTTGTTGTTGTTGTTTAGCCGTTTAGTCATGTCCGACTCTTCGTGACCCAATGGACCAGAGCATGCCGGGCACTCCTGTCTTCCACTGCCTCCCGCAGTTTGGTCAGACTTATGTTTGTAGCGTCGAGAACACTGTCCAACCATCTCGTCCTCTGTCGTCCCCTTCTCCTTGTGCCCTCAATCTTTCCCAATATCAGGGTCTTTTCCAGGGAGTCTTCTCTTCTCATGAGGTGGCCAAAGTATTGGAGCCTCAGCTTCACGATCTGTCCTTCCAGTGAGCACTCAGGGCTGATTTCCTTCAGAATGGATAGGTTTGATCTTCTTGCAGTCCATGGGACTCTCAAGAGTCTCCTCCAGCACCATAATTCAAAAGCATCAATTCTTTAGCGATCAGCCTTCTTTATGGTCCAACTCTCACTTCCATACATCACTACTGGGAAAACCGTAGCTTTAACTATACGGACCTTTGTCAGCAAGTTGATGTCTCTGCTTTTTAAGATGCTGTCTAGGTTTGTCATTGCTTTTCTCCTAGGAAGCAGACATCTTTTAATTTTGTGACTGCTGTCACCATCTGCAGTGATCATGGAACCCAAGAAAGTAAAATCTCTCACTGCCTCCATTTCTTTGTCCATGGAGTTTTCTTGGCAGGGATACTGGAGTGGGTTGCCAGTTCCTACCCCAGGTGGATCACATTTAGTCAAAACTCTCCACCATTACCTGTCCATCTTGGGTGGCCCTGCACGGCATAGCTCATAGCTTCTCTGAGTTATTCAAGCCCCTTCGCCAGGACAAGGCAGTGATCCATGAAGGAGATAAGGAACCTATAGAACTCTAAATGTTGTTGTACTCCAGTTAGCTTGACCAATCTTCTGGAACAGTGGTATTTGTAGTTCACCAGCATCTGGAAAGCTACGTGTTTCCCAACCCTGCTTGGGAAACCCTGGTTAGCAACCCACTAGAGCTGGAAAGAATATAATAAGCATCTTGTCCCAAAGAATAACTGATGATCTATTGAATCAAGTATATCAAATGAAAGTGAACAGAAGTGCCAAATTCCTCATCCCATAGGATACTCAGGGACCTTGCTCATCACACTTTTTAACAAAAATGTCATTTCTCTCTGAATTTTATTCTACCTTATTTTAACTTTTAATCTGCTTTATGTCATGGCTGGCGAGTGCTTTATGGCTCTAGTGTAGCAGGAAGAAGGAGCATTTCGGATCCCTGATTGGTCTGTGCTACTGCATTGCATCTTCGGGTGACTGCCAATCCTGGAACCCAATCAACTGCCTTGGCTGACTGCTGTGAGTGGGGCCCGGGGCTCAGACTGGAGAAGAACTTATTCCTTCTGGTCTATACCTAGGCTATAAATTCAGGTCTGAGCCATGGTTTCATCATTCCCATTTGCTGTGGATAACAGTTGGCCACTGGTTGATGGGACTGGGAGGGATTTTCTTCATAGCCACTAGGCCAATGAGGTTGTCACCTTTTGCATAGCAATGACCAATAAAGCTGTGGCCATGCCTAACCCACAAATGAGAACTGGAGTAAGACAAAGGTTCTATCTACCTCTTGGTGGTGTAGCTGAGATCAACTCTCCCTTCTGCAAGCAACACTACAGGACCCTCTTGTGACCAGCTTCCCCAAGGTGAGGGTGAAAGACCACACAGAACAGCATCTCCCTCCTCCAGCCAGCATCACCACAGAGCTCCTCAAGAACTACCTTGCTCCAGAAGGAGAGGTATAGTGCTCCAAAAGTCCCTTCCCCCTGATTTGGCAATTATATAGTTGTAATTGAATATATACACTGCTTTGTGAAGTTCAGAAAAAACTATATAAAAGTATTTCAGATGAAAGGAGATTTCAATTTGGGACATTTCTCTCACCAATCCTCAGGTCCCCAAAAGTGGGTCCACAGCCTTATGGAGCCAGGGTGGTGTAGTGGTTAAGAGCGGTAGACTCGTAATCTGGGGGACCGGGTTCGTGTCTCCGCTCCTCCACATGCAGCTGCTGGGTGGTCCTAGGCTAGTCACACTTCTTTGAAGTCTCTCAGCCCCATTCACCTCACAGAGTGTTTGTTGTGGGGGAGGAAGGGAAAGGAGAATGTTAGCTGCTTTGAGACTCCTTCGGGTAGTGATAAAGTGGGATATCAAATCCAAACTCCTCCTCCTCTTCTTCTTCTTCTTCTTCTTCTTCTTCTTCTTCTTCTTCTTCGAGCACCATTGAGAGACTCAAGAGGTCATGGTAGCAGTAAGTCTCATGATAGCTCTACATAGCCTGAAACTGCTGTCAGGGATTAAAAAAAACATTATCACCCAATGAATGAACCCACTACTGTAGCTGGTTTGTCAAATCTCACGATAACTTACCCATGGACAAACTTCCAATCTGGTTCCGTCATGTGCATCTGTCAGAGCAGAATTTGTCGTGCCTTGTGCTAGGAGAGCTGATTTAAATGAGCTGATTAAACTGCACACCTTCTCTGTTTAAAAAGAATGCATGTGCTGTGCACCAGACCATGGAGAACAAAACAACTGAAACTGTTTTTACTTGAATTCTCAGCAGAAGAATAGACTTGTTGAAATTATTTTCAGTGCTCCAGAAGGTGAAGTGCAGTAGGAAAATGAATGCATTTATACAAAATGCCTGGCAAATATGTTCTGCATTGCAAAGCAATACGTATTTCACAAAACCATGGGGCATTTTTAATGAACATTGGTTTTGTGCCAGATGCTTAGGCTTTTAAAGCGGGTTTCTAGTGTACTTTAGTTTTAACCCCATGCCCCCCTACTGCTTCCCAGTATAAAGTCCCAGCAGGCATGCACTTGGCTAACAAGTGAAGAACCCTGCCCCAGTTTTCCATAATGCATTCATGAAAGGATTTGTAACAACCAGCAGTTACTGCAGCAAAAAGAATAAACCAGCTTAACAAAGGCATTTGGGAAGTAAGCACAAAACCACAATCACTACCATTCTTATGGCCCATGAATGCCCTATAAACATTTGCATATTACCAATGTAAGCCATGCTCAAACCGTATGTTCGATACATATTCTTCATTTCCTTTTTATTTACTCTCCAGGCAAAAAGTATTCTGCTAAACATTCTATTGAGACCTAACATCTCGATTTTAAACACAGTGACTTGGAAGATTATAATGTAATGCTCTGCTAATTTGAACGGCTGCTAATTTCAAGTGTCAAACAAGAAGGGATGCTAAGGAAGAGAAGGAACTCCTACAAGATTCTCAAATAAAGCAGATGTCTCTTGCTCCTATAGCCGTTCCTACACCACATCTGGGCTAGCAGGGATCAGTATGGGAATCTGCACTGCTCCAAGTGGATTGCGGTGAACAGGCATGCTGACACTTCTGAAGGCCTACATCTGAAAGCACCTGCAGAAAATAGATGTTGCTTGGGAAGTGCTGACAATTCATTAGTAACTGTGGGCATTGCATTTTTGTGTGTGTGTGCTTATTACCCCGTATATTCCAGCGTATGAGACGACTGGGCATATAAGACTCCCAACTTTTCCAGTTAAAATATAGAATTTGGGATATACTCGCTGTATAAGAAATATGACCTGGCGTATAAGACGCCCCCTGACTTTTGAGAAGATTTTCCTGGGTTAAAAAGTAGTCTTATACGCAGGAATATACTGCATGTCATATTCAATGTAGTCGCTTGTGGGATACCTGAGTTCCAGATAGGTATGGAGGGAAAATTCATTTCAGTTTGCATTTAAAGTCAGATTTATCAAATTTATGCAAAGCAATATATATAATTGTATGTGTGTGTGTGAACTGAAACACGGTCATTTTTAAAAATTGCACTTATCCAGATTTTGTGATGCTGTTCTCAAACCAAACAGTGCTTACAAATTTGTATGTTTTAGGGGGAAATGCGCATTTAAAATAGTGGGGGGAGGGGAATTACAAAAATGCATTATATTAGGAGAAATTGCTTGCAAAAATGTGTACCTTAATCAAAACTGCACACAGAAATGTGTTTGTTTGGATAAATTCACACTAAAATGGTGAAAACTTTTATGAGGTTTTTTTTTAAAAAAATAAAAAATAAAACTAATAATATCACAGAAGTCTGTGGAAATGTGGATAACTGAATTTAAGACTGAAAAGATGAGAAACAGGAAGAACCCACATTGACAGACTTTCCATCTGTAGTTCCAGATGCACATTTCATTTATCCATTTCTCTGGAGGTCGGATGCACAAATCATCAGTCTGAGAGTTACACCAGAAATGTTAAACAAGGAAGTACGACAACTTCCTTCATCTATACTGGCTCTGCAGAATATCACATGTACTTTGCAATGATATAGTTTTATAGATTAAATAATCAAATTGGCTTTGAAAATTAGCTGTAGTTCTTCCCAACTTGGAGTGGGGAGATCATTTCCAAATTAATCCATTATGAGCTGGGGTTTTTCTTGCCTATCTCTAATGAATAGACAGCATAATTGATTATTTATCCCTCATGGAACAAAACGTGTATGAAGACATAATGAAATACTTTCAACAGTGGTTTCCACCCTGGTTTTAGGACCCAGATACCCTCGGATTCCCTGATAGATGACTTACCCCTGAGAATTGTAGGGGGAAAGCAACCCCTGTTGGTTTTCCTGGACCTCTCAGCTGCTTTCACTGCTATTGACAATAACATATAATATTGTTTCTTATAAAGGCTTTCCAGCAAAGGTACATTAATTCATGCTAAATTGCAATTGAGTATCCATGGAACTGCAAATTTCATCGACATGAATAAGTAGAGAGGTCATCTTGATTAATGCTATTATCAAAGTGAATAATAGAGATACCAATGCCATCCCTTTCTAACTATGAATTATGGCCATTTCCCCCCCTGTTGAAGAGCATGAGATTGAACCTAATTATTTTTAAAGTTACATTCCCCCGGCACTACCTACAACAATGCATTTCCCTCTTTCAGATGAAAGGAATGGAACTGAATCCCCGCCCATTAAGATAAGATTAGGTCTTGCTGAAACTTGTGACCTTATTGTGCAAAACTAAGATCAGCTCCCATGAAAATGCTTTCTGTTTTTGTGATTTGGAGCTCGTCTTATGTATGGCTTCCATTCAAAACACAACTGATAATATTTCTTAAGAGGTAATGATAACTAGTGATGTGCATCCTCCCTTGTTTCAGTTCAGAATGGCTGTTCAGCTACAACTAATCATTTCCTCCCACAATGAGAATAGCTTGCATTATTAGAAAGCTCAGTCTGAGGTTTGGGCCTTGTTGTGCTCTTGAAACATTAGTAGCATGTTTCTCAGCAACCCTGGGAAACTCTACTTTGCTGTGGCTCTGGTGCCAAGGGCACTGGTGTGGCAACTTTCTTAGGCATAGGCCCTCTCTCCAACACACCCAACCAGTTGTCAATAGCTCCACCTATTGCTAGCAACATCCTTGGAGCATTGAGAACTGTAGTTCCCAGCAGTCTTGGCAGCTAGAATTCTGCCATATTTTCCAGTTGGTCTGCCATCAGGGACATGGCATTCAAACTTACCAGGCAGCAACACCTTTGAGGACAGCTGGGGCTGGGGTTCTCACGCTCTTTCCCTACTTCTCCTATCCTATGTGATCCGATCCGATCCGATCCTACCCTCTCCCTTCCTCCTCTCCTTTTCCCCTCCCATGCAAAAAAAAAAAAAAATCTTACAAAGACAGTCAGAGGGGCATCTCTGAATCCCCCCCCTTTCCTCCCCATTTTTCTCAAGGAGAAAGAAAAATTCAAGGTTTCATAAATTCCCGCTCTCTTTCCTCCCCCTTTGTTCCTAACCCCCATTTTTTCTAAAGAAAAAGAAAAAAAGGAAAAGAAAAGCTTTTGCTTAAAAAAAACCCTAACAAAACAATTCCCCTTTGTCTTCCAGTCTCCAAACCTGTCTAGCAATCCTCTCTTGGCACTAAACACCTGAAGGGCTTCTCTGCTTCTGTACAGAACCAGGTGGAGGCTGAAATCTCCAAAGCCTCTTTACAGGAGGGAAGTGCATCAATTTCTTGGGTGACTTTGCCAACTATGGGACACAGCTCCTGGTCCAAGGTGAGCCTTGAGACACACAGATCCTGCTTGGGAGGATTCCTCCTCGAACCCTCACTCTGCAGGATCTGCTGCTCAACAACCAAAAAATGAGTAGGTTTTTTTTTGAGGGATGGTCTGGTCAGCATATGAGAGCCCAGGAGTGAGCAGGATGGATGGCTGCTCACTGATCCCCTTGCTTCGGCACCCAGTATGGGCACACCAGCTAAACTGCCCTAAATCCACCTCGGAATAAAATTGTGGTCTGAGATTATTGCATCTTCTCATGCCTTGGCTCCTCCTCCGCTAGCCATGGAATCAATGAACTTGGGCCTGCAATTCTGTTTTCTTTTTGTTTCCAAATGTTATTTCGAAATAAAGTTCACCTGATACTTTATGAGCTGTATTGTGCAAAGCATGATATCCCTAAAATCTGTAAAATGCTGAACCTAGGGTACTTGCGCTACGTGAAATACATTCGACAAACACACAAGACGTAGCCGGCTGTGCATTCACATAAACAATACTCTTCTATATATTCTTACCACAATATCAAATGTTTATTTTGACGTGAACAACACATAAAGTGCAATAATATAGGGTAGTGGCTTGCTAAACCTAATACAGTATTTTAATGCTAGGGCAGGGACTTGGGGGAAGCGCTGTAGCTGAGTGATAGACCGACAGAGTGATTTACATTCAAAATGCCCCACCTTTG
Organism: Zootoca vivipara; assembly: GCF_963506605.1. Classification (NCBI taxonomy): domain Eukaryota; kingdom Metazoa; phylum Chordata; class Lepidosauria; order Squamata; family Lacertidae; genus Zootoca; species Zootoca vivipara. Next base: position 38,413,788 of record NC_083284.1, read on the forward strand.
GAGCCTGGCATCCTCAGGGAGGGCTGAGAAGGACCTCTGTCTGAAACCTTGGAGACCTGCTGTCATCAGTTTGAGCTGCTTAGACCAATGGTCTGTTTCAATATGAGGCAGCTTTCTGTATTCCTCTGATTGCGAGAATTTGTATGGCTGAGCAGCTTACTAGGTCACAAGCTGGCTTATAACATTGGACGTTAAAATATAGATGCAATAAGTAGTGAGGACTTTTACTTACTTTGGGTGGTTAGTTACTTTGTGGTTATGGCGGTTATTGTGATGCTACAGAGCATAGCTTTTCTATGCAAGGTATCTTGTCTAACAAGGGATGGTCATAGTTACAACTGTCAGTTTTTAAAAGGGATTTTTTCACTGGTGTTTTTTAATTAAGGGAGTTTGGCAAGCCCACATAGCAAGCTTAGAAAGTGTAAAACAAGTAAGAACTCTCCTGTGCAGATTGTGTTGACTCCTTAGGCTTAACTCATTGACAATCTGTCAAAAAAGCATTGCATTGGGAGGCACAATATTTTTGTTATAGCATGTCATGGTAAATTAATCTGCCCTTAGGCTCCCAAGATTGGCAGGGATGGGATTTGCATACTTTTTTCCTGAGAAGAAGTAACCAGAAAATAGTTTGTTTATCGGAGTATGTGGTATTTTTTTCAAGCTTTCATAGTCTTAGCCATGCACAGCCAAATGTTCCAAAACTCATCAGAATAGATAGACAAGTAGTTAGCTTCATTGAGTTGCCCAAATATTTGTTGTAGATTACCCATCTAAAACTGGAATAATAATAATAATAATAATAATAATAATAATAATAATAATAATAATAATAATTTATTTGTACCCCGCCCATCTGGCTGAGTCTCCCCAGCCACTCTGGGCGGCTCCCAATCAAATATTAAAACAATACAGCATTAGCACAATTACAAAAGTACCAAACAATACATAAACCACATCAAAAAATACACAACTGAATGGAAAACAATTTCCACATGACAACCCTATGGTTCATTTTCAAATGGTAATGCTACTTGTGCTACTTCACACCTGCAAGATCTCTGCCGGTCTATCGCTAGGATACTCTTCACAAAATGGTATCTGTATTAGGTATGTGATCTTAGTAGCAACTCGATGGGTGGGGCAGAACCACTGCACTAGCATCCTGGCCGAGGGGGATCACTGTTGCTTATTGGGACAGAGAGGAGAGAGGTGACAGAGCCAATCCAGTGCTCCCACTGATGTGGCTGCACCTCTCCAAGCTTCCCACCACTTCACCCCTCTCAGTAAACAGCATTGACCCAGAAAGGTATCGGAGTTCCTCTACCCTACGGTACCTGGTGAGCTGCTTCTACCTGATCTACTTCTGTTTATTGTTCTTTGCTTTGTCTTGCTTTCTTAACTGTTGCTCTTATGATGTTAGTCCTCCAGGACAAACGTTTTTAATGATAGATGAGTGGTGGGGATTCATGCTATCAGACTGCAGCTTCCTGACCATTGGCCATACTAGCTGTGGCTGTTGGGAGTTGTACTCTAACAACATTTGAAGGGCCAATGTCCGTCATCTCTGTGTGATAGACTATGCTTTGAGGTGATGCCTCTCTACGTTATTGGATTGCTACAATTCTGGGATGGGGGAGAAATTTGATGTGTTGCATATTTAAAAATGAACCTATCTCATCTGCAGTTTCCAAAACAAGATGCCAACTGAAGCATAGCCATCCTTCAAAATTTAAACTTCTCCAGATTTTTTTTTTTTTTTGCAATACAATTCTCCAGCCAAGTAATGTGTACAAAAGGGAATACGTTGGTGCAAAATGGTGATAAAAATTAATACCTTGGTGTAAATAATGTACAAAAATACATTCTGTTAGGAAAAATTGCTGTGCAACAATGTGCATATTAGACAAAATTGAAGACACAAAAGTGTGTATCGGGATAAATTTGCACTAAGATGCTGGTGAATTTTCATAAGAGCTTTAAAAAATCTGTTGTAGAAATATGGAGAACTGAACTTAAGATAGGAAAAATAAAAAATGAGGAAAAAATGAATCTTTTATTCTTAACTTCTTTATCTTTACTGAAGCTGCAAATTAAACCAGTGTTTCTCAACATTTTTTCAATCCATACCACCTTTTAGTTAACATGGAAATCCCATATTTCCCTTCAAACCTGGCTCCCCCATTATTATATCTAAATTTTAAAATGGATCGAAATATTGACTTTCCTTTTTTAAAAAAGACCCTGATATTATACATTGGGGGGCACTTCTGCCCCCCTCCCATCTTAATACATGATGCACATAATGTGCTTAAGCTCCGACAATTGTGCACAAAGGCAGATAAAGTTTGGGTGGGGAAAGGAATTGATAAAACTTAATCTTCATCTCTGCAGCCAGTTTCCCGAACTGAAATTGCAATACTACTTGTGTCACTTTCATATATCCAGGAAACAAGCCAGGAGGCTTCTTAGGAACGTTTTGCGAATGTCTACCTTCCTGTCCCACAGACCTTTGCGAAGTGTACCATATTGCTTAAGGTACAAGAATGAGCAGGAGGTGGAATTGCTAACACCACAGTGAAAGGAAGAAGAAATACTGTTAAATCTCTTGCGACCTTTGAGCACTGTATCCGAGAGCTTGAGTAACATGTTGCTCATCCAAGTGCTGGTGTCTCTTTGAGTACTAGTGCAAAACGCTTCTTATACAATGGTCAATACAGATGAATGTTGTAAGATAAAATATTGCTTTTTCATCTGCACCCCTGGTGGGGTGGCGAGACATTCTTTGCAACATCCTTTGCAACAGCTTCTAAGTTGTGGAATTCTTCCCCCCACAGAGATGTGTCTGGCACCCTCACTGCATGGCTTCTGTTTCATGCTGAATATGCACACATTTAGCCTGTAAATTGTTTTAAGTGATTTGAATAATGTTGTAACTTGCCCTGGGGCCTTATGCTGAAGGGAGCCCAAGAAATTCTATCAATATATTTTTTATTTAAAAAAGTAGGATAAAAAGTGCATAATGCAAACTTTAAAGCAACATGAGCTCAAAATCAGAACACTGTTAGGATAGCTGTAGAATGGCAGTAATGGATGACATCACCAACAACAACATTGTGGAAATAATCAAAGACAAGCAAACAAATGAAATCAAAAAGTAGGAGGAAACCAAGTAACAATTCACAAGGAAAAACAAATGGGAATGAAACTGTGCAAATGCACAACCATTTTGGATGGATTCTCAAAGAGTACTGACATGTGGTTTACTAACTATATGAATATGTATTATGTAATGAGAGAATCTATGCCTTGTAGCTATGCACCTTACAAAAAAGTAGCAATTCTTTATACCAGGATTTGTTACTAAGAAATTACATACGTATATTGTTTGTGTGCCTATTACAATGCCTATTGCAATTTTTAAAGATTAATTTGGGCTTTGTTAAAGCTGCTGCTGCTTTTCAATTTTGCTTTATTTATTTTTTGCCTACGTTATCCCTTGTTTTAACACTCAGCTGTATTTGATGAAATCTAGTTGATGAACTGTTGTTATTCAGGGCACTGATGTGCTATTGCCATATTATAAATTCCCCTGTTGCATTGAGATATTGCAATTATAGATTAATTGTTGCATCACCTAAATGTGGGTGGATATTTTTTTTTTTTAAAAAAAATAGTTTTCCAGTTGTGTTATATTGATTACATTTCACATTGTTTGATACAATGAGCTTGTTTGGAACTGCTTTTCTTTCGTGGTTTGTGATATATTGTTGCAGATCTAATGGTTCTATTGCTGTTATTTCTATCATTTGCTGTTGTTGCAAACAGCTTTGAGCATAATGTATGGAAAGGAGACATATGAACAATATGCCATATGCCTATGGAAATCTCCCTTCCATAGGCATGTACACCAATTCTGAGGCACTGGTGGCAGAAGAAGGAACTGTGGCCTTAAAGAGCAACCTTGGCTGTGTCCTGATACTTGCCCTGTCTGTTAGCAACAATGTTTTTTTTGGGGGGGGGGGTAAAAATGAACTGCTGGTGCTCATACATTGATAAAAGCACCATGGATGCCAGCAGAAAATGGCAGCAAAAAAAGGAGGTGCCACTTTTCTGTACCAGTGTCAGACCAAAAAGCTCTGGTTAGCATGTATTCAGAACAACATTGTACCATGGTGGAATGAATAGCAACACATCTGTAGCAGAGTTCTGCTACAGCAGTGCCTGCAGTCTACATATGGGGACAAAGAGGAAAAGTAAGGGACAGAGATAAAGTGAGGTTCTCCTGTGGAACTGTATCTGGCATAGTTCACCATTTCAGATAAGCAAATCTCCATAATATTTAAGCAGTCACGACAGCCCAATACCTGGACTCAGATCCTCCAGATTGTAAAAGGTGAGCTGTAAACAGGAGGGAGTTGGTAAGCAGCAGGCATAAGCTGCTTATCTTTACTGGAAGCCTCTTTCTGTATATGCTATTCTGACCTTTAACATTATTTAACAGAGTCATTTTGTATTTATGTTATGAGTGGGCCAATGGCATTGCTTGCAAGTTGAGTATGTAAACAGCAGAGGAAAGTCTGCTCGCCAAGAATGTTCTGTTTGCAGGGCTCCACTTCGTTGGCGGGGATGAGATGAAAATCAGTACTGTGATAAAAGAGATGCATTCGCAGCGCAGTCAGCAAATGTGGCAATTGATGGTGACCGCTATTGGTGTAAGTGCCTTCTGAGTGTCCTTCATGCCATTTGTCTCAAATGACATCATCAATAGATGCCCACAATTGCTGTGTACACATCTGTGGAGTTAGCCTTCATTTGCTTTCTAGGAGTGGAAAAATAGCTTTCTGAGATGCAGCTTGATGGGTACCCCAAACCTACAAAATTAGGATGACCAGAGACAGCAGCGCAGAAGAAATGTTCATTCCTACCTATATAATTCTGAAAATTGTTACTTGGCTGAAGCAGAGATGATATTGATGACAAGGATTCATACCTACATTTGTAATTACCTGCTCCCCAGATTCACTGGAGACTAAAACCTTTCTGCTTGTCTTCTGTGCTCTTGTATTCTCTAGATGTTTAGCAAAAGTGCATACATATACAGTGATGAAACGTCACAATTGCAACAATACATCTAATGAGCTCTGTATTGTCTAGGCCAGGCATCCCCAAACTGCGGCCCTCCAGATGTTTTGGCCTACAACTCCCATGATCCCTAGCTAACAGGACCAGTGGTCAGGGATGATGGGAATTGTAGTCCAAAACATCTAGAGGGCCGAAGTTTGGGGATGCCTGGTCTAGGCTGTTAGCTAAATGAATATGTGGTACTACAATTTTGCCAATAGTTTAAGTAATTTCAGTTACATTGATATTAAGACCAAGTCCTCCTGGAGACCTTGCTCTATTTTTTTTTATGCTTAGAGAGAATGGTAACCATTTTTTTCCTTTAAAGTTATTTTCCTGATCCTTTCCCTGAGCTTAATTATCTGGAATTTCAGAAAGGAGACTCAAAGGACAATTCAGTAGTTTCATAACTATATGAACTAATAAAAACCTGTGCTATATATAGGCAGGCACAGCTGTATGATAAACTTTTTATGGGGAGTGTGCATTTTTCATTATGAACATCTATGATTAAGAGGCTATATATTTAAGCATTACCTAATGGAGTTACATGGCATCAGGAGCCAAAAAATAGGCATATTTCACTGCCACTTGATTTGTGAGGTCATAATCCTATATAAATGCTCAGACACATATTGCAAACTGACAAATTAAGGGCTCTAACTTAATTTCCTTTTGACTGGGAACTCTTCTTTCTTTCCCTTCATCATTATTAGTTGTGGTCTTGATTCAGGACCATCTAATTCACAAGTTCTAATGCTTTCTGTGTATGTCAGGGAAATGTATCAGAGCAAACATTTTGCAGTTGTTACCTTAATATATCTATAAACAGTAAAACACAGATTGTGATTTTTAAAAGTCTTAAATGGTTTCCCCCTTCAATTACTCCTTTGATCAGAACTGCAGGATGAACAAAGAATAAAAATTAAAAAAAATTAAATGCTGCTTTGAAATTTGATCTAACAATATGAAAATAAAGGGGGGAAGCACAATGAGCAATCCCTTCTTTTTTGACAGAGATTGCCTCACTATAGAGTAGAATCCTCATATCACAGAATCATAGATCTGGGAGGGACATAATAGATCATCAAGTTCAAACCTCTGCCAGAGGCAGAAGGCTACTTGAATATACAAGTGCAAAAAAACTTTTAAGGGGCTATCCTGTTTCTCTCCCTGCTTGAGTATTGAACTTACCTAAACAGATCTAATCACTTGCTTCTATTAGACAGTGAAGGCATTAGGTGCTGAAGATTCTACCTCATCCATTGAAAATCTAGTGGTCTAATGTTCCAGGGGTAGAGTGGGAAGGCTTTTCTTAATCTGTTGAGATAATTATTTATAATCTTGACCACAGTAGATAAGAAATACTGATCTCTATCTTCTTTAAAACAACCATTTATATATTTGAACATTCTTAATAAATCCTGCTTCAGTTCCCTCTTCTCTGAGCTAAATAAACACAATTTATTCAGCCTTTTTTTCCTAGACTATATTGTCAGCCTCCACCATTGCTGGTTGCCCCTCTTTGGAATTCTTATGGGAACCTTCACTGCAAGCCAATGTGATCATATTCTGATCAGATAATTATAAGGCAGGTTTTAGTGGGCAGTTGCCATGTTTCATGGTAAAATGGTGGGGACGTATAATGACAAAATGTGAATATCCATCTAATTACATGTTGGCAAGGTGATGTCTCTGCTTTTTAAGATGCTGTCTAGGTTTGTCAGTGCTTTTCTCCCAAGAAGCAGGCGTCTTTTAATTTTATGAATACTATATACTATATACAAAGCACTCCTTTGCTTCCTGATACCTCTTTGCTAGGTGATTATTGGGCATAAAAGACACTCTAACTGGGTCTCTTCTGCTTGCCTCTCCTTTTCCTTTGTCCTGCATTGTGTCATAAGGAGGGAGCAGCTGACCAATCACAATGCTTTTGGCATGACCAAATTCCATCAGTTCTGTACCTTCACCATAAAAAGGTGGGGTAAAGTTCTCTACCATCACCAAGTATTAGGCATCCACAGTTGAGCCACAAAGTTCCAGAGCTTTCATTGCCAATCCACAGTGTGCCCTTAAACTTTTCTTGTGAAATTCCTTTTGGCACAAACTTGGATTGCTTTTCCATCCCCTTTGCAATCTTCTAGGCAACTGAGAAATTACTGTTCAACCATTTGCAGTATGGCATGAATATGATGGTTGATATTGCTCTCACTGTAGGTCACTTGCCAACAGTCCATATGAGGAAGGATAACACTCATAATAGCATGTTGCTGATTTCTGCCACACAGCTACTATCATCCCTTAGCAACATGTGAGGGTCTTTGGTTATCTCTATAGCACAGTGCATTTCAGCTTCCAGCAACAAGAAGCTTTTTCACCTCCTAACCATGTGTTTCCTCTTTTCATTGTTACTAAGGAATACTGCAAAAGTCTGAAAGGCAACAGATTGTCTCATGCTGTGAACTGAAAGCTGTGTGATATAAGATATGGGGAAAGACAGTGATACACATACACATGCATATACTAGTTTACAAATATCTGTTCACACATATAGAACTAATGTACTACTAACAATGGTCGGTAGTTCACGGGGCATGTAGTCTGCTTCTCATGTTATCTGATTGTGCTAACAAATCAATAATAAATGTATCCTACCAAGACATCATCCACTCAGGTTTGTCTCATGACTTTTTCACTCATGTATGTAATTAGAGGGAAGAAATGGAGGAAGTGAGAGATTTTATTTTCTTGGGCTCCTTGATCACTGCAGATGGTGACAGCAGTCACGAAATTAAAAGACGCCTGCTTCTTGGGAGAAAAGCAATGACAAACCTAGACAGCATCTTAAAAAGCAGAGACATCACCTTGCCAAAAAAGGTCTGTATAGTTAAAGCTATGGTTTTCCCAGTAGTGATGTATGGAAGTGAGAGCTGGACCATAAAGAAGGCTGATCGCTGAAGAATTGATGCTTTTGAATTATGGTGCTGGAGGAGACTCTTGAGAGTCCCATGGACTGCAAGAAGATCAAACCTATCCATTCTGAAGGAAATCAGCCTTGAGTGCTCCCTGGAAGGACAGATCATGAAGCTGAGGCTCCAATACTTTGGCCACCTCATGAGAAGAGAAGACTCCCTGGAAAAGACCCTGATGTTGGTAAAGATTGAGGGCACTAGGAGAAGGTGATGACAGAGGATGAGATGGTTGGACAGTGTTCTTGAAGCTACCAACATGAGATTGACCAAACTGCGGGAGGCAGTGGAAGACAGGAGTGCCTGGCGTGCTATGGTCCATGGGGTCATGAAGAGTCGGACACGACTAAATGACTAAACAACAACAACAAATACTATATGATTATACCAGGAGGTAAATACTGCTTTCAGACAGCACTTCATTCTGTTTTCCTGTACCTGATAATTTATGTATCAATGTGATCTTTTACATAATGTAAAAGCCACTTCTAGAAATCTAGTGGAATCTAGCAGAAATTTAGTGCTCATTTCTATGTTTATTGCTTCCAGGGGGGGGATTCCATAGTTACCTGGGAAATCACAGGAGCTTAGTGATGCACTTTCCCTGCACTTCTTTGTGTGTGTTTTGCTCATGCAATGTGATGAAATTTAGGGTGGTATCCAAGCATACAGTTCCCCCCCCCAATGTTTTCATGGGTGCATCATGTGGCAGCAGAAGCACACATGCACTAAAAAGGTGGTGACATCTCCAATGGTGTCTGCTGTTGTGTCACAATTTAGCACAATGTGATCTAACGGTCATAGTTCCATAACACAACAGGTAATGTAAGAATGTTTAGAAATCAGAACAGAAACACTAGCATTATAACCAGGAAAACCAACACAACAATCCCAATGTCGGAATGCACCCATGGGAAATACAAGACTGTGGCCATAAGGTGAAGGTAGTATATAAATAGTCATATAAATAAAATAAATATTCAGAAATGCGGTAAGATTTAGAATGGTGGTAGCAAAAATAGGAGGAAATAGCAACAAAGCAGAAGCCAGCTGTAGAAGGGCTTGTTACATTAAAAGTATGATCTTGACTGCAACATGTCACCTACTGTCACTTTTCCTTTGACATGAATGCCCCTTTTTCATCTGTGTCCCCAGTGGCCAATCTTTCTTTTTCTTTTGCTCCCTTCAGGATTTCTGGCTTCCATGCACAGCAACCTGTTTCACACAGGCCAAAACTACCACTTGCAGCTTTCCCCCAGTGCAAAACAGGCATGGGATCTCAGCAGCTATAAAGGGTTTTAAAAACCATCCCGCATACTAGGATCCCAATCCAGTCCAGTCCCTATCTATTGTCTATTTGTGTAAGAAAAGAAAACCACACTCAACGAGCAACACTAAAAGGCACAGAAAGGTACCGGTAGTTAATGTAACATGTAGCTTGGCCACCACAGAATTCTCATGGTCCTTCTAAGATTTCAGTAAGAAAGATTGTGAAGACCAAGTCCAAGGAAGCTCTTTCTTCACTTTGAATAAGTTTGTTTGGGAAAGGGAGGCAGGCCCAGCCATAAAGCTTGGTTGGCAGTGAAGAGAAGTCCCTCCTGAACTTCAGAAGAGGTCTGGAGGACTCAGTTGATAATGAGGATTGTATTTGCCAGCTAGGATAGTTTTGTTTCTAAACTCTAGTAATTCCAGAATTTGCAGGCCTCATTGCCTTCTATTGATCTTCTGATAGCAATCACAGAATGTAACATGTGGGGGTGAGGGGAAGAAGGATACACTTGCGCCAGTAAGAAACAATCACTTCTGTTCCCTTTTATGTTCTAGTTAATCACTTCATTTTAAAAAGGCCCCAGCAGTTCCCAAAGTGTTTGCTTGCTTAAACTCCAGCTCCCATACACTGTGTCATGAAAGTGCAAATGTTAATGATTAAAGCAATAAAAGCGGACTGAAGCGAATAGTCACTGAAGTCAAACACAGCCATCTCTCATTTTATCCTGCTGTCATCGTGTGGTGTGCTCCCAGATATGCAGTAATAAAGAGCAGGCTGAAGATGATAAACGGTTTTTCTGCCAGCTAGCTTCTGTTTTAAACCATCCCCTCTTGCCGCTATACCACCATCCCCATCCCAAATAATCAGCTACTTATTGTGTAAGAGAGAGAACAATATTAATGCAATGGGGTTTTTTCGAAAGCACATCATAAAAGTGGAAACTGGGTCCAAGATCACAAGTGGAGCAGCTCTAACAGGAGTGTACAGGGGTTTTTTTGTTGCAAATTTAATGCTTCCTCCATTACCCAGTGTCTATTATCCAAAATTGCTCTCCTTCACATGTTAACTTTCTCATCTAAGGCTGGACATATAAATAACATGGTTCAGGCTGACGTTCTTCATCCATGGAGCTGCAGATAGACCTCCAGTTTCATTTCCATAATAAACCTGCTTTCAGGACATTTATCACTCAGCTACTTTTAATTTGATTCAGGCTGTAATGATCTTTGTATATATGCCAGGGAGTGAGACAATATTTTCTGTATATTAACACTTGTTGTTTAGTCATTTAGTTGTGTCCTGCTTTTCAACCAATAGCCTGTAATCCACAATGAGGTACCTGGCTTTAAATTGTCTCTTCACAAAGAACAGAAAACAAGCAGGATTTTGAGGGAACTCTGTGGAGCTGAAGGGTGAAGGGGAAATAGCCGGAAATAGTTAGTTCCTCTTGCTCAAACAGAAGTCCCTTCTACTTGTGCAACAATACCATTAAATCCAAGCTATCACACACACACACAAAATGAATGCATAGAATGACAATTTCTCTGAAGTTGTCACTTGAAGAAAAATAAGAAAACTGTATGTATATGACAATGATCTGATTTTTTATTTTATTATCATTTGAGGAGTTTTGCCTTCATCTAAAAATTGCTTGAATGTTCTCTTTGCAGCAATTACCTGTTTTTGTTTTTATGCGGATCCAGTTCCAAAATTCATGTCCTTTACATTTTTTTCTTGTTCTAGAATGTGTGTGTGCACACACACATCTGGTCATGGCACCCTCCCCCCCAAAAAAGAAATATATTATTAAAGATTTTATTAAAGCTTTTTCATGATAGAACAATATAAAATAAAGTAATCTAAATAAAAACAGAAAAAGAAAGAGAAAAGAAAACTCTGACAAATAGGAAAGATCAGAAAAAGAGAAAGGCTTCTGTGTGTTGATGAGGAGGTGATAGTTTGGTTATCTCAAATTAGACCAAATATAAATGAGATTACCTGGCAAAAGCAAGCTCACACTTCTCATTGAGTTTGTTTACATGCTTGAGGTACATATGTAAGAGGCTCATTTATAATGATATTTTGGGAATGATTTGTTATCTTATGTAACTGCTTGCTTTGTTTTATATTTTCTGGATGTCACATGATCATATTATATAGTACTTATGTTCTGTGTTATAAATCAAGCAGTGCTAGGAGTTGTTTCATTTTGTTTTCCAATGTATTTCTTATCAATAAAAAAAATCCGTGTGGTACAAGCAAATTTTTATTCTGAAAGTGTGGCCCAGAGACATATTGAAATATTACCTTTTTCCTATATGGAGAATCTCTGGGTCGGAAAACCTTCAAATCTCACACCATTTGAAGAATCAGGGCAAGAACCTCTTTTATTACAAATTGAGATAGAATCCAAACTGTATATTCTCAGTGGAGAAATACACTTGGTTCTGGCTTAAAAACACCCCCTCTCTAATATTTTCCTATACATAGCAGTGATCTCTGTGTAGAATAAAAAATAATATGTGACCTTGATGTTACTAAAGGGTTTTTCTTTTGTACCTAATCAGCCTTTCTGCCATCTACACTTTTCTTCATCACCAGCAAATTGCCTCACCTTCCTGCATTCTTGTCTTCTAGGGTTACATGATACATAATGTGAACATAAAAGCTCTCTCTGATTATCCTTGTAGCATCCATTACTTACATTTCTGTTTCTGAACTGTTCATTCTCACTTACCCTTCTGCCCTATTTTTTCATCCTGTTTTGTATCCATTTAAAACTCTTGTGGCTTATGCCACACACATACAGCATTGTTGATACTTGTAAGATAGATGGATTTTAGGTGTAGTGGGGGGGGGAGATGCCCTTCTGCTTTATTTCTGAAAGTCACTTAAATGATATTTAAATTCATATCCAAAGTATCCTCCTCCTCTGCCCAAGAATTATTTCTATGTCTCTTCATAACAATCCCATCCACGACAGATGGCCATTCAACCTCTGCTTAAAAACCTCCTTCTGAGGGAGTCTGCTCCACTGTCAAACAGCTCCTACCATAAGAAAGTTCTTTCAGATGTTTAGTCAGAATCTCATTTCTTGTAACTTGAATCCATTGGATCAGGTCCTATCCTCCAGAGCAGGAGAAAACAAGCTTGCTCTATCTTCCATGTAACAGCCCTTTAGATACAGTGGTACCTCGACTTATGAACGACTAGACAACCGAATTTTTCGACTTACGAATGGGGCAAATGGCCGCACGCTTACGAAGTTCTCGACATCCGAACGGAAACCGTGGCGGTTTTAGATAGGTTTTTTCCGACTTGCGAATTTTTAGATGGGGTTGCTTTGATTTACGAATTTTTCCGTTTCCAATGCATTCCTATGGAAAATCACGTCTTCAATGGCGCTTTTCGACTTACGAATTTTTCGACCTACGAAGGTGCCTTCGGAACGGATTAAAAATCGTAAGTCGAGGCACCACTGTATTTGAAGATGGCTATCATATCTCCTCTCAGTCTCCTATTTTCCAAGCTAAATATACTCAACTCTCTCAAGCCTCATAAGGCTTAGTTTAAGACCCTTTATCATCTTGGTCACCCCCCTCTACATACTTTCCAACGCCAATATCCTTCTTAAATGGTGGTGCCCAGAACTGGACACATTACTCCGGGTGTAATCTGACCAAGTTTGTCCTTACCTTAACAGAACCTAGTCTCTAGGGGGGAGGAAAAAGACAGAAAAGGATATGCTGAGATGTGACTGTAATGTTATGAATAAAGCTTTTTCAAAGAATCATTAGAGTCTTATTTCTCATCTGAATGAAGAGGTAGGTACAAAAACTGGCAGAAGGAGTGACCATGCAAAGCATGAAACCAACCTGATCAAAACATTAGGTAAGAGCTATTAAATCATGCAATGAAAAGAGAGGAGAAAGAGATGGCATATTTGTCTAGTGCCTTCTTGGGTTACATAACAACCTACCTAGCATATCCCTTCGATAAATGCTTCAGAAGGGCTTCTTCTAACTGAAGTCATCTAATATAGGTAAAGGTAAAGGGACCCCTGACCATTAGGTCCAGTCGTGACCGACTCTGGGGTTGCGCGCTCATCTCACATTATTGGTCATGTTGCCAGCATGACAAAGCCACTTCTGGCGAACCAGAGCAGCACACGGAAACGCCGTTTACCTTCCCGCTGTAGCGGTTCCTATTTATCTACTTGCATTTTGATGTGCTTTCGAACTGCTAGGATGGCAGGAGCTGGGACCGAGCAACGGGAGCTCACCCCGCCACAGGGATTTGAACCGCTGACCTTCTGATCAGCAAGCCCTAGGCTCAGTGGTTTAACCCACAGAGCCACCTGGGTCCCTAGGTTGCCAGTTAAATGATTTGAGTCTATGAAACGTAACTTGTGCTCGGGTGGTCAACTGTACCATATGAAATATAGCTGTACCATATGAATTATAGCTTTGAGAGTAAAATGGATTAAAGGTTTCACTGGATTCCATCCTCCTGCACATTTTATTATTAATATTATTGGTCCATCTACCTCAGTATTGTCTACATTAACTAGCAGATGCTCTCCAGAGTGTCAGACGGGTGATGTTCACAGCCCTACCTGGAGATGACAGGGATAGAATTGAAGCCTTCTACGTGAAAAGCAGATGCTTTCCACTGAGCTGTGGCTTTTCCCCATAGAGGAAGAGGGCTCTGGACATGCATATCAAGCTGCTAGAACATAGAGAGGTGCGTGTTCAGTTCCCTTTTTGCACAATTGAGTTCTTGCTCACCCAAGAGCAATGATGCATTATATTATTTGGCAGAGATGTGAGCTTTACTGTGCATAAAAATCCTGATAATTCCATCTACATTTAGATTATTGAATAACAAGCATTTTTAAAAATACCATTTAAAAATGATGTAACAAATACCTCTGTAAGCCACCAGAAAACAGATTGACAGTGGACTGGAACTTTATGACAAAAAAAAGAAAACTGGGACCTTCAACATACAGAGCCTAACCCACAAAAAACACTTATTTGAAATAAAACAAAGATTCTACAGGGGTGGGGGAAGATCAACCACATCTCTCATTTTGAGGTTTTTGAAATTTGTGGCTTTATAATTTACATCATATGTTGTAGTACAAAGAGCAACAGTGTTCATTTCGGATTTGCTTTTGAGTTAAGGAAAGAATAAATAAAGACATCTGTCTCAGGGTTTTCTGTTCCTTACTGCTCAGAGCAACTGATGAATGTGGATAGCTATTACCTAGAGATGAGTACAAGATATGGAACTAGTAAGAGCATAAAAAAATATTAAAAGTTCTGCTGGATCAGGCTAAGGCCCATCTAGTCCTTATGGTGGTCAACCACATGGCTATGAGAAGCCTGAAGGCAGGACTTCAGCACAACAGCATTTTCCTCATTTGTGGTTCCCGGCACAACATAGACATTGTTACTAGTAGCCAATGATAACCTAATCCTCCATGCATTTGTCTAACTTGTGTTGCTTGATATACTGCATATGGTAAGAAATTAGAGGGTCAAGTCACCTACCTGCCACTTCCAGTTCCTCCCATAATGGTCCATAGGATGGTTGCCTATGTGATGGTTTCAGTAGCAGACTTCCTTCCTGGATCAGCCAATCAGCAGTGGGGGTGGGGGTTATAATCTAAGTACAAAGCAGACAAGTGTTATTATTATTTATACCCGGCCCATCAGGCTGGGTTTCCCCAGCTACTGTTCTGTTCTTGTACCATTCTTATGCTAAACACACACGTTTATGTCAGTAAGACCCAGAAGTCTTCCCTCTTCCCCACTTCCCTCAGGCAAGCCCCCCCTACCTCCCCAGTGCAATTCTTTCTTCCATGATACACATTGCATGAGATAAACTGCAGCTCGGGGAAGGGATGTTCTAATGCAAGCTTAAAGTAAAGGTGACAAAAAGCACTCACAAAGCCAGGAAGTGCCAATTCAGCTTGGAGAACGAGAAGGTTCAGGTACTATGTAGGATTATTGTTGCCCTGTTCACACATTCAGGGTGAACACGTGGGCTTAAAGTGGGATGGGGGGGCACACGAACCCTGCTTCCAGCATCCCTGCACCGCTACAAATTCTGAGCTTTCCACATTGATCATGCCATTTGATCATCGGTTTTGCAGCAACTGAGAAGAATTTCATGAAGAGAGCAAAGGGTTAACGCTAATTAAAGAACTTTTGTCCATGTCGCTGCAGTGCAGATGGAAGAGCCTGCAAAGCTGACAGCACTTGGGCAGAATCTCATTTCACAGTTTGAACCTGAGAAGAACCTCTCGGGGACTCATATAATCTATCCAGGCATCACAAGCTGGGCAAGCTCATATGCTGAACCAGGAAATTACAAAATTCAGCACCATCACTACTTGTCAGAGATCTTAAAAGTTATGAATAACTAATAATATAATTATATAAAATAATGAGCTCACAGTCATGCCTGCTGGCAGGAGGCTTGTTGATTGACCAGTGGTGTGAAATGCGGGAAGGCTTCCCACTCCCCTCTGTTTCATAGGCAGTGATACTCTGAGCCAGGTAAAACGAATGAATCCAGCCTAAGCTATTCCTAGCTTTCCATTATGACTGGAAAACTACTTCCTGGCTCAGAGACAGCATGCCACTAAATATCAGTTGATGGGAACTGAAATAACTATTGCCCTCATGTTCTACTTATGGCATCTGGTTCACTGAGAAACAAGGTGCTCGCGTGCATGGGTCTTTGGTTCAGTGCATGGGTCTTTGGTTCTTCATTTTAGTAAAATGGCACGGGCTTGGCATACAGATGTATTACAGCACACAACTAAATTCTGTTTGTTATTTAATAAATAGCTTGTGAGCTTAGCTTTCTGATCACTTTGACAACTCACTGCAATTGTCAGCGCTGTTAGCCCCACCCTAAGTAAAACACCAATATGCAGCCAATCAGAAAGCGGGAGGGGGGGTGCAACACCAATGGTGTTGTTTCCACATGCTGTGCTGCAATGCATGTGCTTCAACTACTTAGCCAAAATTTTCAACATGCTAAATGAACCCAATTCTCAATTTGGAACAGCATAATGTGAATTCTTCATGAGATATGCCACTCACTTCCAAAGAGAATATGCCACTCATTTCCAAAGAGAATAATATGCAGTAAATGTTCCATTCCTTAAAAAATAATAATAATCAGATGCTACATCTCAAAGATGAGGTCACTGTTCAAGTCAAAATATGTAAGCAGGAGTTCCCTAAAATGAGGTGTGTAATCTGAGCTTATGCATGTTTACATGGGAGGGGGAATCCCATTTGCTCCATGAGGCTTGCTCTCTCAGCTAGGGATTCTTCTTGTTGTCAACTACACCATAGGCCACCCCCAACCTCTCTCACCACCAAAGAAATACAACAAGCAAATAGTAAGAGAAAACGCAACTTGAAAAAAGAGAATTGCACGTATTTTTTGTAAACTAAGAAATCTTTAACAAAATATGTTTTAAAAAAACTAGGTTTGCATTGTATTTCAGTGTTACTTTTTATTTAATTCATCTACCTAGGTGGTTTTTAAAAACAGGAAAAAAATACAATTCACTAAGACTGCATCCTGTTTCAGTAAGTTTTTAAAAGCATGAACTTGCTTCAATCCCCTCCACCCATACCCCTAGACCAGGCACCCCCAAACTTCGGCCCTCCAGATGTTTTGGACTACAATTCCCATCTTCCCTGACCACTGCTTCTGTTAGCTAGGGATCATAGGAGTTGTAGGCCAAAACATCTGGAGTGCTGCAGTTTGGGGGTGCCTGCCCTAGACAGCTGAGGTTAAGTTTTGCTTTAATTTCCTTGGTTCTCTGCTTAATTTTTATGAGCCTTGGTTTTCCCTATGAAACTTGCCATATCAAAGGGCAACTTCCCTGCCTTATCCTCTTTTGCATACATTTGTGCATAAGAACATAATAAGAGTCCTACTGGAGTTGGCCAGTCCACCTAGTCCAGCATTTTATTGTCACAGTGGCCAGCCATGTGCCTATGGGAAGCCCACAAGCAGAATCTGGGTGCCTCAGCACATGTTTTTGCTATTGCTATTACTGTACACTGTTGCCCGTGAGGGGAGAGAGCTCGTTCCCATTGATAAGGCAACCATGTTCACATGAACCATGTGGAGCATGAATAAGCAACCTCTAGCATCAGGTTGCACATCCAAAATGTGCCAACGCAAGACTGAGGAGTGACATCCATATTCAGACACACAGTTGGATGCAGATCCAATTGCATATATCCTAATGCAGATGGCATTTCACTAGACTGTGTTGCTTTCAAGTGATCTGGAGGCATGCCTGTCTCATTGCAAGCAGTATGAAGTGCCTAAAAGACTAATTTTACAAGGGGTGAAAATATCTTCAGAACTCACACACACTGCTTCACTTTGTTTCCATTAATAATTGCAAACAGACTTGAAATCGATTGTGAGGTGTGTCCTGATGTCACTTTAAGACATACCTGATGTGTAACAACACAATATTCTGGGCTACCAGCTTTGAATGCATGTAATGCAGTAACTGACCTATGGAATGCAAGAGGCCATAGGATAAAGGTGTGCATATGGGGCATGACAAAGCAATATGAAAAACCAGGAGAGGGCTCTGTTAAAAAAAGAAGGCGGCTGTTTTCATGTACCTTGAGCATAAGCCACAAACACATAGTACACAAAGTGATCTGTGGAGAGTCTGCCTATAACCAGTGAAGGCCTATTTATAGTGCTAGAGCACCTGTAAAAATCCTGGCTCCTGACCACTGCCTGGAGAATAAAGTGGCCAGGGCCAGCCCAAGACATTGTGTCACCTGAGGCGAACCACAAAATGGTATTCCCCCCACTCATAGCCAGGGAAGAAGGGTAAGTGAAGATCTACATTAGGCACAAGGTGGGGGGAGGACTAAATATCTAAATCAAGTTGCCCTTGTGGAACCTGCTGCCTGAAGCAGTCGCCTCACGGATGGGCCAGCCCTGTCCAGGTTCCCTTTAGAAGCAGTATATGGAATTCATGGCAGAGTAAGCTAAATCACATATTATGCATTGCTTGTATAACTGGGGCAGGTTTTATGTCAGGTTTAGAAACTGTTGCATGAAGTATATCTCAAAGTGCAAACTGATACCTTTGAACTTACAAGAATCTACAGATTTGCATTAAATAATACCGATGGCCTTTGCATATAAATGTTTTCTGAAGTGTAAAGAAGCAGATATATTATTCTGCTTCATACCTGCACAGCATGAATAGCAATGCAAAGCATTTGCAGATTAGCCGAAAAATATGTACATTTTGAATGTTTTCTCCAGTGCTGTGGGTGGAAGAGGAAATAGTAAAATATCTGATTAGTTACAGTTTTGGGAATATTTACACTATTGAATATTGAATGAAGACACTCAAATGGGAACAAGCGGAGATGGCCTTTGAAAACGGAGGCAAATGCCCGGAGGATAGGTCTACCCATGGCTAATAGACATAACAGTTAAAAATGGAACCCCTGTGATAAGAGGCAGGGCATACCTGCCTATCATATGCTGGAAGTAACTTAGGGAATTGCTATTTCCATCAAAATATTTGTGAGTTTCCCAGGGACATCTCAGTGGCCACTATTGGAGAGAGAGGGGGGGTGGAGTGTTAAATAGACTTAGGAACAAAAGAAGCTGCCTTTTACCAAGTCACACCATTGGTCCATCCAACTCAGTATTGTCTACACTGACTGGCAGCTACTCTCCAGGGTTTCAGGAAGAAGTATTCCCCAGCCTTACCTGAAGTGGCATGTAAACCAGGTGCTCTACGCACTCAGCTACAGCCTTTCTCTAGCCCTTGTGTTTTGAACAGGCAAAATGGTTCCTACGATTTTTAATGGGTTTTTTTAAAAAAAAAAAAAGTGGGAGCATGATACTAAACAGATGATAACAGACAACATGCTTTTTGCCAACAGCAGCTAAAAAAGGTTCACTGTTGCGAATAATAGAAGCCAGAACTATGGAACGGCAATTAAAATTTGAAAGATAAATAACATGGCACTGAGCATGGGAAGATGCTTGTAAAATGGAAACCAGCAGGGATCGGTGAGAAGGTGGAAGAGTAAATGAGGGCAGCCCTCACTCCCTCAATGTTCCCTGGGGCTTCTTGTGTGCCTAGGAAAAGGAAATAGGAAGGAATAGGAAAAGAGCAGACCCTAGCAACACGTACCATTGGCTCCTGCAGCAACCAATAGTGGACTGAGAAAACTGTTGGGGTAACTCCCTCAACCCTCCCAGAAGCTACTTAAAGGCCTCTCTGCCCTGAACAATGGCAGAAGCAAGGAAATCCATGCTAGAGAACCTACATCACTAGCTCCTGAAGGGACAATGAGAGAACAACATCCACAAGCTATAGTGATGGCCTCCAACTTGGAAGGCTTCATAAATTCATGGAGGATAAGGCTATCAGTGGCTGCTAGCTATCTTACCACTTGGTGGGATTTGCAAGTAGGGAGATTTTTTTTGCTCAGGTCCTGCTGATGGCTTTCCATAGGCCTCTGGCTGGTCACTGCGGGAACAGGATTCTGGACTAGATGGGCTTCTTATATTTTGTAACAATTTAGCAGTGCAAAATTGTAAACCATCTTGGGTGCCTTGGCAGCAAGGTAGTACACAAATGCAGTACACTATATAAGTAAATCAGGGTCAGAGGCATAGCTGTCAAGTTTTCCCTTTTCTCGCGAGGAAGCCTATTCAGCATAAAGGAATTTCCCTTTAAAAAGGGGAGAACTTGACAGCTATGGTCAGAGGCCTAGACCTCGTACTTCAGTGACTGCCATTTCCTAGATGATGGAAAGTCAGCAGAGTTACTACCTTCCCATTTTCCAGGGCTAATTGAAACCACCAACTCAAGCAGGCTTATTTTAGCATTTTAATAATAATATATATATTCTCGTATATTAATAAGCCAGGGTGGATCATAAGGTTAAAAGTGGGGATGAATCAAATGTCAATAGTTCATGCAAATGTAGTTTAATTAATTCATTTCCCTTTTTGGTTAACATCCCATCTCAAAATTAAAGATGGCAGACAGAGAAACAGCACTGACACATGAGAGCCTTTCTTCTTCCAGTCTCATATTTTAACCAACCGCCCTCTCTCTCCCTTGGCGGAAACTTGGTTACCATCTCAGTTAGGAACGAAAGCTAGCTAGCTAGCTAACAAGGCCTGGTTCAGGTGGTGGTTTCTGCGCCAGGTGCCAAGATAGCAATCAGACTTGGCAGTCCCCAAAACATTCCCATGAATTTCACACTGTTCACTTGTTCATAAACAAGCACCAAGTTGGCTTTCCTCTGGCCCTCCTTCAATTCTTTGTTAAATAGCTATATGCAAGGTGGGCAATCAACTGAGGCATCTGGGATCTGCCACATAAGGACTATGGAAAACTTAGTAAAATAGTGCAATCCTAAACATATGTGTTAGAAACTTATTTCCATTCATTAAATTGGCTATTTCAAAGAAAAAGCTCTGGATAGCCTTTCCTGACCTGATGTCTCCCAGATGTTATTGGACTACAGCTCCCATCAGTTTTGACCATTGCTATGCTGACCAAGAGTGATAGGAGCTGTAGTCGAAAACATCTGGAGGGGACTGAGTTGGGAAAGCCTGGCTTACGATCTTGGGCTCAACTTCAACCCCAAGTTTTAAATGTGTGTTCTGAGTTTTTACAAAGATTGTGGTGAAGCTCATCCACCACCACCACCCATTCTGTTAGTGCTAAATTTCCATTTGACTTTATAGGGGCTGGATCACACCCTATATTTCCAAGAACATTTAGGCGAGCATCTGTTCAAACAGTAAACAGCCTATATTCACATATATTACCTTTTCTTGTATCATTCTAGCTTAATTCTTACTTATGGAACTGAAACAGTAACAGAAAACCATGTGAACATACTGCTTAAATGTTTTTTACTGCATAGCAAATGCAACTGTGTAGAAGGGTGGTCATCTCTAGCCTCTGGTCAGAGCACCACCGCCATACAGTTTCTTGAGAATTTGAAGAAAATCATGATACTGCTAGGATTATTATGGGACTGGAGACTTCACATGTGGTTACATATACAAATGAGAGAAGCATTTGAGAAGCAACAGCTTGGTTTCGAAGGCATGTGTTCCCACCCTCCGAAACAATGGAATGTGAAACATGCAACACACCAAACATGTACGCTTCAGTGATTAATTTTATCACATTCCATATCTAAAAGTCAATAAGCCAATCCAACCATTGCTT
The DNA here is from genome assembly GCF_963506605.1 of Zootoca vivipara. Classification (NCBI taxonomy): domain Eukaryota; kingdom Metazoa; phylum Chordata; class Lepidosauria; order Squamata; family Lacertidae; genus Zootoca; species Zootoca vivipara. The sequence goes on from NC_083284.1 coordinate 38,435,437, forward strand.
TGCCCATGCAGAAAAGTTATTCTGCATGCACAGACCCTCATCAGAAGCACAGCATAAGGGCAGAAAGGACTTATCCAAAGGGCTGGCTTTTGTGACTGCACATTGGCAAACTGAACAAGAAGTATGGGTGCAGGTGCATATCATCCAACCTGCATGTGCCTACAGTTGCACATTTATATCAAAAGATTCAAGCACTACAATGCAGTCCTCTTCCACTGGGTTACATTCACATAGACTGGCAGGTACTGGGTGGAACTAGCTTGGATACTATCAATTGGGGTGTGGAGTGAGGCTGGATGAAAATCTCCAGCACAAATATTCTACGTTCAACTTACCACTGGTAGTTGACCAAATATTTCCAAGTGAAACTTTGACATTATGCAGAAAGTTTGGTTCCTCCTATAAAGCATGAGTAATTGCTTTACTCACCCTGATAATAGTCTATACAAAAATATTTTTAGACACTGATGAATTCATATGGCAATTTAGGATGTTCGCGGAATGGGTGAGGCTGTTTACCACGATGGACCAGCTGTCTCATCTAGCTTAGTTTGTCTAAAGGCTTACATTATCACATTTGACCAACAATGTACATAGGACTGCATGTAAAAAGCCAGCCCAGAATTAAGGAACTCACCTAACCAAAAATGACTCTGTTATATAACATGAAATTTTCTCCATCTCAATTTTTTTCTGTTTGGATGTCATTTAATTTTAAGAAGGTGTTGCTTCAAACACCTGTTATTTATTTTGTCTCATTTATTTTTAGGCACCAAATCATTCCTTCAATTATACCAATGCAATGCTATTGCCATTGTTGATTTGCAAAGGCTTCAGCCAGGGGTGCTCAAATATTTTGTTTGATCTGCATCTCGTAGGTGAGCCAACCTGATCCACATTTCCCAGATTAATAGATGGATTGGGACACAGTTCTTCTTTGGTTTTTGCACTTCTCTGAATTTTGTAGCACAGTTTTTGGCTCAAAATACACATCAGATCAAAATGCATTAAAATGTGCGTATGCAAGGTTAAAATAGGCACAAAAACATAAAGTTTGGGTTAAAACACACACTTTAAAGTGCACATTTAGGAGAAATGGCAAGTAGAATGCATCTTTTGTGAAACATATGGAGAAAAATAATGTGATTTTTTTAAAAAGTAGATTGATTCAGAAAGTGGGCAGAATGGACTTATGAATATCAAAAGATATCCTCGGTTGCCATCTTTCATTAGTTCATTGTGACATTCACAGGAAAAATAGTGGTGTATTCTGGGATGAAAGGAACTTCCAGCACTCAGTCTAAAACAAGAAAAAATGTGTATTTTAAAGTTGCAAAAGGTCAGGAGGGTAGTAAGACTATGTGGTCAAGTCTGCATGGGGGGGGGGGAGGATGGGGAAATAGCCTGGATACAGCAAGGAATTACATAAGATACCTGTGTTGATAGCTATTACTGCTGAATTTATAGGCTGTTTTAGTTAGGCTGGTGCATCTGGATCATGCAACCCAAGATGTTTGCACAGGAATATCTGGAATGCCAGTTGAAGCTCATCATCAAGTCTTGCAAGGTTTTTTTTAGACAGCAACCCTTGCATTGACACCCCAAATATCCCTATCCCAACTAATCAATGGGTCCACAAAGGACTCTGCTCGCAGAAGAGAGGAATACATGCTGAAGACAGAAATAAAAGCTCTTCCCAGGCAGTGTGGGAGACCATGCCCACTAGTGTAGTCTGCTTGCACATTCCCAGTAAGCAATCCAAGCACTGCCCAAGCATCAAGGAGAGCAACTCATCCTTAATGGATGGGAGATGGGGGGGAAAGAGTCACTCTCTGTATACACAAGAGGCCCAGGTTCCATTATTTATCTGAGGCATAATATTTATGCTCTGTGAACAGAGCTCAAAGTAGAAACCTGCCTCAGGTAGGAAGCAGTAGAGAGCAGTACACATTTATTTATTTTTTAAACCCTCATTCTCTCCCTATTCTTTGTGTTCAGTGAGTGCTGTGCATGTTTCATAGAGTTCCTTGTTCTTTTCAGCAGAGAGAGTTTGCTTCTATTCTATAATTCTGACTCTCAGCAAGCATGGGCAGCACACAGTCTTTTTAACTGCCAGGCAGGTCTGCCTCCGCAAAAGTCTAGCTAGCCTGATTATCTGAAAATCGAATAATGTTACCAATACACCAGCTGCTGTTGCCGCCTGAGCCTCAGGATCTTTATAGCATCTGCTCTGCTAGGTACAAAAAAAATGCTCTTTTCCAGTTTTATATTCTACATCATTGCCTTCTGTTCAGCTTGCAAGCGCTATGCATCTTCTTCTCCCCCACCACCCCGTCAGTGTTTCCTCTTTCCGAACCACGCTTTCTGAAATTGTGACCTTACAACATTTGAGAAAGGAAAGGGAGGGGTCAGCCTGAGAAATAAAAGGCCAAGTCAGTCCAACGGAAGAACAAGCAGGGTTATCATCTTTTTCTTAGCAGAGGTTTTACCCAGAATTCTGTTGCTCACCAGGGGCCCTTACCATTCTGCTGGGGCTTCTGATATTAATTTTTGATCCATTCATGAAGTGCAAACAATGGGCCTGGCACTTTACAGAACAAATATTAAAAATATAGACCTCTGCCCTGAGTAGCTTACCATCTAAAACTTGGCACAAGGGAACGCAACAGAGGGAAGAGACAAAGATGGAAGTGAAGCTAAAGTATATGCATATGCTTAGGCTTACTTTTAGTATGCAGTAAGGCTATTGATGGCTTCTAGCTATGGTTAGTGTGTTCCACTTTCCCATTGGAGGCAGCTGGGAGTTACAAGGGAAAAGACTGCTGTTGCACTCAAGTCCTGCTTGGGGGCTGTCCACCTAATTGACCAATGTGAGGACAGAACTCTGGACTGGATAGGTGTGTTTGCAGGCATTTCTTATACCCTTATAGGGCAAGAGAATCATAGGGCTCAGACTCAGTCAGGCCAGAGGATAGGATGCAGAACCAACCAGTGACAGAGACCAAGGGCTGAACTATAGGTAGCATGGGGATAGGACCTGTGGCCAGGGGCAGCCTTTGGTAATACGGCACCCTGAGCGAGAACACAATTTGGTGCCCTTCACCCTCCCATTCTGTGCATGGTCTCAAGTGCACTATAGTCATAGTTTTGTGCCCCCTTGGCTCAGTGCCCTGTGTGTGGGGAAATGCCTGCATCACCCGAAATGCAGTATTGAGGTGGCCCTTCAGGTGTCGTTCCCATCAGCCCAGCCAGTTTGGCCAATGGGCAGGGATGATGGGAGTTGTAAAGCAACAATACCTGCTTCCTCATCCCTGAGTTAGAGTCTTCTGTAGTGCTCTTGCCTCACTATCCTGCTTTCCAGTCTCCCTGCCCTACTTTGGATGCTGGAGTTGGAGTACCAGAAGTTATATCATATGAAATTCAGGGCACTTATCTAGTCAGCTAAAGTGTCTTCTCCCCAGTCCTCTAGGGTGCCCTCTCAAGTGTCCATTTTGGCTAATATTCTGCAAAATGAATAATTGGAGAAATGGCATTTTAATGTCCATTATTCCTTTATATTTGATCACAGCGTAGCAAATGATCTAATTTTGCCTTCAAGCATTCACTTAGTAATTCATGTTCATTGGTCCCTGGTACTTCTCCCCTTTATGGAAAACCCTCTAATTTTCGCACACACCCTGAAACACCACCCCAACATATATGAAATTAGATTTTAGATACTGAACCTGACCTCCCTGCACTAAAAATAGCACTAGATAGATTTTCCGTGCTTCTCTTTTCCTTTCTGCACCATATTCTATGACCTACATAATTGGCTTTTCAGTATTAGACACATCTACTTAAAAGTAAGCTGAATTGAGGTTAATGGTACTTATTCCCAGATAAATGGGCATAGGATTCCAGCCTAAATCTAAAAACACATCACAGCATTTCAAACCATTTTTATAGACTTGTGCACAATATACAACTCACTCCTAAACATGCTGATTTGGAAAGAAGCTCCACTGAGTTCCCTGGGACCTTTTCCCTTTTATGGGTCTGCTTGGGTATAGCCTTCATCTGCATTGTATCTAATGCTTGTATATGAAAGGGCATCGGAATTGGCTACAAAATTAATGCCACTGGTGTATTAAGAACTGTAAACCATTCTTTACATACTTTTCCAACCTAGCACTTGTAATCCACCTGGTTTCTTGTCCCTTTTGAGTAGTATGTAGTAAGCTTGCTTTTAGCAGACATGTAGAGCTTTGTGCTATAAGTCACGCACAGCAGTTTATTGCCTATGACTTTTTCACCTATTGTTTGCTGTTAATCTATTCCAGCTGAACTATTTAAAATTTTAAAAGATGATGCTGTTAAGGTGCTACACCCAATATGCCAGCAAGTTTGGAAAACTCAGCAATGGCCAGAGGATTGGAGAAGATCAGTCTACATCCCAATTCCAAAGAAGGGCAGTGCCAAAGAATGCTCCAACTACCGCACAATTGCGCTCATTTCACACGCTAGCAAGGTTATGCTCAAAATTCTACAAGGCAGGCTTGGGCAGTATGTGGACCGAGAACTCCCAGAAGTGCAAGCTGGATTTCGAAAGGGCAGAGGAACCAGAGACCAAATAGCAAACATGCGCTGGATTATGGAGAAAGCTAGAGAGTTCCAGAAAAACGTCTACTTCTGCTTCATTGACTATGCAAAAGCCTTTGACTGTGTCGACCACAGCAAACTATGGCAAGTTCTTAAAGAAATGGGAGTGCCTGATCACCTCATCTGTCTCCTGAGAAATCTCTATGTGGGACAAGAAGCTACAGTTAGAACTGGATATGGAACAACTGAGTGGTTCAAAATTGGGAAAGGAGTACGACAAGGTTGTATATTGTCTCCCTGCTTATTTAACCTATATGCAGAATTCATCATGCGAAAGGCTGGACTAGATGAATCCCAAGCCGGAATTAAGATTGCCGGAAGAAATATCAACAACCTCAGATATGCAGATGACACAACCTTGATGGCAGAAAGCGAGGAGGAATTAAAGAACCTTTTAATGAGGGTGAAAGAGGAGAGCGCAAAATATGGTCTGAAGCTCAACATCAAAAAAACCAAGATCATGGCCACCGGTCCCATCACCTCCTGGCAAATAGAAGGGGAAGAAATGGAGGCAGTGAGAGATTTTACTTTCTTGGGCTCCTTGATCACTGCAGATGGTGACAGCAGTCACGAAATTAAAAGACGCCTGCTTCTTGGGAGAAAAGCAATGACAAACCTATACAGCATCTTAAAAAGCAGAGACATCACCTTGCCTACAAAGGTCCGTATAGTTAAAGCTATGGTTTTCCCAGTAGTGATGTATGGAAGTGAGAGCTGGACCATAAAGAAGGCTGATCGCCAAAGAATTGATGCTTTTGAATTGTGGTGCTGGAGGAGACTCTTGAGAGTCCCATGGACTGCAAGAAGATCAAACCTATCCATTCTTAAGGAAATCAGCCCTGAGTGCTCCCTGGAAGGACAGATCGTGAAGCTGAGGCTCCAATACTTTGGCCACCTCATGAGAAGAGAAGAATCCTTGGAAAAGACCCTGATGTTGGGAAAGATTGAGGGCACTAGGAGAAGGGGACGACAGAGGACAAGATGGTTGGACAGTGTTCTCGAAGCTACGAACATGAGTTTGACCAAACTGCGGGAGGCAGTGCAAGACAGGAGTACCTGGCGTGCTATGGTCCATGGGGTCACGAAGAGTCGGACACGACTAAACGACTAAACAACAACAACAATCTAGAAAGATGGGTAAAGAAAGTGCACTGCAGTTTAAAAACTCTGTGACAAAGGCTCAAGTCACTTCCTAAGGCAAAATGAAAGGAAAGAATCAGGTCCCAAAATAGAATAATTTTCAAGGGAACGGTCCAGCCAAATATGTTGCCTTATTTGATTTTTAAAAGCAGAGTTTGGTTTAAGCCCTATTTGGAAGGCAGTTTTGAAACCAAATTCTATAATCTGAAGCATTATTCAGAGGAAAGAGGTCGATACTTTGCACATGCTCTTGTCCTATGTATTACTTCATGGGTGCTAGAGCATGGAGGGGAATCTGTGACCCTTCAGATGTTACTGGACTCCAACTCCCATCATCTCCAGGCAGCAGGACTAATGGTCAGGAATGCTGGGAGTTGTAGGCCAACAAGATCTGGATTGGCCACAGTTTCCCCACCCATGTTCTAGAGCTTGGCCTGTCAGGTTCCGAGGTTGAGCATTAGCAACCCTAGCTTCATATTAAGCCCTGCCAGCTGGTAATAAATATAAGCTGGCCTTTCCTTCACAGGTCTGTTTTTCAGTCCATCCAAATAATCAGCTGATTTCCTTGCATCATTGTTGCAATCTCCGAATTTACAGAATGACCTCACCGGCATTCAATTAGAGCATATGAAATAATGATGCCATTCACTTAGGGAATACTTTATGGTGCATTTATTCTGAGTTGGAAAATATTTCAGCCTAATGTATTGCTTGCTACCTTTTTAGAAAGAGTCCTGCGGCTGACATTTTAGAATGTAACTTATACAACTGTTTTCCTTGATCGGCTGCCACAGAGCAATCCAAATGGCACTTCTAAAAGGATGAAAAATGTATTAGGTCCTGACTGTAAGTTCTATAAAGTTACTGTCCAAGGGTGCACTCCTTTGTAGCAGGCTGGCCAGGTGTGTGTGTGTACTGGCTGGGGTGGGGGTGGGGGGATGGGGATGGGGATGGGGAACGGCGATGACAGGGCGACGCCAGAGTACTTTCATCAGTGCAGAAAACCTCTTCTACCCTCCAATTTGTTGTGGAGGTGGAAGTGTTTGCTAGCAGTGAGTTTTCCACTGCCACTGCCAATGCCTTGAAATAAGGCATCGTGGGAGCAGGCAAAGGAGAGGCTGAGCATTCCCAGGATCCATTGGATCCTGAGTTCATCCCAGTGCCATCATGTGATCACTGGGGCTGCCAAGCTGGTGCAGCAATTTGCCTACCCCTAGAATGCACAACAAGTGACTCCACTGTCCAGTTAAATCCTGCAGAGCAGCAGCCTGGGTTCAGATTCAACCCCACATTCACTTCTTTCACTATGGAGCTACACCATCGACCAGTTAAATGTATAAGGGGCCTAATACATTGATAAAAATGAAGGATGTAAGTAGTATGTATTATTAAAGTCCATGCACTTTCTGTCCATCAAAAACACATTTGACCCCTATAGTCTCCACGGCTGCCAATCATTGTTGGTTCCCATGTGAACTACACTGTCTGAACCAATCTACAATGCTGGAGTCAGATTGTCCTATATGGCATCATAGTAAAGTACTTCTGTGTGGTATATAGCACTATATCATTAATTCAAAAAACTTCCACCTGAAACTTACAGTATATGAACTTAACAGCATGTGCCAACAGAGGGGTATCATGGTTAACAGTGCAAAAAACATACATTAATATCTATCTTGTGCATTACATCAGGCAGCCCACCTGTTCATGGAATTAACACAAGAACAGTGGAGATTCTATCAGTATGTCAACGGGAGCTGAAGTGAACTCTAAAGTCAGAAGAAGAAGAAAAGATTTGGCATAAATACAGCACTGTGGGGGTGGCCAGTCTCGCTTTTAGTGAACCAGGAACACAGAGTAATAATCTGACTTCTGTTTTCTGCTGTTGCTGACATGTTGGTACTGAACATGTGCTGGAGTATTGTGGTGCTTCAACCATAAGGAGACAACTCTGTGTTTTGCTAATCTCTGTGCCATGCTACAGATGGCACATAACCTGAAATTACCCTATAAAAATGTAAATCTTTGATGGCTTTTTAAAAAATGCAATGTTCACTTTATCTCCATTTGTTTTTTGGGGGAAGAGAGAGTAGAAAATGGCTCTGACAAGGACACGCCCTCCAAGTGACCTTGCCCTTCAAAGTGAGATGGTAGCAGACGAGTGGGCATTTTTAGGTGTGACGTGACTTGCCTAAGGCATGCTTTCCCCAAGTAGTCTTGCCTGCTGCCTACTATGATAGGATTTCAGAACCAGGTAAAGACCTTTTAAATCACTTACTACTCTTCCCCTCAAGGTCCCTTCCAACTCTACACTTCACTGTTTCTCTGATTCTATGTTACAGTACTGCTTTTAATCCGCTCCGGGGTGTGTTTATCTGTTCTTCTGCTCCCTTTTTATTGTGGTTATTCTGACATTATTCTCATATTCTTGTTTCTTGTGAGCTGCCCTGGAAATATTTACATGGACTGGCCGGGTACCAATGTATCAAACACATAAATACAGTATTGGTTGACAGGGACTGCAGAAAGTTGACAGGACTTGAATGCTAGTTATATCTGCTAGTTCAGGAATGAGGAGATTCAGACCTGAAGGCCAAATGTGGTCCTCCAGGAACTTTTGCCAGGCCACACAGTTCACCAGGACTTGCTTTTACCCAGCCCCCATTCCATGCCATTCTCAAATGCCTTTGTCTGGATGGAATGCTTCCTTGAAATGTGATAATGTGAGGAAGTGTGCAGAGATGTCAGAAAACATTATTATTATTATTATTATTATTATTATTATTATTATTATTATTTACCCACCATTCACCTAGAGGTCCCTGTGACCCTACCAATGTTGTTGGACTACAACTCCCATCATCCCTGGTCATTGTTCACGCTGGCTGGCACTGATGGGAGTTGGAGTCCGACAACATTGGGAGGGTCAAAGGTTAGCCACCCAGCCTTGCATGGCTATTGATAAGCTACTTTATCTCTTGCTCAGTTCATTATCTGCCCTTTATAAATGTTAAGTATTTTTAAAATAAGAACTTGGTAGCTAACAAGTTGCTAAGACTTGTGGGACTTCTTGTACAAATCAACCTAGCAAGCACAAATATATAGACTGGTGCCACATGTCTTGTCTATGAAGACAACTGTGCCTTTCATGAACCATTCCTCTGCGTGGAGCTGGAAAAGAGCCTGATGGCAAAAGCAAATGATCTGCTGCAAAAGTGTATACAACAATAAAGAGACACCAAATTGCTCAGCCTCTGAGCCTATTCTTGAGCTCATGGTACAAATCCTAAGAAAGGGCAAGGTATCTCAAGCTAGACGGAATGCAAGAGTTAAATGGAATAACTCTCCTTGTGTAAATCAACACAGACCCATCAAGGAAGGACATACAAAGTGGATCATAAGTGAGGGCACTGTGATATGACAAGCAAATAAGTCTGTTGTTCTCTCTGCCTTGTGGATTAATCCCAGGAGAGCAAAGGGCCAAGGGAGCTTACCTTAGCCTTCATTTTTCCTGGGGATTAAACCTACAAGGCAGAGAGGAGGACTACATACAAATTTGCTTATTGCTATGTTCAGAGCTTCTTTCCAGCCAGAACTCACCAGTACTCAGTTCCGGCACCTATTTCCCATTCTAAGAGAACGAGGGAAGTGCTCATGGTGAGTTCCAGCACCTCTTTTTCTAGAAATAATAGCACTGGTTTATGTTGCTTATTGCCAGTGCTTTTTTTCCAGGGGATAATCAAGGGTATGCAGTGAAACTTAGTGTAACAACTTCCTGGTGAGTACCAGCACCTATTTTTACAGGGGGGGGAAACACTGCTTGTTGCTAATGGTGCTCTCTGGAGTGACCCACCTGACTAGGGTTGCCATACGTCCAGAATTTCCCAGGTATACCTGTAATATTGTGATTGGAAGCAGTGTCTGGGAGGAGATCGGGAAAATGTCCGGGAAAATCCAGACGTATGGCAACCTATGTTGGCAGTGTCATTTCCCCTTAAAAATAGCTCAAAAATGTCTTTTTCTTTGCGATTTTGTAAAAAAAAAGCCCCAAAACTTTTGTGACCAGATTTTCACTTTTTGAAATGTGGCAACCCTACACATGACTCACACCAGAGTGAGTGTTTTTTGGTCCAGTGCCAAAATATGGGACATTCCGGGATAGTCAGAAGTCAGAATTGGTTTCTGTAATTCCATTCTGTAATTAAATGGGATCTCCCATTTAAAATGGGGGCAGTTGAATGGTATGGAATGAGCAAAACAATAATGCACATGTATATTCATATTTTTTAAGGTTTTTAATAAAACATTGCCTGATCTCTTCACCTTCACCTGTTCACTTTGATTTGTGATTATATTTGTACACAGCACGAGGTGGCCATCACATTTTGTTTTGTTTTGTTTATTTAGAGTAATCTCTCTGGAAAATTGAAAGGATGTAAACAGCACTGTGTTATGTGGAAATTACTGGGGTATTCACTTCAAACTTAGATCTACCAGAAGTTTAAATATTAATAAAGACTTTCTGCTGTATTTTATATGCAGCAAAAGAAAGAGGAAGTGCTAAAATCAATGGCCAATCTATAATATATGGCTTGGGAAAATCCCCACTGGAGCAGCATAATATATATTTATTGAGCAATGCATGCACTTTTTAACCGTGAAATTCCCACTGATGTCCATGGGACCCAGGCCAAAATAATCCCACATCATGAAAAATGAGGCTCGGCTAAGCCAATGACTGAGAAACTCCTGTGACTGTTTTTCACTGAGGTCCATCTAGTAAAGTTCCACTGCATATCACAAGAAAAATAATTCATTTCCTCTCCCAGCTGGGTGCTTTTAATATTTCAAAGCCCCATATTCAATGAGTTAAGTAAAAAGTGGATTCTGAAATTATTTTAACTGAAGACCGAGAAACTGCACCTACACTGGAAGGAAATCAGTGGTAGTGAGTGAGCATCTTATATAGGCGTGCATGCTTGTGTGTGTGTGTGTGTGTTGTAAATATGTGGGTTATGTGTATACAACTCAGGAGTGTAATAGGTTATATTTTAACAAGGCAGCTGGGAGTGGAAAACCTGCCCATTATCTGAAGCAAGCGGGTCCCTGCTGTATAAAAGTTAATTTGGTAGGTTTGGTGACAGGGTTGCTAATGTCACACCTTAAATTGGCTCGATATCAGCTCAGTCTCAGAATTTTGTTTCTTCAGTGTCAGATACTAAGGCTTGTAAGTAGTACCCATTTACTGAGTTTCAGATGCATTTCCTTTCTTGATTCATCCTCTTCTTTATTATTATTATTATCGAACATGCACAATACAAAAGCTATAAGTGAAATCCATTAAATCAGCACATTGCAGTTACCGCCACCTACACCACCTTTAGTATTCTATGGGCATCAATTTTTAAAATCCTGTTTTGATTATTCATTAAACAAACATTGTAAGGTGTCATATTACCAGTAGCAGAACCTTCAGTTTCTAATTGTCTTTTACCTTGCCATTTTACTCATAGAACACTTCTCTATGCGCTAATCCACATTTGGCCCATGATTTCTAGGCATGGGTCCAAGTTTTTCCTTCCAGTTTCCCCAGGAAAACTCACTGTTTCCTGCTGAATCAGAACAAAAACATCAACCTGCAGAAAACCCAGCTGAAGGCTCATTCACATGTTCGCTTGTCCCGTTCCCAGAAAGCACCGGTTCAAGTGATTTTACCTTTGCCCTGTCGCTTCCCCCCAGAAAACCAATTTTTTAGTGCTAAATAACAGCTATCTGCAGAAAATCCAAATACTGTTTGTTCTGATTCGGCGCTAAAGATCAGGTTTCCCCAGAGGAAAGCAGCGGGGCAAATGGAGGTTTGGATAAGCCCTGACGTTTGTTTCTATTCAGTAGGATACAGCAGGTTTTCCTGGAGAAGAAGAAATTGTGACAAGGGAAGTTTGGGTGAACCATATATTTCTCTATGGATGATCAACAGTCTATGGTTCTGGGTTTTCTTTTCTTTTTGTTTTATTGTGCATTTTGTGTTCTCATTTTGTATCTTTTTGGGTTGTGAGCCACTCTGCGAACTTTTTACCTGGGAGGTAGTTTATTACCCCAGCTTAGTACAAGAAGTTTGTGTGCAGAAACAGGCCCACAATGACACAGCATTAAAAAGCTCTCATGACTATAAAGTATGGAGCAGTGGAGTCTGCAACGCTGAGTCTGCCAGCATGCAAACTGCCTTATTCAGTGGATGACCCATATCAATCAGTCACAGGAAGATTGAAAAAAAATACACCACTAAATGATCAGATGGCTCTGGCTCCTTCAAAACAGTCTCAATGGATAGATATGTAAAGTGGAAATATGCATCACCAGCATCTGTGCAATCCAATAACTCTCTGATGACTAATAGCATACAATCGGAAGCTGGCTGGCAATGAGGAAAATCTGTAGGAGTCACAGAAGGGTTCTTTTCTCATTTATGAATGAGCAAGACATAATTACCCCTTATATTTACTACATCTCCGACACAGCCTCCTGGTGAACAGAGAGGTCAGAACCAGGTACAGATTACTTTAAGGCGAGCAGACCAGCATAAGTAATGTAGGTGCTTGACTTGTGTGTGGATTTGACTTTGAACTATAACACTTCAGTCCAGCACTTCTAGCCCTCCGCTGGAATACCCTGTGACAGCAGAAGATGCTCCGGGAGAGCACATTGCTTCTGATCTTGCAGTTTTGCTTTGGTGTTGGTCCAGTGAGACCTACTATATTAATGATGTTCTGTGGTAAGCTCTAGATGATTCATGAATGTCCTGGCGGCATTTGTCTATATCAAAGAATGAAATATGGGATCAAATTTAAGAGCATGTGTGCAACACTGGTTAGAATGTTGAGTAGAGCTAAGAAGACCCAAGTTCCAGTTTCCATTCAACCATAAAGCTCACTGGGTGACCTTGGGTGGTCACTATCTCTCAGTCTAGCCTAATTTAAAGATAGGGAGCAGAGTGGTTGTAGATTTCAGTTTAAGCTGAACAAATAATTGGCCTGATCCAACATGGAATATCCATATGTGAAATATCAAATGGGGCTTCGGTTCACACTGAATTGCATATACCTCGGAAGATGAGTAGTCATCTGCATCTAAACTTTATGGTATGAGAAAAGATTGTTTATTTCTACCCATCTTTAAATATGGAAAGAGTGTGGATTGGGAAACTGCATATATCTCTTTTTGCTGTTCTACACTAATATTTATGCACAACAGTTTGTTGGCTATGTCTTCTCTGTTTTGGATCCACTTGGAGGAGGAGCAAAGAAAGAAAGGAGGACTAAGTAAGATGCAATTATAATCAAATAACATGATTTCCTTGTTTTGGAGCCAGGTAGACCACAGTCAATTTATTTTCTTAATTCAGTTAAGTAACTCATTTGTTTTGAAAGCTCCTTGACCCTGACCATTAAATGTCGAAAAACATTTGTTTTTAAAATATGACATTTCACTATATAATCAACAGAGAATACATGGAAATTATAGGAGATAGATCAGGATGCAGGATCAGTTGAGTCATGAAGTAGCTGCCTCTAAGGGCATTTAGAAGAAGAGAAGGGTGTCCTTGTGATTGGCGTCGCTGCAAACTGGATTTGGCTGCTTTAGGAAAGAAGCACTTTGCAATAGTGACAAATTGCTTTGCAGCAATTTGGGAAATGTTGAAATATGGCTTGTTCAAATATAACCTTGGGAAGGAATCTGAAAATCCTAGATAATGTTTTTGTATTTTCCTATCACAGTGTCTCAAAGCAAAAGGACCCATCAACCCATGCTCATTCACACTAGACAATCTTAGTCATTCGAGCAGCTTTTGAACAGCTTTGTTCGCATTAGTGAGATTGCTCGCATACGTCTGTGGGAGGAGACAATATGGCCATATAATTGTGTGCTAGTTCATCGGTTTAAATATGTGACATAATGGTAGACTGGAAAGCAGGAGGAAATGAATACTTTCTGTAGGAGATGCAAATTTGAAATCCAAAGTCAAATACAATCATTTCAAAGTTTTAAATCAAAGAGCACGCATTTATTTGTGCCAGCTGTGAAATATACACCACAATTCAGTTTTAGAAAGTCACTTTAGAAGACTCCTGTGGTCCACCTGAGCATCATCCAGCATCACACAACTTCACACGGCACTGAAGCATCAGGAAATGCCTTGGTTCAGTCTGTTACAGAAAATCATACATGGCAATTTCCACGCACATACTGTATTTTCCCACTAACAGAAACCTTTTCCCATTTCTGCAGAGATTCCTCTGGGAAGTGACTGAAATGAACTCCAGGATTGCACCCAAGGCCTTCTTCCCTTCAAATTCTAAACATAAGTCATTACAACGCAAGTCTGTCAGATGGTTTCTCTTCTAACCTTTATAACCATATAGTAAATGTGAGTAGGGGAGGTGGGGGAAGGCTTTGAAGTGTATTCAGTTGGACATGCCTAGAATCCCTCTTCTTAGTGTGCTACCACTGCTTAGTGTACTACAGTTCTTTCCCCGTCTGCATTATCCACTATTTGTAAAGGGAAACATGGCAACCTTCGGTTTGTGTCATGAAATGTAAAAATATGCTTATTTGGAAAAGAGGAGATTGAAAGGAAATAGGGAAGCCATCATCAAATATCTAAAGGGCTGTCCCATGGAAGGTAGAAGCTTATTTTTTTCCTGTTCTGTAGGGTAGGATCCAAACCAATGGCTTCAACTTACAGGAAAGGAGATTTCCATTAGGCATCAGGAAGAATTTTCTGATGGTGAGAGCTGTTCGACAGTGGAGGAGACTCTCTTGAAAAGTGGAGGCCATTCCTTGCAGGTTTTTAAGTAGAGGTTGGATGGTCATCTGTCATGGATGCTTTAGCTGAGATTCTTGCCTTGCAGGTGGTTGAACTAGATGATACTCAGAGTCGCTTCCAGCTCTACAATTCTATGAGTCTATGAACTACAGTCCAGAGCACACAGAAAGGGCAATAAAGTTTAGTTTGAAAGCCACGCTTTTGCAGTCAATCCTCCAACTCCAGAAGGACTTTAGTAACAGTTTCAGCTAATATGAAGCAAGAAGAAGATTTGATAAGATATCAGGAATTATGGCAGTCTACCCACCCACAGCCTTCTTCCCTTCAAATCCTAAACATAATTCATTGTCAGCAAAAGGCAGGGCATATAATACCCAGTTTACAAGATTTCTTTTAATAAAAAAGTGATGTGTAGATCCAGCATCTTCAACTATTAAATCACATGGAAACCCGGTGTACTGATTAAAGTTAATGCTCATGCTGCAACACCAGAAACATGCTCAAAAATAAAGTTGGGAAGAACATAAATCAAATCTAAAATTGTCCAGTCCAAAGACCTTCATTTTTCATGAAATATAGATTAATATCACTGGGTGAAATCAATTCACCGTGGACCCCAATGGCAGCTAAAAAGTTAGAAAGTGTCATAAAGTTTTTACTATTAGCACTCTAAAATAATTATGTTTTCTTATCAGAAGGTCTGGAACTGAAAGGGGGGGGTGCCACCATATTGATTGCTTTCATCACAGGGGATTACCTGAAGATAAATAGGCAAGTAGGTAGGTAAGTAGCCAGGCTCTCTTTCATTTTGGTCTAGCCAAGAGTTAATATAATTGAAGATTATTCTGTTCAAAAATGTATAAAGCCATTACCAATAATTTCCATGTACTACTTAACCTCAGATCTATTAGAAGTAATTCATCAATAGCCACAGCAAATGGGTTTGCTGTATTTAAAGGCTCTGGGTTTCAAACGGCTTTCTGAATCAGTTAGTGTGGATGTTTTGAAATAGTATTAGACATTCTGGAAAAAAGCATTTCTAAATAAGAAGCTTCAAGGATGCTATTTCACACCTGAAAACAGAAACTTCTAGTAAGAATTTTATTTTTAAAGGATACACTGCAGTTATATATGTATACAGTATGTGTCTGTGTGGCTTAACTAAAAGCTAATGTAAGTGACTCACATTTTGATCAAAACACAAGGACTGGGGAAAGTGGCATGTAACTTCCTATTCACAGTTTCTTTGATTCTTTCAAAGGTATTAACCTCACTGGACACGGAAAAGTAAATGCCTGTATCACACCTGCATTTTTTCCCCTGCACTAAAGCTAGTAGCAACTTTGAGGAATGAGGCATTTTTGATAATAGAAATGTTACCGTGGTCCGTGTCATATTATAAGCTGTTGCAAAATTATCATTTCAGGAAGAATCCCTCTCGCTTTGCTTGATCCTTAACATTTTCTACCTTTTGTTTGTCATCTGAGCTCCAGATGGTCGTTGTTTTTTTAAAATCTGCCATAGCTTACTAGAAAAAATGAATGCATTTTCAAAATAAGGTTAAGATGTGGCTGTAAGTGCATTTTCACTTGTTATGTGTATGTATTACATAACCTCCAAACAACTCTACAGTCTGTTTCATATATACATAAAAATTATACATAAAAATATATACATAAAAATTATGTATATATCTCAAAAAGGATAGAAAGTGAATATTTTACTGAAAGTAAAATATTATCTGACATTTATAAGCTATAACAAAAACTAATCTGTATAAACTGTGCACCTCAAATGTCAATACTGTGGTCCTCTGAGGTCTGAGCCCTTGGCAGCTGCCTAGTTGGCCTAATGATAGCACCAACCCTGCTGCTACCTTTGATGAATAGTGGGCTTGTACAGCAGATTCCCATACAAACCTTCCGGAAAGTAATGATCATATTTGATGGCCATGAGGTTAGGAAATGGCAACCAGGGAAAGAATCCTTCCCAGCTGTAGCACTCCACTTGGGAAATGCTGGAGACTTGGCTGGGGCCAAAATTTGAATCATTCCAGCACCAGATGAAGACATTTTATTCACCCAGGCTTTTTAATATCAGCCTTTAATACCTTCTAAATGTACTATATGTGCTGCTGCTGCTTATTTGTTCTTCTGCTTTTAGTTGTGTTCTATTATGTTTTATCTTTGACTGCTTTTAATGTTGCAGGCTACCCTGGGAGTTATGAAGCTGAAGGGTTGGGTAGCAAATAAATTGGAATACATCTGCAAATAACATTTTTTCTTTAGCTCCTTTTGAGGTTCACCTCCTGGGCAGGGAGCTTGTCTGAAATGGTTGCAATCATTCCTCTCCCCCCCCCCCACATAAACACACAACCTTCCCCATAACTGTTGCTGTAAAATTAGAATCTCATAGGAGCTTTTAAGTTTGTGTGTCTATGTTACAAAATTAAGACATTGGGATCATGAATCTCATGTGTCAACGTCTTGGGGGGGGGCTAACAGGAATCACTCATCTAATTTCGTTCTTGCTGTCTTTTTATCGTTATCCTAAATATCTATGAAATCTCACAATATACTTTCCCCATTTGGATAAAAAAGGTGTACAGTGGTACCTTGGATTACAGACGCTTCAGGTTACAGATGCTTCAGGTTACAGACTCCGCTAACCCAGAACTTTACCTCAGGATGAGAACAGAAATCGTGCTCCAGCAGCACGGTGGCAGTGGGAGGCCCCATTAGCTATGTCAGGAGTATGGGCAGGAGTCAGGCTCTGGGGCCTGTAGTGCTTTGCAGGACTGGGGCCTGCCTCAGCTTGTGCTGGAGAGGCAAGGAGTGGTCACTCAGGAGAGGCCACTTGATACCTCACTGCACCTGGTGGCAGGAGCTGGGAGGGATAAAAGCTCAGCATTTCCCTTCAGCTCTTTGCCACAGCAACGCTACCCCTGCCTGGTTGCCTCTGGCCTCTCGCTCTTTGGACCCTTGCCTTGCCAACGCCTTGATCCTCGCTCCTTGGACCCTTGCCTTGCCGACATCTTGATCCTTGACGCTTGGACCTTTGCCTTGCTCCTTGACTCCCAGACCTTCGCCTCTGCCTTGCTCCTTGACCCTGCGACTGCCTGCTGCTAGACCCTCAGCCCTGCACCTGTTCCTGCTTCTACATCACCATCTTGCCTCTGGTCCTGACTTCCTCAGTCAGGGCTTCAATCGCCCGCCGACCGGACCGTGACAAGCTAAAGTGGTACCTCAGATAAAGAACAGTTTCAGGTTAAGAACGGACCTCCAGAATGAATTAAGTTTTTAACCTGAGGTACCACTGTACTCTTAATAAGTGAATAAACAAACAAATTGACATTGCTATGTATTTTTCCCCTGCTTCAAGAAATAGCAAAACAAAGCAAGGTCACTTTATAGCAGGGGGCAGGGAGCTGGGTGCCTTCGTAATGTTTCTGGACTACAGGTAGGGCTGATAGAAGCTAGAGTCCAGTGGCATCTGGAAAACTGCAAGTTGGCTGCCCCTGATTTTCCCCTCTTGAGCCTCAATTATGCTTGGCTAACAAAGAAATCCCCTTCCTTCTCCAAAATCTTGTCTGGTTCCGGAACAAAAAAACTGGTGGCACATGATAACATGGTGGTTCACAACTGACTGCCACTGGCTGTGGGACAGAACACTGGGGCAGACAAGTCACAACAACAGTTCCTAGAGTGTCCACTAACAGGAACTCACCTGGAGGGACACCTGACTACAGGTCAGTTCCTGTTCCTCCAGATATGCTGATGAGATTAGCTGATTTAAGCCCCTAGCCCACAGTCACTCGGTCTCTTAGCTACTTCCTCCTTCGATGAGGACACATCTCCAGAGAATCTCTAGTTAGGATGGTTCTCACTCTAGGCCTGCAGCCAAGAGTCAGACCAAATGGAGTCTTACTTTACTAAGTAGTCTCCCCATGTATATATCTGTAACTTTTCTAAGCAAGCCTGCCTTTCTGAGATTATGCTGTTAACTCAGGATGAAACTGTAAGTAAACTCTATCTTATTTTATAAACACTGTGTTGTGTATTTCTTTTAAGAGGGACAAAGGGGACCTTTGCCAGGAAGTGTTATATTGAAGTATAAAGTGTAATATTGTTATAGAGATTCTAGCGAATCTAACGCACATGCTTTGCTGCGCACAAAAGGGGAATGTCACTCTGCTGATATTGGAAGCTTGCTAACACAAGCTTGGATAGGATCTATCTAATAATATATCCTAATCCACATCCCTAACATTCTCACACTGGCAAGAATTTGCAGCACAAATTAAAAGCAGAATCTCCAGCACTTACCGTGTGCTCTTATGAATTTGGCAGCACAAGTACGTACAGTGCTTTCTTTCTTTTCCTGGGGCAACGCAGGGGTACGCATACCCCTAAACATTTTGTGAATCTAAGTTTGACCTCATTGAGGGGCAGCATTTCAATACATGTAGGAAAATGAGAGTACCCCTAGACATTTTTTAGAAGAAAAGCATGGAGTACTTATATGTGTGGCATTGAAATTTTGAATGGCAACACTTGTGTACCAACACTTCACAGTTATCCCTATAGCTTACTAGCAGATGTTGATGGTATTGCTAAGAGAGAATGGAGGAAGGGTTGTGTTAGGGCTTCATAGTGCAGTTCCCACACTATGACACAGAGGAGTGACTACTGTGCCCAACATGGCTGGATCATTGATCTACAGGTTCTGTTGCATCTGCAGCATGCAGCTCCAATCTGCCCCTACCCCCTCCACTGGTGGCCAGGAGCATCCACAGGAACTTCACCCATCCCCTTTTCACTCTTCAGTGCCAGCAGCCATGTTGTACATTCTTCTGCCTTCCTCACATGTACCACCAGAGGAGGGATGTCAGAGGAGGGTCAGCACTAGGACAAGTCAATGTGAATGATGCTGAAACAGAGGTGCTTATTCTTTTTCGTTTCAACACAATGCAATTCGTTTAAACCAGGTACATTGCTGAAAGCTTGCCCACTTTACTAAGATGAATGGCTGAACTGAAAAGGGCTTCTGGGGGAACAAAATGTTGCTGTTGTCAAAGCTGTTTAAATGATTGTTCCATTTTTGCTATAAAAAAAATTCAGTTAAACTTTCAACAAGTTTTCGTGTTATGATGTCGCTCCAGAAACAAACATTTCCCCCACCTAATTTCCTAACTGGCCAGCCAGCTGCTCCCAAAGGTGCTTCCAAAATGTGGTTGCAATGCACAGTGCAATTGGAACATGGTGTTAGAGGTGCCTATTTGACTGTGTGATTAAACGGCTAATGTAAGGGGGAAAGATTGCTACATTTGTTTTAGCTGAATTTGACATTGACATTAAGCAGTGGTACATTGAGTTAAGTGCATAGCACACAGTCAGAGTAATGATTATATTAATAGACAGCACAGACAAAAATCGGTTTCATCTGTAAACAAAGGTTTTCATCTCAACCTGTCCAACCTAAATATCATTTGGCAGTGGAGTGTAGGAGTGTATTTTTGTCATAGTTCTGGTTTTTCTGTACTCTTCACTTCCTGTGGTAATGTCTAGGGGTTCAACTAGCTAGCTGGGGTTGATGGGAGTTTTTACTAATCCATCAACATTTGAGGACCCAAGGCTGAAGAACATTGTACCAATGCAATGATGTTGTCCTCTCCCTTTACTACAAGCATAGCACCAGTAAGACTGCCTATTTGAGAGGCCAGGCCAGAGATCCAAACTGAAGGTTGGCCTGATTGTTCTTGTCCCATTGTATGAAGCTGAATGAAGTCCACTTGAAACTCAAGTTATTACTATTCACACTGCAAAATAAGGAACATTAAAAGAACAAGCAGAAACTCCACTTGTAAAGAACCTACAAGAGTCTTTGGGGGGAAAGGGGTAATAAAAAATCTGAACTTAAAACACAAATATTAAATAGTGCATAGAACCTAAGGATCATTTGCTTTTTGTTTTTTTTAAACCCTTTGGAAATAAAAACAAAAGGTATTGAAGGAAGTATAAAAGTGTGAGCAAAGCATGCTGTTGCCTTGTGCTCCTTAATATGCATAGGCCTATTAATTGAAGCCCTACATAGCATAGTCAACACCATGTTCCCCCTAGCAGCGGCAGTTCTTCCCCACAGTGAACTCAATGAGTTCTACAGGGACTTACATATTGTTTTTGTGTTGAGAAAGCACACAGTTGATTCAGGAACCCAGTGGTTTTACTTCAAGGGTGTGCTGTTCTTATAGAGAAATTACACTTTCCCAAAAACCAAACACAATATTTTGTTCTGATTCTGCCCCCACCCCCACCAATTAAGGGACCTATTTGATAGCTTGTGCACCATCTTTAAATACAAGTGCCAAGGACAACTGTTGCATACAGTACATGACATCATGTGATATAATTCCTCTTATTCCTCATTTCGTGGTTTTTGTGACTATATATGAACATGAAACACATAATACAAATAAATTGCCTTATCCAGTCTTAGGTAAGTCCTGTCTACCATTGTAAATCCCCCTTCTGCTGTAAAATTGCTCTAAAACACCTTAACGGAGAAATGTAGTGCATGTATAGATCACCTAATTTCAACTACCTATGTTTCAGACTACCCCAGCAAATCCCATTTCTATCAGCCCAAGGCTTTTTAGTTTCCGTGAGTCAAATATTTTGTTCTAGCTGTGCATTGCTTGCTCTATACTAGACAGGGATGGAGCGATCTTTTGAAAGGGAGATCTCAGAAAGCTGTTTCCCATTTCAAGTTGGTCCAGAGACCCATGGAAAACTGGATCAGGTCTTAAAGGGGGGGGGGGCTTCCTTTCCATCCCGCATAATGGATGCAAGCATCAACAGGTACCAAAGAAAAAGCACTCCAGTTTACAACTGATAAAAGATAGTACACTCAGTCCATACAACGTGCTGCTCTCAAACCTTATGATGTGTTGCAATTGCAGTGCAAATGTCTCTTTCAGTTTCCCTCTAAATATCTACTACAGTTCTGGTTGATGTTAGAAACTGCAACAAAGGTGAGCCCTGCTGGAGAGGACAAAACACCCATCAAGTCCAGCATCCTGTTCTCACAGTGATCAACCAGATGATTCTTGGAAGCCTAAGTGGAAGAGCACTCTCCCCACTTGTGTTCACCAGCAACTGGTGTACAGAGGCTTACCGCCTCCAGATAGTAGCCATTGACAATCTTACTCTTCACGAATTTGTCTAATCTTTTAAAGCTATCCAAGTTGGAGCCATTCACATTCCCACATTTTGTGGTAGAGAATTTCACAGTGTCATTCAGACAGATGTCCTCCCCAGTCCTGCCTGTGATGCTAAGGGCTGAACCTGATATATTTTCCATACAAAGCATTTTAAAAAATATGTTGTTGTCATTGCTGTTGTTATATTACTTTAAAAAGAATATGAACTCAAAGTGACTTACAAACACATATCCTGCCCTTCATCATAGGAGATCTCAGGGCATGTAAGAAAATTTAAGATACAATGAAACAGAAAATAAGATCCTATTAAAACAAATATAGTATAACTCTCCTCTGTTGTCATGCTGGCCATATGCTCTACCGCGGGGGGGGGGGGGAGTGTTTGAAGGTTGACCTAAACAAACCTATCAGACACATTTTTACTATACTGCTCCAATATAGAATATAACATTAAGTGGTTTAACTGAAATATAGACATTTCTGAGAGTGGTTAAGTTTGTTGTCTCTGGCTACAAACCCAGATTATAGAAACCTCAGTGGGCTTGTCACACATCCAGGGAATGAAAATCTTAAACTCCATTTGCTATTAAATCCAGATGTTAGTTAGCTGAAAGTGCATAAACTGATTATTTCTCTTTTCCTTGTGGTGCATAATATATTAAATCCTCAACATTGGTTTTTTTAATAAATGGGCATAGCTGCAATACAACAGCAAATGAAATACCATGAAAATAAAATGCTTTTGAAACATACATGCAATCATGCAAAACGGAATGACAAACCTGATCATGGTTGGATATAACAGTAAGAAATTCCTTAAATAACCCAGTGCTACATCTTTAGCTTGTCAAAAGAGATTGCCACATAGCAGAGGAAAGAAAGGTACTTATCTGTTCCAAAGGCCTGGTGGGAAAATGAGGCCGCTAGCCTCCAGCTAAGGATGCTGCAGTTATCTGTGAAAAGAGATAGGTAAAGGTAAAGGGCCCCCTGACCATCAGGTCCAGTTGTGTCCAACTCTGGGGTTGCGGCGCTCATCTCGCTCTATAGGCCGAGGGAGCCAGCATGACAAAGCTGCCTCTGGCAAACCAGAGCAGCGCACGGAAACGCCGTTTACCTTCCCGCTGGAGCGGTTCCTATTTATCTACTTGCACTTTTGATGTGCTTTCGAACTGCTAGGTGGGCAGGAGCTGGGTCCGAGCAACGGGAGCTCACCCCATTGCAGGGATTCGATCAGCAAGCCCTAGACTCTGTGGTTTAACCCACAGCGCCACCTGGGTCCCTTGAAAAGAGATATTCATGGTAAAATAGGAGGTTTTGCTGGGTCAGGTTTCTTCTCTAGATCTTTCACCCACAACATAGGATATGGGCTTTGGGATGAAGAAGCAACACATGGGACAAGCAGATGCAATATGGAATGTGTCTCTTGAAGGTGCATTTGTTTTGTGCTGTTTTTAGCTGCTGGGTGAGGGAATTTTTGCCCCAGTCCTCATTAAAATTTTCCCCTCCAAAGCTGCTGCTTGTCTCAGTAAGGAAGCGCCCATTGGTGGCAATGGAAGATGGCTCTCCTAGGGCTAATAGCAACTTTGGAAAGGTCATGGGCTTCATCAGGACCCTAGCAGGGAAGCAAAGGCTCATTCCCCTGTTCCCCACATGCTGTTGTCCTGATACAAGTCCCACCTCCTGCAGTGACTACTAACAGTGCCACACAAATGCAACTTCAAGTGACACATTTAGCATTATGTATGGTTTAGCACACATGTAATGTTCTCGTGAAGTCTAACTATAACTGAATTTGCTCCCATCCTTCCCTTGCTATCTTTGTTCTTCCCCTCTTTATGTCCTCTTGTCTTTCCCTTCCCTCTCCTCCCTATGTTAATCCACTCTTCTGGCAAAATTTAGACCAGAAGTTCCTTGGGGGAAAGACATTGTTGTTCATGAAAAGACATTATACAGTATATAAATAAGTAAACTGTTTGATATGTCTCAGCTGTTAGGGGTGTTATCCACTGTAATCCTCAGAGAAGACCCATCAATATGAATAGTATACTCTAATTTAGTTGAGTATCACCCTAGATGTACTGGAAGATACAGCATGCTATGCATCTACTCAGACCAATGCAAATATTTGATCTATGTATCCCCAGTCATATTAGCAATTACAATGCAATAAACATTATGGAACTGCCAGCACTTTCAAGTTCTTGCCAATCCTTACAGCTCTCTGAGATTCATTCAGTAGATTAGTTAAAACATTACAGAGAAGTTGGAGACGAGGGCAAAAGCTGATGACAACAACATTTGTCTGGCCCTCTTGAAATTATTTGAAAAACTGGAGGTCGTGTATGGTCTTGAAGCAAAAGTTTTCTTGCTTCTTAAGGAAACATTCACATCTCTAATAGCAACCCAATTGTGTGTCACTAACTCAACTGACTGAGTCAGATTTGTGCATTGATTCTGTCCTCATCTGCAGACCCAGAGCAGATGATAGTTTGCGATCAGTGTTTTACATGAGAAAAAGGTAGGGCAGGTGGTGAGCCGGGAGCCAATGCAATTGAATACATGTCTATGTGCATTCAGGAAAGAGCTTTCAGGATGTCACAACTGCTGAAACTCTTTGGCTATGCAGTAGCGTTCTGGAACAGCTGGTTGCAACTTCCAGTAAAACCCTTGCCAAAAATAGGGAGGGTGCTGTGTACTCCTTTACAGATCAGCACTGGGGGGGGGGGGGGTACTTCTGTTTTCTTTCTGATCCTAGCAGACTAGATTCTTATGCTGAGAACTTTCTTTTGAATTTGATACTGTTGTGATTTTCTGTGGTTATATATGCTTTTGAAATGTTTTCACCTTTGTTCATTAGGTATTGGTTTTGCCTTGGTTTTGTCAACCGCACTGGATCTCTTTAATGAGAGAAATGTGGGATACAAGTGTTTTATTAAACTAACAAAAACAACAAGCTTTTTCATCACTACCAGTTGCCTGGGAACTTGGGCATTCCTCAAAGGATGGTGGTGATTCACAAGGTAATCTGCCCTGTGTGCTATAGCCATAGCACAAAGCACTTGCCACAGAGAGTCTGTGATAAGTATAATGTGCTCAAAGGCCTTTAGATTTCAGAATATATATTTTTTAGTGCTACTGCTAGTGAAATAGAAGGTCAAACAGCTTCTTCTGAATGATAATTTGCATTATTAACACAGATTCAAATGCAGTTGAAAGGCAAGGCACTTGGGGCAAATAAAAAGAAATCCATATGATCTAGCATTTCCTTTAAAGGCCTCTTAAGCCATTCAGACACATCAGGGTGGTTTCCATCAAGCCATAGTTCACTGGTGGTGAATGATGCACAAGCAGAGGTCAGTGCATGGGTTAACCGGTTAAGAACTCACCAAATATAATGCTGGACTGCATGGAAGTTATCTATGTGCACATAGTGTTTTATTTAAACTGGCTCTATTGCTCCTTGTTTTACTGTTTTCATGGTCTTTCCACTGAAAGTGGTAAACCAGCTGTGAGTAGAGCGAACACCAATTTTACTGGGGAAAGTGTATTTAAATTCTCAGCTGTCTGAATAAATAATATGAATAAAATCCAAATTGTAAGAACACTGCACTTTTAAAGCCAATTTTCAGAATATTAGATGAATGTTTTTGACAGAGATTTGGGCTTACGGTGGGTATAAGTGTTCAAATCAGTGCTCAGCTTTTGGTGACATAGCTTAAGAAAAAAATGGGTTGGAACTCAAATGTATTATTTACTTTGCAAAAATGGGAATTCTGAATTTTAAAAATATGAGATGTAATATTTACTTACTTACTTACTTATCCATGAGATTTATATATCTGCCCTTTACTAGATGGTCCCAGGGTGTACATAGATTGTTAAAACGACATAGCATGATTGCTACAGCTTTTGGGTTGCCAAACATTGGAACATGTCTTCTCAATGTCTTCATATATAATAAAAATATAAGACTGAAACCATAATGAAGTTTGTTTGGACATCAATAGGCTGCTATGCCAACTCTAGGTGATGAATGCCAGATGGGCAGGTGAGTAAACAAGCAGCATGTCAGAAAACTGCTAAGGTTGGGTTGGGGTGAGCTGTGAGGGATTGATGAGAGGTAGATTAGGTGTAAAGAGCAGAATTATGTTTTATATACTACTAGTCTCATTCAGCCCGTTAAGAAAACGGGCGCTAGAGGTGCGCCGGGGCCGCGGCCTTCCCTCCCTTCCTGCGCTCGGCCACGGGGCGCGCCGGGAACGCAATTAAACAAAGCGCTCTCCTGTCTTGTCCCGTGGCCGAGCGCAGAGAGGGAGGGAAGGCCACAACCCCACCGCTCCTCCCATGGGCCAGGTAGGGTTGTCAGGAGGAGGAGGAGGTGGACCAAGATGGCGGCATTGGGCTCCGGGGCCTTTGGCTGTGGCGGTGGCAGGAGCCAGACCGGGCTCCCACCGCCGCGGCCCCGGAGCCCAATGCTGCCATCTTGGTCTGCCGCCGCAGGGGAGCAGGAGGCAGAGGGTTGAGGGGGGGGAGAGAGCGCACGTTTGTGTACTCTTCGCCTCTTTGTCCAGCCCCTGTGTCCGTGGGGCACATGCGCATTAGCGCGGACACAGGGACTGGACGCAGAGACACAGGGACTTATATAGGATTCTCAGATGGAGATTCTTTGAATGTTTGAAAGTGTATAAATCCTGAAATGAATAAAAAATACCTCCTTTCTCAACTAACTTGAAGTCCCGTTGTTCATGAAGTCAAATTCCCTAGTCAGTCAATGAGTCCCTCAGATATAGCACACTTTCTTGTTTTGTATCACAGATGATCAATTTCATGCATGAAATGTATGCAAATGTATGTGTGTGATCGAATTAAGGCAAAATTTTGTTGAAAAAAATACAAGGTCGGCTAGATCAGTCCAATGGCCCATTTTAGCACCTTGTTCTCACAGTGGCCAACCAGATGCCTTAAGAAAGACCCAAAGCAGGACCTGATAGCAACACCACTCTCCCTACTTGTGACTCCCAGTAATAGACATTCAGAGGCATATTGCCTAGTAGCCATTGAGAGTCATATCCTCCATGAATTTGTTAAATCATCTTTTGAAGCCATCCCAGTTGGTGGCCTTCACTACCTCCTATGGGAGCAAATGGCATATTTTAACTATGTGAAAAAGTCCAATTATTGCCCAATGAATAAGATGAAACAGCAGATGCTCTAGTTTGTGCAATTCTTTTATGCTTAACTAGTTAGTTCAAACACAAAGCATAGGAACATAGGAAGCTGCCTTATACTACTGATCCATCTAGCTCAATGTTGTCCACACTGACTGGCCAAGGATTTTAGGCAGGGTTCTCTTCCAGCCCTATGTGGAGCTGCTGGGGATTGAACCATGGACCTTCTACATTCAAAGTAGATGTTCTACCACTAAACCACAGCCTTTTCCCAACTAAACTGCATCTGTTCCCCCAGGAGTCTGCAAGGACCACCACTGCCCTTTGTAATTTTATTCAGGGTATAGAAACCTCACTCATGAGATCATTTCTCCTATTAAATTAAGCATATAATTTTATGCTGATCACTTTGACTTTCAGTCATATGGCATCTGGATTGGATTTCTACAGTATCCCAGATAGTAAATCAACGACAGTGTTAGTAACAAGAGAAGACATCTGAGCCAGATTTGGAATCCAAGGTGCCCCCAGTGGCTTCCTTAACTCCTGCAAAATGAAAGGCATTTGCTGAACTCCTTTTGAAACAATGACATTTTCCTCCCAAACGTTTTACACGACAGGTGTGCATTTTGGGGTGTAAAGACTTGCAGAACAAGAGTTATTTTGCAGCATTGTAAATGGGTGGAAAATAGCTTGCTTTCCTTATGATGGGTATGTTCAGTGCTTTTTTTCTGGGGGGTAGGAAAATGAGAGTACCCCTAAACATTTTTTTTAGAAATGAGAATACCCCTAAACATTTGTTTTAGAAAAAAGCACTGGCTATGTTACATAGAAGCCTCCAGGGAACTATGATGACCAGAGAATTGTTTCCACCCAACTTCATGTCATGAGTTGGAGCCAAGAGAGATAATAAAATTCTTGGCTAGCTTCCTCACTGGTAACAGGCTTGGATTAAATGAGACAGCAGTCACATCACAGGACAGCAACACATTTAAATCAGAGTACAGGTGCTTCCTGTGAGACAATTCTCTTTTACGCTGAGAGTCCTAGAGAAAGTGAGAATCTAGATGCAGAAAATCCATATTTCAGTCTCCCCTTACTGTCTCACGGGAACCCCAAATCCCAGTTCTGCAACATCTCTATTTAAAATTGAAACTCAGATGCTGGTGAGGTAAAACCACCAACTTTGGACACTCTGCTGTAAAGTGACAATAGTTTCTTATTAGCTGTACAGGAAACCATGCCAGGCTCTCTCTGAAAATAGTGTAGTGAAATATGAACAGGAAATAATGCATTAATATGAATTACAAACATAAAAACATTTAGTGAAGATCAGCAAAGAATCTGCTTGCTCAAACATGGAATGGCTGTTCTATCAAACGAAGGACTTACAAGTATCACACTATGAAAACTATCAGAGCTAAGAGATGTCTTAAAGGAACTGCAAACTGCAATCTGTTCACAAAAGCCTTATGATGCTTCTTACAAGGCATAACATAATAACAGCTGCACAATTTTTATCTAAGGTTTTTAATAATAAGGTACCATGTGTTTTCTACAAGCAAGATTTACTTAAATAAACTTGTTACAAACCCTGCAGGAACACTTAGACAACAAGTGGAACATCAAACAGAAGGGAAGGTGTTCTCTGATGGACATTCAAAAGATCAGAACCACAGAACTATGAAATTTCAGAGGTGTCTGAAATGTTAATTTTCTGCTTCATTTTCTGATTTCTCTATTACTAGAGTTTATGTAGCATCACTATCCATTTAAACACACCTTTAAATATGTAGGAATGTGTGAATATGCCTCTGAAAAACTGATTTTTTTATTGGAAATTAAAGAGAGGAAGAAAATAAGAAAATTGGGTTAAGAGCTAAGAAAGAAAAACTAACACAGCAGCAGCATGTTCAATTTAATTCCCAGTTTGAACATGGAGACTATTTCACTTATTTTCATTTTCATTTTATTTTTTGTTTTGGGGTGTTTGGTATTTTGCCTTCATAGTAAGGTTACCAGACGTCCCCCATTCCCTAGGGACAGTCCCCGGATTTACAAATCAGTCCCCATACAAAATCCATTGAAGTTGAAAAGTGTCCCCGGATTCATTGAAAATAAAATCTGGTAATCTTACTTCATAGGGTACCCACACATTGGTTCCAAAATGTTTTATTCCTTGTTCTAGCATTGACAATATCCATTTGCCCACAGCCAGATGAGAGAGAAAATGATCCATCATATTAGAATCATTAGTCTAGATTACATGACAAGCATGGAGATCAATGTAGTTGATCTCCTACTTGAAGTGGCTAGCAAACAATAACCCAACCAAGACTTAAATGTGCTTATCCCATTGAAGCCAATAGGTTTAACAGCCAATCTTATGAATGCCTACACAGAAGTAAACCCCATGACATTTAATGGGGCTTAGTCCAAGTATGTATAGGAGAGGAGCCTTAAGTGCAATTTGGGGTTTTTTACTGGGACTCTGCCCAATGTTCTCCTGTTTCAATTTTCATGTGAAACTCAAGTGCTTTAGGGAGGCAGAAATGTTCTTTCTAAAACTTCTTTAATTGTGGGGCATGTTCACATTTTTTAAATGAAAATCCTGATAACTGCCATTATTTTGTGTCTCTGTTTTTGCTTTGGCACAATTCCTCTTGTGTAATTATTTCATAGACTTCTTGTAGAGCAGGCATCCCCAAACTGCGGCCCAGTGTTGCTAGGTGCTCCGTCACCCGGGGCGGCAAACGCGGAGGCACCCCAGGGGCAGGGCACCGCTCCGCGGCGTTGTGACGTCACCACATATATGTCATGACATCATGGCGTGCGGGCACGACACCACCTCGCTGGCCCGCCCCTCAACTCCACCCAGGGAGAGCAGCGCTGCAGCAGGGAGAGCGCCAGTCGGCCAAGGGAGCAAGTGGCTTGCTCCCTCGGGCCAACGTGTGCTCTCCTTGGACAGAGTCAAGGGGTGGGCCAGCAAGGTGACACTTGACGCCCCTGGCTGGCCCGCCCCTCAACTCCGTCCAGGGAGAGCGTGCGTCGGCCGAGGGAGGGAGCAAGCTGAGCCCGGCCCGCCGCCCAGCCAAAACCTTGCTTGGTGTGCGGCAGCGGCTGGCTTGTGCTTGCTCTCTCGCTCTGCCACTGCCGGCTCGCGCTTTTCTTTTTTTCTTTTCTTTTTTCCGGCTGGGGTGGGGCCCTGGGCAGAGCCACGTGCGGAGGCGAGGGGCATGCCAGCGAGGTGTCACGCTTGAGGCTGGTGTGACGCCCCTCCTCGCTGGCCCGCCCCTCGCCTCCGAGTGCGGCTCCGGCCCCAGGGCCCGCCCAGTGGGGGAAAAAAGGAAAGCGCTAGCCGGCAGCAGCAGAGCGAGAGAGCAAGCACAAGCCAGACGCCGCAGCACGCCAAGCAAGGTTTTGGGATCGGCTGAGTCACCAATCGCGGTGAGGAGCCCCAGCGAGTATCTGTCACCCCCTCTAGGGCAGTGCCCGGGGCGGTCCACCCCCGCCCCCCTGTAGCGATGCCCCTGCCTCCAGATGTTTTGGCCTACAACTCCCATGATCCCTAGCTAACAGGACCAGTGGTCGGGGCAGATGGGAATTGTACAGTGGTACCTCTGGTTAAGAACTTAATTCGTTCCAGAGGTCCGTTCTTAACCTGAAACTGTTCCTAACCTGAAGCAACACTTTAGCTAATGGGGCCTCCTGCTGCCGCCGCGCCGCCAAAGCACGATTTCTGTTCTCATCCTGAAGCAAAGTTCTTAACCTGAAGTACTATTTCTGGGTTAGCGGAGTTTGTAACCGGAAGCATTTGTAACCTGAAGCATTTGTAACCCAAGGTACCACTGTAGTCCAAAACATCTGGAGAGCCGAAGTTTGGGGATGCCTGTTCTAGAGCAAGGACTTGCCCACACTTCAGGTTTTCCTGTGCCTCAAAACGCAGGTCCAAGCGGTTTCCCACTTGACCCACGTTTTCTAGACACAGATCCAAGCAGATTTGACACAAAACAGTGAATTGTTTTTTGCTCTGATTGATGGAAGCAGCAAGAGGATGCAGCAAGACAAGAGGAAGTGTGGATAAACCCTTAGTGATAGAGGTAATCCCAAATATTATGAGATGGTGTTTTTGGTATTCAGTAGTTTGGCACAATTAATGGGGCAGCTCTAGGCGAGTTCACACATGCAGGCACATCACACAAGGGCAGCAACATCAGGCAGTGACTGGCTGTGTACATACCTCCAAACAAAATGTGATACAGTAGACCGGGAGCCTTTAGACCAGAAATTTGTATATTAAAAACATTTAGCCTCGTCTCAGTTTGCAATAAACTTGCATACAAGTTCTCCTAAAAAATGCCAACTTTGATTTGCTAACAGAACGATCTCGTTCTCATTTGCTTGTCCTTAAGAGTCTCTGATGCAACTGAATACAAACATTAAGCTTTTGTAAAGAATACAGTGTGTGAATGGCGAAAATGTAGAATAGGTGGTTTTGCATATACAGTACTTCCATTGACAAACCAATCTGGAAACTGATCAGATATGAATGGACGGCTCAGAGCAAATCAGGTTTTCATGTCCTCAATTGAGTCTGGATTGGCTCCAGGAGCTAATCTGATGTCAATGAAAGGACTATACTGTATTCATTTGGAGATACTATTGCTGTAAAAGCTGCTTGTCTGGATTTTAATTAGGGAACTAAAAACAACTTGGGTGGATTATATTTTAATGCATCTATTGAAGCTTTATTAAAAGATTGTGTGGCTTTTTCCCCTAACGATCAAAGGTCAGAGGTTAAGCAGGATACTATTAAGAATATTTTGGTTTTTATTTATTTTTAAAGAAAAATTCACTTGTTTTCGTTTTGATTTTGGCATTTGCTTGTCTTTAAGATACCTTTCTATCAAACACGATTCAGCATTTATAAGGTTTTAAGTCACACTCAAAACTCAAAGAGATTTCCCATGGAAAAAGAAACATACCAAGATAAGCTATAAATCAGTACTTTGTACCCATAGTGCAGCAAAGGAGAGAATAAGAAAAATTACTGACTAGATGGAAGAAAAATAGGCCACAAATTTATTGTAACTTTCAACACATTGCGGGTTGGCAGTACAGCAGGGGCCTTGGACCACCTATTGGTGGCACCTAGGTGAAAGAGTAGTATATATTGAATGCCCATAGTTAGTAGGCACAGTTAGTGGGCACAATGGCATTTGGAATTACAGCCAGCTTCCCTCTCCTGCATTTGGTGAGCACATGAGAAGGGTGATTTGAACACCTCTTTACTCTCCTGCTGTTGCTTTAGCCTTCTTCACACCTTATAAGCCTGACTAGTGAAACTGGGTGGGAATCATGAGGCCAGTCAGGATTGCCCTACTCACCTGCCTACAACACAGCGAAAGGTATTCCAGTAGGCAAAGTTCCTGGTTGCATGAGGTGTATATTCATGTTCAAATGAAGACATATACAAGCTTCCTTCAGTATTTACTACTGAATGTGCTATGTGGGAGAGGAGGGGACTACGGCCCCACAAACTGGAAACCAAAGAGATGTGACCTTATTAGCACAGTGTTGGCATAACTTCTCTAACTCCTCCCCCCCCCCCTAAGCCACAGAGGCCAGCCTTTTAACCATTGCTTATAATTTCTCAGTTCTTGTTAGTCTTATCTGCAGTCTTTTAAAAAATGGAACCCTGCACCAATAAATCTAGCTGCCATTATTTGGATTGCAAAAATGTAGCATACTGCAAAGGGATGCCTTTCATTGTACTGTACAATAATGCTACTTGCGAGTAGATGAATGATAAAGAGAACATTAACGTCTTTCTTTCAAAGACCCTTGTGCTCATGGATCTAGCAAGGGAAACCCACCCAGTCTAGAAGGGGATTGCTGAAGCCTTTTCACCATGGATTCCCCTTTCTGGATCAAGTTGCTCATACTGTAAATATCACCATTTCCAAGGAAGGAAATAATATTGTCATATGTCAAAGTGCAAGTAGATAAATAGGTACCGCTCCAAGCGGGAAGGTAAACGGCGTTTCCATGTGCTGCTCTGGTTCACCAGAAGCGGCTTTTTTTTTTTTTTTTTTTTAAAATATTTTTATTAATTTTCCAATTAAAACCAATTATATCACATTCAATATTTCAAATTATACACATATATATATCAATCAAACCGAATGTTATGCCAAATCATCTAAATAATTTATTTTTGGGTTCCCATGCTTCAAGAAATTGGGAATTCCTCGCAACTGTCCACTGCCGTCTTATTTCTAAAGTTCAAATCGTCCTCCAAGCTCATAATATTCCAAATCTTCCCCTTACAGTCACCTAGATGTTTTCCACTTTCATCCGATTGTTCCAGCTGCTGAGATAAATGTCAAACGAAGTTTCACAGATGTTCTTTCTCCTGTGTGAGTTAATCAGTCCAGCCTCCCCATAAATCTTCTTAGTGGAGCTCCCTGTTGCGACGGAGTAGCAGCGCCATCTTAAAAGGCTCAAATCACTTTCATTTTCTCATTTTCTCTCATAGCCATGAAGATTTACGATTTATTTATCTTTATAGAATTTACAGCTTTTTCAGGCAGGAGACCCAAACATCCAACCATGAACTCTTGGTAAATTAATGGATCTCCTTGCCCTATAGCTGAACTTAGCTTCAGGTCGCTGCTCCAATTTAAAGTGCGTCACAGCTCATAAATCCTCCGAACGCGTCCAGAACTCCTTCCGTCTGACTAGGGGGGGGCTTTTCTCATCGGCAACTTCACATCTTTAAGAAATATGCTCAGTAACAACAGCTAACAAAGTTCAACTCACACAGTCTTTTGCTTCTCTTTCACTCCAAACAAGCCAGGACATCGCGTCCGGGAAGATACGAGGCAACAATATGAAGAAAAAATAAAAACTTGCTTCCCTTATCGCTCCGTCCCCATCAATCCTTCTTCCAGATGCCGTACATTCTTTGACTCCTCTCGCTCAGCAGCATAAAATTCTCAGCAGTAAACAGCGCTTCTTCCCCTCCTTCTGAAGTATGTCCATAGATTTAAGCCTAATTATCTTCTTTAACCATGGAAATCCCCGCCATGCAGATTAGCGTCCGGGAGTCCTGGCCGTCGTAAGTGCTCAGCCCAAGCTCCCCCCACTCCAAAAACAGTCGGAGTGGGTCTGGGGGCATCGCGGGCCAGCGGCCCCTCTCCGTAACCCCCGGAGAGGGTAGGGGGTTGCCATTTACTCCCCTAGCAACCGCCAAATTCCTTACGAAGGTCAGAGAGATGGAAAACAGGTCCGCCATTCCTGCAGGCGGAAACCGGAACCCAGAAGCGGCTTTGTCATGCTGGCCACATAACCTGGAAGCTGTACGCCGGCTCCCTCGGCCAATAACGCGAGATGAGTGCCGCAACCCCAGAGTCGGTCAGGACTGGACCTAATGGTCAGGGGTCCTTTATGTACAGAGTAGTATTCCACTAGGTTTAACTCAGATTAGACCAATTAAAATAAAGAGGCCTAACTTAGTCATGTTTATTAATTTCTGTGGGTCTAATATGAGTAAAACTTACTTGATTACCACCCATAAAATTAAATTTTGTAAACTCTTATTGCATCAAGAAAATGTGCATTTAATTGACTCATTTTTAGCAATTTCCTTCTTCTGAATTTACATTTAACATGTTTATGTCCTTCAAAACTTTCAAAATAATCATAACTTTAAATAGCTTCTCTGGCTTGTGGACATATCCATGCTTCATTGTTATTGGAAACATATCATTAAATTAATCATGCTAGCATTATGGAAGCAAACACCATGTTGAGATTTCAATAATCTGGCATAGGGTAACCAACTGTGCAGAAAAAGTAAGCCAGAACTGCTGCTCTCATGTGGCAGCTTGGTACGCTTAAAATGCAGGAATTAGCAGGAGCAAACACATTTTGGGAACTTTGCAGAGAAAGAAATCACTTTGGAGTGGCAATATGAAAGAGGGAAATAGCAGGTGGGGAAGGGGCCAAGCAGCTTGACCCTACATCACTTCTCTGATCTGAATTTTCCACTGCTGGAGTTGCTTTTCATTAAAGACAGCCTTAGCCAGCTCAGATACCCATGCCCATGCATTTAGACCTAAAGCCTAAACTGAGTGTGTTTGCTGGCATTTATCGCTATGTTTGCCTGCTTTTTGGCTCCTTTTCATTTGCTATCACCCCCACTCTCCAATTTGAGACTCTTTGCTCCTTGGAGCAATAATTTGCCTTTCTTTGTTCATGCGCTCAGTAAAATTTAAAACTCTTATGTTGCTGGTGCTAAATGAGTAATAATTATTTGCCTGGTTTAATGTTGTCAGTATTTTTCCTTACAGTAAACAAGTTTCTCTGAAAGCAGAGCATTAAAAAGAAAGAAAGAAAACCTACCCTGGCCAACACATGTATCTATTTCAGCACTTAAATCTAAGCATAATTCTTTACAAGCACCTTTGTTACGCAGGGCTGGATTTTTATGGGAGCAGAAGAGAGTGAGGCCCTCTGGTGTTTGTGATCTGTGAATATTTATACTCCTGAAACTTTTTACCACCATCACCATGCCGTCTGTTTTCTAGTTTCAATCAATAACTGAGGGCTGCAATATAATACTTAATGGAAGTGTACTGGACATTTTTTTTCATTAAAAAAAATCCTGTGCATATACATGCTGGAAATTTTCAGTATAGAACAATATCTGGCACTGTGTTTTTCTTAGTGTATGACCAAATCCCATATGGCCTGATTCCGAAACTTGCTGCACCAGTATATATACATATATAACCTGTCCCAATAGCTTGAACATTATGTAATATATACTTAATTTATTTGAAGAATCAAACTCCTTAAACTAGTGGTTATGAAACATTTTAATCGTGTAGCTTCCCCCTTAGCAAATGGTCTGATACGCATTGTGACCACACATGGACACAATAGATTAGGTCACTGGGCCACATTTATTTAAATATTTAAACCCCAAACAGATCTCTATTGTGGGTACAAGGTGTGGGATCTATATCTAACAACCAAACTTTGGGCGAGGCCGCCCTCCCTTAAGCCCCCCTCTTTCAGCTGAGTAGGCAGGCCTTCCTGCTACACCTCCTCTTTCTGGGGCCCCATAATTCTAAGCAGGTGTTTACTCCCTAACCATGTCACACAGCCCAACAGCCCTGGAAGCAGGTCTTGGGACTACATCCTTCCTCTTTAAAGGTGCTGGGAGGAGCACAGAGAAAAGAAATGCTATGGTGCATCTGCTTCACCACAAGTGGACGTCTTCATGTGCCCCAGCTGCAACAAAACATGTCTCTCCCTTATTAGTCTCAACAGTCACATCAGGCGCTGTAACCTTCTTGAATGTTGACTTTACCTCATAACTTCCCACACCTGTCTGCCACAGAAGCTTGGTCACCTTCTACATACACAGAAATAATAATTTCAAGGAGTCATATCATGCCTCTCTCCCTTCCTTCAAAAGGGCCCACAATCCAGTAAAGGTAAAGGGACCCCTGACCATTAGGTCCAGTCGTGGACGACTCTGGGTTGCAGTGCTCATCTCGCTTTATTGGCCAAGGGAGTCAACATACAGCTTCCAGGTCATGTGGGCAGCATGACTAAGCCGCTTCTGGAGAACCAGAGCAGCGCACGGAAACGCCGTTTACCTTCTCGCCCGAGCGGTACCTATTTATCTGCTAGGTTGGCAGGAGCTGGGACCGAGCAATGGGAGCTCACCCCGTCGCGGGGATTCGAACCGCCGACCTTCTGATCAGCAAGCCCTAGGCTCTGTGGTTTAAGCCACAGCGCCACCCGCGTCCAGCAGAAGGCAGGCATAAATACTACTCTCTGGTGGGGCAATTTCCAATTTCCCACCCATTGCTGCTGTCAGCACTAGCCTTCTGGCCATCACCACATTAGATGAGGGAAGAGCTGAAGTCTGTCCAAGGAGATGAAGGAGGAGAAGGAGGTTGAGCAGAATGGTGACCAGTCCATTTAAAGGGCCTGCCACTCTGCCACTCCACCACCATGCTGAGCCCCAACAAGATCCTATGGGAGTATCGTCCCCCTCCAACATGGCAGCCAACACTCACTTCAATCTACTTGTTAGGCCGTAAGTCACAAGCTATGTGAATAAACCATTGGAAAGGTATGTTGTAGACAATTCACCACTTTCACAAAACATAAAGCTCAGTAAAGTGAGGTGAATGTGGGGCAACTTTTCTAGGGACACCAGTGAGTGAGATTTCAGTCAGTAGTTCTTTTATGTCTAAGGAAAAAGTGGCTTCATACTTTGTCCTATTACTCACCTACAATCAGTACCATATATGTAGCCCACAACAATAGTTTCATAGATAACATGATGTTTTAGTTTTATAAGTCACACAGAACTCATAAATGCTCTTATGCTATTAACAACAGCAGAGTGTTGTACTTTATCTCTATGAAATAGATACACAGAAATATGTATTATTTAATAAACAGGTAGGTATTTTTAGTGGTGTACAATAGTACATCAACCCCCATTGTTAATAATTTTAATACCTTTCCTTAAAATCAAAGAAAAACAAGCCGTTTATGAAGAAGAGCCGGCTTGCATTTTATTAGGATGGTTACCTTTTCTTTGCTAATGATCTTAGGAGGACTTTTTTGGGAGGCTGTTGTGAGAGAAAGAGATGGGAAGAGATACATCCAGACATCAGCCCTCACAAACACACTTGAAACAATGTGCTTTCACAGTTGCTTAAAAGTCATGGAGCAGCTGCACTGAAACTGTAAAATCTGCAGTTTTGGTATGCCAACGATTTTCAGTTGGCCTTAATCAGAAAATAACACAATTTTCATTGAAGTTCTCTGCAAGCTAGAAAAACACATTAGCACTGATGAAAATCCAGCCCAGAAAAGCAACCATCCTGCTGAAACTTATCAAAGATCTATAAGTGATACATTTTTTAAAAAATGGCAGGGTGATGGTGCTCCAGGTTCAAAATTCCAGGCAGCTGCTTACATTCCCCCTCCCTCTTGGTTTTCTCTCTACTCCCCACATTTAGAGAGCATTCATTGGGTTATTTTTTTGGGTTCTCTTCCCTTAGGGTTCTCCCCCTCCTAAATCTTGGGAGGGGGGGATACATTGCCTATTCCTGATTTACACAATGACTTATTTTCAAGTTATCTCAGCACAATGTTTCCTTAAGTTAATAAATTTTATCCATAGATAGAAAAATAGCTGGCAGTGAAATTATTATAAATTCTTATTTTACTATATAATATATGCTGGTGAAAACCCTTAGTGACTGGTATATAAGATTGCCACCAAAAGCAGAATTTTTGATCTAAAGTCTGCTTCTCTCTCTCTCTCTCTCTCTCTCTCTCTCACACACACACACACACACACACACACACACACAATTGCTGCCACATGGAAGACACTTGAAATTGCAACCATGTGATGTAGCAATTGCCCACAAAGTGACACCATTTTATGACATCATAAAATATTCTTTGTTGGGTGGTCTGTGGGCAGCAGCATGAAGAAAACCATATGGTAATTAGCCCTCTTTTTGAAGTTAAGTGTAAATTGTGGCAAAATTTTAACATACATGCATGCAAAATCCTAAGGGAATGCTGATATTATTTAGTTGTGTGAGGGAACTGTATGACATTGGCTTTGGAACTGGCGCTATCACCCCTTCCATTCCAAATATAATGCTTCAGTGACAAAGCCAAGAGTAGTGGCTGTAAAGTTAATTGACTATTGAACTCACTTTGGCTGCAATCCTATGAATATTTTTTTGAGGGAGTAAGTTCTATTGAATTTTGTGGGGTTTACACCTGAGCAAATGCACAGGATTGGGTTGAATCCTCAGCTTGGGTCCAAACTTTTGTCAACTACAAATGAGCACTACAGGAGAATATTCTCCGAACTAATCCTAAATTCAGGTGATGAAAGTTGCAATGGCTAACCCTGTCGCTGACCTCCAGATGTTCAAGGGGCTTGCTTACATGGAGGCTGCACCTAAATGCATTGACTTCTCTATGCACAATCCCTGAAAAATGGAAGGCCTTAGATCATACATAGCACTCATGTACAAGAACCTATGCATACTTGAGTGTATGCAAAAACACTCAGTGCAAACAAGATCTTTGAATGCATGTAAGTTTTTGATGTGAATGACAAATCAGGTAGCAGGATTTTGTAGGAACCTGAGACTTGTGGCAACAAGAAGTAAGTGCTTACTATACTATACTGACTGTTGCACTAGTCTTATGTTGCAAATGGTGGGTGAGATCCATTGGATCTTCACTGGAGGAAGGTGGGGGTTTTGCCAATTCCCCTTGCAGCCTGCAAAAAAATTATATAGTCTGTTGGAGGGATCCACTGAATTTTAAAAAAAAACAAAACAGAAAACTTTTATAGATGACACTAGAGTAGGGAGAGAGAATTAGCAAAAAAAGTTACCTCTTCTTTTATTCCTCTAAGATGAGCTTCTACTAGATTCTTTGCACGCATAACAAGGAGACCTTCCTTTCATGCAATTGGCAAGTCAGGATCCTTCCCTTTGACATTATGGGCATATTCATACAGGCAGGAGAAGTTGGTTTTGCATTATGAACAACATACCAGTTCCTGACACTGCTCATTCTATTCTAGTAAAGAAGAGACTGGGATATTCTGGGGCAAGTAGAGATGCATGGCAGTGGTTTGCCTGCTGACATACATGAAATGTCTCTCTGTGTGCTAGAAGTACATTTTCCTATTTGATGTATTACATTAATGTGAAGAACTAAAACACACAGAGACACAACAGTGGTTTCATGCAACAGCAGTTTCCAGCAATCTGTGCAGATGACGCAGCTCACCATGCGTGTTACAGAGGAGACCGTGGTAAAGTCAGCTGGACAAAATCAGCGCAGAAAGAAAAAACTAATAAATACACCGCAAATGGCTATGTACAAACAGAGCACAAGGTGCATCCATCAAAATACATTTTCATTTCAACAAATACAATACTGTATGGTAATTACTGTAGTTGCTGGCAAGCTGAGACAGTGTACAAGCTAATCACTTGTAAATACTGACTTTAGATTTTTTTAAGAAAATGAAAAAGTCTAATTAAACTTTGAAGATTTTTGTTGTTGTTTCTGTAGCGTGTACATAAAGGACACGATAAGGTTTAGTGTACTGTGTGCTTTGAGCAGAGTACTAGATGTTCTAAATATAGTACCTACTTGAAGACAAGATAGATGCTTGGAGGCACAGTGTCAAGGAATCAGTGGGAAAATCTCTTGATGCAATTTTTCTGACAACAGATTAGAACGTTAAGGGTACTGAGATAGGATTGTAAATAGAAACGTGTACCATTATTCATGCAGGTTCACCTTTTGTCTTAAAGAACCGAAACGATACAAATCTGCTCATTTTAAAATGAAGACTGCCCTGTGTATGTTTTCTATAAGAAGACACAGAGTTTACTATAGCATTTGCTATTGTTATCAAGATTGCTGCTGGTAAAAAGCTTGTATGCATGAAGAGTATAAAATGCGTCACTGGCACTATAACTAATATGCAATGATCTGCATAAAAGCACACTTTCCATTAGATGATATCCCTGTTCAGAGAATAGTGCACTGCAACATGGTATACTTGATTACTAACTTTTTGTAGTAAGTCTTCAGGTTTCAGAGGCAGCATGGAATTGATTTTTTATATATTAGTGGATCCATTACATTATATATTAATGTAACATTTTTACAGGTAACTCTGTGTTTTGTACTATTTTGTTTAAGTTGTCTGTTGCTACTTCAGTTTTATGTACACCGCTTAATATATATAAACTGTATATAATCTAATCTAATCTAATCTCAGTATCAACTGCTGGGAGCAACAATGAAAGAGAGAGATTGCCTTCCTGTTTTGATCTGAGCAGCAGTGGGGAACCTTCAGCCCACAGGTCTAACCAGACTTTGCATGGGCCTCAAGTGTGGAGAAGGTAAGAACAACTCTGAAGGTGAGCTTTCAGTTTTTCTTTTGCAAGTGAGGCTTTCTGACAACACCAATCAGCTGATTGGCACTAACAGGGAGAGCCACGGCAATCAGCTGCACTAGGGCATTCCCCGTTGAGAACTCTGAAGTGCAGCTGAGGGGACTCTCTTTTCAAGTGGTTTGCCGTGAAACCGCTAGCTGAAAGTTTCAATTTAGCAAGTGCCTTCAATGCAAACTGCTTCTTGTTAATGGCTGTTCCTCACAAACCACATCTACCTGCCCATGTGTCATATGCAAGCACCTTTGAAGGCAGGGTCCCAGCACTGATCAGTCGATTGGCAGTGGGAGTGCACCGACAGAGGGACTTGCTCCATTAGTGTGAAGTGGTTTGCATGGAAACGAAAGGCAAACACTTTCATGTATCCAATCTAGTTTCACCAACTATTCTTCAATCTTACCTGGATTAAGCTTCAGTTAATAGGCTCTCATCCATTACTGAGAGAATACATCAATATAGCACATCCATTGCTAGATGTAGAGCTGTGTGTCATCAGTGTACCGCTGGCAGGATCCTCCAAATCTCTGGGTGATCCCACTCAGTGGTTACATGTTAAACAACACTGGGGAAATCCATGTTGCATGAGAAATGGGGAGAGGGGGTAGGCCCAACGGTCAGTGGTCCAGGAGGTACTGTAAGTTAAGGAAACAGGTTCAGAGTTTTGTTAATAACTGTACCAAAGTCATAAAAAAGAAATGTAACTTTATATAATTTGCATAAACCACCAGTTTCAGTTCATGCAATAAATTCATTTTGTGAAGTCTTTTGCCTTACTCATAGTATGGATATTTATACCACTTGCAACATCCAATATTATGATACAGTTCTATTTCTCTCAGCTGCAGGGGCAAGTCTTGAACAGCTCCACTATAAAAACAAACCCAGGAGTTCTTCTGTCGGTATAGTTCATGGAATCTTAAGCTAAAAATAGCTTAAAGGGGTTCTTGTTTTGTTTTTAAGACTGTTTGAGTCCTTCACAGCAGAAAAATAACAGCTTTGCTGAGAAACTAAACAATGGGCAAGTGAAGAGAATATTGGGAGATGATATCTTGGGGAAAAAATAGAATTACATCTGCACAGAAAAGCAAACAGCTCAAGGAATATCTCAAAATAATGATACCATCTGCACATGGGAGTATAAATAGCTCAAGGGATATCTCAAAACAAGAACAGAATTCTGCAAGAGGCAGCATGGAAAAAAATATGTTTTATAGGTATTTTATAAAAAGGATATACTGCTGTGGAACATGAGTGTGTACAACTCGGTGAAATCACTGAAAGATTAAACTGGGTTTCTGCCCCACAGGCTGAAATAAACTAACAGCACTTGGTAAATTTATGTAACGAGGGTATTATGGTGGTTTTTCATAAGCTGAGCTGCAATATTGTTGGAAACACAAACCAGAGGAAAATGTACAATACATGAAACATAATCTCTTCCAAAACTGTAATTCATGCTGAATCAGTAGCAAAAAGAACTAAAGAGTCTATGAAGAGATTGCAGCTGATTTCTCATGGACAAAGAGGTTTTCACATAAAGTTCACTTGTGAATGTATCAAGGGGGACTGTTTTTCATAGTATATTTATTATTATTATTATTATTATTATTATTATCATTACAATTTATTACAATTTATTACTGGTGCACAACAATATTGTTTTTCCTAGCACAGCAATATTTTTATTATTATTACTATTACCATTATTATTGATTAAGTAATTAATTTGGATTCCACTTAATCCCCAAATAGGCGTCTAACCCCTTTATGAAGTATAAAAACCAATTCCACAAGCATTGAAATATAAACATCCTTAATTAAATCACAATATAATAATCCTATTATTGAGATTTGCAAGTATCCGTGCCAATAGAATGGAGCACAACCACCAGTCCAAGCTTTGTGCTTCATACATTCCTTGCAAATTGGGGGCCATTTTCAGCAATTCTATGGCAGAGCTTTGAAAGTACATGAAGTCCGGCCATTGCGCTGTGGGTAGAGGGAAGTGAATGCATTCCTGTGTTGACTAGGAAACTAGGGTGTGCTTCCTTCCTTCCTTTTAGAAGAGACAAAGAGTCACCCAACTGCTTATGGTGATATTAGGTGTGACGTAGGTACAATATATGACTGGGCCAATCTGATCAGAGTACCTGCAAAGCCCTGAGCATGGCACCCTGAGCGAGAGAGCTGTGAGCAGTGCCAGGAAGCCTTGATGGTCAGCTGATTGTCTGAGCTTCAAAGTGCCACAAACAAGGCTAAAATGGATCACCTGATATTATTGTGGTGTCCCAGCCACCTGCTGAACTTGGCCTGCAGGGGATGGGGGAGATAAGGACAAAGTCCATCAGACAACTCTGGTTCCTCACACCTGGTTTCTGCAACGTGAGGGACACTTCCGTTTCTTCCTGCATCTGTCTTGGGAGCCACCATATTGCAGCACAGCAAGATAGGAAGAGTCACCTGGTTGCCGAGGCGCTTGGGCAACTCACCCTCCCTTGTAGCCCTGGGCTACAGCCTATGGGCCACCGCAGCATCCCGTAATAGAGGAAGAGTTCTCTGGCTGTCTAAGCCATTGGAATATTCTCAGTTATGCCACGACTCACTTCTTCTGTGGCTGTAATGTTTGTAAACAGCACAGAAACAAATTAAAGGCACAGCTGGAGGTTTCAGGAGAAATGTGCCTCCCTGCTTTCCTCTGAAATATCACCTTAGCAAAAGCTCAGCTCCATATTACGTGGCAGTGCATTAGGAGCGGAGCGAATCAAGTCTTTCAACAGCCAAGCAATACTTCTGAAGACAGATAACCATGGTTGTAATATTATTTCCTGGTTTTACTATTCCAATCCTGTTAACATGTTCTGTTACAATAGAATGAAGCTTTTCTTTGCTCTTTTTTATTATGTAGGTACTCATATTTCTGTCCTTGGTGTGTTAAAAGACAATTCATACTGATAACAGCATTGATGGCATTGGTTTCCAAATTCAACATATAATGTTTTCAATATATTTGCCTGGCTTTTGTGGTGGCGGTTAGTGGATTGTTATTTTTAAAATATAGCTTTGAAAACAAACTTCTGTCTTTGAAAAAAATGTGTCGCTTGCACACCTGTTCCTGCTCCTGTTTTTATTTATTTTTTAAATGTTAGCAGCACATACACACAAATCTCACATGTGGGGGGGGGGGAAGAGAGAACAGTGGAGTGGATCCAGACTTTACCTTATACAGATGGAAAGTCTTTTTCTTTGCATGGATGGCTTTGGATACAGTGGGAAGATTCCCACCACAATGTGTGTGGGGGGTGGGGGGTGTGATATTTGAAATTCTCCTTCCTTCCACAGCTACCAGCACCACCAGCCACACTGCTTTGGAGTGTCCACTTATGGGAAATCCACTCAGAGCATGATCCAGCTGGTGGAAGTGAACTTTGGATCCAACTCAATGAAGACAATAGTTACTAAAGGCAGCATCCAATTAAACAGACCTGCTAGTGCAAGGACTCTTGGCTGCACAAAGGAACTTCTCCTTCCTCTCTTTGGGTAGGCTACCCTATGCCTACCTAAATATGGTCTGGGGGTTCCTCGAGTCCTCTAGAATAGATTTTGGGGAAATGCAGGGAGTTCCATTGCATAAGTGGAAAATAATGAGTTAAGTTTAATTCCACCCTGTATCTGCTTAGCTGAGAGTAAGTTTCACTGAATTCAGTGCCACATTTTGGAGTAGACATGTACACTATTGTACTATAAATATACAAATAAAAAACTAGATGAATGGCACACATAGACACACTGCTTAATTCTGCCTCACATAACACACACAAACCTAACTTCAGAGATACTATAGCAGGGGTCCCCAAACTAAGGCCCAGGGCCCGGATGTGGCCCAATCACCTTCTAAATCCAGCCCGCGGACAGTCCGGGAATCAGCATGTTTTT
This sequence comes from Zootoca vivipara, assembly GCF_963506605.1. Taxonomy (NCBI): domain Eukaryota; kingdom Metazoa; phylum Chordata; class Lepidosauria; order Squamata; family Lacertidae; genus Zootoca; species Zootoca vivipara. The sequence continues at coordinate 38,480,410 of NC_083284.1, forward strand.
ACATGAGTAGAATGTGTCCTTTTATTTAATATGCATCTCTGGGTTATTTGTGGGGCATAGGAATTCGTTCATATATATTTTTTCAAAATATAGTCCGGCCCACTACAAGGTCTGAGCTGAAAAAGTTTGCTGACCCCTGTACTACAGACTTAAGCTTCTTGTTTTTGTTTTTTGTTTTAAAAAAAAAACTCCACACACTGGGGGGGGTGGGGGGAGAAGAAACATTAAAGCACCTTATGAAAACTGAACGTATTTAACATCACATTTAACTTTTTTTAAAAGGAAATCATGCAAATATTCAAATAATAATAATTTATTATTTATACCCCGCCCATCTGGCTGGGCTTCCCCAGCCACTCTGGGCGGCTTCCAACAGAAAAATGAAATAAAATAATCTATTAAACATTAAAAGCCTCCCTAAACAGGGCTGCCTTCAGATGTCTTCTAAAAATCTGGTAGCTGTTTTTTTCTTTGACATCTGATAGGAGGGCGTTCCACAGGGCGGGCGCCACCACCGAGAAGGCCCTCTTTAAATAATTATATAAAGTCACTTGGAATTATGAAATCTGAAAAGCAGGAAGAAAATAACAGAGAAGACATATTCTACCTAAAACAGGAAGAAGTAAAAGTATCTTGAACACCCCACACTCACCCTTTGGCCACTTTAACAGGTGGATAGTACATCCCACCTATGATGCCCGATATTTTATTATTTTAATTATTAAACTTATATACCACCCTTCATTTGAGGATCACAGGGTGGTTTACTATATAAAAACACAAAAATATGTAGCATAGTAACAAACAAAACAATTATACTCCCTACCCAGTTTAAAAGGGCTTGGATTGTTTAATTAGTCAAAGGCCTAAAGAGGCAACTAAGTATACATATGACCATGCAACAAAATTAACATTACAGATAAGACCAAAAGAATCAAACCGATACCATAAACCATAATTTTGATGTCAGTTTTCTTACTCAGTCCTCAGACCTCAGAAGGTCATTTTGTTATTGTTTGTTATTATGTCATGTATTTCTGTGTTTTTATATTGTAAACCACCCTATGATCTTTGGATGATGGACGGCATAGCAATTTAAATAATAATAATAATAATAAATGATGAAGCAACCATGCAGAAGAAAACCAAACTGTGCCTCTCTTCACACAACAGTTCAGTTTAAAAGGTAGCACAATTCTAATCATCTTCACTACAGTATGTTCTACTGTTTCCAAAAATACTCTGCAGCAGAATTCAATCACGAACTGTGGAGAGAATCTCTGTGGGCAGTCAGTATATCCCAGGAGTGTGTGCAGCAGGAGGGCAGCCTGGTGGGTGAAGGATGTGTGGAGAGGGGACTATAGCTCAGAAGTAAAGAAGATGCTTTGCACATAAATGTTCCGGGGTGGATTCTTCACACCTCCAGTCATGAGGATCTCAGCAGGGCTCTATTAGACCTCTGCAGAATCCCTGAAGAGTCAAAGCAAATAGTTCTGGGATGAATGAACGAATAGTCTCTGATGCAGCTCCTGATCCAATTCCAGTTATTTTGGGGGGGTGGGGTGGCTTTTTTAAATGATTAGGTCAAATAATCCATTTAAAAATGCATGGGTTGACCCTGATAAGATTACTTTAAATGGACAGTAATTTAACTCTAGAATATGGATGGGGTTGAAATTTGATTCTGTTCACATCTGAAAGCAAGCTTATCAAATTTGCATTTTCCAAAACCATGTTGTTGTTGTTTAGTCGTTTAGTCGTGTCCGACTCTTTGTGACCCCATGGACCATAGCACGCCAGGCACTCCTGTCTTGCACTGCCTCCCGTAGTTTGGTCAAACTCATGTTCGTAGCTTCGAGAACACTGTCCAACCATCTTGTCCTCTGTCGTCCCCTTCTCCTAGTGCCCTCAATCTTTCCCAACATCAGGGTCTTTTCCAAGGATTCTTCTCTTCTCATGAGGTGGCCAAAGTATTGGAGCCTCAGCTTCACGATCTGTCCTTCCAGGGAGCACTCAGGGCTGATTTCCTTAAGAATGGATAGGTTTGATCTTCTAGCAGTCCATGGGACTCTCAAGAGTCTCCTCCAGCACCATAATTCAAAAGCATCAATTCTTCGGCGATCAGCCTTCTTTATGGTCCAGCTCTCACTTCCATACATCACTACTGGGAAAACCATAGCTTTAACTATACGGACCTTTGTCGGCAAGGTGATGTCTCTGCTTTTTAAGATGCTGTCTAGGTTTGTCATTGCTTTTCTCCCAAGAAGCAGGCGTCTTTTAATTTCGTGACTGCTGTCACCATCTGCAGTGATCAAGGAGCCCAAGAAAGTAAAATCTCTCACTGCCTCCATTTCTTCCCCTTCTATTTGCCAGGAGGTGATGGGACCAGTAGGTGATGGGACCAAAACCATACTGGAGCCAAAACACAGCCTTCCTTCAAAATCTGCACTTTGAGATGCAGTTCTTCAGCAAGTAATATATACAAAAATATGTATACTGGGATTGTTGTTGTTTAGTCGTTTAGTCGTGTCTGACTCTTCGTGACCCCATGGACCATAGCACGCCAGGCACTCCTGTCTTCCACTGCTTCCCGCAGTTTGGTCAAACTCATGTTCGTAGCTTCAAGAACACTGTCCAACCATCTCATCCTCTGTCGTCCCCTTCTCCTTGTGCCCTCAATCTTTCCCAACATCAGGGTCTTTTCCAGGGAATCTTCTCTTCTCATGTGCAAATAAATGTGTATATTAGTGAAGATTCAAAAATGCATTACGTTGGGGGAATTGCTTTGCAAGGCAACATAAAATAAAAATGTGTATAGTAGAAACACACAGCAAAAGATTGGTAAATTTTCATGAGGGCTTTTTAAAAAAATTAAGAAACAATGGAGAAATATGGAGAACAGAACTTAAGATTGGAAAAATGAGCAACTGGGAGAAATAAAATTGATATATTCACCCATCCCTGCTTTAGAATACATAGCTGGCTCTTCCCCCCCCCCATTGAAGAGCATTCCATTCACATTTCTATGTTAATGGAATTTGATTCAGTATGATTTCATCCCCCCACCCAGTCAGAAGTATTTGTAGAAAAGTCAACTTGGAATTTTGAAAGGAGAAGCTCTTAAACTGGAAAATTATTTAAGTTGCCTACTATCCATGGCCTTTTTATGTTGATACAACCTCACATATATATATATATTTAGTATTGATCAGGAAAAATATTGGTGAACTGCAACTTTGGGTGCTTCCAGGCTGTTGCTATCTTTGGGCAGGATCCAATCACATACCATCAAATTCAGGTAGCACAGTTACAATTGATTGGGAGGTCTGGCACAACGAACTCGCTTCCCCCAGAGACCTGCTTTTTTGCGATAAGGAACGCAATGGGAACATGTGCTGGAAAGTGTGGGAGAACACTTGCTTGACATAACAGCATCTAACCTTCTCGCAAACAAGTCAGGACAAGTGCTCACTAAACAGCCAACATTGTCTAAACTCCCTGCAAACAAATCAAATGAATGCTCAATAAACATTGCCCTTTGAAACCTTGGACACAATGCTTTGTTTTGTTTTTTGTTTGGAGGGGCTGGTTCGTGATCTTACTATGCTTTAGGCTTTAAGGGAAAAGATCAGCGGGGAGCAATGTTTTTGAACTCAGTTGGGTCACTGGAACTTTCTCTGCACTCCATTCTAATTTGCAGTTTTGCTATAATAAAAGCCCCAGATATATTGCTACTGTCTAGACATTTTATCTGAAACAAGTGTCCTTCGTAATCCCAGAGGACTTTTCTATTTTATTTCCAGTAAATCAAAGTCTGTGAAGAGCTTTGGTTCTTATTAAGACATACCCTTCACAGTCCAGTGATTGCCAACAGTGGCAAACCATTGACAGTTCATTTACATATAAGTGATCACTTCCATCAGGTAGTTGGCTCAAAAAACTACAATGGACACTCAGAGAGCATATCCAATATTTCTTGCTCTTTGATGAGGATCAAGTGCCAATTTATTTATAGAAAAGTGACTATTGAAAGGTAAAGGCTTTCCTTTACTGACCTTACACCATCTTTTTGCAGATTTAGGGAATATATTGTTAAAGTGCTTGATGCAAGTTAGTTTGTTTTGAAAAACACACAGAACAGCTTTGAGATCAAAAAGCACCAGAAAGGCTGTAAAATTTCTTGGGCAAAAAACACTGACACATTTATTTGATGTTAGACCCTGCCATACAGAATGCAGAAATACAAAAACAAAAGAACAGTGCCTATTATAATCCAAACAAACAAGCAAGGGATTTTTTTAAATTCTATTTTTTTTACACATTAGGTTTCTAAATCCTACTGAAATTGTTTCTAACCGTATAGGAATCCAGTGTATAGTATGGGCTCAAGAGTGATGTTTCTGTTATCTTCTGTCAACATCTGATGATTTAAAAATGAAATGCTTTCCATTGTATACTGGGAATTTTCATCAGAGGAAACTGAAGTTTGTTTATAATCCAGTATCTTTATAATCAAATTGATGGTGCTATTTATTACAACTGGGCATGAATTGCATCCTATGTTAGACACTCTTCTCTGTTGCAGCAGCAGCTTGGTTTGCTTCCTGTTCCTTCATCTTCCTTTCTCGCATTGATGCAGCTACTAAAGCTCCAGCAACTCGAATATCAGCTGCCTTTAATACTGGATGTCCACCCACTGTAACACAAAATCAATAGATTTATTGGTAAATTAAGAGCATACATCCATCTCAATTGAGGACAATGCGGACAAAGGTTAGTACTGTGGTGTGTTGTTATGAGTTTGTGGGTGCCAAACTCGCATTTGATCCCTGGATCCAGCAAGCGTTAAAAGCTAGTCAAACCAGCCTAGCTTCCTGAAGCCCTGGGTCCGGTAAATGTTAAAATATAAGCAAAACTGGCTTCCTCTTGAGGTGATGGGCCATTGGGAGTACAAAGGGGTTTACAGATGTAGATACATTCTGTATAAACTGTATAAACTCATTCCAAATGTTGTCATATTTATCCAGTCTATGTCTGTAAGAAGTCCATTCAAAAGTTGTGAGTGTTGCCATATTGTTGATCCATTGATTATCTTTATTCTTCCAATTCATCAGTATCAGTCTCTTGGCCACTTTACCCTCTTGACAATCCTGTGAAGATAGGTTTACTCTCCCAACGTAATCCAGTGAGCTTGATGGCTGGGCAGGGATTAAAACCCTGGTCCTGAGCTGACCCTCAACCCACTATGCCACCACTGGCCCTGTGTGTTTTTGTGTGTGTGTGTGTGTGTGTGTGTGTGTGTGTGTGTGAGAGAGAGAGAGAGAGAGAGAGAGAGAGAGAGAGAGAGAGAGAGAATATATATAAACTTTAGTCCCCCTAGTCCAGGCATCCCCAAACTTCAGACCTCCAGATGTTTTGGACTACAATTCCCATCTTCCCCGACCACTGGTCCTGGGATCATGGGAGTTGTAGGCCAAAACATCTGGAGGGCCACAGTTTAGGGATGCCTGCCATAAGATGCATCTTAAAGCAACTTGTTATCCTTGATTTTTCCATGCGCTATTTTAAATATAACTTTTTAGGAAACTTGAGAAAGCAACTCAAAAAACACCACCACCAAAAGTATAAATATTACTGCAAAATTAACAGAGAACACCCTAATAATGCAATGACTATCATCAAACTATTTGATACAGAAAAAGAAAAAAAGAAATGAGGCAGCAGAAAAGCAGACAACTAAAGGGCAGGAGAGATTCTCCAGACATGGCAAACTAGTGAGCCCATGTTGTGACAGCAAACTCTAATTAAAATTGACCTGAGTCAAGCAGAGCAAAAACCATGCACAAGCACAGCTGGAGCAAAATGAGAGTTTGGTTGTCCTCTCTTCAAATGCTTCAGGAATACTTCTCCCATGCAGAGGTGAAGCAGGAGAGGAAGTCATAGAACCTTTCTACAACCATTTAAATGTGGTTATTCACCAGAAAAGGAAATATTCCAGCTAACTGCTAAAAGGCCAGACATCCTTTATCTTGGTGACGAAGTAATCATCTCAGCAGAAATGAAGATGTGGCAACATAAAATTGCAGCTTTCAGAAACTGAGTGTCCAAATATTGTGAGTGACTATGAATGCTCCCCCTGTACATTCTTGCTGACAATAAAGCAAATTTGAACTGTAGATATGTAAGTCTGCAGCCAATTTGTTCTTCACAAAAAAAAATTGTGAAGTAAAATTGCAGATATGTCCAGTTGGTTGTGATTTACCAGTACAGTTGAACTGTCAATTTAAGACCATCCCAGGAATGTGCACTGTGTTAAGGCACTGAACTGAAACTAATGTGGCTTGTGGGCCAGAGCAATCAGATTGGTCCTGCAGCAGTACAGAAGAACAAGCCTTGCTTAGGAAGACCTTCTTTGGAGGTCTTTAAGCAGAGGCTTGACAGCCATATGTCAAGAATGCTTTGATGGTGTTTCCTGCTTGGCAGGGGGTTGGACTGGATGGCCCTTGTGGTCTCTTCCAACTCTATGATTCTATGATTCTGTAAAGGTGGCTGTTTCCTCACTGTTTTAGAATTCTTCGATGTGTTATTAAGCATTTAGATTGGGCTAAGGAGATGACATTTGTATTCAAAGAAGCAGAAGTTTCCCCAATTATAATAAGTGGGATTGGTGCCATTTTACTTTATAAGGAAAGAAACTAGGAGGATGCACCATTTTAAAATATTTTTGATAAGAACGGCATGGGAAACGGAATAAGGAATATTCAGTGTTCAGTACTTCAAAACACTCTTCTCCTTCTTCTTTGGTGATCATTTGTAGCCTAGTAAGATTGTCTTCCATAAACACAGTTTTAACAATGAGTCTGTAAGTGACTGTGGAGGCCAATTCTGGAACCACACATCCTTCAAAACACTGCACCACAACCATCCAATGAGACTGATTAAACATACAAAATAGAAGCATTTCTTCATGCAATACATTAAGAATATGTGGTTGACACACACACACACACCAATTTGCTGTGATAGCCAGTAGGTTAGATGGGTTTAAAAAGGAATGACACATTTATGCAGGAGGGGTCTAATCAGTGCAGATTCATCACAATATCTAAAAAATGGAACCTTCACATTCTGGAGCAATCCACCCCTGTTTAGCAGATGCTGTTATTATATCTGATTTGCTAATTTCCAGGGACATTTGTTTGAAGAGTGTCATTGGGTAAAGTGCTGGACTATATGGGATCTTGGACCAAGCTAGCAGTTTTATTACACAAAAAAAGTATCTGTAAAAAGCACCCTAAGCCAAAGGGGGAAGCTAGAAACCAGAATGATGAAAGAATAAAGGAAAGGAAACAGATGGAAGACATAACTGGAAGAAGCCACAGACTGAAAAACCTCTTTTGGCAGTATGCGTGGAAAACCTAACAGAACTGCATAAAAGATTCTAGTTACAATTATGAAGTTATAATCTGTTACCACCTTCTATTCTCTCTTTTTTAGAGAGAGAGAGAGAGAGACTTGAGATATGTAAGAAGTAAAATTTACTTTGTGAAGAAATTAGTTAAAATTCTTACCAGGTATTTAGGGTTCAATTGAATAAATTGTTCATCAGCTTTTGATGCAAGAATACCAAAACGTTTCAATTTCTAAGTGGGATTCACATACTAAGCTGTTTTTCCAATGAAGTGGAAAACAGCTTGCTGTAAGTCCTGAATAGGATCTAAAGATCAATTTTCAACAACAACAAAAAGGGGGTCCAATCTTTTCCCCAAACTCTTCCCCTTAATATCAAGACAGAAAATGTGCTAGCAGCAGTAGGAGAAAGAGAGGATTTTCTCCCTTACACCAATATTCCTCCTACACCAGGGCAATCCAGTATGCATGCTGCCCTTCAGGCCCTTCCTGGTGGCCCTCAACAATATTTGATGCTCTTCCCAAAAATATTTGATGCCTTCCCAAAGCCGGGTAAGCAAAGCGCTGGTCTTTGGGAAGGAGGCGTGAGGACTCTGGCAGGATCCTAAAGTCCACCCACCTCCTTCTCAAAGCCTAGGTAATGGGTGAGTGCTGGGTGAGGTGTCAAATTTTGGCCTTGCTTCCCACACACCATGCACAGAAGGCAGTGTGTGGCCCGTGGATTCTCTGTCAAAGACTCCATTAACCAATTCCCCACTTTGTACTCTTGGATGCCGTTGGCGTATACATATGCCCACTGCTTATAACAACCTCTACTCACAGAGGCTACAAAACTATTTCTGTAAGAGCTTTGGACCAAGATATCTGAAAGATTGTCTCTTCCCCTTATATACACAACAGGTCACTGTTCTCTGCGGGAACAATTCTCTAGCAGATATCATCTTATCACAATGTAGGATTCAGGCCTTCAGTGTTGTGGCACCTCCCCTTCGGAATTCCTTCCCTTTTAATATGAAACAGGAGCCATCTCTGTGGTCTTTTTGATGCCTACAGAAGACCTTCCTCTTTCCAGAAGCCTGTCAGGTGGAGACATTTCCAAATATGCATCTGGATTGCAACTGATTTTTAATTGTTTTATCAATTGTTATGTGTGACCCTGGGCTTCTTGGGGAAGAAAGACGGGATATATAATAAATATATAAATATCCCTTTCCCAGATCCCAAGAAAGCCATCTACAGCAGCTAGTCCCTCATCCCTGGTCTCCAGTGCAGAGGGCATCCATTGGCTGCTCCTCTCTCCCCAGCTCTCCTAGGCGAGCCTCACTTCCACAATGCACCATGGCAATTCCACCTACATCATTTGTGGGTGTGTGGGGTGTACATTTATCTATAGTGTTATTATATGTTTTCGTCACTAGATGTCACTGGACTTAGTTTTATCTTGCTAGAGTCAGAAGTTACCTGTTGCTATTCTGTTCTTGCTTAAGAGAGGTGGACAGGAAATGTATATATTTCACCTGAAGATCAGAGGGTGGTTTACAACATAAAACATGCAGTTAATGTATATTCTTAGCCTTCTGTGACATGGAGTATGTAAGCCAACGAGATGGTTGAGATGCTTTTGGAACTTCTGCTGGGATTTACACACTCAGTTTTCAATGCCAGCCAATATCTGTCTTCTGGTTGGTTGGTTAGTTGGTTGGCTTGCTTACTTGCTTGCTTTATATACCACCCTTCATCAACAGATCTCAGGGTGGTTCACAAGATAAAAGCACAAATAAAGAGAAACAACAAAGCAATAACCTACCCACCCACCTCTGGTACACAATGCCGGCACTACCAAACGCTTAGGGTTTCTTGCATATGGCAGGTGTGATCAAACTCCCTTCTCATGTGTTAGCAAAGTCACTTAAAAAACAAAGAAAGAGTCCAGACACAAGTCTCTATTATTGTCTCCTCCGCTGTGGGGAGATATATTGCAGTATTATTTAAACCACATCCACTTTTGTGACAATCCATAACTAGCCACCCCATTTAGGAAGAGTGAGTTGATCCTTAAGCTAAAAAAGTAGCTGTTTTATATAGCTGAAAAGGTAATCCTTTTGTAAATGTAAAGTACTACACTTGGGGAGGTAAAAATGAAAGGCACAAATACAGGGTGGGTGACACCTGGCTTGAGAGCAGTACATGTGAAAAGGATCTAGGAGTCTTGGTAGACCACAAACCTGACACGAGTCAACAGTGTGATGCAGCAGCTAAAAAAGCCAATGCAATTCTGGGCTGCATCAACAGGAGTATAGCATCTAGATCAAGGGAAGTAATAGTACCACTGTATTCTGCTCTGGTCAGACCTCACCTGGAGTACTGTGTCCAGTTCTGGGCACCACAGTTCAAGAAGGATACTGACAAGCTGGAACGTGTCCAGAGGAGGGCAACCAAAATGGTCAAAGGCCTGGAAACAATGCCTTATGAGGAACAGCTTAGGGAGCTGGGTATGTTTAGCCTGGAGAAGAGAAGGTTAAGGGGTGATATGATAGTCATGTTCAGTGTCATATAGAGGAAGGAGAAAGGTTGTTTTCTGCTGCTCCAGAGAAGCGGACACGGAGCAATGGATTCAAGCTACAAGAAAGAAGATTCCACCTAAACATTAGGAAGAACTTCCTGACAGTAAGAGCTGTTCGACAGTGGAATTTGCTACCAAGGAGTGTGGTGGAATTTCCTTCTTTGGAGGTCTTTGGTGTATCCTGCTTGGCAGGGGGTTGGACTGGATGGCCCTTGTGGTCTCTACCAACTCTATGATTCTAATCCACTTGAAAATGTATTAATGAAAAGTGCTAAAATTCTATTAATATTAATAGGATATCTACAAGAAAATTCAATGCTTAGTAGGGACACAACACAGCATTTAGAATGTACAGTGGTACCTCGTGTTAAGAACTTAATTTGTTCTGGGGGTCCGTTCTTAACCTGAAACTGTTCTTAACCTGAGGTACCACTTTAGCTAATGGGGCCTCTTGCTGCCGCCGCGCCGCCAGAGCACAATTTCTGTTCTCATCCTGAAGCAAAGTTCTTAACCCGAGGTACTATTTCTGGGTTAGCGGACTCTGTAACCTGAAGTGTCTGTAACCTGATGTACCACTGTATTAGCAAGAGGAGAAAAAATAAAGACTTGTTATTCTTTAAGCAACTCAAATGCAAGATAAGTTCTCTATTTATTAAGAAATAAGGTGATAGGTTGTGTAGCACTAATTAGCAAATAATTTGGAACAGAATAGCAAGGTACCTACTGTACCAGAAGAACTTTGGCTCCAGTGCAGTTCTTATGCCTAAGTACTTTGTATATATTATTACTTGTTCTAGTACAAAGTGAACAAAAAATTCAGGCCGGCTCAGGCAGGCATATGTACATACAGTAAATACACTAATTTTTGTATGCCTCTTCTTTCTATATTTTCCCATTGAGAAACTTTGCCATTGAGTAGATGTGTCTCCCATATGTTGGGTCAAAATAAAAAAAATCCTTCCAGCAGCACCTTAAAGACCAACTAAGTTTTTATTTTGGTATGAGCTTTCGTGTGCATGCACACTTCTTCAGATACACACGGACGCTCATACCCCCCCCCTAAAAAAAACCCTTAGTTGGTCTTTAAGGTGCTGCTGGAAGGAATTATTTTATTTTGTTTCAACTACGTCAGACCAACACGGCTACCTACCTGTAACCATATGTTGGGTGTTGCATCTCCCATTTTCCTCTGTTTCCCCAATGATAAACTTTAGCACTGAGTAGATCATAAATTCTATGTCAGCCTTTTTTTAAAAAAAAATGCAAATGATATTTCTGGATCGATCTCTGAATATGAGTTTGAAGCTGTGATGTTGGTGGTCAGTCTTTAACCACCTTCACATTCTGAGATTTTCAAACTTATTACTATATAGTTTTGGGTGCTAAAATTCTGATGCAATCCAATAGGAAGTACAGCAAATTAAAGAACATGGCTAATCTCTACGGACAAGTTACAGGTAGGTAGCCGTGTTGGTCTGAGTCAAAACAAAATAAAAAAATTCCTTCAGTAGCACCTTAAAGACCAACTAAGTTTTTATTTTGGTATGAGTTTTCGTGTGCATGCACACCTCGTCAGATACACTGAAACAGAATCCACCAGACCCTTATGTATATTCAGAGGGTGGGGGTGATGGGAATGGGTGATGGGCTGATAGGTGATGGTGATAGGTGATGGGCTGATAGGTGATGGGCTCTACGGACAAGTTTGCACATAATTCTGAAGTACTGAGGCCTTCTGTCCATCCTGCAAAGCTGTCCTAGTTCCAGTAGTTTGTACTGCCTTGACATCTGCCAAGCAGCTAACCAATAATTTCTTTCCAGCCCTATTCGCCTGGCCATTCTGTGGCTCAGGCTGATCCCAAGCTGGTACCCAGGAACAAAGGAGATTCAGAAGGGTGGTGAGCATCATAACCTACTGTACCAGAAGAACATGCAAAGACTACTTGCCGACCCAAACCATTTATTAACAGGCGTTATCCAAGCCTATATAAAGCATGTTTCAAAGACAACTTTCAATTGCCAAAAAAGAGAGCATGCAATTAGTATTTGAAATAATTGTGATTACATTTTGTGCTAATATTAGCATTGGGGGGGAAAGAACAACAATCTCAAATGGCATTATTATCAAGGCGCTCAGCTGGTGACACAAAGCAGGGGAGGGCTGATCTTGATTGTTTCTTACATTATGATGCTCTGCACAAACAGACACCCTTATATAAATGTAAAGTGCATCAGAATTAGTATTTATATGGTGGCATTGATAAGAATTTCATGCTTCCTTTGGGGTGTCTTGTCGTAACAGAAACAAACTACTGCAATATTTGCAGTGAGCATCCATTAACACAAACTTTCTAATGAGTCTCTCTGGTTGTATGCACTGACAAAAGGGAGATTACTTTCTCCTTTCAGTGATTATAAATCTTCCGGTAAAGTTTTAGACTGCAATGTTCTTAATGAAGAAAATGTGTCTATTTTGATCCAAGGAATTCAAAATGACAATCAGCCCATTCACAATGTTGTCATTTAGACTTTGTCAACACTGGAATTAAAGTCTCCAAAGCCTTTTGTGTGAATTTGTGGCCTTGGTATGATAAAAGTGTTACGTTATGGCTTTTAAAATTTCAGTTATAGCATGTTTATCATACCAAGTGCATGAATCCACATATAAAGCACTAGAAGCCTTGTACACGGAGTTGCTTGGGAATTCCAAGAAACAACAACAACAAAAATCAGTGCAAGTTTGAACTCAGTAGTTAAAATCAGTGCTTTGAAAGGGTCAGCTTGTAATCTTGTTTCAAAATGTAGCTGGAGACTTTAATTCCCTGAGCTCCCCACAGCTTCTGTATGCAAATCACACAACCCACAGATTGATTCATACCTGGAATCTGGGGTCACATCCTAGAAAATTGTTTAACAGAAATAAGTCAAACTATTTGCCCCCACAACCACCCTCCGGATGTTTTGAACTGCTATCATCCCCAACCATTGATCACACTGTTTGCAGCTAATTGGAGTTCTGGTCCAAAACATCTGGAGAAGGCTGAGCTAATACTATCTACTCTGACTGGCAGCATCTCTCTAAGGCTCAGGCAGACATCTCTCCTAGGAATACTGTACAAGTGACTGAATCTAAGACCTTTTGCACAAACCATGTGCTGTACTAATGAACTACAGGTGCTTCCATATACAGTACTAGGACCCCATCTCTCCCCAAGAAAGCTTGGCGGGAAAACTCACCCATCATTAATACTTACTGGATATATTCTTTCCTAAGCCTCCTAGTAATTTGGTAGTGCTGTTAGGGCTGAATGGGAGCTAACAAATGTCTGCTGTAACACTGGAATCTGATACATTTTTTAAAGGGGAAAAAATGAAACAAAACAAGCTGTTTCCTGTGCAAAATCTGTGGCACCAGCAAGAGAATCAACAGTGTTAATTACCTATATAAAAATTAAATTTCCTTAGGCAAACACAATTGCTAAGGAACAGTGGCAACAGCAAGATCATGGGACTATTTTTATAAGATGGCTATATGATTAACAGGCCATTTCCCAGCCCAAGGAACTGGAAATTTAGCAAGAGGCTGCTTTGTTCGGACACAGCATTGTTCAAGCTTTAAAACAGAGCTGGAAGCAGCTCCCCTTCTTTTGGACTAAACTCCACCATTTTTAAGAGACCAAGGATCAACTTGCCTTAGTCCAGTTGGGGAATGAAAATAAAAATGATAAAGTCATTCATGAGCTTGCAATACAGCTCCTCTGAGCTATCCTCTTTTTCACTCTGAAAAACTTTCTTGTAAATATAATTCATTCTATTTGCTTAGCAACAGCTGCAGTTTTTATTACTGTAACAGAAAAATATCAGATGTAGCCTTGAAAAGCAGTGACAGGGACTCTGGCATATACGGTATTCTGCCACACATACATATTAATGTAAATGGTCTGCCATAGCTATGGTATTTTTTTGTAACTCACCTTTTAAAACACTGTATAGTTCAGCTTGTAATGACAGAACATTTCCCATTCAACCCATGCAGGAACAAATACCACACCGTACCACACCACAGATTTTATCATTAGGAATTTCAACATTTAAAAAGAAGTTAGTGCAAATTTATTTAGTAAGGCCTCCATTACTGATTAGAAGCCCTGTTTTGTTGTTTAGTCATTTAGTCGTGCCCGATTCTTCGTGACCCCATGGACCAGAGCACGCCAGGCACTCCTGTCTTCCACTGCCTCCCGCAATAATTGGGACGCGGGTGGCGCTGTGGGTTAAACCACAGAGCCTAGGGCTTGCCGATCAGAAGGTTGGCAGTTCGAATCCCCGCGACGGGGTGAGCTCCCGTTGCTTGGTCCCTGCTCCTGCCAACCTAGCAGTTCGAAAGCACATCAAAGTGCAAGTAGATAAATAGGTACCGCTCCGATAAGAAGATAAACGGTGTTTCCGTGTGCTGCTCTGGTTCGCCAGAAGTGGCTTTGGCATGCTGGCCACATGACCTGGAAGCTGTACGCTGGCTCCCTCGGCCAATAAAGCGAGATGAGCGCCGCAACCCAAGAGTGGACCTAATGGTCAGGGGTCCCTTTACCTTTACCAAGGCAAAATTCTCTCTTGGATGGTAAACCTGTCCCTGAGTCATATTAATTCAGACGGCAGGTAAAGTGTCACGTGACAGATGTTCCTTCTAGTGCTTGACAGAAGTATTCTGCAAAGAAGTTTTGATGGGGCTGCAAATCACCACCCCAACCCCAAGATTTGATTAACCTCCAGCAGTTCAGCAAATTCTCAAAATTTGGAGGAAATGGTCCTGCTTCTAAAGACGAGGAGGCCAAGGGCTTTTTCTTTTCCTTATTTAATGCAAAAGAGAGAGGGGAAGGAAAACCCCTCAACCACTTCATTTTTAAAGGTAAGACCACCCTCCTGCAGGATGACCCTCTCACTTTTCATGGAGAGTGGATGATTCTGAAAGTAAGTGGGGGACGATGTAGTTCAGCTGTAGCTCCTCCATACGACACAATCCTTCGAGAAATAACAGTGGTGGACTGAGCCTTTCAAAACTCCTAATTTGAACAGCTGACTTTGAATCTGAGGCTGCTAGTAGCCAGTATGTTCAACAGAGAGGGGGAATCTGCGGCGTAATTTTTGTTGCTCCTCTCTTAAATGGGAGGAATGTGGCTGAAATATTATGAATTCTCTGAAATAATATAGCCAGAAAGTTGGTCAGTATGATCAAGTGTAGTGCTAGGTTTGACCAAAAAAACTGATTCAGAACATCAGCTCTTTACCTGAAGGCAACTTGTAATTTTTCAGTGTCCAATTGTCTTCTCTTTCAAAAAAAGTCTTAATAGTAGCAATCTACCTTATTATTTCTTAATAAGAAAGTATGACATTTAATAGTGCTGTGTTTAAACTTGCTGCATTTATGCTTAACAAAGCCAACAGTGGAGCAAAGTCAAAATCCAGCATTCTAATCTTGGAATCACACAAGTGCTCCAATATCCTGTTTCTAAGATACCAAACAGCAAAATGCAAAAGCCACAAACTTCACATATACACTAATAAGGACTGCACTGGCCATTAAAGAGATATTGGGATTGTGGTGAATAGCTTGGTGGAAATGTTGACCCAGTGTGCAGCAGCTGTGAAAATGGTGGGTTCCATCATTAGAAAAGGGGTTGGAAATAAAACCACCAAGATCACATTTCCATTTTACAAATATATGGGGCAACTGTGCTTGAAATATACTGCGTATAGAAAGCTCTAGTCACTGAATTCCCCCCCCCCAAAAAAACCTACTACTGAGGACTACCTGTTTCCTCATTGTATGAAACCTTCAAAATCTGCAGGATAGGTAAGGTGATCTTTATTGTTTGTTACTCCTACCTTTGGAATGTATCTATCTATACACAATTCAAGATAGGTAAATGCACAGTAGACAAACTTGCATGTTATTGATTTAAAAAACAAATAAAATGGAATGCACCAATACACTGAAAAGTATATGATTTTGTGATCATGATAATGTTGAAATTAATCTCTGGCAAAGCTGTAAGATCCTGAGGAAAGAACAAGGCAGAGATAACAACTGAAAATGTGAGGCATTGGTATTCTCCATGGTACCACAAATGTAACATGCATTTCACTTTGAGGAATATACAAGGTTATTTGCATGCTCCTGTCTCAGAAAGAGTGAAGAGGCAAGGATGTCATAGTATTATATTTATAGATGAGTTTATCAGGTGCAAGGAACCCAGCAACTTTTTCTCTTCAGATATATAGGCTATCATTATATAGCCCTGCAGTAAATACTAAATATATTTCCAAGCTCAAATTAAATGGCAGTTCCATCAAATGAATAGCAGAGTGGTGGAAATCAATCTTATCAGTTGTTTTTCTGTTCCAAAGACTACAAGAATGAATCACAGATTTGACATTCCTAAATTTTATTGAATTGACTGCAATTTTGATGCTGTTCTTCTGTCTGATTAGTCATGAAACAGTTGTCTCAGAAGGGGGAGAGACATACTACCCTTATTTCACCAGAATCATAATGGCATACTTTCTTAAATGAATATGTTTTTCTCAGTGCTTGAAAAAATTAGAAAATACTAAAAAAAAAGTCTCAGGATTGCTGGTAGTTCTGAAATTTGATTTAGTGGTTGTTCAGCTGAGGGGAGGCAGTGCTGCCATTTCGCCACCCCCGTCAAGGTAACACCCAGGCTGGGCCGCAACCCCCCCAAACCCCCCCTTTCTACACCCCTGGTGTTCAGGGTAGGTGGCTCTGGGTGGGGTATTTTCAACGTTTTCAACCTTGCCCAGGAGCCCACTCAAATCACATCTGGTTCAGAACCAATCTGAAACAAGCAGCTTCCCATTCTAGGCAGCACACACCACATTAGCTCCTCAAAGAACAACGGCACTTCTAGCATGCCTGTTTTAGGCAACTCCAGAAAAAAGCCTCTCAGGGCTCTGTCTCTGCCCAAATTCAAACTGCAAAACTGCCTTCTTCTTTTTGCTGATTAGTAATTCTAATATTAAGGGTATTTCCCCTATCTTGTTGTTGTTGTTTAGTCGTTTAGTCGTGTCCGACTCTTTGTGACCCCATGGACCATAGCACGCCAGGCACTCCTGTCTTCCACTGCCTCCTGCAGTTTGGTCAAACTCATGTTCGTAGCTTCAAGAACACTGTCCAACCATCTCGTCCTCTGTCGTCCCCTTCTCCTAGTGTGCTCCATCTTTCCCAACATCAGGGTCTTTTCCAGGGAGTCTTCTCTTCTCATAAAGAGAAGTATTGGAGCCTCAGCTTCACGATCTGTCCTTCCAGTGAGCACTCAGGGCTGATTTCCTTAAGAATGGATAGGTTTGATCTTCTAGCAGTCCATGGGACCCTCAAGAGTCTCCTCCAGCACCATAATTCAAAAGCATCAATTCTTCGGCGAACAGCCTTCTTTATGGTCCAGCTCTCACTTCCATACATCACTACTGGGAAAACCATAGCTTTAACTATATGGACCTTTGTCAGCAAGGTGATGTCTCTGCTTTTTAAGATGCTGTCTAGGTTTGTCATTGCTTTTCTCCCAAGAAGCAGGCGTCTTTTAATTTTGTGACTGCTGTCACTATCTGCAGTGAACAAGGAGCCCAAGAAAGTAAAATCTCTCACTGCCTCCATTTCTTCCCCTTCTATTTGCCAGGAGGTGATGGGACCAGTGGCCATGATCTTGTTTTTTTTTTTGATGTTGAGCTTCAGACCATATTTTGCGCTCTCCTCTTTCACCCTCATTAAAAGGTTCTTTAATTCCTCCACACTTTCTGCCATCAAGGTTGTGTCATCTGCATATCTGAGGTTGTTGATATTTTTTCCGACAATCTTAATTCCGGCTTGGGATCCATCTAGTCCAGCCTTTCTGCATATAAGTTAAATAAGCAGGGAGACAATATACAACCTTGTCTAGATCACCTATATCTTGAGGGAAGGTGGGTTTAGGCTGTTAGCCCCTAGCACCCATTTTTAGTATTCATAAAAGTGACCTCTAACACATTCTTAGCAACTGCCTTCCCTCCTTTCCAGCAATCCACTGGAAATAGGATAACAAAGGAAAGTAATGAATTATTCTGTTTAGGTAATCCCCTTCTTAAAGTTGTATTAATTTTAATAAAAGTATAATGTTGAATCTGGGATGTCGAACATCGTTGCATTTACTAAGATGTTTTAAAAGCTAAATTTGATTCAGGGGAAAGCTCTACAATGCTTAGTTTATGATGTTTAATTCATTTCTAGAAAAATAGCTCAATTATTTTTCTAATCTTATTATAACTTTACTTCTCTCTCCCAGCAAGATAATCAATATTTGTCTTCACAAGTCATTCTCAACAAAGAAAGCCAGGAACTAAAGGAATTCATATTCTTCCCAGAAAACTACCTCTGAGATTGGCATTGCAGGATTCCACTTTGAGTTTGCCTCAAAGACTGATTACCAGAGCAAATCTGATAAATGTATGGCTGCAACATGGTTTTTATGGTTTATAGCAAAAATCATTAACAGCCAAATGCCATGTGTAATTGACAAGGAAATCCACATACAGTATTACAAATAAATAAATTTAGACAGAAGTGCCACCGTATACAGCAGAGTAAATATACAAGCAGTATCTTCACACGATAGAAACAAGACATAATTCTGAGTGTATGCAACTGGCAAACACACTGAAATCAGAATTGGGCTTTATAAGCAGCAGCTTCAAGTTTGCTCCTCATCCTTCCCCTCATAATACCTGTCAAATTGCTCCTCCACTCTCCCCACAAGTGGCAATCAATGGATAGTAACCAGGCAAAAATCTCACACGGTTATATTCAGAGTTTCTGTAAGAGAAACTCCACTCAGGGGATACTGCTGACAGAAGAAGAGTAGGAGGCCATTTTTTTTTAATGAGGCCATTTCCCCCTCACCCTCCAGGTGCCTGAGCCTTCCCAAAGTCTGATCTGGAGAGTGGTGGAACCTTGCAGAACAGTGTGGTAGGTACAGTGGTACCTCGGTTTATGAACACAATTGGTTCTGGAAGTTTGTTCATAAACTGAAGCGTTCATAAACTGAAGCGAAGTTTCCCATTGAAAGTAATGGAAAGTGGATTAATCTGTTCCAGACGGTCCGCGGAGTACTTAAAATGAAGCGTTCATAAACTGAAGCGACCTTTCCCATTGAAAGTAATGGAAAGTGGATTAATCCGTTCCAGACGGGTCCACGGTGTACTCAACCTGAAGCGTACTTAACCCGAAGCATGGGTGTAATTGGTTCCGGAAGTCTGTTCATAAACTGAAGCGTTCATAAACTGAAGCGAACTTTCCCATTGAAAGTAATGGAAAGTGAATTAATCTGTTCCAGATGGGTCCGCGACGTTCGTAAACCGAAAATTCGTAAACCAAGGTGTTCGTAAACCGAGGTTCCACTGTATAGGCAAGCTTCAAGAGGAAAAAGGAGACCAGGGGAAAAAAATCCCCTCCCCTCTCCTTCATCCAGTAGGAATGTCCACAGGAGCTCAGTTCCTTCTGTGAAAGGGAGGAGGAGCCCTTTCATATGGACAAAGGCAATTCTGGATTCCACCCACAGTGTACTTGATAATGCAACACTAGTTTTGTAATACTGGATATTACAGAGAAAGAGGAAACACAGTTCTTGCAATGTCTAATCCCTGTCTGAGAGTTGCATTTCAAGTCATCAGACCAAATGCTCTCTCTGTAAATACAAAATAGAAATCTGTAAATAAAATCCAATTGTTTGTTGTACACACAACTGATGAAAGTTTACTGAAGTCATCAGAGCAGATTCAAGAAACACAAAAAGAAAGTCTGGAACTTGTGCTAGTGTTTTTTAAGTATCAAGAGTGGCTCATATAACAAATGTCCAGTGCTATCATTCCAAAAATGTTTAGAGGGAGAGCAGTTGCTGTGCTACAGAAAGACTTTCTTTAATAGACTAATCTCTTTTCAAGGCAACTCCTGCAGTTCTCTTGTCAACTAGTTTAATAACCACTGTAACTCAAAAAGATACACTATCCAGTCATCTAGGGTGGAATTATCTATAACTACTTTCTGAAGAAAACCTTGCTGTCTACAAACAGTGTTAGTAAAAGCCCACCAGGCCAAGTTTAAGGGTGAGAGAGAAAGGAGTGACAGTTCATGACTCCTGTTTTGAGAGACAAAAGACTATAAGAAGAGGCCTGTCGGATCAGGCAGTCGTCCATGTAGTCCACAATCCTGTTCTCACAATGGCCAACTTGATGCCTATGGGAAGGAAGGAAGGAAGGATTCTCCCCTCCACTTCCACTAACGCAGCTTCCCCCAATCTGTTATTCTCCAGATTTAGACAACTCTGATAAACTCAACCAGCATAGTCAATGTTCAGGAAAGGAGGGGGTTCCAGTTAGCAACATCTGGAGGGCGCCAAGTTGGGGAAGGCTTTTCTAATGTTTGTAACATTGCTGGGATCTGTTGTTTTCCCAAAATGCCTGCCATCCATAGTAAGACTTACAATGGAAGCCAGAGAACCATTGGGATGAATTGCTGTCATTTCAGAATCTGTATTCCAAGGTGGGAAATTATGCAGTTCAGAAGCATCCCTAGTGAGGAATTTGCTTCAAATAAAGCTCATTTTATAATTTTAATTGTGGGGGCAGCATTCTTTGTTTAAATTATGTAAAGAAAATGCAGCAAAACACTTCCAGCAAATTAGTTGCACCTGAGGTACTACCGTATAATACCTATCTCTTCCCAGTATTAACCCATATCGCACAACAAACTTGTAACTGCTATATCACCACTCTTATGTGAAAAGAAATACAAACATTAAATTAATGGAATGAGGTGGAAGCAAACATACAGTGCAGTCCTAGTTTAGAATGCCTTTAACATGAAACGAAATTGTAAGGCTGTAACTGATGCTCCTCCATAAGAGAGGAGCCGCTACTGAGAAAGGCCTGTCACAGGTCAGCACCAGCCATGCAGCTCTTAATGCGGGCTGCCTGAGTTTATTATGATACTGCTATTCTCTGTCATCTTCTCTGAACTGTAGGCCCTCACCAACAGCCTAGCAGTTTCCAAGCATTCTTCAAAATGCAGTGCAATCAAGGACACTTTGCAAAAGCCCAGCATGGATCGTCATGTTAGCAAAGAATGTGTGATTAAGGGCAGATCTCCACACAAGGGTGTATACTTACTGAAAACTTGTTTTAACAAAATAAAAAAAATTCCTTCCAGTAGTACTTTAGAGACCAACTACGTTTGTTATTGGTATGAGCTTCCATGTGCATGCTGCACACTTCTTCAGATACCAATTTCATTGTTTTCATTATTGTTGTTTTACATTGCTTTCTTGTGGGATGCTTTGTGGGTTTGGAAAGTGGCACAGAAATGCTTGCATAAATCAATAGGTAACTCACCTGTTCCATGTTTTAGACCAGCAAAGCATATTGCAAAGGAATTTGGATTCTGCTGCACTACAAAGTATGACCTGTACACAGGTGACTAGCCACCACAGTGATATGCTCTTTTTGTGCCCTGGCCGCCTTCTAAAATCCAGCTTTAGGCATCATACATGGAAGGTATGGAGATCTTCAGAAAAAATGCTCTCCTGCACGATTCCCTCTTACGGTGAAAATTAAAAAGTTTGCCCCAACTCCTCTGCTAACTGAAATTCAAATATTTATAAAGATATACTATTCTTTAAACAAATTTGAAAAAATGCTTGACACTTTCTGTCTCCAGGAAGTGATTTTGCTGAAAAGCATGTAAAATACTAACTGCATCTAAACAGACTACATCAATTTCTAATCAAAACAGAGGTATGGATACAGGTGTACATACAACACTGCTAGAAAAACCTTTGAATATTCAGAGCCTGATTTTATATATAAAATCTTACCTAAATATTTGTAACCATCTTCCCCATCGACTATTGGTTTCAGCCAGGTTGACCTGGGAGCAGCTGCAGTTGTAAGCTTGAGACCACGAGGTGGATACAACATGAAGGTCATTTCAATTGCTTGAGCCTTACTGATGCTCTTTATTTTGGAATCAGCACCTGGAAAGAGTAAAGGGCTGCTTTGTGAAAGCAGTATTTTCAGAGTGTTCAAAGCATAATTAATTTATAAAACTCACTGACACAAGAGATGGCATCAGCTAATAGCTACACGGGTTTGAAAAGGGGAGTAGCATAAAAAGAGATTAGGCATGTTCGTGGAGAATAGGTCAAGCAACTCTTAATCCCGACTGGCTACAAGGATATTCCAGATTTAAAGCTATAAGGCCGTATCTAACATAGCACTATGTGAACATTCCATCAATACAAGGATTTCCTCTTCTCAGTGGCATTTTTTGCCCCCTCTCCTCCTCTTGCACATTTCCTAAATCTGTTCTATGACCATTCCCCCAATGCTCTGGAGAATATTGAGGGTAAGATGCAGAGCATGCAGTGGAGGAGGAGAGGGGGGAAAGTCCTGTTAAAACAAGCAAAACCCCTTGCACTGATGCCAGTTGGATACCACCCTTCGAATTAAAGCTCTAAATACTAGCTGCTATGGAGAAATAGACAGAAGGGGGCTATTGCCATTGTGTTTATTTGCAAAACTAAATGTACGGTTCTCATTCTATGTGCTTGGCATGCAATTCAGGATCTAGTTGGGATGATGGCGATAGAGCCATCGCTGACACCCAAGACCACATCCTCAAATTCCAGCATTGATGGCACTAAACTTGCATCTCAGGCAGAGGAGATTTTGTTTATACCACTTTTTGCAGTTCAAAAGCTGCTCAGAGTAGACACAGCTAGTCCTAAACAGCAACTAACAACAATTACATGCAACAGTTATTTTTAAAACAAAAAACAAAACAAAAAACAATAATATTGCAATAATAAGAGAGGATGAAGGGCAACAAAATTTGTATTGTCCTATGGAAGCAAGAAAATAATTAGCCTGGGCCTTATAAAAAGCAAAATATAAATTTTATAGATAAATAAATTTAGCTTATTTAAAAGAGCAGAAGATGTTTTAAGGGTCAGAGCTGGGATAAAGTCTGTGATTTAAAGTTTGTAGCTGATGTGTGAGTTGAACAGACAGGCTCTGGTGCTTGCTGAAATGTTTAGTCAGCTTCACATGTGCAGAGTACGGTTTTCTGAGGTTCATGTTCACTGGTTAGTATGTTTGCCACTAATGGTCAGTAGCAGTTTTGTTCTTCTGGGTGTCTCCTCGGTTGCATGGGGCTTCAGACAAAGTGTGTGTTCACAGTGGAGATAATGGCTTGTAAGATGTAAAAGTGCTGAGGTTTTGAGTAAAATCTTGACCATCTGTTAATGAACATTGCATGTGTTTCCATAGTTTGACAGCATGTATAACAATTTATTTTCCTGATTTGCATTTTTAGATTTCTTCAATGCACTTTTCTTTACATTTGATATGGTTTTGTGGTTTCGAGAGGCGATAACAATGTTGTCCAATTATTGTTATTCTTATCTTTGTTTCTAGTTCCTGGTGAAGGAGTTTCAACTAATTCTGCGATGTGTGAGCCATTATATTAAGCACCAGAACCTGTCAGCTCTCTAGTCTACTGACCCTGGTGCTTTTCCCATCTTCCTGCTCGCCTCCATCCCCATCTATGAGCCAGAAATCGTGGCTAAGTGTCAGCAGCAGATAGTGAGGTAAACCGAGGCAGGACATTCTATAACTGTGATATCTACTCCTCGTGTTATGCCAGAAACCATTTTTAATGGAATAGGATGTTCCCGACCCTCACAGAACATTTGCATCATAGACAATTTTCAGAGGAGGGGAAGGTGTCATTGCACGAGAACTATTGGGATGCAATGACAAAGTTGAGAAGATGTGTCACCACCCTTACTATTGCGCAGATTACAGGGGATTATAATATACGCCAGTAATACCCCATTGCTGCTTTGTACATCCAGCGCTCACTGTACCTTAAGACAGAGAAGTAGACAGCAGTGAGGTGTTGAAGGACAGTGTTACATGAACTATGTGACCTGCCCTGTGCCCCCTATGCTGTCCTTAGGCAGATGTCTCATCATGACTGATGGAGTAAGATTTAACCACTACTCCAGTCTGTCTGTGGAATGGGGTGCCATTTTGTCCCCTGCTTCAAGCATCAAAATACCTTGGGGCAACCCTAAATATGTCAAGTAGTAAAAGGATTCTTGGCCATTCCATATTACTAATCAGAATTGCCTTAGGAATAATTTCCAGAGACAATTTGGGCAGATCCAAACCATACATTTAAAGTACATACAACCCACATTTAAAACACATGACTTTCCCCAAAGAAGCTAGGGGAACACATAGCTACAGTTCCCAGCACCATTACTAAAAGACAGTTCCCAGGATTCTCTGGTGAAAGTCATGTGCATTAAATGTGGGTTGGATGTGTTTTAAATGTATGGTGTGGATCTGCCCTAAATGTGCCATGTCATGCAATCAGCTCTGTTCATAAATATGAACTTCTGACTTATCCTTTCCTTCTCAGATTCCTTCTCTGTTTTAACAAAAACTAAGCTGTTTTTGAATTTATGACCAAAAGTTTTGGTCTCAATTGGTAGTCAAACTAGTTTTAAGAACTCCCAAATATAAACTTTGAAAATTTGTTATCACTATCACATAGTGTTCATTTACTTCGACATGAAAAAAGTGAATGTCATGCATTTTTGTCATGTCATTTTTATTGAACACTTCTGTTCATTAGTAATAAAAATTATAAACAGAGCAATTCATTCATCAAAGTGAAAAATTTTCTGCTCGTATACCAAGAAAAGGGGAGCCAAAATAGACTGTCCTAATTCCGAAATTAATGGAGCATCTGTTGCTTGGTTACAATGTTTTCTACTTAAGCAGGAATATAATAACTGCAAGTGTATTAATGAAGACTCAGAAGGTCAGCATTAACAGCTGAAAGGTGAACATGCTAGAAAAAAAAAATATTCAAATGCAGGTCAGCAAGGGGTTGTGATTTAAGAAAATAAATAAAAAGTTAGAACTTCCAATTTGGAAATGCCATTCATGAAGCCCTATTCTTCTGTCACAATATAATCCCCTTTATGATCCTGTAACAGAAGGGAAGGGATGATATAGCAATATGTGAGCATGTTATGCAATAGCTGCTCCTCCCAAACTCTGTGAAGTGTCAGCGAAGCTGCTATAACTTCATAGCATTGCAATTTGGGTTGCACTGGATAACTGAAAGGCTCCTCTAGCACCTGAGGAACCTCTAGCTCACAGGCCTAATTAGGTGGCAGGAGGTGTCCTTTTTCGGACCATGAGTACATTTTCTGCAACCCACACTCATCAGCCCCACACCAGTCATCATATATAGGAGACTTATAATGTGCTCTCGTTTTTTTCTTGGCAAGTGGGGATTATATTTGGTGTCTTTTAAATCTGGCATTAATTGCAAGATTTGCAACTGCTGGGATTGGTTCCTACGCAGGAGGGCTTGATGACCATGTGCCAAGTGTCATGAGTCTCGTGGAGAGGTCGTTGGGTGGTGGGTAGTTAGATCCTGAGGAGGAACTGTAGGAGATTAGGGAGTTACAGCCGGACCACCTTGGGAAGGGTCCTAGCAGGGTACAAGAAGTGAACTCAGGACCTCAAGAAACATCTGAGCCTGGAGAAGGAGCCAACAGTCCAGAGGGCAGAGGGCTCGACCCAAGGGAGGGACCAAGAGGGTTGGCAGAGGAGTGACCATCTAAATGACATTAAGCCTGACTGCTATGGAGCCACCTTAGGTACCATACTTCCTTCTTTCAATGAGGAGCTTCCACCTTCTGCGATGCAGAGGCGAACCAGGAGAGAATGCGGTGGCTGGAGGGCAGTATATGGAATAACTCTCTGTAAGTCTTGGATGGAAGTAAGTGGGCCACCTCTGTAATGTTAAAAACGGTTGCCTCCCCTCTGCAGAACAACAAGCACAAAATATATTTTCCCAATTCCCATACAGTACTAGTGCAAGGAAGGTGTTATCTATCCCATAGGATCATCCTTTTTATTTTCTAAGTAATGGGATAAGATAGATGTGGGTAAGCGATATTGGAAAATCAATTTTTAAAAAATTATTTTTAAAAATGGGCATTGTTATAATGAGGTTGTTATTGGAACGATATTGGAAAATCAATTAAAAAAATTTTTTAGTAAAGACAGCTGTAGGTGACCTACATGTGGAGAGTTTTAAACTCTGTTGAAATTAATAGAAGTACTGTAATGGTACATTACTATTTCGGCCCATGTTCCCAATCACCTTTTTTTGTGCATGCGTTCCTATTGCAGCTAATCAATGCAATAATCGATCCAGTCCAGTGATCAATTTTCAATTCTCTCTCCAAACCACATGGATTTCTTTTAAGTTTTAAGTAAAAACTGAATTACCTTGCCAAGAAAATAGACAAAATCCGGGGGGAATTAAATTCCAGGTTCTAATATCTAGGAGCAGCAGTACTACCAAAATCACTAGCTAAAATTCTGAAACTACTAAAGTACAGCTAAGAGTCCTGGAGCTGGGGGTGGGTGGGAAGATAAATAATATAACCTATCTGAAATAAGCCCAAAACAGAATGAAAATGCACAAACTGCCTGATCTATTACACTATAAAGCAGTATATGGGAATCATGATAAAAGATAGTTGACACATGAACTAAAGCTTACCAGAGGGAAAAAATGCTTTTCTAAAGGCCCACTCTAACAACTCTGTCTCCACATGGCAGCCAGGAATTTATCCTCATGTTAATCTAAGAAGTCTTTTGAAAGAAATTGTAGTGATTCCTCTTACAAAAAAGGAGCCCCAATCCAAAGCACCATTAGCTAAGACGACACACTCACAGATTTCTGCAAAGCTAAAATCCCACCTATTAGCTCATTCTAGTTACACAATCCATAATAACATATTGTCTCCCCCAAAATAATGAGAGCTGAGGGCAAATGGCCTCTCATAATTCTTCATGTCATTTGTGGATGGAGAAATGGGAAGCACAATTGAAGACTTTCCATATTTTAAAAATGCAAAGAAGCAGAAAGCACTTGGAGAATATGCACCTAAACATTTTGTTATAGCAAACGTAAGAGCAAATCAAGAAAATCTCCCACAAATGCACCATCTATAACACATGAACAAATAAACACTAAGTTAAGCTATCAGGGAACCATCATAGAAATAACCAACCAGCCAAGGGTGGAGCTCACCATTACCTGTGGCAGTAGTACTGTACATGCTCTGTCAATTTGGCTAAGGTATGTTGTCTTGTTGTTTGCAGCTGCTGCAAGCAACAGCAGCAGGTTTGTTGGCACAATGGTCACCAATTTGCAAACTGAACATTTCCCCAAGATCTAGCATTGTTACAGGGCGCTCCAGGATAGTGGGTTGGGGAGAATGACAGCTGCCTCAACAAAATGGCAGGCAGCATTTAGAGAACATTCTGAAAAATGACTTCCTTGGGTGGGTGAGGAAAAAAACAAAAATGTGAGGGGGAAATCGCCTTCTAGGAAATTTCAACCCAGCTATAGTTTTCTCTAAAAACTTCTCAATGGTTCTCCCTTCACCCTTGTCTCATGGGATGTATAACCAAATATGTTCAAAGTCATTACTGTCAAGGCTCCTGGCTGACTGCTGGTTAATAGCACTGAATAGTCAGCTGACCGGAGCTACTTAGTTAGGAAACAGAAGTTGGTCCAAGTGACAGGGCTGCAGCTGAGGAAGGAGCAGGTATAAATGTGTGCATTTATGCAGAGAGGGAGTGCTGTGAGTTGGCTGAAGACACCTCAGGAGTGCAGAGCCTCTATGTATGTTCTAATTGTACATGTTCAAATAAACCGAATATTAAAGAACATGCCAGTTCTGTCCCTATTTCCCTTACTTTAGAATGACATTGATCGTTTGTTATACACAGAAGCTACACATGTTTGATGACTGCAAACTTGGCAATAAATCAAATGACCAAAGTATTCCCCTCCCTTCAGTTGTTTGGACTGCAGCAAAAGATGGATGAAATGAGAGTGATTTTCTCATTCCTCTGAAAGCTGTTGCCTAGGACATCTGTTAATCTTCCAATTATGCAAAAGATCATGAGTCTTATGGGGGAGGGGAGAGAGAGCAAAACGTAGGGAGGGTAAAAGCACAAGAAGAGAATCCATGAATGAATTACCGGTACTCGAATCCGTGAATGAACGAAGAAGCGGCTATTGCTTCAATTAGAGATAAATGTCAAATAGATGCTGCAGTTCTGCATAAAGATCACAAAACTTCGTGCATCTCATTCTTTGAATTAGGACCTTTCCAGGAGCAGCAACTATAGTGCTATAGCTGCTCTTTCCTGTGAAGCAAAATTGTGGCAGACTAGCCACACAACCAATCGCAAGATACTGTTTTTTGTAGGCTGTCTGTGCTTTCTTCCATCCATGCCAATGATGAGATGTATTCAAACTTAAAAATGCTCTGTGCCTTTACTCACAATCCTTCCATTCCTACATTCCACCCACCAGTAAAAGCTGGAATTATGAGTATGTGTACAGGTCACTGACTGCCCCTTTGGGAGGAAAAGGAGGCAGGCTATATAACATCTGGTATTCTGGAAAGTGGACCCTGAGGGAGATTAGGAGAATAGATAGCAGGAACATTCATTCATTCATTCATTCATTCATTTTACCGTCCTTCATCCAAATATCACAGGGTGGTTCACAACCTAAAAATACAAAATGAGAACACAAAATGCATAATAAAACGAAAATGAAAATAAACCAATAACCCTCACACACACACACAAACAGATTTAAAAGGCTATAGAATGTTAATCAGCCAAAGGCCTGGTTATAGAGAAATCTTTTCGCTTTGTGCCTAAAGAACTACTGTACTTGAGGTAACTGTGTTGGTCTGAACCATCTGTCATGTTAGAGACCGCAGTGACAGACGTCCTGTCAAAAAAGACAACATAATGGCTCAAAGTGGATGTCACTCAGCATATGCACCACTCGCTCTACCTGCCACACATAAAAGCACTAAATTGTGCAAAACAACGAACATGTTGCTGAACCAGTCCATATATTTCACAACTGTCAGAATTTCTGTGACAGAAAAAAGCACTTTGAAATTATGAATGTGAAAACGACGCCATGTGGAAGAATCTAGAAAAATCCAGGGGGAACTACAGCAACTACAGTACTACCAAAGGTATGTATGGAAGGGCCAATGACCTCCCTATAATAAAGGAATATATTTAAACCACTGGGAGCCTCTGGGGCTTCCTCTGCCCCAATGACATCCTCTTCAGGCTCTGTATAGCTACTATGGGACTGCACAGAGATAGAGCTGAGAGAGAGAGAGAGAGAGAGAGAGAGAGAGAGAGAGAGAGAGAGAGAGAGAGAGATACTCCCAGCTGAAGTTCTTTAAAGATTTTTGTTTTTTAAAAGTTGCTAGCAGTACTGTAGGTAAGTGGGGAACAGCAGCAGAAAGTAAAGCTGATAAAAAGAAAAGGATCTGCTAATGACAGGGAGCTCATTACCATGCAAATGTTTAACATAGTATACCTTTGATGACTGATTTACTTTCATTTCCTCTGATTGGCAGAAGCAGTAGGTTTCTATGTCTTATGGAAATCAAATATATGCCTAACTACCAGACAGCTGGTCATTTATTTATTTAAACTATTTTACCATCCATTTATGGAAAATATGAGTATTTTCAGAATCCAAGATTACCATGGGAACGAAATTTTTTGAATTCCTAAGGGTTGAAAAAAAATGGTTATGAAATATGGATGGCTAAGTAACCAAGTCTACAATAGCTCTAGTTTTATGAAAGTGTTGAAAATCATCTTTTCAATACAGTGTATATTTGTCACCATGTGTTGTGGTCATGCTAAGCTACAAAAAAACCTAAAACAAACTCCACAGAATAACCTGTGAATCATCAGTTCCTTTACTACTACTTCTATAATGCTTATCGAGAAGGAGGACTACTTTCATTTAAGATTCCATGAAAGAAAAGGAGAATGCATTGGAGCTACATGAACACTGAAGGTGTCGCTTGAGGAAAGACTGAAGAAGCTTTCCGAAGCAAATTGTTGGAAAACAGAAATGCGGCATGGGAATTGTTCCCTAAACAATTTGGTAGGCCCTACTGGGATTCCAAAGAATTTATAAGCTTGGATTTCTCCCCACTAATAAAAGCAGTGCTTTTTTTTCCTATGTAAAAAAAGTTTAGGGGTACTCTCATTTTCCTAATATTGAAATACTGCTCCTCAATGAGGCCAAACTTAGATTCACAAAATGTTTAGGGGTATGCGTAACCCCAGAAAAAAGCAATGAATAAAAGCGTTTGAGTTCTTAAAAAAGCATAGAAGAAAATTACCAGGAAGCTGAGACTTTAAGACTGCGAACCTCTACTTACCTGGGAGTAAGCTCCATTAAATAGGATTTATATGTCTACATATTATGCGTTCTGTGATATAATAAACATGATACTAGCATTATGCTGACATCCAATATCGTCAGAAACTGAATTACATAAATATTTCCTTTTGCTGATGGGTTTTGTCTACAGCACACAAAATTTGTGTGCCACAATTTTTGTAATGATTCTGTAGGAACTGTTAACATTCCATTTTGAAACAGTATTTTTGTATTGTTATATTGCAACAAGGAGAAGACCGTGATGGGATGGTCCATAAAACAAAGAAATCTTTTAAACAAGAACATAGATTGTTCTGGGTTACTTCTGCTTCATTTTCGTAGCCCACGCCTCCACCCACCTAATGCAATATAAGGAGGCCACTGATGGAAAGCTCAATCATCTTAACAGTTGGATTCACCATGGCTGTGATCTGATCTGATCTGTTTTTTCTGCAGCTTAACTTGAGTCGAAAATGTCCCACAGAACTGTAATTTCCTTCACTTTGACTGTGTGGGGAATCCGGGAAGTAGGATGTTGCACCAATGCACTGCAATTCCTTATTTCATTACATAATAAAATACTTCAAAAGCAGCACTTTTGGAGCTGTTAGGCATTTATTTACCATGGTGGGTTAATCTTGTTCAGGGAGGTATAGAAGCTCAATAATGAGCGCTACAGTATATAAGCTAATTGCAAGGATAAAACCAAATGAATAATTACTTAACTCCGGAATGGGGCCTGAGGGAGTTCTTCTTTAATAAAGGTTTAACTCACCAGTGATAATGAATGCAATCTCACATACTACTGAATAACACTATTAGCATAATGGCTGAGATACAAGGACTATAATTAGAACTTAACAGAAATGTTAATTACCCACCAGTAGGGTACTGAATGGAAAGGGAATTTTTTTATCCCTACCCATAAAATGGACTTGTAGGAGACTAGTTTAATTATTCATGCCATCATCAACCTATTCGCCAAACCAGAAGATTAGCAGGTAAAATAACTTCTAGGTTATTTTTCCAAATAGAAAAACCAATAAAAACTTCATTTTAAAATATAAAGTTGAATTTTTGGTTTTGGGTACTGTTGCGGCCTTAACTGCTTAAGGCCAATAATAGGGGTCTAAATTAGTGGGTACCAAATTTCATTTTTTTAATGTATCCAAAATTACCCAAGATTGCAAGTCAACCATTCAAATTTACTAATTTATCTATTGTTTCAGGAACAAAAGAATGGAAGTATTGTATTGTCTGCTGTGACTGAGGTTGTTTGCCCATAGAATTAAAGTTATAGAAAATAAGTAGATGCCTAGAAGCTCACAAAAATATTGGTGAATCAACACTTGAGGGCACATGCCAAGAGGGATCTCGCTAAATTTGAATTAATGTTGTAGAATGAGGTTGCCTCAGGAAAGGGATTCGTTTCTGCTGCATTCGTATAGGGAATTACTGAATTTATCAACCAGATACCTCACAGGTCTTAAAACTCTGGAAAACAGATTTCAGTATTACCATACTGGACAGTAAATGTAGTATTCTAAGCCATATAAATCTGTGTTTGGATGTATAACAGAATATTCACAGGTGGCATCACATATTGACACAGCTGCCCCATGTAATATCTAAGGCAGCACCATTATGATTCCATATGAACTGACCTGGACCTGCCGTCATCATTTGGTGCCCTTTTTTGGAGGTCTCCTCCATGAGATGTATGGAGGGCAGCAACACAAGAAGTTCTCTCCCCAGGGAGAGCATATCTTTAGGAGCCAGGGAAAACCATTCCTCTTCTCCCAGACCTTTAGCTAAGTAAACAATCTATGACCCTTAAAGTATGTGTTGTTTATATATATATTGTTTTCGTTTGTTACTATGGTATGTATTTTTGTGTTTTGCATTGTAAACTGCCCTCGGATGAAGGGCAGTCTAGAAATTTAAGGTCTTGAAGACTTCTGTGCCGATGACACTGCAACGCTCAACCCTGAATCTATGGTAGAAACATACTCAACAACTTAATTCCAAAAAAAACTTATCACATGGCGATTGGCAGCAGCTAGGATGACTACAGCACAACCATGGAAGATTCTTCAAGGCCTACAAGTATATTTATGGTGTAAAAAGCTATGTGGTATGGTGGGATTTCATTTCTCATGCTGGTACTATTCATCTCATAGATTCTTTGTCACCACTAATATGGGACATATGGCTGTCTTAAAAGCTTTTATTTGCAGGTGTTTCCTCATGCTTTCTCACCTCATGGATAGCAAAGAAAGTGATGTAAGGCCCTTTATTCACATTTTTACTAATTTTTGTCTTGTTGCTTGTATTTTGTGCACAATTGCAATAAAACTCTTTTTACAAACCCCGATAACTGTTTCTACTGACAAGCAGACTTCCTAGATATAAAATCATGTTGCAAGTTATCACAGCTAGAATAACTTGCAAATACGTCTTGTTATCTAGTTTAGAAACAGGCTTTCACTCTTGACCATAATTAGTTGATCTTCTGCATAAAAAAAGAAACAAGATGTGTCTCCTTAACGTCAGAAGTGGTGGGAAGGATACAGTTAAGTTTGTCTTAAGTCTTTGGAACTCTGGTTCCCAATTCCTTCTCCTCCTCATTATTTTTTTTACTACTAATACTGCTGTTTATTTATATACCTCTTTTCAGCCTTCTACTTGTCAGTGAACAAGGCATGGCCTTCCATTTCAAGGAAAAGGAATTATATGAGCAAAGGCATCTGTGGACCCCACTGTACTTTAGTGAGGCATGTCCATATCCTTGACATGTTTTTCTATCTCCATCGCCTTCCAGCTGGCCTCCCCTAACTGTCCTTGAGTGACATTATTATTTTCAGGTGCCCTTGGCTACAGAGGAGTACAGGGATCTCTGAGGAGTTAAGTGTCAGATAACACTCATTATCTCTACCAATGTTTAACTGTAAACACTTCCTTGAAATAGAATGCAATCTTTAATGTGGCTTTAGAAGGAATAGCATGCATTACGCCATACAAACTCAACAGTGGGTTGACCTTTTTTTCTTTCCGAGCATGAAAGAAACTAAATGTATATATTTGTACAGAAGATGCCACAGGGCAGTTTCAGTATTTTGCAGCCTGTTATTTCCTCCCCCGTCCAGTAGACTTCCCACCCGTACAAAATCACAGTGGAAAATAAGATTCAAGCTGCCTCAATCTTTGCCTCCTGCCATCCATTCAGCAATCCAGCTGTTTTAGCTCTTAACCCTCTTTCAAATAATTTCTGACTCATTGCTTTGGCTATACTGTAACAGAAGTGCTCCAACTGTCGAGGATTTGAATATCTTTTAAAGACTTTCAAGCTTGCTTTTACTTTGGGGTTTTCTGAGTAACCATGAATAAAATGACCTATTTGATTAGCTTGCAAGTTCATGTAAATATAACATAGCCCTTGGGAGTTTTGAAATCATTTTTCAACTAAGCATGTACATGTAATTGTCTTTCAGAATGAATACACTTTTTTAACCTCACAAAAAAAAACCCAACTCACTAAACAATGAGCGATATCCAACCAAGTCATAGTACACCCATTGATTTAGATATTGCTAATTATGCTATATGGCTGAAAGAACGTGTTAAATTAACAGCCCACTTATTCAGAATTAAGCCCTGGTATATTCAATAGGGCTTATTCCCCAAGAACTAAGCTTAAATGTTCAACTGGAGCCATTGTATCCAAACTGTTATTTGTATAAAATTAACAGATAATATTGTAAACTATTAGCAGGGATGAAAGAGTGAATACATTAAAAAAATACCTTTAGACTTTCACCACTTCTTTCATTTTCACAGATTCCTTAGTCATGAACCACTATGCATGAGTGTTCACAAATGCATGTTCAACTTGTACGCCATACACTAGAATTAGCAGCAGTGATTTATAAAGAATTGAAAAAAATAGTTAAATACTCTTTCAAGAAAGAACCAGAAATATTTCTATCAGGAATGTTAGGCGAAGAAATTAAGGCTAGAGATAGATGCTTGATGATGTATGCAACGGTAGCTGGTAGACTCCTTATCACGAAAAATTGGAAGAGCGACAAAGTACCTAGTAAAGAGGATTGGCTAGTCAAATTGATAACATATCAAAATTTAGCAATGAAAGCCGGAGAAATAAAAGGACTAAATGAGGAGAGAACGGAAAAAGATTGGGAAATGTTAAAACAATATTTAATGAAATAGGTAGAAAGAGTCAATCTCATAGCAGATGTGCGAAGGGCCCAAAAAATACCTAAAGGAAAGGAAAATTTAGTAAAGAGTATGCATTGTAACAAAGATATATACAGTAAACCGAAATAGAGGGGAAGACTGGAAGTCACATGGGATGGAGGGGGTAGTGGGGGTGGGGTGGAGGTGTTACTTTTGCATGTGTGTCTCCTTTTTTCTGTTCATTTTTCTTTTTTCAAACGTGATTATTTTGTATTTGGAGGAAATTCTATTTGTTCCTTTTTGTTGCTTTTGATTTCTGTTGGACTTTTGTTTATGTCAGAAAATATGTTTTGAGTTGTTTGGTTAGTTCATCAAAGAATGCTTTGATGGTGTTTCCTGCTTGGCAGGGGGTTGGACTGGATGGCCCTTGTGGTCTCTTCCAACTCTATGATTCTATGATTCTATGATTCTGTTTGATTTGTAATAATTTTTAATTTTTAATTTCAATAAAATATAATAATTATTAAAATTTAAAAAAATTAAAAAAAAAGAATTTTTAAAAAGGAAAAAAAAGAATTAGCAGCAGTGGCTGGTGTGGTGGAGCAGAGCCACAGAGCTGCCCTCCTGACACTGGGGAGTAACCTTCAGTCTACCTGGATGAGGATGGGGCTGAGCACAACTGTGGTGAGGTCAGGGCTACACAGAGCCAACCTGGTGCACCCACTAGTACATCCGTACAGCCCTAATCTCACTGCTGCCCTGTCCCATCTAGGTGAGATGCTGCCATACTGGTGTCAGGAGTGTGACCCTGAGGCTCTGCCCATCTGCATCAGCTATAACTGAGCATTAGTGTAAACTGCCCAATAGTCTTGAACAGTGTTTGGGACTTGCACAGGAGGGCAGTGTGGAGCTGCAGCAGATTAGATTATCTCCTATTCTTACGGCCATTGGTATAGTCTCAAAAAGGCAGCACCTTCCATTTAGACCAGACCTTTGTGGCTAAGCAGGCCAGGTCCCCACCCCATCTGTCCCCACCCCTTTGGGCCAATTTTAACAGGTGGACAGGACAACCCACCTGCCAATCTCCTGGCAGATGATTGACTGGTGGGTTGTCCCAACCCCATGTCAAAGTCCCTCGTGCAGCACCTTCTAATTCCAGCAGGCTGACAGGTGCTTGGGAAATACAGCACCAGGAGCATTGCAACATCCCTAGCACAGGGCTAGCAAATCTGCTCTGTAGCAATTGGCTGCACCATCAACAATTATTAGGAACTGGTCCGCTGTTGCTATTTTTGCTATATTTATTGAATTGTAATGGATTGCATTTATTGCATTGTTATTTTTTCTGTTGTAAGACACCCTGGAATGATTTTATGAAGGTCAGAATAAAAAAATGTTTTAAATAAATAAATACATAAATACAAGATCTGCTGTTGAAGACGCTGTGCACCTTTATACCCTTGTTTGAGCGTGATCAGATTTTGATAATGCACATAATGAAGATAATTTTGTATTTTTGAACTGCTTTTCTCACTGCAAGTGCAACAGCTGGTGTGTGTTATTTCTCTTGCAGTGACTTGCATCCATACAAGTGTATGCATAGCTCTCTTACAGTACAGAGCACATATTTATAGACTAGTCAAATCTACAGTAAAAACTGAAAGAAACAGCAATATTTAAGATCCAGCTGATTATCATTTGGTTGCAGGTGACTAATAGCTTACTTCAGTAATCCTCCACCACACACACACAAACACACACACACACACACACATGCTACTGAAGGTCCCTTCGTGAAAATAATCCTTATTTCTTTTCCAAGTTCACAGCTGTGTACACCACAGGCAGTAACTAATGAAACACTTAAAATGTCTGTCTCTTCATACTCCAAAAGCTTATGAAGCTATGAGGCACATGGAAGGTCCAATTCTGCCTTTCTTGCTGGAGATAAAAAAAATTGTTCCCTTCTCCTCCACTCTCAGGATTTGGAAACAACCATACTACAGTGTCTTTTGCATTCTCCCTTTCCAAAGATAACTTAGAATTGATTGTGGCAGCTACCTTGCTTTTCTTGTAGGTCCCCACTTTATGTTGCTCCGGATGCAATCCATTACCTTTTCACTACCATCCACGTAGTACATGACTCGCTCATGCTACACTAAGATGAAGCAGCGTTTCATAAGGGCACTCTAGGCTATCTCTTTCCATTTGGGGAAACAGAAGGAATCACCACTGATGGGCTGTTCATTGCCCATTTAATGCCATCCCGCAGGCAATGCTTGTAACTACATTGTAAATGGATTTTTTCTTGTCTAATAAAATTGGATTTAACAGAAAACAACGACCAGCAGATATGAGCCTTAACAGCAATCAGCAAGGGCACTCCCAGACACCAATCTCTTGCCTGCCTGCCTGCCTGCCTGCTTCAAGCAGAAGTGGCAGATCATAAGCTATGCAAAGGCAGTACCATGGCACACTCTTTATTGTGCATGTTTTTCTAGTCACTGCCTCCTGCAGCTCCTGATTTATCCTAGAGCATGGGTGTCAAACACAAGGCCCGGGGGCCAAATCTGGCCCGCCAGACCTTGTCATGTGGCCCGCCGAGCGCCCCAGCCAGCAGGACCCAGCAGCGGGACCTCTTTCCTTCCTCTCTCCCTCCTGCTCCCTCTTTTCTTTCTTCCTTCCTTCCGTCCTTCCCATCTTTCTTCCTCTCCCTCATTCTTATTCTTTCTTTCCCTCTACTTCCTTCCTTCTTTCTCCCTTTCCGTCTTCTCTCCCTCTTTCTTTTTCTTTACTTCTTTATTCCCTTCCTTATTTCGATTCTTCTTTCTCTCCCCTCTTTCCTTCCTTCCTCTCTCCCTCCCACTCCCTCTTTTCTTCCTTCCTTCCTTCCTCCCTCCCCTCCCCCCTCCCCTCCCCTCCCTCTCCCTCTCCTCAGAAACATAGGATGCTGCTTTATACTTCTGGCCCTTAAACCCTGGAACCAGGAGAGCAGCTCCAGTGAGTCAACCTCAGCCAGTCCCTTTGGTGAAGGGTGGTGGCTCACTGGCAGAACATCTGTCCTGCATGCAGAAGGACCCCAGCATCTCCAGGTACTAGCAGCTCTGCAAAGGTCCTGCATGAAACCCTAGCGAGCCTCCACCACCCAGTGCAGTTACCAAAAATCATTTTTCAATAAATTGTACAATAATTGTACATTTGAATATCTACTTGCCATTATTCTGACTATGTTTCTGCTTTCAGAGCTAGTTATTACTTACATTATTACAAAAACAGTAATAATTGAATGCAGTGACAATAATTTATGATAATAAAGAGTGGACACATAGTCCTACAGATACAACCGGCCCTTTGAGGGTGACCAAACTGCTGATGCGGCCCCCTATGAATTTGAGTTTGACACCCCTGTCCTAGAGCATGGAACAAAGAATTGCAGAAAGCACTCATGTCCCCAGTTGTGCCAACACAGAGATTTCCCATCAGGGATGGTGGAACAGCTCAGCCCAGCTATTTAAGGGACCCTACCGGCTCCTCAAATCACTTGATTTCCCAAGGGCAAAAAGATACACTATAACCCCTAACACCTGCAAAGATCCAGCCTTTGCTTACAGAGTAATATACTGTAGTGGTAGCAGCAGTAAGGTGCCTGGATGCTGACACTGGAGTTCCCGTTTCAAGATCACCAGTTCCTCGCCTGTAAGGAAAAGTTTAATTCAAAAAAAAATCCTTTATTCTACCCTCTAAGTTAAACATATTTCCCTCTGTCATAAGCAGAGTAAGTGCTAAGTAGACGTGGGAGGCTCAGGTTACAGAGAATTTCCTCGCTGGCAATAATATGACAGGAGATGGCAAAGGTCAATCTTTATCCGAGTGATGTTACATGTTCAGTCTGCACACAGGGCCCCAGCTGTCAGAACACAGAATGGTAGACTAGAGGTGCTTAGAAGCACTTAGCCAAATTTCATTCCTTTAGAGAACTCTCATTTGTGTGTAATACAGGAACACACATGCACGCACGTACACACACACATATATTATTGTAAACCTGAGAAGAAGGACAGTTGCTTTTTAGTGCCGTGTAAGTCACTCAGAGTGTTTTAAAGGACAAGCCACACAGTGTATACTGTCTGTGTATGTTGAGCATGTTGCAATCAGGCAAA
The DNA here is from genome assembly GCF_963506605.1 of Zootoca vivipara. NCBI lineage: Eukaryota > Metazoa > Chordata > Lepidosauria > Squamata > Lacertidae > Zootoca > Zootoca vivipara. The sequence goes on from NC_083284.1 coordinate 38,519,165, forward strand.
ACTCTTTTTCTTTACTAAGCAGTCTAGAAAAACTAATAATTTATTTCTGAATAACTTTTGAATAGCTTTTTGAGAAGTTTTGCTTTTTCCACAAAGCAAAATTCTGTTTGAAGACTACTAAGCTACTAAGTTATATATTGTACTAATCCCTTTGTTACATCTAATGGAACAAGCAAACCATTGAGCTGCTGGCACTCCTATGCACTATAAACTGGTATAAAGCATTTGCTATGTGTTTATGCCAATCCGGCAATGGAAAATTTATGTTGTGCCCCCCCCTCCCTTGATTCCCTAAACCATACCCTCCAACATTTCTCCAATGAAAATAGGAACATTCTAAGGAAAAGTGAAGGTCCGTATAGTTAAAGATATGGTTTTCCCAGTAGTGATGTATGGAAGTGAGAGCTGGACCATAAAGAAGGCTGATCACTGAAGAATTGATGCTTTTGGATTCTAGTGCTAGAGGAGACTCTTGAGAGTCCCATGGGCTGCAAGAAGATCAAACCTATCCATTCTGAAGGAAATCAGCCCTGAGTGCTCACTGGAAGGACAGATCCTGAAGCTGAGGCCATAGCTGCCATTTCTCCCATTTTCCGCAGGAAACCCCCTTATTTTAAACCATTTCCCGCTGGCAGCCCGGATTGGGAAAAATCCCGTAAATCCCCTGGATTTCCTACCTGCCAGGGAGGCTCCATTTTGGGTCCTGGCGCCGTCTGATTTCCGGTGCCCAGGCATGGGTAGCACGGCACCGGAAGTCGCTTCTACGCATGACATGTGTAGAAGTGACTTCCGGTGCCGCTCCACCAATGCCTGGGCACCGAAAATCGGGTAGAGCGGCACCGGAAGTTGCTTCTACGCATGTCCGGAGATGCATAGAAGTGACTTCCAGTGCCGGTGCCGCCCGATTTCCAGTGCCCATACATCGGTAGCGTGGCACCAGAAGTCGCTTCTACGCATGTTGGACAGTGTTCTCAAAGCTACTAACAGGAGTCTGACCAAACTGCGGGAGGCAGTGGAAGACAGGAGTGCCTGGCGTGCTCTGGTCCATGGGGTCATGAAGAGTCGGACATGACTAAATGACTAAACAACAACAAAGGAAAAGTGGGACATTCCGGGATCATCAGAAACTGTGATGGCTTCTCTAAATCAGGGACATCCCTGGGAAATAGGGACACTTAGAGGTTTTGCCTAAGCACGAGTTTATTTTGTTTAATGGTTAATCCAGCCCTGTTGCTCTCCCAAAGCAACTTGCTGGGGGGGGGGGATGTTACATGAGATAAGGTACCTGGACTGGAATTGGGCTACAGCCTTTAATGTTATGCTTCCTCCATTAGGTTTCTCAGCACCACTCTTGATATCTCAACATGTTATAATTCAAAAGGATAGGGTTGCTAACTTTTTTCTTTTGACAGTGCTTTTGACAGTGATCCAGCGCATTGCCCTTAATAGCAGTTTGGCATATTGAGAAATTTCCTCATCAGTCTAGCTCCATGCCTTCAAAGGTTTCCCCCGCTAAATTTCTACAGGTCAGACAACTGTGAAAGGTTTTGGAGTTGTGCCAAAAGAGGAAGATGACTCAAGCTGTGGCTGTTGCCCAGCAAGAGGAGCTGGCATCCATTTTTCTCACATAAATTACCTCCCTAATATAGTTTGCTTAAGGGAGCCATTCACTTAGAACGAATTTTGAGTAAAAAGTTCTATATAGTAGTTATGAAGATCTACATTTTGGCTTGTCTCTTGGAAAGATAAAGTAAGAGCATGTTTATCTGGCTGTTTAATTCTTTTCACCGAGGAGCTCCAAGCACGTCCTCTCCACCATAAGTATAATACATATTCCACTCTGTAGACTATAATACAAACTCTGTAGAGAGGTCCATGCTGCATAATTATCCCCTTACAAGAAGAGAGAGAATAAACATGTATACTGGGCTTCCACACATATAGCCTTCTGTGTGCATGAGAATCATACATTTGAATGTATAAGCAGCATCTGTGTGCAATAGGGATCCACATTCAAACTAACATTTCAAAGAAAGCAATGAAAATAGGTATCATCCACACTCAGATGTACATTGGATGCATATTTTGATATTTATCTAATTTATGCTTGATGCACATAGATGCTTGATTAAGCACACAGGTCTCCTTAGAAGGATCAGGCATTTATTTTGTTTTTTCAGAACTAAGTTGCTGTAGCTTCAGTTGAAAAGGAAAGACTCACTGCTATTGCCTCAGAAAAAGTACACATTCTCTAACATACAATGCTGAAATCAGTCCTAAACTTACCTTACTAGCATTGTGTCAAGGGCAGGAATGAGTGAATAACTTGGGTGGCTATTGATTTTAGGTATAGATGGAAAGTTATCCGACAGCACTTTTGTACTTTTTTTGGAGAACCATGAGACAATCCTGCCTAACCACAGGATTTGCTTAAATGATTTTAAAAAAAATCAAGTGAAATACAAGTGGGATTTTAAAAAGCCACATTTACCCCTTCAGTTATAATAAAAGATGCAATGTTTCCCAGTAGAACCTGCGGAATAATTAAACTAATTTTCCAAAATTATTCTAGTGTATTCAATTACATATTTTAATTACTTTAGAAAAAACAACTCGCAATGTTAATGAAGGAGACAGTAGTAGGAATCATGGTAGAGGACAGGTTTCCTGTTCATGCATTCCAAAAGCCTTATTAGAAAATGTAAATCAAATATTTGATGAATACTAAGAGCCTTTGGGATGCTACAATTAACATTACCATTGTGACACCAGGAATCAGGTTGAAATATAACTGAAGTCAGTTAAGGTAAGTGGATTTCAGTGCCAAAGGGAACATTAGCTCTTTTAAAGAGGCCCCCCAGAGATTTGCCTGGCATTAAAAAAAAATATTTTAACTACACAGAAATTGCGATGTAAACCAACCAAGGCTGCTAGAAATTCAAGTTAAAGCTCATCTATGGCCTTTGAAGCTATTGCTGGAAACAATAAAGCATAACTGTGTTAAAACATTCCCAAAGAAGCAGAATAACACAACACTTGATTTGAGTTCCCTTTGTCCAAATAATAATTTACCCAACCTTTTAAAAAAAGAAAACAAGCATGGCTTTGTGTTGGTATCATTTGATATCAACGGTACAGGTAAAATTTTATACTTTGAGGACTGCAGTCCTATGAACCCTTGGATAACTTATCTGTGAATAAACATGAACAGGATTGGGCTACATGGCTCATGAATTTCAACCAAAGACTTAAGTGTATGTGGCTAAGGTAACTATGTTGGAACTATGCATTTTTATATTAATATTTTAAGCCACTTGCCTATCAAAAGATGAAGATGGAGATCAGAAATCCAACTGAAAAACAATATTCATATAAAGAGTAAACAAGAGCAACCAGCAAAAAAAGAAACACAGCAACAAAAATTTAAGCAGGAAACCAGGGGAACAAACAAACGAAAACATCCTGATCTATAAACCTTACAAATCAAAATGGTTCCCAAGGAGCATTTAAAATGCTTGTCATTTGGGGGCCATTTGAAATTCTATGGAGAGAAAGTTGCATAGCCTAAGTGCTACCAGTCTTATGCCCAAAACCACTATGGAGAGCTCCGGAATCTACAACAACCAGCCACAGAAATACACCACCTTCTCTGCCTCCCCCACTCTGCTGTTTTTTGTTTTCTTTTAATTTATGGAGAGCTTGGAGATGCTGGCCTGAAAAAGTGAAAAACAAAAACACACTCTCAGAGCTCCAAGGCACTTCCAGAACTTTGGGACATGGGGCAGTCTATGTTGTGGATCACTATGAATATTACTTTCAATGTGGCCCAGTGAAGCAGTACTATTTACCTTAAATTTGTGCCTTGTCTAAAGCTTTTGCACTGCCTCAGTAGCTATCATCCCTCCATGCCCTTTTGAGCAGAAGCTTTTTCAACACAGCAAATGGTGATGAATATTTAAAGATGATTTTTTTTTTAAAGAAAACTTTGGAAAATGTTTTGATATTTATATCCTACCCTTCAACACATTATCAGGACAGGTTACATAGTCAAGGAATTGAAAAGAAAGAAAAAACAATACACAGAACACATTCACAAATCAAATTTCCAAAAATTTGGGGAGAAATTAGGATGTGGAGTATTTTGGATGCATTCCTAAAGGGTCTTGCGTGTCCTCTCTGCCCCAGTCAGATATTTATTACAGGCAACTGACCAGTAATACAGAATCCAAACAGAAGAAGCCCGTCACACCTTTTTTCTTGATCAGAGCTTGTCAAGAAGTTTGTGGGTTCTCCTGTCTGTTGCTATGCAGCCTGCTTCCCTCAAAAGCTGCAGGGCATATCATTCATGATTGCTATGGGAGAGCAATTTTCACATAGCTTTGTGTGTGAAGGAGGTTACTGTCAATCTTCTTCAAGTTCTTCTTCTTCAACTTTTCCTGAGTTACTTTTTCCAATGCAGTCTTACTGTCTTTTGTGAATATTTGCTTATTTACACATTTATGGGCTCAGAAGGGACACATGAAAAACAACTGGCTGAATAGGTAGCTTGTTTGTTTCCAAACACAATTCAATCTATTGGTTATGACATTGAAAGACCTATAGGATTTGGGACTAGGATATCTAATAGGCCACCTTTTGCCACACAAACCTGCCCACCGAAGAGGTTGTCAGCACCGATCACACTCTAGACTCAAGATGGTGTGTTCAGGCAGCTTATAGCAAACCATGAGCTCCATCAGCCAGGGTAGCATTATTAGTAGGGTTGCCAGACTCAATAGAGGACAGGACTTCTGTGCCTTTAATTGCCCTGCTCTCTTTTGAGTCTGGAAACCTTAAAGAGAAACCAGCAGACCCTTTGTTTAATTTCCAAGCAAACGGTCTACTTGTTTCTCTTTAAGGTTTCCAGACTCAAAAGAGAGCAGGGCAATTAAAGGCACAGAAGTCCTGTCCACTATTGAGTCTGGCAACCATAATTATTAGAGATGGGGAGTGGGGAACAGAATATGGTATTTCCACTTCATCTACCTTCATCCATCACTGCTCTTAAGGTAAAGCCACAACAATAAGATCAAAAGGCTAGAATGCCTGGAGGATTAAGTTGGCTTGTCCTCTGAGGATTTTTACTAACATATATGGTTTTATAGAGCGCACAAAGCACTACACTTAACAATGCATGTGAAAATGTTGCACAGCCACACAATACTCACGACATAGAACACAACAAATTGCCCACAAAACTACAGTGTGTGGGGGGATGATAAATCAATCAATCAAATGCTCTCTTTGCTCATAAACCTCTACACTTAACTCTCTGAAATATAGCAGGCGTCATCCCCTGAGAATTGCCTGCAGTTTCCTTCGGGGGGGGGCATTTATTGATGTTCTCATTCTAGTCAATAAAGAAGCCATCCAAGTCTTCAGTAAATGAGGTCCCCTCAGTTCCAAGATGAAGCACAATGTCTGCCCAAGCCTCTGAGAGCAAGGTGACCCGGCTGTCCAAGTGAGTCAGGTTCCAAACCAATTTTCGTTTTTTATACAGCCCTAACCACCACTGGCTCATTTGAATTAGTCAGCTGCATAATGTAGGTTCCAAACATTACTTAAATAAACAAAGTTCACATTCCTCCAACAACTTAAACTCCCCTTTGCCCAAGAATAGCATTCTCTACTGCCTCTGAACAAAAACATCCAGAAAATCCCTTACCTTCTAATACCATTTTCATTGTATTGTTCACCTCAGCCAGGGTTGGGAAAAGGCCACAATCTCTGAAGAATTTAGGTAGCTCATTTCTATCCATCTCTTTCAAGCAGTCTCTCTTGCTAAACATCATTTCGTAAACTAGAAAGTAAAATAATGTATATGTACATTTTTATTAGGTGAGAACTTTAACAACTCTTGAATTTTCCGTATCATTTTAAATCAGATTTTTAAAAATAAAAAACACACCAAAAAACCCAGTATTTATGAGCAGTATTTTTCAAAATACTAAAGTTAACAGCATAGTTGCATTACCTTCTCAAATGCAAAACAAATTATACAAAGCAAAGAATGATGGTGATAAGGTGTCATCCACACATAGTATACAGTGGTACCTCGGTTTAAGATTGTACTTAACCTGAAGCGAACTTTCCCATTGAAAATAATGGAAAGTGGATTAATCTGTTCAAGACAGGTCCGCGGAGTACTTAAACTGAAAATACTCAAACAGAGGCGTACTTAAACTGAGGTATGACTGTACTGGGTGGAGTATACTGTGGGAAATGGTCTTTCAGGAGCTCTTGCAATTGCAGGTCTTAATCCTCCCATATACTATAACTCATTGGATAAATGGGAGCATGGAGGGAAGAGAACACTGGAGAGAGGGGAAATTCTCCTTTCTCATCTTTCATTGATTCCACTGCTGCTCCTATTCCCTACCAATGCACAAGAGAAGGAACACAGAAGTGCCTTGGAGGGCTGGGGTAGGGGTGGCTTTGGGGGGCCAGTAGGGTTGCCAGACTCAATAGTAGACAGGACTTCTGTGCCTTTAATTGCCCTGCTCTCTTTTGAGTCTGGAAACCTTAAAGAGAAACCAGCAGGCTGTTTGTTTAATTTCCAAGCAAAGGGTCTGCTGGTTTCTCTTTAAGGTTTCCAGACTCAAAAGAGAGCAGGGCAATTAAAGGCACAGAAGTCCTGTCCTCTATTGAGTCTGGCAACCCTAGGGGCCAGGGAAGTAGAAGAAGCAAGAAGGCGGGTGTAGGAGTTCTTCTCTATTGTTTAGAAGTGTTTGTTCCCTCAGGTTTTTATTATCTAACTCTGGAGCAGGGGAATTTGAGGTGGGGTTTTGGAACCCTGAAATGTCATATCCATGTCGGGCTCAGGTGAACTCCCACAATATCCCTAATTAAAAGGAATAGGAAAGCCTGCTTCTTCAGGACACTCCATGTGTTTGTCAGTGATGAACACAGATTCAAGAACAGGACGCATTTTTTATTTTATTTTATGGATCAGCTTTAGCTACCCAAAAAGATTTTCTAAAGCCGAGTGGTTCTTATTCAACAGCCGTAAGTGCTCAGAGCAAAATAAAATAAATGCATTCTGTTGTTATACAGGATTATATCCAGATGAGATATAGGCTCAATTATAGTGTTTATGAGAAGACGTTGGAAACTTAGGTCTGACGCCGTCTCCATACGTGAAATCAAACAATGTGATATCAAACTCTATTTCCACTCAGGCCAACAAGGTTGAATGTTAAGCTCATCAAAACTGAATGTATAAAATATGTACAATTTTTATTTCATCTCATCTCCAAACTCTGGTGCCTGGTAGACACCTTTGTGGAGTTTCAAAGCTTTCAGGACTTTTGAAATGGGACTAGAACTCATTTAATAAAACATATGGGACACCATGCATGAAAGTGTTGCATAGGAATGATATGACTACTGGGGGTGGAAGTGAATTGAGTCACCAAGGTCTGTTTCTGAGTGTCCATTTATTCTCACCATCAAGCAATAGAAGAACGAGCTGAAGGGGAAGAGCCAAAGTGCTCTTTTCTTGTGACTAGGGCACACAGCCGGTGGCCACCAAGATCTGCAGGTCCAATAAGAATATAACGAATTATATAACGGGACCTCTTGTTAATGCTGTTGATTATGAAGCCTGAGACAGTGTAATAAAAAAGTGTGTGCCTTGGTAAAGGAACAGTCTTTCTGGATATATTTTACATTTTTTTATCAGTGATGTGCTTGTTTTATATAAGTTTTAACAGTGGGTTTGTGATATTGCATCAAAAGGGGGGGATGCAGTACTTTTAAACTATTTGTGTTTTATAATGGGTAATACCAAACACTCAGGGAGTCCTGGACTTATCTCTCTGTGTCTAAATCTCAAGAGAGCAGAATTGAGTCTTCCCCCCTTGTTTCTCCAACAATCCCCTTTGAGTTTTAACGTTCCTGTTAGTAATCATTTTGCAGTATTTGATTCAGGTGCTACAGGGTTGGCAGTAGCTTCCGACCAAGCTGCCACACTTTCACCCGAGGCATTTAAAGCTGCTCCTGACTCGGATCATGTTGTCGTATATCCATACCTGAGGCAGCTAAATCTGCTACATCTAACCTAATTTCTAATAGTGAGGATGGGAACATTTTGGCTAAACTGTGTTACAGACTACAACCCTCTGGCCAGGTAGAGTGCCAGTCCACCTGCTCCTCATAATGTCACAACGCTGTCAGGCGTGGAATGTCCAGAGTGAGAAATCAACTCGTCATTGTCAAAAGTACACTTACAAGTCAGGGGGAGGCATGTCCATCAGTCCTAGATCTCTCAGATACTCCTAGGGGTACACCTGGTGAGGCAGTTGCCGCAACAGAGAGGCTCTGCTCCCAACCTTGGCTTGTTTATCATCCCTATCTGGGCTGCACACGAGGAGGTGAAAACTCTGCCTCTGTGTAACCTTCTGCTCCTCCCGCTTTAATCGCCTTATGGTCCAGGGAGACAGTGGAGCAGGAGAGGTGGGGGCAGCAGCCCTTGACTCTCCACCAGCCTGACCTATCTTTGCCTCCTTCACTCTCCAATCCAGCATCTTCTCCTGCCTCTGTCTTTTGTCTTCTGGCTGTTACAGGTTCCCCGCATTCACTGATCCCTTCCAAGTCAATCTCCAACCCTGCCTCTCCTAGTACCCACCCCTCAGTATCCATCCGGTCCCTGACAAATAATATTTCATGCCTTGTCAAACTATATATTTCTTGCTAAGGCAGAGGGTCTTCTCAGTGGTGGTGCCTACCCTGTGGAATGCCCTCCCACCAGATGTCAAGGAAATAAACTATCTGACTTTTAGAAGACATCTGAAGGCAGCCCTGTTTAGGGAAGTTTTTAATGTTTGGAGTTTTATTCTGTTTAATATTCTTGTGGGAGCCGCCCAGAGTGGCTGGGGAAACCCAGCCAGATGGAAGGGGTATGTAGGTAGGTATGTATGTATGTATGTATGTATGTATGAATGAATGAATGAATGAAATTATTATTATTATTATTATTATTATTATTATTATTATTACACCCACCCACATCAAGGACTAACCCAATCATTGGAACACACACACACACACACACACACACACACACACACACACACAATTCAGAAAATAGTATGAAAATTGCTGGGGTGCAGATTTCAGCCTAGCACTAGATCTCCTCGCTGTCACTAGATATATTCACTGTCAACATAGAATGGTATGATCGATGCTACTTCAGCTACTTTACTAGTTCTGCTGCTTAACTTCAAAGTAATACTTTATATTTATCTATTACCCCCTTTTTAACATTTAGCATCGCTAGTGTGATAGATGCTGCTATATCAAGCATAGACTGTTGCTTTGCCACATTGGCCATATGTTCACTCCATATTCTGTGCCGGAAAATGCCTGCCAAGCGCCTCGTTTTCCTTTGTAGACGGACCTGCCTGTTTCTCAAGCTATCTCACAGCGAATACTCAGATTGAGTGACTTGCCAATTTGCTCCATCGCTTTCCTATCGCTTGCCAGTTTGCTCCATCATTTCCTATCTTAGGGTCAATGTAAACATTACAGCCTCCTCGTGGAGACTGCCAAGAAGACCTTGGCAGCACTCCACACAGCGCACATCAGGTTTCAGCATTTGCTAATACATGTGTCTCCTCTGTCACATGTAGTTCCTGTGTGCCAGTGCCATTCCTGCCAAGGATATGCCACCCTGATACGCAAACGTGGCATGCCCTTGGCACTCAGTAAGTTGCTTTTACGTGCTGTGACCATCACCTTTCATGTGGAAAGACTTTACGGGCAGCTTCCATATGGGAGATATAACATTCAAATTGGAGCTGAGCTAGCACAGGACTACAGAAGACTGTAGTGAACCTAGGAATGCTACCAAACAGCAGTGCATAGTAATTTCCAGTGAAGAAGCTGAGGGCAAAGTGGATGCTGAATATTCCCTCTACCTGTCACTCCCTATCCCCTCCCTGAGTCCCTTTCCTGAAACTTCCCTCCAGCTGGACTCATTTCCCATTTTGGATACCAGACTGGAGTGGGACAAGCATATGGAGAAAGGAGGTGGGGAGGGGGGCAATAAAACAATGGACAGCATTTTCAGCAAAGCTCTTCCACCCTCTAATGGTAATCACTAAATCCACCCCGCCCTCTGTGCTTTATTGCTGTTTGGTGGTGAACTGCATTGGAAGATATAGGACTCCCACCATCCCATGCAGTTCTAACCAATGAACCCGACAGAACAACACACAGTTGTGCATCTCAGTGCTCAGTTAACCAGGAAGCTCCCGATTTGTCCATCTAGGCCAGTGCTGCCTAAATCAGGGGTAGCAACATGGTGTCCTACAGAAGTTGTTGGGACTCTCATCAACCCCAGCCAACATAGCCAGTGGTTGGGGATGGTGGGAGTTGTAGTCCAGCAACATTTGGAGGGTACCAGGTTGACTACACCAGTCTAAACTGGCCAGCAGGTGCTTCCCAGGGTCTCAGACTGGGCTTTCCCCCATCATCTGCTATCTTACCCTTTTAACAGGAAACTTGGGACAGTGTACCTGTGCTCTACCAGTGACCTATGGTACGGTACCTCCCCATAAGAGTCTCATAATGTTAATGCATAAGCCTGTATTTCATCTAGGGTGGAAAAATCTTTGAGACAATTCTGTAAGCTTTGGAAAGCACAAGAGATGGTTGCATATTCTGGAAATCTGAAATATTGAAATATAGGCAGCATTTTAAAAAGCAAGAGGTACTGCAATTTCAATAATGAAATATAACATTACATAACGTAACATGATATAATATAATAATATAGTATAACCAATACATACATCTTTTGTGGTCAAGATAGTCTTCTAGTTGATCAAATATTAGTGGTGTAGTTGGATCCAAGATTCCACATCGGCGTTTAATGCGAAACATCACTTTGCGATATTCCTTTACGACAGCTAGTAAATTTGGTCCATGGCTCCTAGCCTACAATTACACAAATATTTTGTTTTCATTTATTTATAAAGAAAAGGATTATAAATTATTAGTGTGCAAAGTAAGAAACTCTTAGAGGTGGTGAACAGAGACAAATCCCTTGCAAGTATGTACAGTGGTACCTCTGGTTACAAACTTAATTTGTTCCAGAGGTCCATTCTTAACCTGAAACCATTCTTAACCTGAGGTAGCACTTTAGCTAATAGGGCCTCCCACTGCCACTGCGCTGCCAGCGCGTGATTTCCGTTCTCATCCTGGGGCAAAGTTCTTAACCCGAGGTATTACTTCCAGGTTAGCCGAGTCTGTAACCTGAATTGTTTGAAACCCAAAGCATTTGTAACCTGAGGTACCACTGTACATCCACAATCATGGCACACACACATAATAAATGAATGTGATGAGGCAAGTATCAAAGTTTGTTCAAACTGTTGTAGAAGTTCTACAAAGCAAAAGTGAAAAAATAAAATGAGAAGCAACAGGTGTTAGTGTTTTGGTAGAAAAAATATTACCAATGTGCAAGAGCAGACACTGAGATACAGGAGAACACAAGGGAATATTATATGTATTTTATTTAGTTATAAAAGTATTTATATACTGCCCTCTCATAAAACTTCAAGACAATGTAAAGCAACATTAGAAAACTCTTCAAAAGGAATGCAGGTGGATTAAAAATTACCATTAACTGCAACCAGATGTGGGGTACTATACATTGACCCAGTTCTCATGTGATAGTAAGCCAAGCTACAATTAAGCATGAATGAGTAAGAATGGGGACACACAAATTGAAAAATCTTATCTGTCTTGCCTCTCCCCCAGCCTTGCTGCCATCACACTACCCAGAAGTCATGGTTTCGCTTAGAGTTATGTATGAACCTGGGTTTGTGACTTGTCTTCCCCAAACAAACAAGCCAAGAACACATAGTTTGTTTAGAGTGAGAGAAACTACGACCTTCGGTTCACACATACCATTGCTTATGTCTGGATAGCCTGGCAGCAGCAGGACTGGGGAAGAAGGAAGCATACGTGGTTTTCATTTTCTATAACTGCACACGTGATCATTCCACTAAGCCATACATATCATTATATGCAAACCATTATATACCTGTAAAGGTAAAGGGAACCCTGACTATTAGTTCCAGTCGCGGACGACTCTGGAGTTGTGGCGCTCATCTCGCTTTACTGGCCGAGGGAGCCAGCGTACAGCTTCCAGGTCATGTGGCCAGAATGACTAAGCCGCCTCTGGTGAAACCAGAGCAGCACACGGAAACGCCAATTACCTTCCTGCTGGAAGCACTTGATGTGCTTTCAAACTGCTAGGTTGGCCGGAGCAGGGACCGAGCAACGAGAGCTCACCCCATCGCGGGGATTCAAACTGCCGACCTTCTGATTGGCAAGCCCTAGGCTCTGTGGTTTAGACCTCAGCACTATCCACATCCCTATATACCTGTACCAATTACAGGTAGGTAGCCGTGTTGGTCTGAGTCGAAGCAAAATAAAAAAATTCCTTCAGTAGCACCTTAAAGACCAACTAAGTTTTTATTTGGGTATACCAAAACTTGATACCAAAATAAAAACTTAGTTGGTCTTTAAGGTGCTACTGAAGGAAAAAAATTTATTTACCTGTACCAATGTTTAAATAAAGGGCAAAGCCTGTGAGCCTTCAGTATATTTAACTGAGATTGTGGCTCCAGGCAGTACAGTACAGTGGTACCTCGGTTTAGGAACATAATTGGTTCCGGAAGTCTGTTCATAAACTGAAGCGTTCATAAACTGAAGCGAACTTTCCCATTGAAAGTAATGGAAAGTGGATTAATCTGTTCCAGACGGTCCACAGAGTACTTAAACTGAAGCGTTCATAAACTGAAGCGAACTTTCCCATTGAAAGTAATGGAAAGTGGATTGATCCGTTCCAGATGGGTCCGCGGAGTACTCAACCTGAAGCGTACTTAACCCGAAGCATGGGTGTAATTGGTTCCGGAAGTCTGTTCATAAACTGAAGCGTTCATAAACTGAAGTGAACTTTCCCATTGAAAGTAACGGAAAGTGAATTAATCCGTTCCAGATGGGTCCGTGGCGTTCACAAACTGAAAATTCGTAAACCAAGGTGTTCATAAACTGAGGTTCCACTGTATACATTAAGCTACATAGAAAGCTGCCTTATACTACATCAAGAGAGAGATCTACCACTCAACAAATCAGATTCCTGCCTATCAAATTGCTGGAATGATATAAGGGCCCCAGTCCAGGACATTTTGCCCCTAGTGGCAAAACAAAAATGTTGCCTCCTGCCACCTCCACCCCTGCTGTGCACCAGCCACACCACATCTGCCCAGGTGCCCACTGCCACCCACCACTTCTGGGGGGTGGGCATTTAGGCACAGGCAGCACTTGGAAGAGAAGGCCAAGAAGCACAGGGCACAGTCCACAGATCCAGAGCCTCCCACACCAAGGCAACTGCCTTGCCTTGCCTTGCCTTTTGCCTTGTCTCGTGGCAGTCCCAGCTCCAGATAGTATTAATGCATAAAAATCATCATGGTCAGCTGATCTACCTAATGCAAAGGGTTCATAGTTAAGCCTAACCATAGCAATCCTAGCCATGGCATGTTACCTAGCTTCCGAGATTACAATACCTTCAGCTTTAATCTGTGCATTTTGCAACGAACAAGCCATCCTCTGATTGTTTTCTGAATAATAATGGCAGATGAAATATATTTATCCTTGTTTTGTCTTCTTCGGAGGTGTTTGAAAGCTTCAAAGATATCCAAGTGTGGCCCAATCCTTTTGACTTTCTCGTGAACTATACTGAGCGTACGCCTTCTCCTACTAAATATTTTGTTAAAAAACAGAGAAAAAAGTTTAACATGTATGGAAACAAGGATGAATTTAAATGTTAACAAAATATACATTTCCACTGAAATATAGAAAACCACCAGTAAGCCTTGCAAAGCTGCAATTTATACCCATTTCCTCTGAATCAATCTTTTTAAAGTTGAGACTCTGAAACAGCCCCAACATTCACCAAATTTATGTGACTAATTTGAATAAAAGGATCATCCTTAAATCTATTTTATTTTTCATGCCTTGCTTCACACAAACCCTTTTAGTGACTGCATCATACATACATACATACATACATACATACATACACATGTGTTGAAAGTAGTAAACTGAATATTCAGGAGATCAACAGGGTAATAGTTTTTTAAATCAGTTTTACACCACTCTTCAACCAAAATAGGTTCCCAGAGCAACTTATAGTGATCATAAATGTCAGCCCACAGACTTCCTCTGTACAACTCAGTTAGTGCTCAGTCATTGTTGTTTTTAATAACTTTTTATTAGGTATTTTAATAAGCATACTGTAATGCAAAGACTGGTCCTGCCTCACACCTCAAGTGTTTCTCCCAGGATAGAATGTGTCCTTATACTCTGATAATGCCTCTTGCCTGGAAGGAGGATGGGGAAGGGTGAGGACAGAAACCAGCTTCCTGTTCAAATGCACATTTGTTGTTCTGCCAACTTTTGCCTCTGGCCCTCCCCACCATCGGCATGTGGCCCTCAAATGGTGGCCCTTGCCCTTACTATACAGTAGTCCTTCAACTGGCAGATCTTCACTACTGGATTGTGCCTTAATGAAGAAAAGCCGAAACAAATTAGAATTCTAAATTCATCAGGTTTAAATGAAGCCCATTGTGATTTTTTAAGGCATAATATTTGAAATGACTTTTTTTTATTTTAAAAAATAAACTACTTTCATCTACATTGATATATATATTACTTAAATTATACATTTTGGTTCAGCTATTGCCACTAATTAGTTTTGGCTGATAGTGAAGTATTTTGTATGCCCCATTTATAAAAGCTGTTTACCCATCTGTTAATAGGTTGGAAGTGATTAAGGGACATTTATTTTGGCTGTTGTAAAGGCCAAATAGATTTTGAGCTGAAAATATGTGACTAAACCAGCTGGAGGGGTTGCCAAGTTCAAAATCAGATGTCTGCCTCCTCCCTCTCCAATCACCTACCAACCCACATTCTCTCAAAGCAAATATTCTGCCTCCTTTAACAGGCCCAGCCTTCCTGTTTTGTCCAAATGTAATTTCTAGTGTAATTGCAATTTGCTTTGAGTTGGCTGGTGTCCTGTTAAACTGAGCCAAGAGGCTGCCACTTGCTGCACAGTGACCTTGAAGCAGAACTTCTGCTACATTCACTGAAATTGTGAGGACCTTCCGTCACATATGGGTTGTAGGCCTACTGGGTACAGTTGCATTGATTTATTTTTTTGAAGATGGCATTCATCTTTTGGTGGTCTTTTCTTCTAAAATGGAATAGTTAGAGGGTTATACAAAGAATGCAAGGTTTAAAAACAAACCAAAGCATAAAGAACATACCTAAAAGCGATATGAAGAGAAAAGTTTGAACATAATGTTATAGAGAAAGAACACAGCAAGGACTCTGCTGCTGCATCAGGCCAGATGTCTATCTAGTTCAACATTCTGTTCTCACAGTGGTCATCAAGACAGCACACTCCCCACCTACAAATTCCAGCAACAGGCCTACTGCCTCCTAACAGCTCATAGATTCATAGAACTGTACAGTTGGAAGGGACCACAAAGGTTATCTAGTCTAACCCCCTACAATGCAGGAATCTTTCACCCAACATGGGGCTCGAACACATGACCCTGAGATTAAGAGTCCCATGTTCTGCCGATTGAGTTGCCATCTACTGTACTTTTAGACAAAACAGACAGATTTGGCTTAGACATGCTCATTTTTAGCTGTGAATTGATTGTTTCATATTACTACACACATATTACTTTCATTAAATGATTGGTTTGTTTAAAATATTTATAACCTGTTATTCTTGTTCAAAATGGTATCCCACAGAAGTTCACAACATAAATGCTTAAACCAGAAACATCATATAGCAGGATAGAATTGCCTCCTATATTCTGAACATAAGAGAGGAAGCTCAAAAGGAAAAACAAGAAATTGTCACTTTTCCTCAAATGATTTGTTGTTATCATCATCGTTTACATGTTTAAACCCTTTTATCCCAAGGGATTGTAAGCAATATACAAATATTCCAATCAAATGCAAGATACCAGAACATAAATGTTAAAACCATAAAACCAATAACCATCGCAAGTTTGTTCAGTAGAACACAGTGGGATTTACTTTTGAGTTTACATGCACAGGATTGAACTGCACATTTCTTCCCGTCCCACAGATACATGCACTCTCAATAGCCGCATTGCTTTGCAACAGGTGTGGGAAACCTTTGACCCTCCAGATGTTGCTGATCTACGATTTCCATCAGTCCCAGTAAGCAGTGTTCATGGCCGGAGATGATGGAAGCTGCAGTTCAGTATCACTGGGTTCTCCACAGGTTCTCCACAGCTGCTTTACAATTAACTCTTCTTCTTTTTTCAATTTAAGCATGGAAAAATGATAGCATAAAGGGAGGTTGATTGGCTGTTTTTTCTTATTTCTATACTACATCTCCCTCTTTTTTCTACACCCTACTACACCATTCTCTCTCTTCCAACTAATCCACTCACTCTTTTGGAGCGGGACTAAACAGATAAGAAGAATGGAAGGGGAGAAAAAGTGGTTATGCGGGACTCCAAGAATATACAAAACACTGCCAGCCAACAGAGTATGACATCATACACATTCATTATATAGTTCCAAAACCTTTCTTAAGTATTTAAGTGGTAGATTGAATTTATGCCACATAAGACAATTTGGATGTATTAAATCACTGGCGGCCTACCTTTCGTGCCAAGTGTGTGTCACAAGTCAGGTTCAAAGTATGAGTTAGTGCCACTGCAATATGTGTGGAGTACCTGTGCAGCTTCCCTGCCTCATCCCAAGGTTATAGTGTCCCTTGTGTGACGTTGTCTTACCCAGTAACCTGGAGAAATAGGCAGCAGTGGAGAGCAGGCAGGCTGCACAGGCCTAGCTCTCCTATCATAAGGCTTGCGACTCTTTCTGTCGCTGTCCAGTAGCCATGTTTTCACATCGCAATAAGCCAGGATTCCTGGATTTCTTGGACTTAGTGTGAATGAGCATCTTCCTTTCATGTGCACAGGTAAACCCAAATGAGGCTAGCTCATTGTGGCATGAAAAGCCAAGATCTTGTCCCAGTTGCTCTCAAGCAAGTCAGAATTCATAAGCCAACTTCAAATCCTGATTTGCACTCCTGGTTTGCTTAAGAGTAGCAAACTTAGATCTCAAGCTAAGCTAACTATATAACTGGTTTGTTTTGCAAAAAAGGGGTGAGTGAATGGATTGTATGTGCCAGCATATTGTTCATCCACAATAAACCAGTAATTTCAATTTACTGCGAAGCGTGGACATGGATCTGGCCAATAGGCAATCTAGTCCAGCATCCTGTTCTCATAGTAGCCAACCAGATGTATGTGAAAAGCTCACAACAGCAGAACCTAACTGAGCACAACCACACTTTCCCACTTTTGAATCCCAGCAACCTGCAGTCAGAGCTTCTTGTGCAATTTTCTGGACCCTATACAAAGCATTAACCATCCATACATTTCCCGCTCTTTATTCAGCAACATCTCTTAGTGTAAGATCTTATAGAGCAGGTTGCCCAGATGTGAAGCTATGAGGAGGCAGACAAATGGCAAATAATATTTTGCGCTGAGATTTCAAGTGTTCTATCGGTGCTGAAAGACGGTTCGTGAATGCCCGATATTTTTATGTCACCTACAATTTTAACCTTAAAAATTAAAAGAAACCCATCAAAGGTTCGTCACTTTCTTGGTACCATTTTACTGGAAGTTCTGTCAGCCTACTAACTTTAGTGATTCAGCATCTTTGAACTTCAGCAGATGAAAGGATTATCGCTGAAAGCATATTAATCTTCTGAGGATTAGCAGCAAACTGTTGGAGGACTTGAACACAGAATAAATGGTTTATTTATAAACTGCAATAGGGTAGCAAAAAAATTCATACAATTTGTGCCGAACAAGAATGCAACATTTGGAGCACCAAAGCTGAAAGAGACAGAAACCAACATATGAACAATGTGTGTGAGCTATACCATATATATTTATGCTGGACCCACGCAGCCCAGCCCTTTTATGAGAGGATGATATGGCTTTCCAGACTGTCGTGGGGCCCAACTTTAAGGCTTCTACCTCCCTTTGTCTCACTCTCTCCTGCTTCCTGCAATTGTGAAAGTGGGGCTCTTTTATTTATCTGCTTTGAATAGTAGCTTCACAATTTCATTAAGAACAGGGATTCAAGAAGTAACTGTTGAAATAAAGAATCGATCCAAATGTGGTTTAGGGGAAGGAACTGAGTACAAAAGGTACGTAGCTCTCTTGGGGCTAGCAGCTAAAAATACAGAAACCAAGATGATGCCACACAAATGAAAATATCAAGGATCCACTCCAGGGTGGAATCTACACTCATATTTTTAAAATGCTGTGAAAATGCTTTAAAAAAAAGTTTTGAAAAATACATTGAATTTGGCATAGCTCACTGTCACCATCTAGTGTCACACTTCTATATTGCACTTTACAACACATTTAAAAAGTTTTATTTACAGCTGTATAGCTGAGTCCCAGATCTTTCAGGAAACTTGCAATTTTGTGATAGAAAAGGGGGTTACATAATTCCAGTAAAGCTAAAGGGTAAAGGATGTCTGGACGGTTAAGTCCAGTCAAAGGCGACTATGGGGTTACGGTGCTGATCTCGCTTTCAGGCCAAGGGAACTGGCATTTGTCCACAGACAGCTTTCTGGGTCATGTGGCCAGCATGACTAAACCACTTCTGGCACAACGGAACCCGTGAAGGAAACCAGAACATACGGAAATGCTGTTTACCTTCCCGCCACAGTAGTACCTTATTTATCTATCTTGCACTGGCATGCTGAATAATGATGATGTTGTGTAGAAGCATACCCAAAAAAATTGATGGGGTGGGCAATAACTAAACCACAATAGATGGTAAGTTCAAAAAGCCCCCTTACCACATTAATGTTGAGGGACGTTATGTAATAATAGTATATTCCAATACAGTAATCTGTTTTCCTCTTGTGCCATGTGTTTTTTTGGCTGGAGAGTGGAATAAAAATTCTTCAAACAGATAAATGACAGAATGAACTAAGAGATGGCTTTTGTTTAGCCAGAGTTCCCTGTGAAGATGCATTAATATCAGACTCCATATCTTATGGGATTGAATGATCACATTAACCATTCTTTTCAAAGGTTAAATCATTGTGACACTTGAGTAAAACTAAGCTCAGGAGATTTTTAATCTTAGTTTAAGAACTTTTTGGAGAGGAATTTATTATCATAGACATTCCATTACTTAGCTTTAAGGGTTACAAATACAGACACACATAACAATACAAAAAGATCACTAACAGAATAAAGAATAGTTACAGGTAGGTAGCCTGTAATTTTAAAGAAAATAACAGAACCCTACTAGTCATCACATACAGCCCCCAAGTTAAAACAGTACAACACATCATCAGAGATCTACAGCCTCTCCTGGACAATGACAGCTCCTTTTCTCAAGCTCTGGGAGGAAGACCTTTCATTGCCTACAGACAGCCACCCAATCTTAAACAACTCCTCACCCACAATAATACAACCACCAGACTTAACATGGACACTGGTACCAGAGCCTGCAATAATCCCAGATGCCAACTTTGCTGCCACATACACCTGGACAACATCATTACTGGCCCCAACAACATCCAACATACCATCTCAGGACTATTTAATTGCTCATCTTCTAACATTGTGTATGACATCAAATGCCAACAGTGCCCTTCAGCTCTCTATATTGGACAAACAGGCCAAACCCTACGCCAAAGGATAAATGGACATAAATCTGACATCAGGAACCAGAAGACAGAGAAACCAGTAGGAGAACACTTCAATCTCCCAGGACATTCTATACATATACAAGATCTCAAAGCAGCTGTTTTATTACAGAGAAATTTCAAGAACAGACTGGAAAGAGAAGTTGCTGAATTGGAACTCATTACTAAGCTTAAAACCATGGAGCCACCTGGGATGAATAAAGACATCGGATTCTTATCTCATTATGCATGATCAAGCTTTCTTTAGCGCCTCAGCCCTTGCTTTTTTCCCCCAGGACTAATTGCAGTCAGCAGTCGTTAACAGCCATCAGCCCATCAGCCATTCCCACCCACCCCCACCACCCTCTGTATATATATAAGGGTCTGACACTTCTGTTTCAAGTGTATCTGAAGAAGTGTGCATGCACACGATAGCTCATACCAAAATAAAAACTTAGTTGGTCTTTAAGGTGCTACTGAAAGAATTTTTTTAGAATAAAGAATCTAACTTATTACGGTTTCTACTATGTCATGCTTGTGGGACAACTAAGTCACTAGTTATTATATCAGATGTAAATTATGTATCACATATATATCATAATCAGAAAAAATACAGTACTTTTTTGGAATTAGATCAGATATTTTAAGGGCCTCCGCACAAGAAATGAACAGAAACCATGGTGCAATATACTGTATTTGCACAATGATAGATCTGACCATATAAACCAGGGGTGGGAAGCTTGTATCCCTTCACATTTCTTTGGACTTCAACTCACATGAGCCCCAGACAACATGGTCAGGGATGGTGGGAGGTACAGAGCACCCACATCTGTAGAGGCAAGATTTCCCTGTCTTTGATACAAATAAATATTTCAGTAAATGGGGTTTCAAGACAAACTAATTAAGGAAGGCATATACCCGGTAATTGAAAATGCAAAGCTTGAAGCTTATGTATGTCAAACTGATATAAAATAGGCTTAGGCACATTAGGGGGAAATGCATTTTCTTCTGGTTTCATTTGTTACATTTTGTAGTGCGCTCCTGAACAGCAGCTGAATTTAAGAATACTAAACAGGAACATTAAAGGATCATTCCCACTTTTCTGATAAACCTTGTGTCAGAAGGTTGGGTGAAAAACATGACATTTAGATTCTTTTAACACAACCAGCTTGCAAAATGTTAATGGCATGACACAGCAGAGGATAGTACCAACCACTAATAATGTCTGTCTCTGTTTTAGTTACAGGTAGGTAGCTGTGTTGGTCTGCCGTAGTCACACACACACACACAAAATTCCTTCCAGTAGCACCTTGGAGACCAACTAAGTTTGTTATAGGGACGCGGGTGGTGCTGTGGGTTAAACCACAGAGCCTAGGGCTTGCTGATCAGAAGGTTGGCGGTTCGAATCCCTGCAACGGGGTGAGCTCCCGTTGCTCGGTCCCTGCTCCTGCCAACTTAGCAGTTCGAAACCACGTCAAGTGCAAGTAGATAAATAAGTACCGCTCCAGCGGGAAGGTAAACAGCATTTCCATGCGCTGCTCTGGCTCGCCAGAAGCAGCTTAGTCATGCTGGCCACATGACCCGGAAGCTGTACGCCAGCTCCCTCAGCCAATAAAGTGAGATGAGCGCCACAACCCCAGAGTCGTCCACGACTGGACCTAATGGTCAGGGGTCCCTTTAACCTTTACATTTAAGTTTGTTATTGGTATGAGCTTTCGTGTGCATGCACACTTTGAAGTGTTTGTGCACACGAAAGTTCACACCAATAACAAACTTAGTTGGTCTCTAAGGTGCTACTGGAAGGAATTTTTTTATTTTGTTTTGTCTCTGTTTTAGTGCAAAGTAATGGCATAGCCCAATCCAGCCCAATCCTTGTCCACTAATGAGCTACTGCCCAGCTCCCCATATGGTATGCATGCCCTTCACAGACAATTGGGAAGGGGGGAATAATCTCATTCCAGAGTGGAGTTCTGCACACCATCCCAGTGGTCCCATGAATTTATTGGATTTGTTTTTTTATTTGGTTTTACCCTTTAGATAGATTGACTCTATAGGAGCCTTCTGGTCACAGGAACCAGGAGGCATCTGTATAAATTCCTTCCTTTATTCTCCCAAACCCAGTTGGGAACCGTAATTCATCAAGGTTGCTATTCCCCTCACAGAACTACAATGCCCAGAGTGGATTAACAATCAATTTCTCTTCCAAGGGAACTCTGGGAATTCTGAGGGGAATAGGTTTCTCCTAACAACTCTCAGGACCCCTAAGAAACTACAGTCCCCAGGATTCTCTGGGGGAAGCCATGATGGTTTAAAGTGGTGTGATACTGATTTAAAAGTATAGTGCAGATGAGCCCTCAGTTTAAAGAGGTATTAGAGCGGCGGCAGCTCCCAGGCACTCTCCCGGTGGTTCACTCCGAGAAAGGAGTTCCCCTTTGCCATTTCTCAGTGTAAAGGGCTTAGGGTAGGAGGGGAGTCATAGAGGCTGCCACTATGGCAAAATAAACGTAAAGAGGGGTAGAAAGAAAAAGGAGGCATGGAGTCATAGAAGGAATAGGACGTGGGGGAGGGGGGAGGGGCAGAATCTCTTGCCCCAGCCCTTGATGCAATTCTCACCATTTCACGTTATGACTCATTTGGTCTTCAAGCACTCCACATATTCAGAGGCTTGGGTAGCAAGCCTTTCTGCTAGGAAGTGCAGAGGGGCATGTAGCCTGGTCCTCCAGCACAGCTTCTGTTTGCATGTTTGATGCTGCCAATACTTAGCAGCACTGTGTAACAACCCTAGGATCCACTTACCAGTGCAGAACCTCTATATCCTGCAGAGTGGAGTTGAAGTGTGCCTTAAATCATTACCAAAAATAATTTGAACCTATTCCTTTCTTTTGCTTTTGGAAATTTAAGATACCTGACATTTAAAACACACACACGGCAAACAATCCAATCGCAAACTAGGTTGTGTCCTGTTTCAGAAAAATAATTGAAAGCACCTGTAAGATTTCTTTGAAGTCTTCCGCTCTTCGCAGCATATTTTCACTTTAGTTTCTCGATGGCGCCGCTATGAAGAAAAGGACCGATTAACAGAATAGTTCAGGAGACATGCATGATTATTCACTGTGACAGATCTTTCATGGAACAAAATGGTCACAAAGGAAGGGGTACCCTTCAAATGTATGTGAGGCAGCTACCTAACCACACATAAATAAATATTATTTTAAAGCATGGCTAATGCTGGGTGAAGGGAATGGTGTCAGAATGAGATCAACATGACAAGGATGTAGTAGCAATTGCAGTACTCACTTCCCTGTTCATGCAGGAAGAGGAAGTTCTATAAGAATGGAAGAAAGATGTCATGTAGAAGAGGAAGCAGATGGCAAGAACTGGTGAATGGGGCAATTGCCCCATTCACCAATTGCCTGGCTTTTAATTATATTTGTTTGTCAGGTCTAGGGATGCAATCTGATTCTTGGTACCAGTTCTGATTACAATTATACAGACTCATCACCTGTACTGTTCGGTCCTTCAGTTGTTGTTGTTGTTGTTGTTGTTGTTAAAAAAATCATTATTGTTTACATTTTTAATGATGATTTCTGGGTTGGCTCAAACTCAGTGAGCTGGTAATTGCCCACTGAAGTATGCACATTGCCTCAGGAGTACCGTGTGTTCAACATAGCTGCCAAGTTCTCCCTTTTTTTAAGGGAAATTCCATTATGCTGAATAAGCTTCCTCGCGAGAAAAGGGAAAACTTGGCAGCTATGGTGTTCAAGTGATGAGGAGGAGGTCCCTCTCTCTCTCTCTCTCTCTCTCTCTCTCTCACACACACACACACACACACACACACACACGTTACTGTTTTTTTGACATTTTTTATTGTCAGCTAGCTAGCATATTAACAACATACTGCCAAGCAAATGAGTGACCCGTTTCAATGTTTGTAGGTTTGGATTTTGCAAAGGGAAAAATCCCACCCACATCACACACCACCCTCCCACTGCAAAGAGATTGACTCCTCCTTGAGAAAGACACCTGATGTATTCTGAGCTGAGCCTAGGTCACATTAGTTCTAATCACATTTGTGTATTTTCACACATTCATTCATCATCAATATTTTAGAATACAGGCGTTTTTCCTCTTGCTAATATAACATGCTCAATCATAATGGAACTTCTTATAAACATTGCAATAAACAATGTAATTAATCTAATTAGAAAATATATGCATCAAACTCACATTTTAACACTCACAACAAGCAAGTAAAGTCCATTTTTGCTACATTAATAAATATGATAGATTTGCATTAAGGTGCATATCAGTGGCTGTGCTTTCTGTGTCCATTCGGCTAAGAGGGGTGGGTGGTATGTGAGAAAGGTTAACAATAAAATTAAGAGACTTGAAGCGCCTGATTAGGCCCACAAGCCAGGGGTTTTCCACCACTGTTGTACAGCATTGAATTTGCAATGAAATATCTTTGGGATGGCCAGGTTGAGGGCATAAAAAGACTACCGTGAAGAAGAAGAAAACTGTTTATCATTGTAAGAAAAATAGGACAAACTGAAAGCAATATTTATTCAGGCCCCACCCTTCTAATAATTGCTAGTTTAGAGAATGATCCCAGTGTATTCCCCTTTACAATAAATCCCTTTAAATGAAGGGATCCCTTCTGTAAATGAAGCTATATACGATGCTTCAGTAAATAAACCTCAGTGAATAGCCTTTCACAGCTGAATGATTAGGTTCTATTTCCACAAATTCAGCTACAGAGATAACAGCCTCAGAGAGATAACATGTTAAATGCTCAGTAGCAAAGTTCAATAAATGAATTGGCTTTGTTTCTATGTGAGATATGCTGTTATCTCTTAAAGTGTGTTTGTTTAAATAATTACTTAAGGACTCAGAAGTTAACTACTCTAAATGAGGTGCTTCTCTCAAATTAAACAGCACAGTGCTAGCAATTTGCTTCTCTAATTATTATTATTCCTTTAATTGAAGGAATATAGTACTGTATTCTGATTTTCCTCCAGTGGAGTGGTGTGCCCCTTAACTAGTGTTATCATTGATATAACTGCTCTGATATTCTGAAGATATCATCTCATTCATTGTGGAACTGGTAAATTCAGCATCACATAAGATAGGGAACTTAAGTATATTGTACCTAACGCAGGGCATCTTGAAGAACAAGGTTCATATTCAGTGACCAAAAACCTGCCAGTTTAAAGACCAAAGCTAAGGCTCTCGTGTTGGCTCAAGCTCTACAAGCCAGGTGAATGCCTTAATAGACATGTCCCGTAATTAGGAACGATGCTGTGCAAATGTCACAAACTGTACTTACAATTTACACTCCACACATCCACTTCCCCTTAGTCTTTCAGGCCCAAATACAGACTGGGAGGAAGATGTGCCTGGGAACACCAAAGATGTCTCACACTGTGGTCCTTATGAAGCAGCTGGCCCTTACTGTACTGCAAGAGAATTCTTCCCTTATATGAGTTGGCTTATGCTTGTTTGTTGGATCGGGGTTAGTGTGACACAGTGTGTGCAAGGGGGCTTTCAGCACAGGGTGGAGTGTGTAGAGGTGTTCAGTGAGGGACTGTATATATAGGAGAGGGTTGGTGCATGAGGGGAGATTGTGTTTATAAGTAAAATTGTAGTGAAGGCTTCAGTGTAGAGTTGGATGTTTGATTGTGAAGTTTCATGGCGTAGCAGGAGTGGGGGGGGGGGTTGCACCACAGGGAGGAAGAGGGCAGCTATCCAGAACAGAACTGTGGCATAGGGTGAGGGAGTTAAATCTCCACCCCACATAATTTTCTCTGTGAAAATCTCCACCTTTGCTCTGTTTTTTATTTCCCCCTTTAGGAAAAATATACATGCGCGCACACTATGCACATCAAGTATGGCCTGAGGTTTGAAAACATACAGCTAAAGCTCAAGAGGTTCACACATATGAACTCCTCTGTTCTTTAATATGAACTCTGAAGACTGAAGATTGCTCTCCACAAGCATACACAGATCAAGACCACTCAATAAACTTCTGTTCTTTATAATCCTGCTCCATAGTGTTATAGCATACTTCCTAAATTCCATGGGATGCTTCAGAAGCTGGGGGGTAATCCAACTATGACTTACCTTCTTTTGCCTTTGCCTTTTCGTTATTGCAATCAATCTTTCTTGATGCTCCTTATTGGTGAGCGTTGAGTATGGAGGCATAGTATCTGATAATATTACCCCTCTCCAGTCTTGGTATGTTCTTCCTATTGGGAAGATCACTGAAATTTACATCAATGCCATAATAATCAAGACAACACAACTTAGTAGCAAGACGTGTGGGCAAAACCACCGCCAAATGATGCAAACTGAGTAAAAGCATAACTAGTCTTTTATTTTTAAAATATGTCCAGTCTTTCTGTCTGATGCTATAAGGTGGAGAATCTGTGGAAGATGAGCCACATGCCTCTGCCAGAGCTCTGAAAGAGGTCAATTTTCAGCAGGTGCCATTTTTCCCATTATAGTTTTCATCGCAACACACCTGTGGATATTCTGTGACCTTCAGAGCTTCTAAAACAGACAGTTGATCCTTTGGAATACATTTCTTCTGCCAGTGTGACACAACCCCCCACGCCCACCCCACAAAAAAGCACGTCCATATTTCCATCTTTATGCACCTCATCTGTTCTTTCCTGGGTGCTGAAGGCAAAATTGTTAAACCAACCCTAGGAATCCAACATCTATAAAACTGGCAAGTAAAAGGCAGTAGAGGCAGCATAAGTTATGGCTATACCTTCAGAAATGCTGAGCCCAGAAGCGTGAGAATGGCCAGTCAGCTGACCCAGGTTTCAATAGAATTAAGCACCAATTAGAACCATTACTGGGAAAGACATCAGGTCCTATTCAAATGTTTTGTTATCCTAACATGACCTGACCATGCCACCACATAGCCTCCAAGTGTCCCGATTTCCCAGAGATAGTCCCGGAATTATGAAAATCGTTCCAGCATATGATCTGATCCTGGAATGTCCCTATTCCCCCCCATCAGTGCTGCCACCATCAAGCTCAGGGGGAAAGATGATGTAAGGGGGAGGGCTTGTAAGTGGGAGGGCTTATAGAACCCCCCCCTTTCATCCGAAGCAGCCCATCTCCAAGCAGTCATGAAAGCGAAGGGATGGATGAGGAAAGTCAGGAGACGGAAAGGGAGTGCCAGACCTCTGGCAACATTCAGGAGCCCCTGCTCCACAGGCAGGAAGAGAGGGAGAGGGAAAGAGAGGAGAGGACACAGGCAGAACACAGACCCTCCCCACCCCCACCCCCCACCCCCACCCCGACTGCGGAATTGAGGAGGAGGAGAAAGGGGAGGAGATTCACTGTCCCGAGGCTTTTGCATAGCTGCCAAGTTTTCCCTTTTATCGTGAGGAAGCCTATTCAGCATAAGGGAATTTCCCTTTAAAAAAGGGAGAACTTGGCAGCTATGGGCTTTTATGTTGGTCCAAATCGCGGAAGGGGGCAGTGCCGGATTCTTATTCGGAATGAGGAGACATGAAACCTACCGCTCACTACACTGTAAATAATGTGCACTAATAAAGACTTTTGAAAGACAAGCATGTGGAAGGTCGTTACTCAGGAGTAGTCACAATAATCCCTGACAGATGAGCTAACGCTTATCCCAAGCAGTGGTGCTGGTGACAGACTTGGCGGCAGCTGCAAGGGAGAATCCTGTTGCCTCTCCATGGCCTTTCCTTTTGCGGCGCAAACAGAGTCTTGATTTAAAAAAGAAAAAAATGCTATGTGTGTCTATGTCTAATAATGCCCCTTTCTACAATGCTGTGTGTTTTTCTTTTTGTAAATCTACCAAAGAATAAAATAAAACCGGGATTGAGGGGTTTTCACAGGGTGGTGGAGGGTGCGTGTGCTGTGTCCCGTTGGTGTAGTGGTGGTGGACCCAGGAGCCAAAGATGGCCAACTCTCTCTGTGTAGCTTTTAGGGCTCTCATCAACTATGCTCACCAGACCTGCTTTGGCCCCCTCTTTGAGTGTCTTTGAGTGTGTCCTTGAACTCTGGTAGTACTTCTTGCTTGCCCAGGTGGAGAAAACAGAAAGCTGTTTATGTGTAAACTGTTGTAAAATTAGGATTTGCTGCTATACCCATCTTTGCCTCTGGCTTCACCTGCCCTTGGCACAAGGCTCCCAAAAGCTTGCCCAGAAGGGAAGGTATACACTGATCTGAAAATGGCTCCCCCACACCTGCTTTACCAAAATCAGAAATTATAGGGTTGTAGCAGGCTGGACCATAAAGAAGGCTGATCGTCGAAGAATTGATGCTTTTGAATTATGGTGCTGGAGGAGACTCTTGAGAGTCCCATGGACTGCTAGAAGATCAAACCTATCCATTCTTAAGGAAATCAGCCCTGAGTGCTCCCTGGAAGGACAGATCGTGAAGCTGAGGCTCCAATACTTTGGCCACCTCATGAGAAGAGAAGAATCCTTGGAAAAGACCCTGATGTTGGGAAAGATTGAGGGCACTAGGAGAAGGGGACGACAGAGGACAAGATGGTTGGACAGTGTTCTCGAAGCTACGAACATGAGTTTGACCAAACTGCGGGAGGCAGTGCAAGACAGGAGTGCCTGGCGTGCTATGGTCCATGGGGTCACGAAGAGTCGGACACGACTAAACGACTAAACAACAAAATATGCTTTAGTATGTCAAAGCAACAACACAAGTGTCATTTTCTTGTGATGTTGTTAAAAGGGTAAATACTAGATCCTTATCTTGTCACTGCCGGTCAAAAGCTCAACTGCAATCATTCCATACTTGTCTAATTCCCTTCCCCTAGTTAAACGCTTGCATGGTTATAGCAGTAATCTAATCCTTCAGAGTGTTACATCCGGCAAAGCAATAAAGAACTGGGAAGAAGCAGCCGATTTCAGCAGCACTATTCCTCGGTGACCATTTAATTCAAAATTTGTGTTATCTTTCCATAAACTCTCACAATAGTTTAATACCTTTTTAATTGGACATTTAGCTTTAATCTTTAGGCACTTACAAACAATTAAGTGCTGGAAGATAGAATTAGCAGCTACCAGTTTATCTGTATAATTAGAAAAATGAGGAGGGAGGATCTTATGTCAGTTCAAATCCTAATTACTTGAATAGCGGTGTCATGAAGGGTTGATTTGGACAGTTTAGATTTTACCTAATCGAGTTGTCCAAAACGAAAGAATATAATTGAATAGATCGAAATACTGTATTTCTAAATAACTTGTATACAGGGCTGAACTTGTGTTCATTTTCTTTTGAACTGTAAATAAAGGAAAATAACTCCATATTTGCACAAACATGGCTATGATGTCAGATCACTAAGCCAACTTTAAAAACCCCAATATGGTTCACGTATAAGTTCTTGCAAAATGGAGATCATCTATAACGAAGAAAACTTGATAAGCACTGGGTCTAAGAAGCTACTAAATTAATATAACAGACTGTGAAAGTGATCAGAATTCCAAAAAGCATTGCAACTGATAATATAAGATGCAATATGGCTATCAATATGGGGCATGGGTGGCGCTGTGGGCTTGCCGATCAGAAGGTTGGTGGTTCGAATCCCTGCGACGGGGTGAGCTCCTGTTGCTCAGTCCCTTCTCCTGCCAACCTAGCAGTTCGATTTGCCGGAAGCTCCCAGCTTGAGCCTGTGGACTCGCATGCAGGAGGACTTGGAAGAGTTGAAGGCAGCTCTTCCTGGACTCAGAATTTTTTGGTTGCAGCTATTGCAGCGACGTGCATGGCGAGGAAGCTGATGCCCAGTTGCCACCAAGAGGGCCAGGAGGCACATCCAGAGCGCAGTGGCCAAGAAGGTTCTGGCCTTGGGCGGGCCAGTGATCCATCACCCAGGCATTCCCTTCCATTGGGAATGATTTATGGCTGACCGCCATGTCAGCAGGGTTAAGGGATTGATTACAGGTGTGAGTGGTTGGCGGTGAGCGCGAGTGCACGTGTGGCGGATAGGCTCTGGTTCAGGTGATAGGGATGGGAGAACACTCTCACCCATAGGTGCCAACTCCCAGATTGAAAAATCTGGGATCGGCGCGGCGGAGCACTGGAAGTCGCGCTGCGGCCATTTTGGACCTGGGCAGAGCAGCACCGGAAGTCGCTTCTACGCATGCTCTGCCCATTTCCAAAATGGCCGCAGCACCAGAAATCGCTTCTGTGCATGTCCAGAGACTCCAGACATGCGCACAAGGAGCCTCCCCCGGCCGGTAAGAATCCAGGGGATTTACGGGTTTTTTTAAAATCCGGGCTGCCAGTGGGAAACGGCTGGGAAAATGGGGGTTTCCCGGGGAATACAGGAGACTTGGCAGCTATGCTCTCGCCATCCCTATGTTAAGGATATTCCATTAAAGGAATCCAAGGACTCAATGGTTTGTTCAACCCTGTGAGGGGGTTAAGCCCGTGTCAGAGTCCAGAGGGACATCTGGGTTGTGGACATAGCCTGTTTCCAGCTTTCCGCCTATTCATAGG
This sequence comes from Zootoca vivipara, assembly GCF_963506605.1. Classification (NCBI taxonomy): domain Eukaryota; kingdom Metazoa; phylum Chordata; class Lepidosauria; order Squamata; family Lacertidae; genus Zootoca; species Zootoca vivipara. The sequence goes on from NC_083284.1 coordinate 38,549,490, forward strand.
CTGACTTATACTGGTGCCCTGGGTCAGTGCTACCTGCAACGGTGCAGGGAGCTAGTCGAACCAGAGCCTATTCAACCACTGACTTTCTGTAATCATTAAAGTTGTGGCCTAAATTCTGCCAAAAACCAAACCAAAATTTGAGTCAAGTGTGAATTTATTTAGGGGGGGGGCTGTCTCTGGGTCTGAACATGCAAGTCCAGTATCACAGTCTGCATTCACAGTTATATTTCACTTAATGTATGCCTAGAGGATTCCTTTCCTTGTACCAGGCAGACAATCACATGACTGCATATCTGTTTTCTTTTGGCAGAGTACTCTGAATATCCTCAGAGTCTGCCTGTTCTGCCAGCACGCATGGCCAACTACTGCCTGCAGGGTCTATTTCATTGCAAGGCATTGTGATATGGTTTGCTCAGTGTCTCCCAGTCCTTGCACAAGGCATACAGGAAACATCACACAGATTGACTTATTGAATGAGGAGTGCCAAGCAAAAGGGGGGAAGCATTTTCTTGGATTCTATATGATCTACTTTAGTGTCACTATCTCAAAAGAAGCATTCTGTTTGTGTAAGAAAAAAGTAAGAAAGTTTTTTCAAAGAAGGCACCTGCCAGTCATGAATTTGTGGAGTACTTGCATGAACAATTATTGTATTTATTTCTTATAAAATTATTTATTTATAAATTTATTTCTTATAAATTGAGGCATTCTTACAAACAAATGTTTTGAAATTAATCACAACCAGTTTAATTACAACAAATAAGTTAATTGCAACCTAATTGACTATATAGATATAGATATCTTGCTCCCCGAATAATTGGGGAAGCTTTTTAATCAATCAAAAGGTTTTAATTGCTTAGTCAACTAAATGTTGCAGCTGATAAACATACAGATGAGCATATTTCTTTCTCTTCATTCACACACACACACACACAGAGAGAGAGAGAGAGACAGACAGACAGACAGACAGACAGACAGACAGACAGACAGACAGAGAACACCTGGCCCACAAAGTTAAGAATTTTCAGAATTGTTTCTTCTTAAAACCAGCCAATCTGTGCAAGACTCACAGTGGCAGTGAGTTATGGTACTAAAAAGAATCAACAGTTTTCCAAGTACAACTCAATTTATCAAGCTAATATCCAGTTACCATCAGCCTCAGAATTATTTATGCAATCCAGTGCACCACAAGCAGAGAAAAGGAATAATCAAGTTATACCACCCTAAAGTGCATACAGACCGACCATTCAAAATTGCAGGAAGTGGAGCCAAGACCTATTTTAGGGACAAATTATGTGCCAATCGAAGCAGTCAATCCAGTGCCATGATAAATTCTACCCTACTCGTAGGATGGATATATCTGTAGCCATTGAGCATGAAAAGAAAACCCACTCTGATCTGTCCAAGGAAATGTCAACAAGTGAAGTCAATTATACTAAAAGGAATGGGTCTCTACTGAGGCAGGACAGGTACCTTCCATCAGTTCATTTCAACAGAAGATTTCACTCCATTTCCATTTTGTTCTCTTAATTAGGCTGATACCATAACATCTGAGATACCTGCCAGAACAAGGACAAGTGCCAGCCTGCAATACCTCTAATGGCAAGTGCTTCTTAACATTATAATTACTGAATGATTCACATTTTGGGGGCCTTAGTGACTAAGTGACCACATTATGATAAACATGGCACTGCTGATATTAATGGTTACTTTTAATAGCTCAAAAACATATACCAATATTTGCTCATTTCTTTACCTATAGCAGGCACGTCCAACAGGTAGATCGTGATCTACCGGTAGATCACTGGACATCTGTGGTAGATCACTGGGGGCCCCCAAGAAGCTCAACAAGTTTGGCTCCCCCAAAAAAGCTCAACATTTTTGCCCTGGACCCCTAAAAACGTGGCTTTCCCCTCCCTCCCTATAAAAAGTTCAACAATTTCAACCTGAACCCCCCAAAAATGGGCCTTCCTGCTTCCTAAAAAAAGCAAAAAAGCTCATCAACTTTAACCTGAACCCCAAAAACGGGGGTAGATCACTGCCAGTTTTTAACTCTGTAAGTAGATCGCTATCTCTTGGAAGTTGGGCACCCCAGACCTATAGGATTTATATCCTGCCCTTCATCAGAGGTAATCTTGAGGTGGGTAACAGCAATTTAAAATATGGTGGGGGAGCACTGGCATTATGCACTGAATGAACATTGTCGTGATGTGGGGACACCTCTTCAGGTAATCAGGTCACAAGCCATTCAGAGTTTTTTTTTTATGTCAAGGTGAATGCTTTGAATTAGGTACATTTAACAGCCAGGGCAAGTGTTCAAGAACTAATGTTACGGGGGAGTGGCAATGCCATCAGAACCACCTGCCATTTCCAAGCCATCTTCAAGAATAGCCACATGTGCAGTGAGTTACACTGAATAATCCAATAGCTGCAGTGGCACATAAAAACAATTTCAAAATAAGCCTCAAGGAAATATAGATAATAAGTCTGGAGGAGATATAAATAGCATTAGAAGCAATCAGTGGCATCTGATTATAAAGCTGGCTTCTGCTCATCAAAAAACAAATATTAACCCTTACCACACAACATAGGCCCAGAACACCCTTCTGCCTTAGCCCACTGTCATGTTACTTACCTGTGTGTACATTGAATATTAGCTGCTGGGAAAACAACAGCAGGGAAAGGGCTACTGTCCAATAGGCATCTGGTGGAGCTCACTATGGAAAACAGGATGCAGGACTAGATAGGCTTTGGGGCTGATCTTATGATCTTAGAGAACTATCACCTCCATGCCCTGCATTTGGGATGCTCAGAGGCATCCAGCTGGCTACTGTAAGGAGGAAGAGGCTGAACCAGGTGGCCCTTTCCTCTGATCTAGCAGTACTTCTTACTTCTTACTCCTTCTTTCTTTTTTCATTATTGGCCACCTATTACAGCAGAGAAACCAAATGAAGAATGGACTTTCCCCCTAACTCAGTAACCTGACTCAGAGTATAGCATATTGAAGATAAATGATGACATCAATCTTAGAATATTAATTTCATCAAATTAATTTTAAAGCATTTGATTAATTTAGAATGGGTGCATCATTTTTATTCGCAGAGATGAAATATCCTTAAATGCACCAGTCAGTCAGCCTTATATTTTTAGCGAGTGGTGCTGTATCAAAGGTAAATCTTGTTTGTTTATTCTCTTCAAAATGTACCAGACAGACAGAACAGAGAAAAATAAAGCTTCTGAAAGATCACTCACAAAGGTTTGCTTTTCAGGGGTTGATATTACAAGCAATTAGCGTGACATTTAATAAATGACATTTCTAAGAACTGCTAGAGCTGACTTAACAGGCAAACAGAACAACCTTGTTTTATTTCAAAAGGCAGTTGCATTGTAGCACATTTTATGCAAAACGTCTGTGCCAACTCATGTTTAAAACATTTATGTGGATGAAATATTTGGAATAAACAGCCTTTGTATACATCCAAATTACGGTGCTCTCTACTTAGTGAAAGTGTTGAAGAGATGACTTGCCATAAAACAGGGAATGTATTTCCATATCCAAATTAATTTGTATGCATTTACTGCAAATAACTGGGCTCATCGAGCAATAACAAATTGATCCTTGCTTAAATTAATGCAATTTTTTCAAAGCATAAGTCAAGTAATGACAAGAGACACAATTTCCTTATATAAAGATGTAAATATGTAATTAATAAAGATAGATTATTTAGTTACACTGTGGGAAGTGTGATGAGAAATGTTGCCTTCACACCAAAAATATGAAGAGCATTGTATCATTTGGGATACAGTAATGTGGAATTGCTGATACTGTTAACTTGTGGGTTTCCAACTGTTGAGGATCTGACAACTAGATTATATCACACATGCCAAGATGATGGCTGTCACTCCTCCTGTTTAGCACCAAGAATGACCAAGCTCAGAACTATCTCCAGACTTCTAAGAGGAATATGTGTATTTTGTGACACAAATGCTTCAGTGGGAACCATCTAGAGCAGGGGTTGTCAACCTGGTCCCTACAGCCTACTAGTGGGTGTTTCAGGATTCTAGGTGGGCAGTAGGGGGTTCTATGGCACAAGCTAAATCCTCCTTCCATCGAGCACTGGTGGGCGGTAAGGAAATTTTACCGCCAAGAACAATGCATTAGTGGGCGGTAGGTATAAAAAGGTTGACTACCCCTGATCTAGAGGAAAGGGCTTTCCAATTACAGAATGCATGTGGTCAGACATAGTCTTGCATACAAATCAAGTGGTGGCAGGTTCACACTGGGACCATTAGGAGAGAAGGTCCAAGCATTAGGTGGAGCCAGAGCCAATGACAGGAAGAGCCAACTGATTCTAGTTTTGTCACCATCCTCCTCCCTGCTAGGTTCTGCAAGCACATCCCAGAGACTGAGGAGGAGGAATCTCACAGGCAGGGACACCCCTGGATAGAGTATAAAGAAGGAAGCCAGGTGGGGGGCTGGCTAAGGGCATACCAGTTAGTGGGTCCATTTGCCTCCACTGCATACAAAATCAACATGAAGCTGCATAAACAGGATAAAACCATTACCTAGCTCTGCCACACGAATGCTAGCATGGCTCGTACATTTTGATTGCACTGAAAAAACATTGCGAAGGAGTGGCATGAGAGAGTAGCCTCCACTGTATGGACCCAGCCTTCCGTGGGAGCACCAGATTACACAGAGACCTGATTTGCATTATTCTTTCCTTCCCAGAAAAGATGAATAAGGGCTCCCTTGCAATTGGGTGCACATTCAAGCTTGGGTCACACTGGAGGCTACTGGATATGAGGCTACTGGATATGTGGTCCATACTATTTCAGCTCCGCCTCCAACTGAACGATGACAATCATGCTCTGCACATCAACAGCAAAACAAAAATGTTGCTCATCCTCTTGCCAGTTTTTCCAGTCCTAACTTTTCACCAGCTACACAAACTAGGACAGAAACTGTGGCAAACTTGAGAGATCTGGCCACTGGTGTGCATAGAAACAAAGACAAGATAATATATGTTCTATGTTAGTGTTCTATGGGATCAATTCCAATCTGCTACCTCCGAGGATGTGGACAGGCTGCTTGGACATGAAACCGACCACCTGTCTCCTTGACCCTTGCCCATCCTGGCTAATAAAAGCGAGCTGGGAAGGGCTGGGCGATGGGCTCTGCGGGGTGGTGAATGCTTCCCTCTGTGAAGGAGTCTTCCCAGACCCGCTGAAAGAGGCGGTCATTAAACCGCTTCTTAAAAAGACATCTTTAGACCCTGAAAATATGGCTAATTATCGCCCAGTCTCAAATTTACCATTCTTGGGCAAGGTGAATGAGCGAGTGGTGGCTGAACAACTCCAGGCACGCCTGGAAGAAGCGGACCATTTGGATCCCTTCCAGTTGGGATTCAGGCCTCATCATGGGACTGAAACTGCCTTGGTCGCACTGGTTAATGATCTCCGGTGGGCTAGGGACAAAGGTGAGAGCTGTTTCCTAGTTCTGCTGGATCTCTCCACGGCTTTTGACACCATCGACCATAACATCCTTCTGGACCGTCTAGAGGGCTTGGGAGCTGGGGGCACTGTCATACAGTGGTTCCGCTCCTTCCTCCTGGGCCGTGTTCAGAAAGTGGTGGTGGGGGATGAGTGTTCAGACACCTGGGCTCTCACTTGTGGGGTGCCTCAGGGTTCTGTCCTCTCCCCCATGCTTTTTAACATCTACATGTGGCCGCTGGGAAAGATCATCAGGGGGGTTGGGCTGGGTGTTCATCAGTATGCAGATAGATACCCAGCTCTACCTCTCTTTCAAATCAGAACCAGTGAAGGCGGTGAAGGTCCTGTGTGAATGCCTGAAGGCGGTTGGAGGATGGATGGCGGCTAACAGATTGAGATTAAATCCTGACAAGACAGAAGTACTGTCTGTGGGGGACAGGAGGCGGGCAGGAGTAGAGGACTCCCTGGTCCTAAACGGGGTAACTGTGCCCCTGAAAGACCAGGTGCTCAGCCTAGGAGTAATTTTGGACTCACAGCTGTCCATGGAGGTGCAGGTTAATTCTGTGTCCAGGGCAGCTGTCTATCAGCTCCATTTGGTGTGCAGGCTGAGACCCTGTCTGCGGACTGCCTCGCCAGAGTGGTGCATGCTCTGGTTATCTCCCACTTGGATTACCGCAATGCGCTCTATGTGGAGCTACCTTTGAACGTGACCCGGAAACTACAACTAATCCAGAATGCGGCAGCTAGGCTGGTGACTGGGAGTGGCTGCCGAGACCACATAACACCAGTCTTGAAAGACCTACATTGGCTCCCAGTACGTTTCCGAGCACAATTCAAAGTGTTGGTGCTGACCTTTAAAGCCCTAAATGGCCTCAGTCCAGTATACCTGAAGGAGCGTCTCCACCCCCATCGTTCAGCCCGGACACTGAGATCCAGTGCCGAGGGCCTTCTGGCAGTTCCCTCACTGCAAGAAGCAAAGCTACAGGGAACCAGGCAGAGGGCCTTCTCGGTAGTGGCACCCACCCTGTGGAACGCCCTCCCATCAGAGGTCAGAGAGATAAACAACTACCTGACATTTAGAAAATACCTAAAGGCAGCCCTGTTTAGGGAAGTTTTTATTCTGTGATATTTGATGTATTTTAATGTTTGTTGGAAGCCACCCAGAGTGGCAGGGGAAGCTCAGCCAGATGGGCGGGGTATAAATAATAAATTATTATTATTATTATTATTATTATTATTATTATTATTATTATTAGGAAGACATGCCCATGAGCATTTTCAAATCTGGGAAGAAGTATATAAGAGTAAAGCAAGCAGCTGAGGATTGATGAAGGAAGATCTGGTATAATCTATAAGACAGCAGCTACTGTTTGGTCATCAGTGGGCAGAAGTAAAGTTAAAATACTTCCCTTTTTTTCAGGAAAAATCATAGTTCAGATAACAAACCTCAATAAAGTAGGGGAAATAGCCAACTAAATCATACTCAGAGTAAGTTCATTGAAATGGACCTGAGTCCATTTATTTCAACAGGTCAGCTCTGAATATGGCTAACATTAGGTGTCACTCTGTGTTCAGAAATATTGCTGTGTGTGTGTGTGTGTTTATATATACACACAAACATGAAACTTTCAAAATGTATTTCAACAAAAAACTCTTTCCCTAAAAGATTATTATCCATAACAAGACTCATTCCTTCAAAAATATGTCACCTCCACACCTAGGTAGAAATTTGTCTTAAATGTACAAATGCAATATAACACTTATACGGTAACTGGCAATTATTTAAAACAAAATGAAACTGCTAAATAATAATAAAGATTTACCCATCTGAAGTTTTGGAATCCAGGCAGTCTCATTTTGTTCATTTGAGGATAATCCAAGCAAATTGCCACGGCTGTATAAATACAAAAACAAACATGCACAAAACAAACAGCCATTATTTCTTTTCTTTTCTTATCTTTCTACTTAAATAACTTATGTACATTTTTTTAAAGGAACAGAGCAATGTTTTTTTGCAGAAACAGTGGTACAAGTACATGCCTTTCATATAATCTCAAAAATCGAAACATTTCATGAACAGTGAGGAATTGCTTGAAAAAGCATGTGCCCTGCAACCACTTTCAGCGCTCTAATGGAATTGAAAGGCAAGCAATACATTTTAGAAATAAAATAAAAATAAATAAAACTTGGTATTGATTTTTCGCAAACATGCTGTGTTCCAAGTCTGAACTGTGGTTTATGCTCGGAAATAAAGTTTAATAGCATCTGTCCATTCTCTAGCTATCTGTAATGCAGATAACTCTACAAGAAGGAAAGCCGTCTGAGCCGTCGTTGACATTCCCTTCTGTACAAGTGGGTGGAATTGGGCTAAGCCCCATAACCAGCACAATGCCAATCTGCTTTGTGATCTGTTCCAGAAACAGCACATCAACACTTTCCCATTTGCTTAGGATTGAAGGCAAAAGCCACCGTTGAAACATGGCAGCAACTTCACATGAAAATACTGACTGGGTGGGGAGGGGAAAAGCTAAATGTCAAACTAAAGCACTTATGTTTTCATGAAATATTAATTTTTCATTCAGATTTTCTTGACACTGAAGTGTGTGAGGTGCCATACAGGGTATAATGAGAAAGGAAGGAAGGAAGGAAAGAAGGAAAGTTTTCAGAGACTATCTTCTCTGGAATCAGTTCTAATGTGCTAGTTTATTTTATTATAATATTCTTATACGTACTGAGCAGAACCCACCCAAAGTTAAATACTACCAATTTGAGTTAAAGAAATAATAATTATTATTACTTTAATGTATATAACACCCTTTGTCAAAAGATCCCAGGGCAGTGTACAACCTTAAAAACACATTAAAGAATATCAATGATAAAAACGTAAAAACAAAAACAAAGTAAAAAGCATACAGAGAGACGGCCTGATAATAAAACAATCATTGTAATAACATTCCTGTTCCCAACACTTTTACAGACCACTTTTGTCTCAAAAGTCATTTATAACCATGCAAAAATGTAAATGGATAAAATCCAACAGTAAAACCAGCTGAAACAATTAAAATATCCAGTTCCATCCTAGGAACCTAAAAGCCTGAGCTTGGGAGTGCTGCTTGCTGCTTATTGCATTAATTTAGCTCCATCAGCAATTAAGCCTTTAGCTCTAAAGAATAAAATCCAATAACCTAGATTGGCCCCCCAAGAGCCATGATGAAAAAGTGGATCTTTAAAATGGACCTTAAAGTTAGCAAGGTAAGCCTGATCTCACTTTGAATCAAATCCTTTAATTGGGGGGGGGGGGCTGCTACTGAAAAGGCCTTGTTCTGGGTGCCCACCAACCTGATTGTTTTTACAGGCAGGCATTTCAACAGGGCCTTCAAATTATATATTATGATATGGCCAGACTGACAGTGCAGACAGTCCTTAAGATAACCAGGTCTCAAACCATTTAGGGCTTTAAAGGTCATAACTTGGCCAGAAAATCAAGGGACCTATATATGCCAATGCACGTGACCCTGAGCTTTCTCTCTTGGTCAGAGCATCGGAACACCCGCCCACCTTTCCCTTTTATTTAGGGCTTGCATGCTTGACCTTGCTATGCTGTCGTGTGTCATCTGCAAGAATTTCCCCCACTTGGCTGATTGGCTGGTGCCATTTGGGTTTCGCCTGCCGTGTAGCAAATCGTCACAACTTGTAAGGTTACAGATAGGCTCTGGTTCAGGTGATAGGGATGGGGGAACGCTCTCGCCATCCCTATGTGAAGGGGTATTCCGTTAAAGGAATCCAGGGACTCAATGGTTTGGTCAACCCTGCAAGGGGTTGTGCCCATGCCTGAGTCCAGGGAGACATCTGGGTGGTGGACATAGCATAGTGGTCAAAGAGAAAAATAACTACCAGACTTTTAGAGGACATCTGAAGGCAGCCCTGTTTAGGGAAGCTTTTAATGTTTAATAAATTATTTTATTAAAATAAAATAGAACGTGAAGCTGAGGCTCCAATACTTTGGCCACCTCATGAGAAGAGAAGACTCCCTGGAAAAGACCCTGATGTTGGGAAAGATTGAGGGCAATAGGAGAAGGGGATGACAGAGGACAAGATGGTTGGACAGTGTTCTCGAAGCTACGAACATGAGTCTGACCAAACTGCGGGAGGCAGTGGAAGACAGGAGTGTCTGTTGTGCTCTGGTCCATGGGGTCACGAAGAGTCGGACACGACTAAACAACTAAACAACAACAACATATTATTTTATTTTAATATTTCTGTTGGAAGCCACCCAGCCAGATGGGCGGGGTATAAATAATAATATATTATTATTATTATTATTATTATTATTATTATTATTATTATTATTATGTCCCCAGCTTTCTACCATTCCAGGTGTTCACCCTAGGCTGACCTATGATGGAGCTCTGGGTCAGAGCCTATGCAACCACTCACTTGCTGTAATCAATAAAGTTGTGGCCTAAATTCTGCCAAAAACCAAACCAAAATTTGAGTCTTGTCTGAATTTATTTAAGAGGGAGGTTTAAAGGTCTTCACGCGCAATAACTCCCTATTGCATAGAATTAGGCTGTAAGAAAATCATCAAAGCTCACAAATTCAAACAGACATTCTTACGGATGGAAAAGATGTTTTTATCAGTTAATTTTAAACTGGATGTGTGAATTGGCTTTATACGAATTACACCAACTTGAGCAAAAAGAATCAATGCAAGCATACAGAAGAGAATTTGTATACAAGTTATAATTTTGTTATCCTTTGAGTATGTATGTGAAACTGCCAAAAGCCTACACTGTTCACTGTGATCATTCATTTGCACAGTAGTCTTTTCAAGAGAATATAATTATCCCACAAAACAGAAGTGAAGAATGCAAAAATGCATTCATCTCTCCATATTCCAACATTTATTTTTCAAAAGATACTTTTAAAATTTCTAGAATACACCATTTTATTGTCAGTCAGTATTAGATATTAATAAAGAGATACATTAGAAGCAACATGGTTCAACTGGGATATTTTTTTAAAAAATGATCATCATGACAGAACGTTTAGAGTTCATTAAACTGTTGAAAGATTAACAGCTCAAAACACCCTCCCAAACTGTGCAAAAGTAGAAATAGATTACAGTACCTCTATGACATTTCAAATTATGGAACAAAGGTTCTGAGATGACCCCCATGTGTGAGATGTCAAGCAGAAACAGCATCCTTAAAGCAAATCGCCAGTTGCCTATGGCACTATAACTTCATTGGATGAAACTCTGCAATGGCTTGTTATACCATAGGGCGGCACTGCTGATTGACAGCAGCAGCATTAGAACTGTCTTAGCATCATCATAAGTAGTGGTTACGAGCATTAGCTATGTGTCACAGCTGAAATATTTACACAGCTATAAATTTACTGAGTACCCTCAGTAAAGACTATACAATTTCCCTCCCCACCCCCGAAATATGGGGTTGCAAAACTTAAATGGCTAGGCAATAACCATTTGCAAATAATATTTGCCTATCTTAAATCATTGTGACAATGAGGCAATGGACGCCGAACATTTAGGAATTGAATTATTTTCATACCAAGGCTATGATTCTACATTTACTCTACTGGGAGTAGGTCCAATTGCGCTCAATGGGCCTTATTTCTGACTAGACTTCCAAGTTTGCACTGCATGTGTTATTGCCGTCATAAATATTACTGGGCCAATAATGTCAGGAGGAAAACTGGAAAGCATTTGCTCAACTGGGATACAACATCCACATTTAGATGTAGCGCACTAACAACACAATGTTTTGAACACGTTTTTCCTAAAATGTGTCCCTGTCCTGCCCTGCCTTGCCCCTGCATCCCTGGACCCCTCACCAAATGGCCACCTGGCCAATGTTGGAGGGGATCTGCCAGGCAGGCACCGCAACGCATCCTTATGAATCCTCTGGGCTGGGGCAGTGAAGGCTGGGCTGGGGCAGCAGTTTTGTTCACTCTTCATGCCCCACCTCTGGTCCCACCCAGCTCATGTGCTTGTACGCCCCGGGCACCAGCAAAGGATGCAACGCCACTGACTGTGTCTCTCTCCTCCTGCATGCTGAGTAACTGCCTATGTGCAGCTCTGTGTTGCAAGCTCTCTCATGTACATCTAAGCAAGTAGTCAAATTACAGCTTTTCTGTTGAGTCTAATACTTGTGATCTAGTCACAAAGCTTAGTTACAAGATAGCCTACCATACCCAGTGAAAATTTACTTGCTATATGCCTAAAGCTTATTATACAATACAATGCAATTAAATACAGCATTTATGTACAATTAAACTTGTATATTTTGTAGATTCGACAGACCCACTGACTTCAAGGGGACTCCTGATATATAGAATTGTGCTGTTAAATAATTAAATAAACACATTCACCATCAGAATAGTTTCATTTAAATTATGGATACATGGCAAGTGAGGCTTCCTTTTCTAAAGTGTAGTAGAAGTCTATTGTCAGAAAAATTGAAAAGTTGCATTGGTTATATAAAATTGTAATTTTTAATGTATTTTTAATCTTTTGTTGGAAGCTGCCCAGAGTGGCTGGGGAGACCCAGCCAGATGGGCAGGGTATAAATAAATATATTTATACTTAAAGCACAATAATAGCTCAAGATTATTCTCTGTACCCTTTCAAAATGAACTGCAGTAGAGATAAATATGAATTGCTATTCCAACCATTTCAATACATTACCCAATTGATAGTTTTTGTTTATCTTTCTCACGTTCCATTGCTCTACTCAGTGATCCAACCTCGGTAAATACATCACTTATCCACATTTTCTCTATCAAAAAGTAGAAAGGGGGAATGTTTTTAAAATAATTAACAATAATAGGAGAGTTGCACCAAAAGCAATAGTTGATATTGTTATTCCAAGTTGGAAAGAGTTTAATACATTTCAGAAAGAAGCTACCAACATAAGAACAGACTGCCAACTCAGGCAATTCACATATGTAGATGTACAATTAATTATGGATTCAGATCACTAGTCAAGTAGGTCACACACACACACACACACACACACACACACAATTTCTTTATTATATATTTGTGAAGCAAACCATTTTTAAATGTAAACAGCTTCAGAAGCTGGGCTTACAAGGGATGTATGCACAAAATTCTTGTTTTTAAATATGCAAGACTGTGGGGAAAAATTCTGGAGACTTCAACAACATGCATACGTGAAAAGAACTCCTTCTGTTCTCTTCCCACACAGAGAGGAAAGAATTCTGGATGGAAAATTACACCAAAACTACCATGAACTTCTGTTTCATTATATTTATGGCATTCACTGAAAATGAAGTTACCATATATCCAAGCCACATCAAAAATGTGTATTATTTGAATACTCTGTGAAAGGGGCATTGCAGTTCAACATTGCCCATGTTGACTCAGAAGTAAGCCCCACTTAGTTCAACGGGGTTAGTTGCCCAGTAATTGTGTAGTGTGTACCTTATCCTGACAAAAACACTCCTGTTTTTGTCAAAGACTCCATACAAAAATTATACAGGAGAGCCTGCTTGTACTTGAAAGGGAAGCTAATTGCTTCTATAAATACATATTACAAACCATTACCATAAAGGGCAGAATGCCACAGATGCCACTCCTATGTCCATTATGGGCTGCAATCATAATCCCTGCCTGTCGTTGCGTTTTGTTTAAGTCTCAGCTGCCTTGCAAAAGCAAAGCTGAAATTTCTGAGGTGAAGGAATGGCAGAAAAGTGGAGGCAATGCTGGCCAGAAGGACAGATGAGAGAGAGAGGCAAATGAAGTTGAGTTGGCCACAGTCATGAATTAAGAAGAGCTATCCAGCTACGAGCTGAGTATTACACTTGATGAAGTAGACACTATTCCATGAAAGCTTGTACTATAATCAATTTGTTGGTCTTTAAGGTGCACAAGACTCTTTCTTGTTTTCAATTCTGCAATTAGGGGACTGCTGCTGAAAAGGTTCTACACAGCATATTGCATATGCAGACATCAGTAACATGGAAATTAACTTTTTGGACTAATTTGCATCAACCAAAGATACAGATTAACGAATGAAAGGTGTCTGTAGAAATCTAACTATAATGTATATGTCCCAGTTAAAATACTTTGATATAAACACTCCATTTGTAAATACATCAGTTTACAATTAAAATCCTCTGGTCACTTCACAAACTCTAAAACAAGATTTTTAACAGGTGCATAGATTCAATAAAAGTATAACAATCTTTGAGCATTAAAAAACCCGAGAATTTCTCAGAGCTCAACTTTTATACACACACACACACACACACACACACACACACACACATTTATATAAACACACATAAATAAATAAAAGGATTTTATTTTTTGAAATATAAAGACAGCATGGAGAGAAGTAAGAGCAGAAAGGCCTCTGTGGAATATGGTTGTGTCAACTTTTCTTCTCAGGTCTGTATTTGAGTTTCAAGAATTATGCATACTCTACGAAAAAATGTCTGTACAAACACACATACCCTTTCTCAACTATTCATAGCCAGCCTTGTTCATTTTGTCATATAGATTTCCTGTTTCCACACCTGTGACTTGCTGGGGTAGACATCAATTGAATTGCTCACATGTAGAGCAAGAAGATAAAAAATGTCTCTCTTTGACCTAAAGCTCTAGTATATTTTTAATACACCATGAAGCGAAAAAGGCTTTATTTTCTCTTTAAACTCCACCCAGTCCTGACAAGTATTTTTCACGTACCTTTCTCCATGCCATTTGGATTGGGGGTGGGCTGCACCAACTTTCCTCTTTTATTAATCAGGTACACTAGTTTGGCCCTTTGTCCTATTGAGGTCAGGGAATTACTCCTGAGTGAAAACATTTAAGAGTGTGCTTCCAAGCCATAAACTATGGAAAATAATGTCTCCTAATATATCAGGGAATCCCTCCAAATAAATTCTGAGCTCCTGGAAGGAACCATGAAGTCACTTGCTATGAATAGGAGTCTGCCTAAAGGCAGGGCCAGCTTTGAGGCAATGTGAGGTGGTCACCACATGATTTTGGTTGTCATGAAAAAGCAACAAGTTATTAATGATTTAATTTATTATTCTTGCATTTTTACTTCCAGGAAATTGTGCTTGTGGGATTTTCTTCATCAGCAGAGCTTGACCAGCCTCAGGTTCATTTTTAAATAAATCGAAATTAACAAAAGTTTGCAGTGAGATCCCCTTCCAAAGAAAGTTAAGCCTGAGGTAGTGCTGTCTGGGGTGTCATGTGCACCAACAACACATACAAACCTATAGATATAGAATTGTTAAATAGGGTAGAAAGAACCCTGCCCTTGGCAGAACAAGTGGTATGTCATTCTATATGAAACCATATTAAGTATATTCACAAATATATATCTCACCTTTTCCCCATCCATACTCCATCTTCGTAGGACAGGATTTTATACTGCTCAGAGACCTCCATGTTTCAGAGTGTGGTCTTAATGGCAACATGTCTAATACTTCTTCCAGAGAGGTCTTGTTAAGAGTTTTTGCTGACCGGCTAGGTTTAGTGCCCACATTAGATGATAATTTAGGTGGTGCACTAATAGCTCTTTCCCCAAGGATTTTGCTATGAAAACTCTTGACACTCATATTTTCTGTGGGGTCCTCGAAGATATCGCTAAGAACTGGGTGCATCGCCATGTTTTCTGTTGACAAAACAAATGAATAACACCCATCACCAATTTTAGTCTGAAATCATCCCTCTTGCTCTGTGCTACTTTCAAAGCCATTACTCTTCAAAAGTTTAAGTAAGGAACAGTCTTATTTGTTTAGCTATAATCCAGAAAAAAGGGGGGAAAGACATT
This sequence comes from Zootoca vivipara, assembly GCF_963506605.1. NCBI lineage: Eukaryota > Metazoa > Chordata > Lepidosauria > Squamata > Lacertidae > Zootoca > Zootoca vivipara. Next base: position 38,564,813 of record NC_083284.1, read on the forward strand.
CAGAGTTGAGCCACACATTTGGCTCCCAATTTCCTGGTAGACAATGAAAACAGAGAACCATACAAGGTAACATAGTTTTCCTTGTCCAACAGTAAGAAGCATACAAGCACGTTTGATGTAACAACAACAACAAAAATTTCAACTGTTGCAAAACTACATGGTGATTTGGATTACCTCCTACATCCTTTGAAAGAGAAGAGCGCAAGCATCTTCTCCCTTAACTTTCATCCAATTTTGTAGGGTATTTGAGAGCTCATGCGCTAAACCGTGTCCCCGGAGACCTCCCCCCCCCCCCCGAAATGAGACATGACAACAATATATGGGTTTAAATTGGGCCACAACTTTATTGAAATTCAGGTGTAGGAACCTTGGCATAGGCCTTGGAAGGTATCCCTCTCAATGTTCAATGGAAATGTTCCAGACAAATCTCAGTCACATCCATTGAGGACACATATTATCTTATAGACTACCGTTACATGATTTGCAATAACCTTGGATTGCTTAATCAGCTCTGTGTATACTTTTTGGAATCTATATGTGTAAGAAGCAAGGGTCATTAATCTTCATTAAGAATAATGCTAGTGTCCGTAGGCTATAAATACCTATGTGATGTATTAGGTTTCCTTTTGCATGCTTATTTTACATCTTTATTCATCTGTCCTAGTTTAATAATTATATGTTAAAAATAAATTATAACTTTACACAGATACAGAAAGGGAAAAAATTGAATAAGTATTCATCATTTCCCTTTCCAAGTTCTTTCTTTCAAATATATTAATTACATTGGTTATGTACAGATCTAGCAAGTCTTTATAATTGTTGGAGACACACAAAATACATTAAAATACCCCACTACAAGAGTAGCCATAGTTTCTCCTGAATTTAGCACTTCAGAAGATTGGGAGGAACCCTAAGGATGCAATCTGAAATCTTATGTTGAGAAGACTGAACATTATTTGCCTACAGTATGAAAGAGCATTTTATTGTTTCCACTGGTGTTTCTTCACCACAAAAACCTGCTTTTACACCACTGACTTTCCATGTTGTCATCTTTTAATCATGGGTACTCATATCATATCTCTGAGCTTATAGTAAGAAATAGAGTTTAAACCAGAGATGGGAAACTGTGGTTCTCCAGATGTTTTTGGACTACAATTCCCATCATTTCTGGCCATTGAACATGCCTATCCTGGTTTTAGCAGTGCCCTGCTCAAATTTGAAATGTTGGCAGAGTACCCATGATTAAGAGATGACAACATGGAAAGTTGTTGGATAGGGACCTGTGGTCCATCCGGCCACAGCTGATCAGCCACTAGCATGTTCAATGCTACTAGCATGTTCATCAGCCACTAGCATGTTCAATGGCCAGAAATGAGGGGAGTTGTAGTCCAACAACATCTGGAGAACCACAGTTTCCCATCTGTGGTTTAAACTCTATTCCTTACTATAAGCTCAGAGATATGACATATGAGTTGGATCTAGACTTATTCTTGCTTAAACTGGACCTGCCAAAATAAATGGCAATTAAGTTATGGTTAAGGCTGTACTCTTAACCACACTCACCTGCAATTAATTCAATAGGACTTACTTCTGAGTAGAAATCGTGAAGATTATGCAGCAAGTAAATCATACTTTGAGCCCCATTAATTTAACTAGGGCTGAATCTACACAGATATTTTAAAATGCTATGAAAATGCTATAAAATATATATATGCCATTTGCCATTGAGCACTACAGCACCGTCTGATGTCACATTTTTATAACACACTTATAATGTTATAATTGCAGCTGTGTAGCTGAGTCCCTAATCTTAGCATGATTAAGTCTGTAACCAACCCTATATTTTTATTTCATAGGCAGGCGGGTTTGTAGCAGTCATATTTCATTTTTCCTTAATGTTATATTAGTCATCTTTCACTGTTCCTTAATTTTATTTTCCACAGGAAAAGAAAGAACTGGACAATATTCAGAATAAAATCCTGCTCAGAGGTAAGTCCCATTACGTTTTCCCAGGTCATTGTGATTTGTATTACAGTCTGAGAGTGCATTCCTATGCCCGCTTACCTGGGAATAAACTTCACTGAAATCAAAAGGACTTACTTCTGAGCAGACATACATAAGATTGCACTGTAAGTAATTAAACTGAAGTAGCCCAGCAAGAGCAATCAGTTGCAATTACATTATTGATTTTTTTTTTCACTCTAAAAACACCACAGCTATGAGTCAATAGTTGACAAATTGGAATTTTGAGTATTTCTTGTCTCCATTATTTTTCTTGTAATACTACAGCTGACAGTGCTGTCTTTGTTCATATTAAAACAGGTGTGTTTTAAATGGCTAACACCATAGCTTAGACCAGGCATCCCCAAACTCGGCCCTCCAGATGTTTTGGGACTACAATTCCCATCATCCCTAGCCAACAGGACCAGTGGTCAGGGATGATGGGAATTGAAGTCCCAAAACAGCTGGAAGGCCAAGTTTGGGGGTGCCTGGCTTAGACTGATAAATAGAATATGTATGTTTATCCACTTTTTGACACATTTTCCTTCTGTGTATCAGTGGTGGGAACCTGTGGCTCTCCATGTGGCTCTCCAGTTATTTTTTGACTCCAGCTCCCATCAGCCCAGCCAGTATAACTACAGGAATGATGGAAGTTGTAGTCAAGCAACATCTGGAGGGCTGCAGGTTGCCTCCCCAGCTTAATATCTTTTGACAAATGAACCTCTACAGTAAAGATTATTGTCTGAAATACAGGCAACCTATAGAAAATATCCGATTAGATTTTAACTCTCCTGTGTGATCTTTTGTATTTCCATTTTGGCAACAGAATTTGCATGGCCTAATTTGAAAGATTCAAAAGCAAAGGTGCCTGGCATAAGTCTTTATCATCTTGGCAGAGCTCTCCTAGTTTCTTGAAACAGGAGCTGTTTGCGGCACAGCTACTGTTGTTTGTCGCAAGTCAGATTTGATTCTGTTTTCTTTTGATTTCACCAAATAAGAAACATATGCTTCACAAACTTGATTGCTTTCACAATTCTTGTTCTAATAACTTGTAAAGTAGCAATAGGTTTAATTCAGCTGTATAGTTACACTTTTCCTTACCTGTTCATCCCTTCCCTGACCAATACCTAAAATAATTACTTCTTCCAAGTTCACCTTAAGTGGAGTATGGCATACCGGAACATGGTGATGCTTGTATTGTAATCTGAAAATGAAGGAGAATAGATTAGAATAATTCCTTTTTATGCTCATCAGAACACAGATCTTTCAGATTTAATGACAATTCTGCATTTGTAATGTCAAGGTTAACTGAGGAAAATAGTCTTAAGCAGAATTACCTTTGTTCTCTAGGCTAGAAAGTAGGTCAGTTTTCGTCAGCTGATAATAGATGAAACTGTGTTTTTTTAGAGCAGGGGGTGTTCCCCAGTAATTGCAAGTTATGGTATAAAACAGCCCAGTGGTTTGACACTCTCAATCAGTTTTGGTTCACCTGCATATTCAATAGCTGTCATAAATTTTCATTACCAATCCCTTTCTGTAGGAAATACCTTACTAACATTTGCATGCATTTGTTCTGGTGTGATATTAACAAAAATGCTTTCAGGCAAATATTTTGAAGCTTGAACAGGAAGCACATGGGAAAGAGCCGTGATCCTGCCCTACCTCAACTGTAGCCAGAGAGAGAGAGAGAGAAGTACTCTGATAGCTGAGGTACATACTAGAAAGCCCAGATCTGACCAGCTATCTCTCCCCACATTTTTAATGGGGAACAGCTAAAGTACCATGTCAATTTGCTTCTCAAATTTCTCCTGTTAAGGCAGCTTTGCCTTTCATTTTATTTTTTTTAAGAAGGTGGAGGGAGCTGTCCAAGGGAGCAGGCATTTGACCAACATTTTAAAAATAGATGAAGCAACTTATTAAAGCCTTTGCTGCTGTATTAGTGGTGCTCCAATTGTAAACACTGGAACCAACATTCAATCAGTTGGACTGATAAATTTGATTCTGGTATATGGAAGGTTTGGGGTCCTTTAAAAAAGAATAGGTCTTGATTATTAAGTTATCTTTCACTTCCTTCTTGAAAAGGCACATATTGAGGGCCTTTTCGGCAATATGTGGGTGTATTTAAGTTTAATTTGGTGAAAGATAGATGATCAATCAATTAAACATTATTTGTTTTATGTGGATATTGCAGAAGACTCTCGTTCATGGAAAGAGAACACAATTCCATTTCCCCCCTGAATAAATCAGCATTCTCACTACTGTAGCTTCAACACCCAGTGTTATTGGCCCATAGGATGATTTTCTACCAGATCAAAGGAACACACTGCTCAACTGAAGTAGTGTAGTAAAGTTCCTGTCATCATGAATAAAGGTGCTTTTTAAGAGATTGATTGTCACTAATAACTTTGCTTTGAGAGAATCCGCATCCTAAGTGTCACTAAGGGAAATAATGATGGGCTTTTGGGGAACTGGGGATATCGTGTGTTTTTAGAGCAGGGATTCAGAAAATGAATACTTAGAATAACTTCTGCTCTTGTTGACACATTTTCACAGATCATAGCAATGAGGAAAGAAGAGTTTGTTTCCTTCAGACATACCCAAATCCCAGTGCAATCAAGTCATGTTGAATGATATCACAGCCTATTGCTGGAAATTCAGTTCCTATTATTGAATTATAATCCCCCTTAGAGGCCTCAATCAAAACTGGGGATTTTTTTGTATTAAGTACATGACATATCTGACACGCAAAGTATAAATGGCATCCACTTACCAAACACCCCTTCTTCTCAAGGGGCCGACATTATGTTATGTTATCACAAATCCACAAATCATGCAAGAGACCACTTATTTAAGAAGAGAGAGTTCAGAATCCTACAGAGCTGAGAACATAGCATGAATACACTTTTTATAGGATATTTTAGATCAAAACAGCATTTTTGGAAATATAAAATATATTACGAATTAACTGCAGTTGCCTCTTCACTGTATCAGTAGATCAAATGTAGGGACATTTTAGAAAAGTAAAGATGAAATATACTTGGAGTTGAGAGTGAATTTCATGCTCTTTATTCAGCTTGTAGTAGCAAAGGAGAAGAGGAGAAGAATGGCTCTTTTCCCAAAACGTCTGCTTATATGTAACAGGTAGGTAGCCGTGTTGGTCTGCCGTAGTCGAAACAAAAAACAAACAAAATCATTTCATTAGCACCTTAGCAACTAAGTTTGTCATAGGTATGAGCTTTCGTGCGCATGCACACTTCTTCAGATACACTGAAACCGAAGTCACCAGACCCTTATGTATAGTGAGAGGGTGGGGAGGGGTATTACTAGGAAGGGTGGTGGGAATGGGTGATTGGCTGATAGGAGTGGTAAACCTGTTGACAACTGTTAACGACTGTTAACGACTGTTTACCACTCCTATCAGCCAATCACCTATGACAAACTTAGTTGGTCTCTAAGGTGCTAATGAAAGGAATTTTTTATTTTTTGTTTCGTCTGCTTATATACATTATTTACACAATGGGCCTTGCGTTATTGGCTACTTCAGGGCTGCACCTGTAGGCCAATCAGGTTGCAGATTCACTTCCACCTGGAGCTGGATCGGGTGGCTCCTGCGAACCAATCAGAGTGCTGAATTTTGGATCCTATTGTTCTAGGATTCAGCTCAGTATATAACAAAAGATGAAAGTAAAATTCTTATTATTAGGTTGCAGGCAGGTTGCTTTTTTGTTTTTAAGACTGATTATAACTAATTAGAACAGGGTTACAATAGCAGCTCTGGGTGGCTGCCCTTAAGATTTTGGAACGGTTCATACTTGCATGTAAAATACTTGATTTCTCATCACTTGATTGCTCAGTTCTTAAGTTCATTCTTTCTCTCCATGTAGACATGTGGCAGGAGAGCAGGATCATGCACACTGGTTCTCCCTGCCTCAACCTTTACATGTTCAGCAGATTTGTAAGAATAACTCAATGCATGTAGACTTGTCAACAAGCCAACAGTAAATCACACTGTGTAAGTTGGAGTTAACTCTTTATCAGCAAAAACAAGATCTGCATAGAAGTGTCAGGCCTAATGAGCACAGCAACTCACATCCAGTAGGTCTTGGCCCCATGAAGCAGTTGCTGAGTCTGAAGGTCCCCAACTCTCCATAGCTGCCTAAGTCCCCTCCTCTCCAGGGTTTTTCCCCAAGCAATCAGCGACAGTGTCTGGGTGTTACTAATCTCTCCTGTGCCCTTTTCATGCCTCTTCTGGCTCTTGGAGACAAGGGGGGGGGGAGCTTGTTGCAGCAGGAGGGGGAGACACCCCCGACTCTTCACCAGCCTAACTCGTCTCTGGCTCTTGGCCTCCCTTCTCTCCTGCTTCAGTTTCTGCCTCTGATTCTGGACTTCTTTCTGCCACACACTCTCCCAGCTCACCAAGCCCCGTTACCTCTTCAGCTTCCAACACCTCATCTTCCCAGTCTTCTCCCTTTTCTCCCTGCAACCACTCATCATGTCCCTGGGCTCTGAGCCTTCTTCCCTTGGGGGTTCCCCAGCTGGTTCCTCCCACCATTCCTCTGTGTCCAACCAGTCCACGACAAGATCCCCATGCTGTCTGGAACTGTTCACATTCAGAGTTTCTAAACATATGACAGAACCTTTTCATGCATATGTTGAATGTGCAGAGGTCAGAACCCTAGCCATGTGTTCTGTGTACACCTGAAGGGAACGAGTGAGCAGGCCTTTAGGCTGTAACGCTAAGCAAATTTTTTGGGACATACATCTCACTGATTTCAAGTAAGCACACTTATGATCTCATGGCACATAACTCACCCGCAGAATGCATGAACTTATTGCAAAAGCATTGCTTCAGAGATAAAATGAAAGTTCTAACTAAGTCATTTGTTTTGTACTGAAATTGGAGTGGCTGTGATGCTAAGCCAATTACCTGGCAATACATTTAGTCAAACGTAGCTCCAAGCTAATGTTTTTAAGGTGGGGCTTTCACTCAGAAGCCAAAGGCTCATATAAGAAATGGGAGGAGGGCTGGTCTTCCAGCTCTTTAAAATAACATATATAAAAATAGAGTCCAAGAAAAGCCGTTAAAAATACATGGAAAATACCAGAAATAGATTGAAACATACTCACATGTTGGTACTCTGCTAACCCATCCTAGCGTTCTACTAGAAAGCTTCTGTGCTCTGTGACATCACCAGAAAAGCAGGGGAAAACAGAACTTTCTTCCTCCGATACTGATGGAATGTGGGCATTGATTCTTTGCATAGAATCAATGAGAAGAACAGAGCTATTCAAGAAAAGGATTTCTGGCCATGACCTGGTCATTAAAAAAAATACAATTATATTCACTCTTGACTGCTTTTTGAAGTGCTTTAACTTTGGGAAATTGGAACTAAATGAGAGGTCATGTTATGCTAATTGAATCCTATTATGTCAACGTAGGCTGTCGAGAATACATGATCTAAAGCATATGATTCATACTTCACTTCACTACGTGTCACAGAGAGTCTGCCAGACTTTGGGCAAGTTGGGAGATTTCCCAGTGTGCAGTTTTATCTGTGAACCAGAGAGGATATTCATCCTTTCCACACACCAGATACTGAAAAGACATCAGACAGATATGTATGCAAGCTATTTAAATTGTTAAACCATTTAAATTTCTTCATTACCAGAGTATTTCTAAGACTCGCTTCTTATGAAGCTGAGGGTGGAGAACAGGCAGCAAAAGCAGAATCTGCTATTGTTCAGAGCAGCAAGGAAATCCAGAAGCCTCTAGAAGGGCAGAGGGGCAACAGTTGATCTAGTCTGACTTATAAGGGATTATTGTGCTGCTGTACAATAAACAGTACAAAGAGGTTGAATCTTTCCCTGGTGTGCTTTAGGATGCCAGTTCAAAGCCCACTATGGCTTGGTTCTAATTCAGATTTGAGGATTCTACATAATCAATACTTAATAAAAATAAAAACACTATTAACATGGCTATCCCTTATTTTCCAGGATGATGAGCTGCATTTTCAGCAAACCATTGTTTGTGAAGTATTCCTATTTTATTGTATTGTCTATGACCATTCATAGGTCAGGGGGGAAGAGATTGGTTGTGTTCTATATTATTATAATCAACAATAAAATCATACCATACCAAAATAAATTGGTCCTTACTTTTTAACCTCTAGAGAACCTCAGTTTATATGCCTTTTTTTCTAGCAGAGCTGATTCCCACACCTTTGTGTACCAGTATGAAATATCGGCTCTGGCTAGATCCCTCCAAAATTGGGTTATTGTGGCTCTGATCAAAGCTGGCATATGGAGAATCAACTCCATACAGCTTAGTTCTTGATCATTATCATCAATAATTGTTTAGAAGAGCCATAAGATATATGCCATACATTGCATGGTTTTAGATCCCATAATAAATAGACCTTGTGTATCCTTCCATCTCATACATTTTGAGTGAAGGTTTCAGCCATTGCAATAAGTTTTTATTTTCCTAACTGAACAATAGATTATTTGCCAAACTCGGTAGTGGCACCCGCCCTGTGGAACACCCTCCCATCAGATGTCAAAGAGATTTTTAGAAGACATCTGAAGGCAGCCGTGTTTAGGGAGGCTTTTAATGTTTAATAGATTATTGTATTGTATTTTTCTGTTGGAAGCCACCCAGAGTGGCTGGGGAAACCCAGTCAGAGGGGGGGGGGTATAAATAATAAATTATTATTATTATTATTATTATTATTATTATTATTATTATTATTTGTGCCAGCCACAGCACTCTTAATGGCACTAGGCATAAACTTCTCACTGTAAGCTGCTACTGTTGGAAGAGAGTGCATCTCTTCAGCAAGAAAGATACAGGAAATGCTTCTCATGCCTTCCTTCTCATTGCTTAACAACAGGATTACCAAGCTTAAAACCATGGAGAGACCTGGATTCTTATCTCATTATACATGATAAAGCTTTCTTTAGCACCTCAGCCCTTGCTTTTTCCTGCAAGACCAATGACAGTTGTTAACAGTCATCAACAGGTTTACCACTCCTATCAGCCAATCACCCATTCCCACCACCCTTCTGAGTAATACCCCTCCCCACCCTCTGACTATACATAGGGTATGGTGACTTCTGTTTCAGTGTATCTGAAGAAGTGTGCATGCACACGAAAGCTCATACCTATGACAAACTTAGTTGGTCTCTAAGGTGCTACTGGAAGGATTTTATTTTATTTTTTACAACGTCAGACCAACCTACCTGTAACTAGGCATTCTTAGAAACAGCAATGCCGCCATATCTGGCTAATAAGCATTAAAATGCCTCCTGCTGGGGTGGGGGTGGGTGGCAAGGGAATGAATGAATATGAAGATCAGAAATTATTCAGAGTTGTGCTCCAAATGAACTTAATTCACCTTTAGTTCACCTGGTAATATGGGAACTACTTTCAGGGGTAGTTCAGAGATTTTTGAACTATTTTAGTGAACTTTGTTCAACTCAACTAGTTCATTCCAAGCACTGAATTTTACTGAGGAGATATCAGAATATGTTGTTGTTGTTTAGTCGTTTAGTCGTGTCCAACTCTTCGTGACCCCATGGACCATAGCACCCCAGGCACTCCTGTCTTCCACTGCCTCCCGCAGTTTGGTCAAACTCATGTTCATAGCTTCGAGAACACTGTCCAACCATCTCATCCTCTGTCGTCCCCTTCTCCTTGTGCCCTCAATCTTTCCCAACATCAGGGTCCTTTCCAGGGAGTCTTCTCTTCTCATGAGGTGGCCAAAGTATTGGAGCCTCAGCTTCATGATCTGTCCTTCCAGTGAGCACTCAGGGCTGATTTCCTTCAGAATGGATAGGTTTGATCTCCTTGCAGTCCATGGGACTCTCAAGAGCCTCCTCCAGCACCAAAATTCAAAAGCATCTGTGAGGGACAAGGGATACAGGGAAGTCCCTCCCATCTTAAGTTCCAGCCCATCCCCAAGCGCTGGAGAGAGTAAGGAGAGCTCTGCCTCCAGCGGAGAGTTAGGAAGTGGTGTCCGAGGCTCAGGCAAGGTTGTGGAGCCCATGCGCCAGGTGGGACAGGAAGTTGGACGCACGGGGGGGGAGGCCAATCCCCCCAACTCCCGAATTGCGACGCAAACGTAGGGGGAAGAGGTTGGGTCTGCCAAAGCTTTGGTGCTGGAAGAAAACGCGCCAATCGCCATTCGGAGGTTCTGACACCTCACCTTAAGGATGCATTTTTACCGCTCTGAACACTGTAAATAATCAGCACTTAATAAAAGCCTTAAAAGACCATGCTGGAGTCGTTACTCTAGAGTAGCCATATCAGGCCCTCTGACAGCAACCTCCGAATCTTTTTTTGGCTACTTTGGAGTGCAGCGATGAGCGCTCAAGAGGCTGAGCATTGGAGGCTGGAGACCGAAGCAGCGAAGCAGGAGCTACGGAACCTCACAGCGCAGGCACAGCAGCAATTGCATGCCGCTCAGGAGGAAGCGCGAGGGGCGCAGGAGGAGCTGAACAAGCTGGTGGACCAGGTGAGGACAAAAGAGGAGACTGAGAAACAGCTAAGGGTGATGGTATTGGACCTGCAGAAAAAGTTGGAAGAGGAAAAAGCCGCTAGAGGTGGGGGGCGCCCCAGCCGCAGCTAATCCAAGTGAGAAGGGGACAGAGCCTAGTCACCAAGTTTAGCGGCGACCCTAGGGAGTACCTAGGATTCGAGACAGAAATAAATTATGCGCTGGAATTGCATGCAGCAGAATTCCCAGATGACGCGCACAGAATCTCCTTTATCATAGAGCATTTGACGGGGGCCGCCCGAGAATGGGTAAGACCGCTCATCGCGCAAAAAAATCCTTGCATGAAGAACGCAAAATTATTTCTAGAAGCTTTAAAAATAATGTACGCTAGTGACAGTGAAATGGAGGCCACTAAAGAGGAGCTTCATAACTTAACACAAGGAAAATCGACAGTTAGGGACTACTGGGCGAGATTCACCATGCTGGTGCACAAACTGGGGTGGGATCTGCAAAGTGAGCCAGTGAAATCAGCCTTCTACCTGGGTTTGCATGCAGACGTTAAGGATGAGCTGGCAAGAGGTCCTAAACCGCGAACTATGGATGAGTTAAGCAAAGCGGCGCTAGCGGTGGGGGTGAGACAGGAATCCAGATGGAATGACAAACAAGCGACGCGCGCAGCAAAACCTTGGTTCCCACGCTCCCAGGACAGACCACATCACCAAACCCCACCCCAGGGCCCGCCCCCAGACCCGCCCAGACCAAGCCCAGAGCCGGAACCGATGGAGATCGGTGGAGCGCGCACGCGGGCTTTTCAAACCCCGGCGGCGCCAAGACGCAAGGAGGGAAGAGGCGGGAATTGCTTTCTCTGCAACTCCCCCCGGCATCGCGTCAGAGACTGCCCTCATCGCAGAGAGTGGCAAGGAAAGGCGGGAACGGTTGTACCTTCCCCCACTGAAGCAGCACTACAGCAGGGAAACGAGACAGCCTGGCTGCAGGAGACAAGGGGCAGCAGCCAGGCACAGTCAGCAGACAACAGCCCCAGCCCGCCCACCCGCACAGAGAGGAGCAGAGCCAGCCAACCCCTCCCAGAGCAGGAGTGGTTCTAGAAGTCACGCTAACGCTCCCAAATGGCTATCCCCTGACGGTCCTCGCCTTAATTGACAGTGGTGCCTCAGCCAACTTCTTCTCGAGAAACTTTGCAGAAGAGCACCAGATCCAGCTTCTGCAGCTGGATTTTCCCCTGCACGTAGCCACCATTGACGGCAGAGAGTTGCTGGGAGGGGCCATCACTCATCAAACCCCCCCCCCATGAGAATGACGGTGGGAAGGCACTCAGAGACACTGGCTTTCAACGTCACAACCATCTCAGACCCCCCCCCCATCGTTTTGGGAATGAGCTGGTTGGCGCGCCACGACCCCTCCATAAGTTGGCACCAGAGATGCATCACGTTTGGGTCGGACTTTTGTCTGGAACATTGCATGCAGCACCAACCAGGGGAGGGGCCTCCAATAGCCACGGTGGCCACCATGCATGTCAAAGGGGGTGAGGCGATACCCAAGCAATACTGGGACCTGCAGGAGGTCTTCAGCGAAGCGGAGTCCGACCACCTACCCCCACACAGGTCTTTCGACTGCCAGATCAACCTGGTGCCAGGGGCAACGATACCCCCAGCCAAGCTGTACGCCATGTCAGATCAGGAACTGGAGGATTTGCGTGCGTTCATAGACAAGAACCTCAAACGGGGGTTCATCAGAGAAAGCAAGGCAGCAGGGGGCAGCCCGGTCTTCTGGGTGGACAAGAAAGACACGCAACAGCGCCGTCTTGTGGTGGATTTCAGACGGCTCAATTCAGTGACAGAGCCAGTGGCTTTCCCCATGCCCAGAGTGGACGATCTCCTGACAGCGGCACGCAGGGGCAAGATTTTCACCAAGCTAGACCTGAGGGGGGCGTACAACTTGATCAGGATCCGGGAAGGCGATGAGTGGAAAACCACGATGTTCACGCCTCTGGGCTCTTTTGAATATCTGGTGATGCCCTTCGGGTTGCAAGGGGGCTCAGCATGCTTCCAGGCCTTCATGCACCACGTCCTGGGGTCCCTTCTCTTCAAGAACTGCTTGGTCTTCCTGGATGACATCCTTATCTATTCCGCTGACCCAGTGCAACATGTGAAGGATGTCAGGGAGGTGTTGCAACGCCTGAAGGAGAACCACCTGTATGTGAAGCTGGAGAAGTGCAAGTTTCACACCAGGGAAGTGGACTTCCTGGGCTACAAACTGTCAGACAAGGGACTGGCGATGGACAAGGACAAGGTGCAGGCCATCCTGGACTGGCACAGCCCCAGGACGCGCAAAGATGCCCAACGCCTCCTAGGATTCGCCAATTTCTACAGGAAATTCATCAAGAACTTCTCGCGGGTTACGGCTCCCATCACGGACTGCCTGAGAGGCAAGCAGAAGTTCAGGTGGACGCCAGAGGCGCAAGCAGCGTTCGAAAGCCTCAAGAGGGTGTTCGCGTCCGACCAGAACCTGTTCCACGTGGTGCAGGATGCGCCCCTACGCGTGGAGACAGACGCTTCAGACCGGGTGTTGGGAGCGATCCTGTTGCAACTGGACGCCAACAGAGAGTGGAGACCTTGAGCCTTCTTCTCCAGGAAGCTGACACAGCCTGAACGCAACTACACAGTGTTTGATAAGGAACTTCTTGCGATCCACGCTGCTTTCCAGCACTGGCGACACTTCCTGGTGGGCGCCAAGCACCCCATCCAGGTGTGCACAGACCACAAGAACCTGGAGTTCTGGAGAACGGCCAGGGTGCTCAACCAGCGACAGATACGGTGGGCAGAGTTCTTCTCGAACTTCAACTTCTCCATCCACTACATCCCGGGGGAGCAGAATGTCAGGGCGGATGCCCTCTCCCGCAAACCAGAGTACATGGAGCAGGAGTCGCCACCAGCGCCCAGGCACATTTTCCCCCCATCAGCATGGTCCTGCGGAGCAGCAGTGGTGAGCGAGGCAGAACTCACAGCACTGACGGCAGCAGATGAGTTTGCCTCCCGCATCTTCAGAGAGCTGCGAGGGGGGAGGGAGCAGGCTAAAGACTTTGAGGAAAGGAGGGGTTTGCTTTTTTACAGGGGAGCCCTGTACCTGCCCACCAAACAGCTGAGAGGTAAGGTCCTCAAGCAGATGCACGACAACCCAACGGCGGGTCATTTCGGAAGGGACAAAACCACTCACCTAGTCATGAGACACTTCTGGTGGCCAGGGGTGCGGGAGGATGTTCGGGATTATGTAAGGGGATGTGACACCTGCCAGCGAGCAAAGGTGGTCAGAGCGCCACCAGCAGGTTTGCTGGAGCCATTAGGCACACCGCACAGGCCGTGGGAAGTAGTGTCCATGGACTTCATCACAGACCTGCCGTCGTCCAGGGGCAAGACCGCAGTGCTGGTGGTGGTGGACCTCATGTCCAAAATGTGCCACTTTATACCGTGTGCCAGGGCGGTCTCGGCAGAAGAGACGGCCAAACTGTTTGTTGACCACGTATTCAGACTGCATGGATTGCCTTTAAGAGTTATTTCGGATCGTGGCCGCCAATTTGTTTCCAGGTTCTGGCGGCGGCTAATGAACCTCCTGCAGGTGGAGGTCAGTTTGTCTACGGCTCGGCACCCGCAGACCAATGGACAGGCGGAGCGGGTCAACGCCATTCTGCAGCAGTACCTGAGATGTTACGTCAGCCAGAGGCAAACGGACTGGGTGGATCGCCTGCCACTGGCAGAATTTGCCTACAACAATGCGGTGCACGTCTCCACAGGGGTGTCGCCCTTTAAGGCCAACTACGGGCGCGACCTCAGATCTTTCCCGGAGAGGGAGGGGGAGGAGGAGGAAGAGGGCCCACAGGCAGAGGATTGGGCAGAGGACCTGGAGACGGTGCACCAGCAGCTCAGAGAACACTTGGAGAGGGCCAAGGAAGCGTACAAGAAGGGGGCAGATCGCCACAGGCGACCGGGAGAGGTCATCAGGGTGGGGGACAAGGTTTGGTTATCCTCGGAAGGTCTTCCCACCAGGGGGCGATGCAAGAAGTTAGCACCCAGGAGGCTGGGCCCCTTCACGGTCACGCAACAGGTCAACCCGGTAGCCTTCAGGCTAGCACTGCCTGAGGACATGAGAGTGCACCCAGTGTTTCATAGATCACTGCTGTCGCTGTACAGAGAAAGTACCAGGTTCAGGGACAGCGATCAGCCTCCAGAGGGAGGGGGGGAGACGGGAGACGCCCGACAGCTCAATGAGGCAACTGAGATTTTAGACTCAAGGAGAGGGGTGAGAGGGCTGGAGTACCTGATAGCATGGGAGGACACTCCGCCGTCCCACAATGAGTGGATACCGGCCACGGAAGTACCTGAGGAATTTTTAGTGGAAGAGTTCCACGCCCTGTTCCCCCACAGGCCCAAGCCCTGGCACATGGAAAGGGAGGGAGAGGGGGAGGGGCGGGAGGAAGAGATCGCAGGCAGCAGCTCTCCATGGAGATGGGAAGCGGAATTTGAGGATACGGAAGAAGAGGTGTGGGTTTCACCGAGGTCGACTACGTCAGAGGCAGGAGAGGACTGGCGGAACATTTTTACTCCCACCAGCTCTGACGCCACTGACTTCTTGGGATTCCCGTCTTCTCAGGGGGAAGGGGAAAGATCGCAGGATTGGGAGGAAATTTTTACACCCACAGGCTCGGATGCCACAGACTTCTTGGGGTTTCACTCGTCCCCAGCAAGCAGAGAGCCCCTAGGGAGGGGGGGAGAGGAGCCTGGGAGGGGGGTGGATGTGAGGGACAAGGGATACAGGGAAGTCCCTCCCATCTTAAGTTCCAGCCCATCCCCAAGCGCTGGAGAGAGTAAGGAGAGCTCTGCCTCCAGCGGAGAGTCAGGAAGTGGTGTCCGAGGCTCAGGCAAGGTTGTGGAGCCCATGCCCCAGGTGGGACAGGAAGTTGGACGCACGGGGGGGAGGCCAATCCCCCCAACTCCCGAATTGCGACGCAAACGTAGGGGGAAGAGGTTGGGTCTGCCAAAGCTTTGGTGCTGGAAGAAAACCCGCCAATCGCCATTCGGAGGTTCTGACACCTCACCTTAAGGATGCATTTTTACCGCTCTGAACACTGTAAATAATCAGCACTTAATAAAAGCCTTAAAAGACCATGCTGGAGTCGTTACTCTAGAGTAGCCATATCAGGCCCTCTGACAGCATCAATTCTTCGGCGATCAGCCTTCTTTATGGTCCAGCTCTCACTTCCATACATCACTACTGGGAAAACCATAGCGTTAACTATACGGACCTTTGTAGGCAAGGTGATGTCTCTGCTTTTTAAGATGCTGTCTAGGTTTGTCATTGCTTTTATCCCAAGAAGCAGGCATCTTTTAATTTCGTGACTGCTGTCACCATCTGCAGTGATCAAGGAGCCCAAGAAAGTAAAATCTCTCACTGCCTCCATTTCTTCCCCTTCTATTTGCCAGGAGGTGATGGGACCAGTGGCCATGATCTTGGTTTTTTTTTTTATGTTGAGCTTCAGACCATATTTTGCGCTCTTCTCTTTCACCCTCATTAAAAGGTTTTTTAATTCCTCCTCACTTTCTGCCATCAAGGTTGTGTCATCAGCATATCTGAGGTTGTTGATATTTCTACCGGCAATCTTAATTCCCGTTTGGGATTCATCTAGTCCAGCCTTTCGTTGTTGTTTTTTGTTGTTGTTGTTGTTTTTTAAGAAAACCTTTATTACTTATTAAAAATTACAAAATTACAAAATTACAAAGAAAATACATATATAAAAAAAGAAAATACATATAATCCAATTACAAAACCAGAAAATACATATAACAAATAAACAGCCTTTTTCCAATCATAGCATTCTGAAATCGGCCATGAAATCCCACTAATCCAAAACTTGGTCTTTACAGTCTCGGATCTGGGGGCCTAGAATATAGGAAACCAGACAAGCCGGACAAAAGAAAGAATAAGAATAAAGGAAGAGTGAACAAAGGAAGAGCGAACAGAGAAAAGGACCCAGGTAGGTCAATGGTAAGGGGAGGTGGGACGGGGGAGGTAGAGTAGGGAAGGGAGGGAGGGAAGGGGAGGGGAAGATGAACAGAGGATGAAGATAGATAGAGTGAAGATAAGAAAAGTGTAAAATAGGATAGAGTTTTGACTTCCCAAAACTTATCATCGGTTCCCTCACATAATTAAATTTTACTAAGCTTCTCCTTTTATTTTAGATTGATTACCTTTCTCTTTTCCCATCACCTTATTTCCTATCCTCTTGTATCTCTTAATCTAAACATATCACTAATTTTGTGCTTATTTTTTGTTTGTAAAAGTATTCATCTACATATTTCCACTCATCTTTGATTGTTTGTTTTGGTATCCCTCTGATCGTTGCGGTTAACTTTGCTAGTGTCATGTATTCAATCAATTTTATATGCCAGTCTTGAATAGTTGGAACCTTATCTCCTTTCCAATTTTGGGCGATCAGCATTCTAGCGGCCGCACACGCATAAAGAAGTATATTCTTCCTGTCCTTTGGTATATCCTCCGGGATCATGCTCAGCAGCAAGATCTCAGGTTTTTTCTCGAATGTGAATCTAAGCATTTTTTTCATTTCCTCGTAAATATTTGACCAATATGAGCTAATCCTGTCGCAACTCCACCAGCAATGAAAAAAGTCGCCCAATTTCTCTTTATATTTCCAACATTTATCTTGGTTGTTTCTATAAATTTTAGCTAATTTTGCTGGTGTAAGATGATACCTGTAAACCATTTTCCATATATTTTCCCTTATTGTCATACATGCTGTGAAATTTATGTCTTTACTCCATAATTTCTCCCACTGTTTAACATAAATTACCCTCCCTATATCTTTTGCCCATTTTATCATTACATCTTTTACCATCTCATCTTTCATTTCCCACTCTAATAAGAATTTGTAAATTTTCGCCAATGGTCTCCCCTGATTTTCTAATAATAGTTCTTGTAATTTTGATCTCTCGTCTTCAAATCCAATTACTTTGTGTTCTTTGAAGATCGATTGTAGTTGAAGGTAGTGTAGCCAACTTTGACAATATTGCTCAATTTGGTTATATGGTTTTAGCTCATATTGGTCATCTATTTTCTCGATCAATTCTTTATATGTCGGCCAATTATTTCCTTTGGGTTCCTTGCTTGTTGCTGACATTTCTACGGGTGAAGCCCACCATGGTATTTTAGGTTCTAATAAACATCTAAATTCTTCCCAAATATCGAATAGGGGTTTTTTAAATATATGATTTTTGAAGGATGTATATTCACCTTTCTTTTCTTTTAATAGGTATGCGTGCCAACCTCCAATATTTCTAAAGCCTTCCAGTTTCAATAACTCCAAATCATCCAACAGGAACCATTCCTTCGTCCAACACAAGCAGGATGCAGCATAATACAGTCTCAGATTCGGGACTCCCAAACCTCCTCTTTCTTTTGCGTCTGTTAACAACCTATATTGTATTCTTGCCTTTTTTCCTTGCCAAATAAAATTATTTAGATCTCTTTTCCATGTTTCGAATGTTTCTTTTTTTAATTTTATCGGCAACATTTGAAATAAAAAAATCAATTTAGGTAAGACCATCATTTTAATTGCGGCAATCCTGCCTGTGAATGCTAGATTCAGTCCCTTCCAATTCTCTAAATCCTCTTTTATTTTCTTCCAGATTTTATCATAATTATTGTCAAATAGATCTGCTTTATTATTGGAAATAGTAATTCCCAAATATTTAATTTTCCTCACTATTTCCCACCCACTAATCCTTTGTATTTCCCTTTCTTCCTCCTTTCTTATATTTTTAATCATCAATTTCGTTTTTTGATTATTCACTTTTAATCCCGCTACCTTGCCATAATCTAATAATTTACCTTTCAATTTGGGTAGGGTCTCCACGGGATCTTCCAACATTATTATCAAATCGTCGGCAAAAGCTCGCAATTTGAACTCACTTCTCCCAACCGATATACCCTTGAGGTTCCTATCCATTTGGATATCTTTTATTAGGAATTCCAATGCCCATATGAATAATAGTGGGGACAATGGGCATCCCTGCCGCGTTCCCTTAGAAATTTCAAATTCTTTTGTTATGTCCCCATTAATGATCAACCTCGCCAGCTGTTTACTATATATGGCCTTTATTCCCTCCATAAATCTTCCTTTAATTCCTAATTTCTTCAACGCCCCTATCATAAATTCCCATGCCAAATTATCAAATGCCTTTTTGGCGTCCAAGAATATGAAAGCTGTCTTCTTGCTAGGATTCCATTCCACATATTCAAACATATCTAGCAGGATTCTGATATTACTAGACATCTTCCTTTGGGGTAGAAAGCCTTGTTGTTCTTTGCCTATTACTTTATTTAATACACATTTTATCCTATTGGCTAAAATTCCAGCAAATACTTTATAATCAATATTTAATAGTGAAATTGGCCTGTAATTCCCTATTTCTTCTCTTCTCTCAATATCCTTAGGTATCAGGGTAATGTATGTATCTTGCCACGATTTCGGAAACTCTCTTCCCTCTAGAATTCCGTCTACCATTACCTTGTACACTTCTTTTAATTCGTTTTGTAACACTTTATAATGTTTTCCTGTTAGGCCATCCGTGCCTGGTGATTTCCCCAATTTGAGTTTATTTATCTCGTCTGTTATTTCTTGATATGAAATTGGTTTATTTAAATTCTCCAATTCTTCTAAACTGATGCCAAATCCAGTGAATTTATCTAAATATTCTTCTAATTTCTTATTATTAATGTTTTCCCCTTTATACAATTTACTATAATATTTCACAAAGCCATCTTGTATTTCATCTGGGTTGGTCTTAAGCTTTCCCCCATCCTTTATTGCAATAATTTGTTGCTGACTCCGTCTCTTCCTTAATTGCCAGGCCAATAATTTACCGGATCTACTTCCCAATTCAAAGGTTCTTTGTTTTGCCCATATAATTCTATTCTCTATTTCTTCATCCATTAATTGTTTTAAATTGTTCTGTAACACTTTCATTTGTGTCTTCATATTAACATTTTTTGGGTTTTTCCCCAATTCTTTTTCTTTTAATTCTATCTCAGATTTCAATTTTTCTATCTTTTCCTGCTTGTCTCTCCTATATCTACTTTTCTGTTGTATGTACAACCCTCGGATAAAGGCCTTACTAGCATCCCATACAGATGTTAAATTTACCTCTGGCGATACATTAAGCTGAAAGAATTCCCTCACCAACTCCCTCAGTTTCCCAACAAAGACCTCGTCTTCCAATAGTCTGTCGTCCATTCTCCACCTTTTAATACTTTTTCTCTCTTCCCTAATCTTTACCATTATCGGGTTATGGTCGGTTACCGATTTAGCCATAATCTCACACTTTTTAATCAATGTTGCTAGACCTGTGGAGACCCATATTATGTCTATCCTGGAAGCTGACTGTTTTGCCTCGGAAAAAAACGTATATTTCCTTTCCATTGGATGTTGGAGTCTCCACATATCTTTTAACTCATAATTTTCAATTATTTGAAAGAAAGCTTTCGGCAACTTGCCTCCTTTCTTGGTATCACTTGATCTATCTAAGCTTGGTAATACAACACCATTAAAGTCGCCCGCGAATATTATCTCATCCCCATCAATAACCTCACTTAATATTTGTTCAATTTTGTGGAAGAATCCAGATTTGCATCCATTAGGTGCGTATATATTTATCACTATTACTTTCCCTTTGGGTGTATAGATTCTTACCCCTACCACCCTCCCTTCATCATCCTGAAATACCTTTTCTGATTTTAAATTCCCTTTTACATATGTTACTACTCCTCTTTTTTTCTTCTTCTTGTCGGCCGATACATGCTCTCTCCCCAATCGTTCATTCTTTAAGACCCTTTCATGTTTTCTTACCACATGTGTTTCCTGTAAACAAATCACATTCCAATCTCCTTTTTTTAATACATGTTCCACCCTATTCCTTTTCCTCTTGCAATTCAATCCATTTATGTTCCATGACACAATATTTAGTTCCATAATTATTTTGATGTTATTAATATTATTGTTGTTATATATATCTATATGTATATCTGTCTATGTATGCGTTAAAATATTTCTCTAATAACTTACTTCTCTTTCTTCAAAATAGTTAACTTTATTATTTCAATAAGAGGAGTAAAGAAGACTTACTACATAAATTTCTAGCACTCAATATTGTAATCCCCTCATCCCCACCCTCTTAATAGAACTTACTCTCTATTACAAATTATGAATTTTTCCTTGCAACTTGTTTCAATTTCAACTCTCTTCCTCCTCCTCCTCTCCCCTTTCCACCAGTTCCCTCCCTGATCTCTCCAAAAAGGATTCTGCGTCTTCAACACTCTTTATCGTTTTTCTTCTTTCTTTAAATGTGAAAGTGAGACCTTCAGGAAATTCCCACACATACCAGATCCCCTTTCTTGTTAGGGCGTCTGTCAGTCTTTTATATTTTTGTCTCTTAAGTCTGAACCGTTTCGGGATCTCCTTGAAGACGGCAATACTCTTGCCTTCGATCACCAGGGGTTCCTGTTTCTTTCTTTGTAAAATTTTATCTTTTAGCAAACCAGAGTTTAGAAATATCAAACAGTCCCCGGGTCCTTTAAATTTCTTGGATCTGTCCCCTCTGACTCGGTATATTTTGTCCACGTCTAACGTCAGCTCATCCTCTTTGACACCAAGCCATACCGCCAGTTCTTTACATATCTTCTCGTCGATCCTCTCACCTTGTCTTTCGGGGACGCCTCTCAAACGAAGAATTAATTCTTTCTGCCTCATTTCTACTAAGGCCAGTTGGTCCGCCAGCTCCTCTTGTGCCTTTAGTAGTTCTCTCCTCTCTTTATCATTCCTTTCTTGCATTCTTTTCAGGTCTTTGCTCTCTGCTGTCAGTTTACCAATGTTGTCCTCTTGATTGTTGACCTTGGTGTTTAGCTCTTTCACCGCTTTTTCCATTTCCTTATTTTTGCCAAAGAGTTCCTTGATTTGGCCAGTCAGTTCTGAGATCACTTTGGAATTGTTCTCTAATTTGGCCTCAACAGAATCCAATTTGTCGTTTAGAGTTTTATTTATTTCCGTAATTAAAGTTTTGTTCATCTCGGTGATCAAATCCTTGACGTCACCTAGAGGATCATTCTCTCCCGTAAGAGATTGGCGTTTTGAAGCCACCGTAGCTGCTCTGGTTTTTGATCCCATCGTCTTGCACTTCTTCCTAGCTCTTCTTTTATCCAAGACAGGTATCCACTGGTTCTCCAGGTTCACCTTAATCACCTATTATGCGCCCCGCACCTTCTTATGTGGGAATCTCCTTTCAAGGGCTCTAACAAATCATTATATCAAAAATTGGAATTGGGGACTTAAACATAGAATTAAAAATGTAAGAAATTCCAAATATTCAAGTTTCAGTCTCTAAGTGGGGGGTTCCAAATACAATTGTGTTCACCGGAGAGAGTTGGAAGTCATAGAATCACCAGCTCTATAGGGGGTGGGGTGGGGTGTCATTAAGGCAGTCAACCGCTAGGTGTCGCTCCTATCTGTCCATCAAAATTCGCCCACTTCCTTAGAGAGTGTTTGTTTTAACAGTTTAGCAGAAGTGAGCAATCGCCATTTTCTTTCAGTAATTTCAAGCCCCTCTTCCCTCTTTCCTTTCTTCCTCTCTTTCTCTTTGCCTCGTCCCCCTCTCTACAAAGATGTTATTTAGTCCTTTCTCTTTCGCTCTTCCTCCCCCTTCTTCTTAAAGACAGTCTCAAGCCGCAAATCACAGTCGGACCGGGTCGTATAACAATTATGCAGTCTCTCAGTCTCCGTTTTAAAACATACTTTGGTACACAGCAGTCAAAACCTTCTTGTAGCTTAAATTGTGATACTTTCTTCCAAATAACTCTTATACACAAGCAGTTGTTACAGCTATTCTTTTGCCGGTGATACAGTGTTTCTCCGACTTTGTTCTCTCCCCCCCCCCCCCCCCCCGGCGCCTCTCCCGCTGATCTCTTAGGCAGCGCTTTTAATTGCTGCGAGGTTTCTCTTTTTAATAATTATCTTTTTGTCATTAATCCTCCGTTCTTCACGGGGGGGGGGGCCCTCTCTTAATAATCTTTAAGTCGGTGAGTTTCAGGCGCTTACCGGGCAAGTCTTCCGCGTCGCGATAATGGCGTCTGTAGTTAGAAAGCTGGACTCCTCTCCGCCGCCTCCACAAATAGTGCCGGTAGCGGAGTTCTGTCCCTTTTGCCACTTTTCTTATTCTTCCGACGAAAACCCCGTGCTTTCGTCGTTTGGAGGGGGCTTTGACGCTAAGCACCCCCCCTTTAAACACCACTATCCTCTTGGTTAAACTCTGCAAACGCGGAGCTCCAAGTTTTCGTGACTCGCTCTCAGGGCGCCTTCACCGGAAGTCCAGCCTTTCGCATGATGAATTCTGCATATAAGTTAAATAAGCAGGGAGACAATATACAACCTTGTCGTACTCCTTTCCCAATTTTGAACCAATCAGTTGTTCCATATCCAGTTCTAACTGTAGCTTCTTGTCCCACATAAAGATTTCTCAGGAGACAGATGAGGTGATCAGGCACTCCCATTTCTTTAAGAGCTTGCCATAGTTTGCTGTGGTCGACACAGTCAAAGGCTTTTGCATAGTCAATGAAGCAGAAGTAGATGTTTTCCTGGAATTCTCTAGCTTTCTCCATAATCCAGCGCATGTTTGCTATTTGGTCTCTGGTTCCTCTGCCCCTTCGAAATCCAGCTTGCACTTCTGGGAGTTCTCGATCCACATACTGCCTAAGCCTGCCTTGTAGAATTTTAAGCATAACCTTGCTAGCGTGTGAAATGAGCTCAATTGTGCGGTAGTTGGAGCATTCTTTGGCACTGCCCTTCTTTGGAATTGGGATGTAGACTGATCTTCTCCAATCCTCTGGCCACTGCTGAGTTTTCCAAACTTGCTGGCATATTGGGTGTAGCACCTTAACAGCATTATCTTTTAAAATTTTAAATAGTTCAGCTGGAATATCATCACTTCCACTGGCCTTGTTATTAGCAGTGCTTTCTAAGGCCCATTTGACTTCACTCTCCAGGATGTCTGGCTCAAGGTCATCAACCACACTACCTGGGGTGTACAAGACCTCCAGATCTTTCTGGTATAATTCCTCTGTGTATTCTTGCCACCTCTTCTTGATGTCTTCTGCTTCTGTTAGGTCCTTACCACTTTTGTCCTTTATTATGGTAATCTTTGTACGAAATGTTCCTTTCATATCTCCAATTTTCTTGAACAGATCTCTGGTTTTCCCCATTCTATTGTTTCCCTCTATTTCTTTGCATTGCTCATTTTAGAAGGCCCTCTTGTCTCTCCTTGCTGTTTTTTTGGAAATCTGCATTCAGTTTCCTGTATCTTTCACTATCTCCCTCGCATTTTGCTTGCCTCCTCTCCCCCGCTATTTGTAAGGCCTCGTTGGACAGCCATTTTGCTTTCTTGCATTTCCTTTTCCTTGGGATGGTTTTCGTTGCTGCCTCCTGTATAATGTTACGAGCCTCCATCCATAGTTCTTCAGGCACTCTTTTCACCAAATCTAAATCCTTAAACCTGTTCCTCACTTCCACTGTGTATTCATAAGGGATTTGATTTAGATTGTATCTTACTGGCCCAGTGGTTTTTCCTACTTTCTTCAGTTTAAGCTGGAATTTTGCTATAAGAAGCTGATGATCTGAGCCACAGTCAACTCCAGGTCTTGTTTTTGCTGAATATATCAGAATATAAGTAACATTTATTCACCTTCTTGAATTAATTGCACCACTCCATCTCAACTAATCTAAGAGAAAACTGCAACAATTTATGCAAGTTGTAACGTATCCTGGAAAGACATACTGTAATAGAATCAGTATTGTTTTACACCCAGTTGTATAATTGGACTGAAAGAAGATTAAGATTACTATGAATAAATGTCTACTATTCTGAGAAGTATGTATTCAACATCACTTAAAGTTAAGAATATGTACATTTTAGAGTATGTAGAATATATAATTTGATATAACTTCAATAAGTAGAAGCTTCCGAGTGTGTTATTTGCCAAGAAAATAATGCTAAAAGGATCATCCACATATGGAAACAGAATGCTAATGTCCCTATGAATCTCCCTTTCAACCAAGTCTAGTCCACTCTACATTGACTGACAGCAGCAATCCAATATGGCAAGCAGAGAGGTGTTCCCTAGCCCTACAATCTTGATATCCTTTTAATCCTGGCTACGAGGGATCAAACCAAATATCATTTGCTTGCAGCACAAGTGATCTACTACTGACCTATGGCTGTTCCAATATTGCACAGTGATTGTACTCCTGAATATGGTGTCATGGAAACACAGAGGTGTGGATATAATGTTCCTGAAGCAAATGCACTCTATTAAAAAATATGCTAGTATTGTCAACCATATTGGCACTAGTCACCTGATGAAGCAGAATATTGCAACAAGTAATGAGGCAAGAATTGTTCTATCATACCCAGTCAACTGTTCAGCTTAAGATATTTGTGCACACTGCTTACAGACTTGGCCGGATTTAGGTTTGATGAGGACCTAAGCTACTGAAAGTAATGGGGCCCTTTATATGTCCAGCTGTCCTTTGTCAACAACAAATTGTTGCTGTTTATTGTGTTGAATATATGGCAGTTTATGGACCTAATAGGTGTCTAAAGCCATTTGTACATAACAAATAGGAGCCTACACAACACAGAACACTGTTGCTGTATGTAGGTTTTATTTTGTTTTTTTATCTTATATTTGGGGAATGTACATCCAGGGGTTTTTTTTCCTTTACATTTTTTGGGGGGGGAGCAAGAGAGTGGGGCTATAGCTTGTTTAACTCATACATAAATCCGGCACTACTTATGGAGCTAATGTATTTCTTTATGGAGATTTGCTTAGACATGCTATACCATGGGTAGCGAAACTAAGGCCCAGGGGCCAGATCTAGACCAATCGCCTTCTAAATCCGGCCCGTGGATGGTCCGGGAATCAGCGTGTTTAACATGAGTAGAATGTGTCCTTCTATTTAAAATGCATCTCTGGGTTATTTGTGGGGCATAGGGATTTGTTCATATTTTTTCCCCAAAATATAGTCCGTCCGTCCCCCCCACAAGGTCTGAGGGACAGTGGACCGGCCCCCTGCTGAAAAAGTTTGCTGACCCCTGTGCTAAACTTACAAAGTGAATTTGATAATATTTGACCTGGTAACCTCTAGGTTTGATTACTGCAACATGTTATATGTGGGGCTGCCTCTGAAGACAGTTCAGAATCTTCAGCTGCTGCTGAATTCTTCATGAGAGGTCCAGAGAACAAGCAACATAAGAATGGGCCTTTTCTGTGGTGGCTCCCTGCTTGCGGAATGCTCTCCTCAGCATTGCCTGGTGCCTTAGTTACATATCTTTAGGCACCAGGCAAAACATTCCTCTTTTAAATCTGGATTGTATTTTAATCTGCATTTTAATCAATTGTTTTTCTTTCTTTTACGTTTTGTTGTGATCTTGTTGATGTCAGCCGCCCTGAGCCCGGGTATAAATTATTATTATTATTATTATTATTATTATTATTATTATTATTATTCTCCCAGGCCCCTTTGGCTAATTAAACAATCTATGACTTTTTAAACTGTAGGGGGTAATTGGTATACATTGGGGAATAATTGGTATATATACACACTATGTTATGTATTGCTGTGTTTTTTTAAACCACCCTGTGATCCTCGGATGAATAGTGGTATAGAAATTTAATTGACAACAACAACAACAATATCTAGTACTAGTGGGACTGATTGCATTGTAAGAGGTCAGTGAATCAATCCCATATGTAAAGACAAAATTACTTTTCATTGAAGTTTCAAGGGAAAGCGAAATTCTAGAGCTTTGATACAGATGTGGCCAATAGGTCTGTAAATTATTCATTTTATAACTCTGCTGGTCATACAGTGGAACCTCGGTTTATGAACACCTCGGTTTATGAATTTTCGGTTTATGAACGCCGCGGACCCATCTGGAATGGATTAATTCTCTTTCCATTACTTTTAATGGGAAAGTTCGCTTCAGTTTATGAACGCTTCAGTTTATGAACAGACTTCCGGAACCAATTACACCCATGTTTCAGTTTATGAACGCTTCAGTTTAAGTACTCCGCGGACCCGTCTGGAACGGATTAATCCACTTTCCATTACTTTCAATGGGAAAGTTCGCTTCAGTTTATGAACAGTTACTTCGCGGACCGTCTGGAACGGATTAATCCACTTTCCATTACTTTCAATGGGAAAGTTCGCTTCAGTTTATGAACGCTTCAGTTTATGAACAGACTTCCGGAACCAATTGTGTTCATAAACCGAGGTACCACTGTAATTAATTATGATAAAATACTGCATACTAGATACTGGCATGCAGAATCCTAAAAAGAAAATTGGTTTCAACAATTTATAGCTGTCTCTGACTTCTTTATAATATCCACAAAGCCATAAGTAAACACATCTACCAGAGAGTCCTTCTTAATGATTTTGTAGCTGGAATAACTGAAGCCAGAGCAGATGAATTGACCTTGCCAAGTTTACAGACTGTGCCAGTAACAGAGCTGGGATTAGAAAACCAGATGATTAAAATTTTGCTCACTAGGATAAAACACTTAAAATGAATCATCTCAATTTCCAAAGTGTCCTCAGGTTGCTTTAGGCATAATAAATTGCAATCACATAACAGCAAACAATTATTTTAAAAATCAGGACTTAAAACGTTACATCTGACACTGAAGCAGTGCAATCTCCACTAGAGAAATCTACTTACACTGCCGATGAAATGTATAATATTTGGACAAGATGTTAACATTATTGTTCTGTTTGAAAACATGTCTAATTTTTTTTAGGGGAAATGGGCTACAGTTACACATAGGACATTAATGTCACTTTTTCTACTACGCCAAACTAGATGAAATGCTGTCAGTGGTGGACTTTGGGCTTTTGAATTTCAACAGTGCCCTGTGCAATGCCAAAATTCCTCCCCTGCCCCCCACTGCCACCTCTCACCTTTCCTTCCAAGTCATTGTTGTGGTGCCCTCTCAACTCAGCACCCAGTGTGGGCAAATTGGTTGCACTCCCCTAAATTCACCTCTGGTGCCATTCTCACAATTAGCAATGGCACAAATGGTTTTTTAAGAAGTAAATAGCATGTGTGGGGAATGTATTCTGGGACAAGATCCTGGCTCTGGAGAGGTGGGCGGGTGTTGGGTTGTAAGGCCTTTGCCCCCTGCTGCAGTCCTACTCCACATTTCTTTTTTTGGGGGGGGGGAGGTTCTATTTGTGCCAATGAAAGTTTTTCCACCAGTACTAATAGCAGGTAAATCTCCAATACTAATAGGTAAGATTGGGAAATCAATACTGGAGCTACGATTTGTTTAAAAATCTGTATGTCACAAAATTCTGGATTTCCATGACAAGGAGAAAGGGAGCATTACGGGGGAGGGGGGATACCCAACATGACCACAAAAGAGTGCCGAGTACATTCTAGGAAGCACATTCTCAGGCTGATGTGCCCCAGACATCACACTGCACAGAGTTCCTACCAACTGAGGACCAAATTTGATGTGACAGTAAGCATGACTTGAAATCATGTGCGCTTAAGAAATAAAAATAGCAGGCATGTGGGGGATTTTCATAGCACACAGGGAAGGAGGTTTAACCCTTTCCTCTTCTACCCTGGTCTTGACCAACCACCTGCTACTGGTCCTGAGAGGGAGGTCTCAATGGAGTAGTATCAATGGAGGTTGCCTTCCTGGAACTAATAGCAGGCCATCTGCATACTTACCGTATTGGCCCAAATATAAGCCACACATGAATATAAGCCACACCTTTAAAATTCGGGGGGGGGGGACACAATATAAGCCACTCCCATAATAATAATAATAATAATAATAATAATAATAATTAATAATAATAATATTTATATTTATACCCCGCCCTCCCCAATCAAAACTGGGCTCAGGGCGGCTAACACCAATAAAATTACAATAAGACATAAAATAAAATAAAACAATTAATTAAAATACAATATTAAAATTTAAAATTTAAAATGCAGTCTCATTTTAAGTAGTCCATCAATCAAAACCATGAGGGAGGCACTTCCGGTCTGCCGCCGGCAAAGAAGACGCAGGGACTGCGAGCGCCGCAGTCCCCGGCATCGCGGAGGGGGGGGGAATTCCGCGGGGCGCGCGGATTCCCCGTAAGAACCTCGGGAAGGGCGTCCCGAGGGCTCAAGGTCCGGCAGGCTCCGTTGGGCGATTCCTCTGCTGCCCGGAGACCCAGTAGAGTCTCCGAGAGCCAGCGGAGTGGAGTCGCGGGAGCCATTTTGGACGTCATCGTTACCTCCGGCATAGCGAAGCCCCGAGTCTTCTACTGGGCAGCGGCAGATTCTTCCAAGAAAATAAAAGACAAAGTAAGTGAAATCTCCACTTGGACTTCTGGATTTTAAAATTAACTATTTGGAAAATCAGGAGAGATTCAAAAACGGGAGTCGATCTCTTCCTAATGGTCAATTAAGAGGCGCATTAAACATTCCAAAGCCGAAAAAGATACTTTGGTTTTAGTACCCGAAAGAAACAAAGACTTTTCACTCCTTTACAAACCCCGGTGCCGATACCTCCCGAGGAACAGTAAGTGCACAAAGGGGGAAAAAATTTTTTGACAGCTGTCAAAGCTGTCAAAACTGGTAAAAGATAAGGAAAATTCATAAAAATTTGCTGAAAGTTTAAGCGGCTGCAAGATTATATTAAAAGAGAAGTATCTGGAATTAAGAGATGTTCTATTGTTGAAAAATTAAAGACAATGGAAGGAACAGCCAAGATGGAGGAAAGAGTGAGTGAATGGAAATTTCCAGTGTGCTCTGCCTCCTAATCTCCTGCCTGTGTGTGGTTAGAAGGAATGAAAACAATGTATTCACCAAGCTTCCAAGAGACAGTTCTGAACTATCTAGAGATTCTGAAGGACATCCATAGGACATTGCAACACTCCAGTCCAACATGTTTAGAGACTTTGGTTCAAGATCAGGACTTAGAAGATAATGTGGAAAGCTTACCTGAGAGTAAAGGACAAGAAGTGGATTTTGCAAAAACTGAGGTGGATTATAAAAAATGCGACTTGGAGGAAGAACAACAAGGATTTGAAAAGGAAAAAGACAGTTGTCAAGAACAACAAAATGAATTAATGACTCAAGAAAAGAAGGCTCCTGGAGGGACTAAAAATTGGGCATGGGTAACAGAGGGAAAGGAAAGGCAGAATGAGGGGGGGACAGAGGCCTGGATTTGGAAGTGGGAAAGAACGGGTGTGGGGTGAAAAAATTTAGTTAAAAAGTATTTTGGTGAGTGAATAACGGTTTCTGAATTTTTGGCTTGTTAAAGGACTGCTGATCCAAGGGGGGGGGGAGACATCGGGAGGAGAAAGGAGAGTTAACAGATATAAAAATTTAGATTTCTGGAGGGAGGTAGAAGAATGGCTTGGGAAACAATTTGTATTAACATTTTTGTGTTCAGATAAGTGTCTGGATGGAGGGCCGCCTTCCCTCCTCTCTTTGCCCAGAAGCACCTGGTGGCAGAAGGTGTGCTGGGGGGGAGGAGGGGGGAGGGAAGCCCAGACGCAAAAATGGAACCTTTGAAGTGCTGCGCCTCGCTGGTTCCTCTTGTGGCAGGAGGGGACTTGTGGGGGGGCAGTATGAAGAAGGAGGAGGAATAAGTGAATATTATAAGGATAAGATTCGGAATTAGAATAGAAAATCCGCCACAATCAATTAGAGAAGTTAGGAAAACCAGGAAGAAGAGATCTGAGGAAGTCACAATTATAATGTGAAGAAAATAAGAATGGGGAATTTTTAAATTTTTATTTGTCTTTTTATATATATATATGTATTGTGTGTATGTTTTGTTTAAGGCTTGGGTTAAAGGAGCAGCTGAGGGGAAACCAATCCACAGAGCCCCTCCATCCCTGTCCTCTCAGTGGCAGGGAGGGGATGAGGGGGGGAGGGGGAGGTCAAACCCACCCCTATACTGGACCCCTTTGATTCTCAACACCTGCGGGTACTACTGGTGGCAGAAGTGGACTCACGGATGGAGGGTAATTGAAGGGACAGATTATATACGTTTTGTTTGTCTTGTTTGTACAAAAATCCAATAAAAATTATTTTTTAAAAAAATCATGAGGGAGGAAAACACAGGGGTCAGACTGAATCCAACCCAAAGGCCAGGCGGAACAGCTCCGTCTTGCAAGCCCTGCGGAAAAATGACAAATCCCGCAGGGCCCTGGTCTCCTGTGAAAGAGCGTTCCACCAAGTCGGGGCCAGTACTGAAAAGGCCCTGGCCCTAGTCGAGACCAATCCAACCACCTTATGGCTCGGAATCTCCAGAATGTTGTTATTTGTGGACCTTAAGCTCCTCCGCGGGGCATACCAGGGAAGGCGGTCTCGTAGGTACGAGGGTCCTAAGCCGCAAGCACTCACATCCGTTCAGTTTTACTGTATGTCTGTTTCAGCAGCGATATCGTAAAAGTCCATTTTTGTAAGGTCGTGAATTTAAGCCGCACTTTAACTTTTCACAGTCAGAATTTGGGGAGGGGGGGAGTGCAGCTTATATTCAGGCCAATACGGTATGTCCTGGAACAAAGGTGAATGGGGCTCCAGCCTCACCCACCCATCCCACATGTGCCCCAATTAGAGATGGGGTAGAAATTTGGTTCCATTTACATGTAAAAGTGATTTTTATGAAATTCGCATTTCCCCAAAACATTATGTGAATTGAAACATAGCTGTCCTTCAAAATCTGCACTTATCCAACCTTTGCAATGCAGCTGTCCAGTCAAGTAATGGGTGCATATAGTAGAGTAAAGTGGGCATATAAAACACATATAATGGTGAAAATATCATACAAAAATGCATTATATCAGGGCAAATTGCCTTGCAAAAATGTGTATATGAGGCAAAATTGCATATAAAAATATATATTGAAGGGGGGAAATCATGCAAATTCTAATGAGAACTTCACCCCCTCCCTTGCAAACTGATGTAGAAATGTGGAGAACTGGTTAAGGCTGGAAAAAGAAGAAACCAAGAGAAACTGAAAATGGCCTATTTGCCCATCCCTACCCTAGTACACATTTCATCATTCCACAGAGTGAAACCAAACACACCATTTAGATGTACCTGCTTTCCCTGGTATGCTCAAGCAATTGGGTTATGCACAGTTTGTTCTTAACATTTGACTTTAGTTTCTTTGATGAACAATGTAGATTTTTGGCATAGATTCTGCCTAACTCAGGAACTACAGGAGAACTGTCATTATACGAACCATTGGTTATTGATATTAAATGTGTCCTACTTGTGTTCTTTCAGCTCACAGCTTCCCTATTCATCCAAACACATTCATTACACAAATGTTTTGGATGCCCTTTGGAACGTCTGATAAGTGAAGCTCTAGCATTATAAACTGCTGAATACTTTCTTAACAAGTGTGTGCCCAGCATCCATCACGAAGGAGAAAACTGACTAACCAAAGATTGAAGTGATGTACAGTAGATGCCAAGAAAAACTATCTTCTCCTGCCAAAAGTTATCCCCAAGGGGTGAATATCATTTTCCATAAGTCTGTAGAAATAACTGAATTAGTTTGTTAATGAAATACCCCTAGCTAATTTCTATGTATGATTCAACATGTCGGTGCTCTTCATAATAGTTTGGCTCCACTAATTGCATAAGAGGAAACCCATATTTATTCTTCAATAAGATTAACACAAACTAAAATGCAATATTAAAATTACTTGAGGTAACTTTGATTCACTAGAGAATAACTGTAATGGTTAAAACAACAGATTTGTATATCTTAACCTACTTTCGATGTTGAAAGTCTATTTATAATTCACTGTAATTCTACAGAATTTGAATTACATATAAAGTACACTGGGCATGTTCTGTATTAGGATGCAGTAATTATACAATGACTGTCTCGTCATCACAAATAAAGCTAACACAAAGGTCTATAAATGAACAATTTAGCTTGAAAATATATACAGCAACTATGATTTGATTTAAGCGCAGAATTTATTAGTGGCCTCTTTTCCAGAGACAACTAATCTAAATGGGTGACATTTAATCGTATTCTATCAGACTATTCTCCCACATGGAAGGTCTCCTAGGAACCACATGTACTCTACCTTGACAGAAAGGTGGGAAAGAGAAGTAAGAATATAAAGAAAGTAAAATTGTGTCTCAGATGTGTCCATCTGTTAAGATCTATGGGCTGAACTCAAGGGTTGAGTGACTGGGAAACCACCCATACAAGTCATCCTTTTCTTCCTCTCTGCTCCACTGAAGCTCCCTGTGTCCCTCAAAAGCCTTTCAAGTGGATTTGGTGCCCTCTTGAACAGCGTGGGCTGTGCTGCTGAGAAGCTCCAGTTTGGCAGAGGGGATTTGTACAAGTGGAAATTGATTGCACAAAGAGCTTTTGGAAGTCACATTCAACCATACATTTAAATTACATTTAATGCACGTGGTTTCCCCCCCCCCCCAAAAAAAAGAATCATGGAAATTGTAGTGTTAAGGGTGCTGGGGAATGTCGTTCTGTGACTTGCAAACTACAGTTCCCAGAGTTCTTTGTGGGTAAACAATATATGCATAAAATGTGCTTTAAAGGTATAGTGTGGATGGATTGGCATGTAGCCTTTGGATCCAATCCCTGTGTAAAGTTCATAAAAAGCAAAATAACTTGACCCTTTTTGTTCAAAAATAATATTTGCTGGCCATTATTACTATTCGGGATACAACTTGAATAGAATAAGAAGCTGTGATAATACAAGCTGTATTTTTCATTTCTAGGAAGAATCAAAGAACAGAATTCCCCATGAGCCAATGCGCTACAAAACTAAAGAGGAAAACAAATATGTAGCTTCCTATTGTTCTCTATGATGTATCACTTTTACTTTACAAGATTCATATATAGCCTAACGAAGAAAAGTGGGCAGCCCTCTATGATTTTTCATGCCTGCTTTGAAATGGGGAGGAGGGTGGTGGAATGTTTGCCTATATTCAATAAGTATTACCTTCCCTCTGAATGGACTTAGTCTGATCTCAGTGAAGTCCGTACATAGTCAAATTTGATTTCCTCTGTAGCCTTAGAGCATCCACATTTCACTACATGATTCCTGATGGATTGCCTCAGAAGAGTCCTAGAAAAAAATGATTCCAAATCAGCAGCAAATAAGAGAAACAATCAAACAAATGTCAACAAACAAGACTGAAAAGAACTGACCATTTTCACAATAAGAGGATGGTTTTCAACATATGCTCCCTCTAATATTTTCAACCCCAAAATCAAAATGGGGGACCAAAAGGTAAAGCCATTATTTCATGGTGTAGTCTAAATGGAATCACTCTGAATTATGAGTTCAGATGTCCTCCTAGAATTGTGCCCATTTTTAAAAAAGAGGGTAGTATCCCGAATAGAAATATCAAGAGAATTAATGTACAGGTTTGCCTCTCCATATGATATATGAAACATGCTAAGTAACTTGCAGCAATACCTCAAATTTATGTGCTGAAAGCTATTCAAATATAAAATAAGCACTAACAAACGGGCAACCTTGTCAGTTGCAAAGTTAATAAATCAAATTCACCAAGGTAAGCTGCGTTTTTACTTCAAGTGGATCTATCATCAGAGGCCACTGATAATGATACAGCTACAAGTAAAATAAATGTGTTTTCCCTGACCTTGACTATAATTCAGTAACAGCTTGCCTTACAATTTTGCACTGAACACATCACCAGGTGCCACCTGAAAATTTGAGAGACTAAGCAAATTAATCTCTTTTACAACTATTGCATTTACTAGATTAGTTGATTTCTATAGAGAAAAAAATGTTGGATTGATCCAGTAAGATTACTTCATGTGCCTTAAAATAGCCTCAGGTTGGAACGCATTCTTAGGTGTGTTACTACCTTAGCAAAGTCTAAAAGCATCTCAAGATAGAAAGAAAAAGGTTTGCGATATTTGCTATAAATGAGAGTTATCATCCAGTGTATATAAAAAATGTGGAGCACAAACTGGCATCTCCAGGCTCCTTGAAGGTAGAACGATTTAGCTCTGAGCTGAATGTGCCTTGCTCCTTATTCCCAACCTGAATATGCTGGACTACAACTCCCATCAGCCCTAGCCAGCATGATTAATGCACAAGGCTGGCAAAGGCAAACATTGGTACACTACACCCAGGGCTGGATTTAGATGAAGAGAGGCCCTAGGCTACTCCACTTGTGAGGCCCCTCCCCATCCCCCACCTTCACAACTAGAAGAAAATGGAAGATTGTTATAAACAAAATTGAGTGAAGCCAAGGATGATGACGGGTATTTAAAATTCTACAATTCACAATTTCTCCTCTAAAGAACATAAGATATTATTGTTAAATACCATGGTGATTTAAAAAAATGCATAAAATTAACACTGAAAAACTTTTGCAATAACTGAACTTTGTAAACCTTTTGTGGCCTGGGCAGGCCTGGAACTAGTTCCCATGTCTTGTTCCTCTCTAAGGAATCAAGTTCAGCCTTCGTGGCATTTAACCATGGCTCAGCATCCTCTGAGGTTAAACTGTGGACCTCTTGGAAGCTTGAAGGTTCCCAAACCTTCTCTGAGTTACTAACAACAGCTGTATCTGCTATGAGTGTTTTAGCAAACTCTTCAGCATACCTTTTGGGTGGTTTACCCTTTGTGGTCCTTTCAGATTTGCATACTATACACAAGTCTTCCATGCTAGGCTTCTCCTCTTTAGGAGAATGCTGGGCAGACCGGGTTGCCCTCTTATATACCTGGTGGGATTGACAAGGCATCTGACCCTCACCTGAATCTCATAGCTCTCCTGTAGCTGCCTCTGATTAGTTATCATTTATCTCTTGGGGAAAATAATTAGCATCACACGTCATGTGCATGGAAGTTGCTGAACCAATTAACCAACTAGAAGGATCACTGTTAATAGCACCAGTTTTCCTATAACTTGATATTGCTGGATACTTTTGATGAACTGAAAAAGCATTTTTAGTTTGCTTTCTGTTGCCACCCTGGAACTTTTCTTTATTAGTGCCACTTTGTTTTGTACAATTCCTTGCAAAAGAAGGAAAACAACTTTTCTGCTTGTATATGTTGATAATATAATTTTGGTTACTGAGGACAAACAAGATTGTACAAAAACAAGATCGGGTGCAGGCCTGGCCAGGACATAGGCGTCCTGACTGTGACAAAGGTGACCTGTGTGCTTGCTTGCTTGCTTGCTTGCCAGCTGTTGGGAACTTCAAGGTCCCTGCTCTCCCTTCTTATGGTCTTTGTATTGGACCTGGAGACTCCAATAGAGAGCATTCCATGTCAAGAAGGAGGGCAAGTGGGCACTCTATCAAATGACAGGACAGGAGTTACACGGAGCAGGGCCTTTTCACTGGTGGTGCCCATTGTTAGCCTTGCTCTTCCCAGACCTGCTCTCTTTTGGCCTGTATTTTGGAGCTTTATAATTTAGGAAGACTTTGGAAGAACTGGTTGACAAGTCTTATCAGTTGCTGACGTATGAGCAGATTTTATTTGCTGCTGTTCTGTGCTTCTGGTGTGTCAGGGTTTACACCAGCATAATAGAGTTGGCAAGGATGCCAGAAGGGATACAATTTACAAGCTTTCTCCATTATCTGCACAGCAGGGGGTGTTCAGTAAACAGTGCAAAGGCTGAGCTGAAGCATTCCCTGCTGGTTACCTGCTTTCAGCAATAGGGGTCACTGTTTGGTAGTACCCAATTGGTTGGCTGTCAGATTCTAGAGCTCCCTATTGGTGGCTCTTAGGTAATTCACAAAATACAGAGTCCGTTCATAAAACACAGTGTTCATTCATAAAGCAGTAACATAAATCTCCATTGCTACATATTGGGTGTATATTTCAGTGGTTGAACGTACAAGTTTATGGCCATTCTGTAGTGAAGTGCTTATGTGACTGTGAATAAAATGTGGCTGGGCTCATTGTCTCGGGGTTTGGGGGGGAAGAGGTGACGAAACTGATTTCCAATAAGTGCCCCCTTTATTTCCATAACAAGTCCTTGAGTCTACTCTGAATGGTGACACCAGGGACCTAGAAGGTGCAGGGCTTGTCTGTCCAACCCCTGCACAGTCTCATCAGGGCTGACCTTAAGACAACTGGAGCAATTGGGCCAAATAGGCCTGTTGCTATATCTATAATTTCTAGGGCTTTGATATAAAACAGTGAGCACGGGGCAGCTGGGTTTATTCACACTTAACCCTTTTTTAAAAACCCAAAATTGAGCCACTCAGCTATCTTGTAAGCAAGGGTGATTAGGAGACTGATCCATTCCCCACTCTGCTGCTGATTCCAGTCCATCACTGAAATTCCTTCCTTCTTTCTTTCTTTCTTTCTTTCTTTCTTTCTTTCGGCTCTGCTTGCACAGTCCCATCTGCTGGCTTATGGAGGATAACCTCATAGACTCCATTTGGGCATATGGTTCTTTAGCTAGTGAGGGATATGATCATGGAAGTGTACTTTTCCTTAGCTAGATTGGGGCACAAGTGTATATATGACTATAGACGTGGTGTAAACACGGGATTAGATAGCTCTGCACCAGATAGGGATGCACTTCCCACATGCACAGCAGGAGAAAACACTGGCCCAAATTCCAGCAAGCGTTCTGGCACTGAAAAGAAATGGGGCAGTCCAAACCCAACATCAGTGCCTCATGGGGGGTTGAATCAAAGCAACAGTTCTTAGGATTACAACATTAAACTCCTTTCGCCTTTAATGTGCCCTTTTATGGTAATCATCATATACTTAACCTGATAACATGTCTGGGAAGCAAGCAATAAAACATTTTCTCCATTTCACAGATTGACACTGAGGCACACAGGCAGATTAAGTGATCTGCCAAATTCTTAGGAAAGGCAATGAAATCATGAAAATTAGATAATGTTTTTGTTTCTGCATCCTAACTGCACCTGCTATGAGCAGATGGGGATGTGCGCAACATATTTTTTAAGGGGGATTTGAGGCCAGACCTTCAGAAATGTTAAAAGGAGACGGCACCCCTTAAAAACGGGCTCATTTGAAAGCTGACCCCTTTTCATGCTTTGCTTCTCATGCTTCTCATTCATTTCTTTATGGTACTGGATCCACATATTATTCATTGATACTATACTGCTGTCTTTGTCCTCAATAACCCAACTACAAACAACTAGAAGTGTTATCAAGTTGGAGGTCTTATCATTATGATCTAGATTAGTATTTACCAATGCAACCTCCCGTGAGCCAAAGTGAGCACTTTGTCTCAGGTGGTGGATTGGGAAAGGTGGCAGATCTTCATTCCCTGCCCAACTGGCACTTTTAGGGTCACCCACTTCCATTATATGATGCTAGCAGCTGCCATTAAGGTCATACCCACACTCCTCTGTGAGTGTGTTATGCTTGTTAATTATTGTTTTGTCTTTCACCCATCCACTTCTGCCATTTGCCCCATACACTCTTGGCTTGTAAGGCTGGACACATTAAATTCTGGCCCTCAGCCTGAAAGAGGCTCCCCACCCCTGCCTTAGGTTAAAAACACCAGGCTAAACACCAGAGGTGAATTCAATAAAAGGTTGTAGCAGCATGTCAAACTATGAAGCATCTGCCAGTGAAGACACCTGCCAGAATATTATATTTCCATTCCTTTATAGCATAATAAGCAGTAAACACCAACAATGTTTTACCTGCTAATCAGCTGGTCTTCTTCTGAACTCTGAATCTGTACCATATGTTATTTTCTTAAGTTTAGAAATTGTGTCTCAGGACTATGTAGACAAAAGCTGTAACCTTGTTTTATGACTCTGAAACTCCTAGCTAAAAACAATGTGGGATTGGATCAAGCTTCAGATGAGATTAAGGCTATTTCATCTTTCGATGCCTCCATTGGCATCTATTATTTACAAGAAATGGGGAGCAATAATAAGGTAGATTAACGAGCAGGCTGCTTGCAGCAGGAGCCTTATGAGGTTCAAGAAAGCACAAGATGCCACAATAAGAATCCTTAAGCAAGAGTGTGACGGCTTCTGTGGCAAAAATTAATCTATTTTTCATTAATATCTATGTCACTCCTACTCACCACTAGGGAATCAACACTTAGTTAAAGCAGGAAACAAACATCCCTCTCACTCCCGACACTGCTAATGTCATAAAAAAGAAAACTATGAATCTCAACAATGTCAGTCTACAGTGCTAGAAATACAGTCCTCTTGAACTCAGTGGGGCTAACTTTTGAATAAACTTAGGCTTGC
Organism: Zootoca vivipara; assembly: GCF_963506605.1. Lineage (NCBI taxonomy): Eukaryota > Metazoa > Chordata > Lepidosauria > Squamata > Lacertidae > Zootoca > Zootoca vivipara. The sequence goes on from NC_083284.1 coordinate 38,603,691, forward strand.
ACTGTTAATGCAGTAAAAGTTTGTAAAACAATTGAAACAATTTTGTCACCCCAAAGCAGTTATTGAACACATACATCCCCCACAACAATCTTTCAGATATGACTGTTCTGCAACCAACATTTTCAAGCACTGATTTAGCGTTATAGAATTTAGCTATGTACAGAGTGTATCAATTTATACATATTCTCTCTAGATAATGAAACCTTTACCGGAAACCCTTTTTCATAACATAGAGTCCATAATAACCACTTAAAATGACACAATGCAATGCTCTGATGCGGTTGTGAACTCAATATCTGAAAGAAATCCATAGAAATCTGATCAGGCAAACACAACAGGGAATCAAAATGAAAAGCCAAGTATTTAAAATTGTTGGAAAATTATTTTGCCCTTCTGTACTCCCAGTGCTACCTACCAGTGAACCCTATTCCTATAAAAAATGATATTTTCACATTCTGTTACTGCTTCTTAATGCGACAGTGCTGTGCAGCAAAGAACCTTTCAGCTCTCTCTTGGATTCAGTACAGAAGATGGTGTAGCAGCACAAGCCAAGCTCATGTTAGTGGAAATAGGGTGTTTTAAGAGCTTATTGGCTGAAAGCTGTCCATAATGAACTTCTGTGCAAAGCTAGATATGCAGAAAGCCTTACAAGATTCCATCAAAATGGAATAATTTGCCAAAGAAGAAACAGTAAGAGAGTGGGTTTGTCATTCATGTCATCATAAAATCCAGGATGCCGCAAATATCTAGCATGATGGGCATAATCGCCTTCTGGTACTCATTTTACACAGAGGGACCAAAATACATGTATTCTCTGCTAAACGTCACTTAAAATTGAGGTTAGAGAGCTCTGGATATATGTGGGGTTCTTCATCTCCCACATTGCAAGTGGTAGTCAACTAATTTTTACTCAGAGTAAAATCAATGAACGTCTCTATGTTAGGTCCATTAATTGTAGTAGGTTTACTTTGAATCAAACTTAATTGAATGCCATTCCATATTTCCTAGGAAAACAGAATACTTGGCTGATAGCAACCTGAGAAACCTCTGCTAAGAAATTCTACAATTTGTCAGTTACACACACACACACACACACACACACACACACACACACACACACACTTTTCAATATTCTGAGTGCTCAGGGTTCCAGTACTTATGGGGGCAACTCAAGATGCCCCTTTGCAGACATCCAAATGTACCAGTAGCATTAGGGAGGGCTAGCAAGGTGTGCAACTGTGGCAATAGTGTGAACATGCACAAACCCACTGTTTTTGCTTACATTATATCATTAGCATGAAACTGTACATATGACACGCAAAATTCATGAAGCGTTCCATATTTTGGGGGGACCCAGGTGGCGCTGTGGTTAAACCACTGAGCCTAGGGCTTGCCGATCAGAAGGTCGGCGGTTCAAATCCCTTTGACGGGGTGAACTCCCGTTGCTCGGTCCCAGCTCCTGCCAACCTAGCAGTTCGAAAGCACGTCAAAATGCAAGTAGATAAATAGGAACCGCTACAGTGGGAAGGTAAACGGCATTTCCGTGTGCTGCTCTGGTTTGCCAGAAGTGGCTTTGTCATGCTGGCCACATGACCTGGAAGCTATACGCCGGCTCCCTCGGCCAATAATGCGAGATGAGCGCGCAACCCCAGAGTCGGTCACGACTGGACCTAATGGTCAGGGGTCCCTTTACCCTTTACCTTTATGTACATATGAAAAGGGCTATAGTGTGGTCCCTCACCCCCACCTCCCACTCCACTGAGCGCACATAAACGCTCCCTGGTGCTGTTTCAGATACCCAGGGTAGATTTTAGCATCATTTTAATTTTTGCTGCTGCAGTTCCCGCCCCACCCCATTTTTCATCATGATTATGTTGTTGTTTTATTATTGGTTTTATTGCTCTGTTTTACTGTTCTCTTCTTTGAGAATCTCTTGATTGAAAAGTGGATTATAAATTTTCTAAATAAATAACGAGGAGAAAACATGCCATCTGCTCAGGAGATGTTGGGAATAACTGAAGAGGCTCTGTTAATTATAAAACACTAAAAAAAATCAGCTCTGGTCCTTTTGAAGCCTGCAATAAAACTGTTGACAAGATCACAGCCTAAAATTCTATTTAAGCACGAAACAAAGTTTGGAGTTCAGTTCTTTCATCATTTTGAATAGTAGGCACAAAAATGTACTGGAAGTATATATCTCCAGCAGATAATAAATTAAAGGATGGCAGGCGAGTCTCCAGAGATGACTGAGCTGTGAGCTGTGAATGAATAAGGCAAGGAACAGATCATTTGGATATGAAGAGGAGAAAAGGTGGAGCAATTCCATGGAGAATTTTGATAACCAGGAGAGCAGGGGAGAATTGGATTTAGGAACAGAAACAAAACGAGTCAAACTGGTTAAAGAAACAATTGGATACCAGTTTAAAATTAAAAGAGGAGAGTACTGCAGTGGGAGAACTACAAGAGGGGAAGTGATTTGTTGATACAAGAATACAGTGCATGAAAGCAATCTTTGGGCATCAAATAGCCCAACAGTTTTGATAGCATCAAGAACATCGTCCCCTATTCCATAGGGGACAATGGGTAAAGTTAAGAGAAGAGGACCCAGTAAGAAAGCGGTGGGAGATTCAGGACAGATTTTTAAAAAGTACTTCTTCACGTAGCACATAGTAAAATGATGGAACTTGCTCCCACAGGAGGCAGTGATGGCCACTAACCTGGGCTGGATTTAAAAGAGGATTGGACAAATTCATGGAGGATAAGTCTATCAAAGGCTCCTAGACCTGATGGTTATGCTCTACCTCCATAACTGGAAGCAGTTATGTTTCTGAACACCAGTTGCTGGTAACCACAGGAGGAGAAGGTCCCCATAGGCATCCGGGTGGTGACTGAAAGAACAGGATGCTGAACTAGATGAACCATTGCTCTGATCCAGCAGGTTCTTCTGATGTACTTGTGATGTAAATCAAGTACATTTTGTGGACAATCTTTGAAAAGCAGCTGCAATTTTGTACAACAAGGCTGCTGAAATCTAGTTTACTTCAGTGGGATTTAATCAGCCTACGTGTTTGAAAGACTTCAACCAAAACACACCAACCCACCATGCCAGAGCTGAGTGAATACTTTCCCCCCGGCACAGAAATACTATTTTAGTCATTCTGGTCCCATAAAATATATAACAGATTTTTTCTTACTTACTTGGATGTCAGGTTTAGGCACCAAGTACATGTGAAACTAATCTTGTTAATCCAGAATTCAAATCCAACCTTACATTCAGCTTTGAAAGCCAGGTTCAGAGGGACTGAAGATATTAAACTGGAGGTGGGGTGCAAGGGGGGGGGGAGCCAGGCTGAAGCATGACTATAGCAAGCAGGAGTTTTGAAGTGCCGCTGATACATTTATGCGCTGTTGATAAGGATGGGAGAAATGTATGGAAGGCAATGGCATCAGAGAAGCAAATAAAGGAAGTTCTTTCTCATATGACCAACTAGGGAGAACATCTGGGAAGGCGTTCCCAAGCAGAGTTAAGCCCTTGTTTCCCAAAGATCCCTTCCAAATGCTTATAAAAGAAAGAATTTTAGTGCTATACTGTGTTGGCTACAGTTAAGCAACAGTAGCACACATGCTCACAACAGTTTTGGTTTATTTCATAGTAGGACTTTTGGTCTCAAAACCAGGGGAGAATATGTTTGTTAGTGACGTCACAGGCACTGTCCAATAGAGACCAACAGATGTTCCTGACACCCATACAATCACACTTCTCACAGCATTCATAATGGTAATGGATGCATTTGTGAGAAAATTAGCATTTTCCAAGCAGCATGCTATTGCTTCATTAGTGCTGAAGAAATGTGATAGTGTGCCAACCTAAGTGCTTCCTTAAGGGTCAAAATGGAAATGCTTTGTAAGCTTGAGGGTGCAATTAATTTGTATGTTTGTATTTTGTAGTACAGATATTTTCCATATATATTTTTATGAGCATGGTAATGGGAACTAAACAATACTTGGCAAGGATGTTACGCTTGCTTTGCAATAGTCTTCCTTCAAAATCATTGTTCATAAATGAGAAAGGCACAGTCTATGCATGGGGGGGAAGCTTTCATCATATGAATTTAGCCATTAATGAAATGGGGGGTGGGGACATTTACTTGTTCCATTCAAAGCATGTAGTACTTTTGCCACTACATTTTCAGAATCATCTCATATGAAGTCCATAGATATATGCTTTTAATTGTACACACTGGGTGGGATTCAGCTAAGTTGTTGCACCACCAGAAGGCAGCACAATGAGTCCTGCTAGTGCAATGGGGCATTCCAGCATCCTGTTCTCCAGTGGCCAGCCAGACGCCTATGGGAAGCCCAAAAGCAGGGACTGAGCACAACAGCACTCTCCCCATTTGTGATTCCTAGAAACTGACACTCAAAGGCATGCTGCCTCTGACAGTGAAGGTACAACATGGTCATCATGGCTAGCAGACACTGACAATCTTGTTGTTGCTGTTTAGTCGTGTCCGACTGCCTCCCGCAGTTTGGTCAGACTCATGTTGGTGGCTTCGAGAACATTGTCCAACCATCTCATCCTCTGTCGTCCCCTTCTCCTTGTGCCCTCCACCTTTCCCAACATAAGGCTCTTTTCCAGGGAGTCTTCCCTTCTCATGAGGTGGCCAAAGTAGTGGAGCCTCAGCTTCAGGATCTGTCCTTCCAGTGAGCACTCAGGGCTGATCTCCTTCAGAATGCATAGGGTTGATCTTCTTGCAGTCCATGGGACTCTCAAGAGTCTCCTCCAGCACCATAATTCAAAAGCATCAATTCTTTGGCTTATCAGCCTTCTTTACGGTCCAGCTCTCACTTCCATACATCACTACTGGGAAAACCATAGCTTTAACTATATGGACCTTTGTTGGCAAGGTGCTTCTTGGGAGAAAAGCAATGACAAATTGACAACCTTATCCCCTGTGAATTTGTCTGATCCTCAGGAGGCGTGGTGTTGGAGGTGCACAGAGCCTCCTGCCCTCTCTGCATGTTCATTTGATCAATGCATAAAGGGAACTGTGTGTTACCCCCCCCCCTTGTGTGTTGTGTGCTGCATTCTCTGTGTGTTTTGTATACATGCACCAAGGTAAACTGGACCATAGTTTGAGAGGAGGGGTGTCCAGCCGCTTGACTGACATGCTGCTAGATAAAAGCAACCCACCCCACCCCCCAAAAAATTAAAACCTCCTTTAACTTAAGACTTGTAATCTTGCACAACCATTACATGGTGGGAAGCCCAACCCCGTGACAAATGAATGGGTCAAAGCTACAAATAAGGAATGGGGGCTCATGTCCTTAAAATTTCTATGTGCCACATAGAAACCTCAATTCTGACCTACCACCTCCTTGCTAAACATGATGAAGACATAACCATTCAGATACAAATTTAATTCATGCTCATTCTATACCTATATAGGGTCCTGCAGCACCTCAAAGAAGATTATCAGATTTCTTCTAGCACGAGTTTTCAAGGACTAGAGTCTGTCCTCAGATACAGCTTGGAAGCAATAGTGTTGCAGATAAATGTGTGATATATGACTTCAAAGGCTGAATGTTATATATGGAATGGGGGGCATGCCCGTTTTTTAAAGTTATGAAAACGTACTTTCTCATATCATGAGCAACCAGTACTAAGAGATCGTTTCCTGATAATGGAGCAAGCCAGCAGCCCTCAAGCAGCTTCCCAGTGTACTATTCATCATATTCCAAGGGGCAATACATATTTGTCATCATTATACTGACAGCTAATGGGATGCTTATTGGCACCAGTGCAATATGGCATCCAACATGAAAGGGTGGGAAGTGTTTCATGGAAGGTGCTGAGAAGTATTCTCAGAATAGTTGTTTGCAAATGCCATAATCTGGCGTCAGGTGAAAACTCACTTTAAGTTAACATTAGTTTCATCAGGACTTTAAGAGCTGGAGTGCTTGCTCTTCAGACATACAACTTGGAAAGTGCATATTGATCAGTCTTTTTCAGGTCTGTGTTACTATCATTTTTAATAGCCTTTATACAATGTCCCACCCCCAATCTTCTATTATATTTGTCCCTTTGTGTTTCTGCCGCTGCAAAACGTTTAGCTGCTACTGCTATAAATACTTTGTATTGTTAATATTGCTTTATTGGTTTGTCAGATTTAACATGCCATGAGCCACCTAGAGAGCACCAGGTGGGCGGATGGTATAGGACCGGCTTCCTCAACCTCAGCCCTCCAGATGTTTTTGTCCTACAACTCCCATGATCCCTAGCTAGCAGGACCAGTGGTCATGGATGATGGGAATTGTAGACTCAAAACATCTGGAGGGCCGAGGTTGAGGAAGCCTGGTATAGAACTAACAGAACAGATAAATAAATTCCATGTGGGCTCACCCATAAATATGTTTGGTCTCATTTCTATGTTATTCTTTTTTTGGCAGGGGGAATAGATCCACCCAAATATTCACACCTAAATGTATCCTCTCTCAAAAATATGCATTTCCAACAGTTGTTTTATACTTATGTCAGCTGACAAGTGCACTGGGACATTTGGGGATCATTATTATGAAATTTCAACTGGTGCATTAGTTTGAGAGGTATGGATCAAATAAGTTCTTATCAGGAATCTGCAAATGACAAGTTCCTCAAGAATCCCTAGGTGTAAGCCCAAGACAATGGATTTTGGCCACATATGAGACCCCGTGTTGATTGATGACATACAAAGAATCATTCAGTCCATCAGGAGGAAAAAGCAAAATGTAACTTCTTTTGCCAGCCTTGTTCGCCAGTTTGCAGCAGCTGGGTTCCATTAACTGTAGTTGGTAATGCCAAGCTTGTTTTCTTTAGCAATGCTGCCACCTCCTGGAAGGTGCAATGTTTAACTTCATCTTCCTCAATAAAAATACAATCAAATCAATGTGTTTATAATAAATATTATAGAGTTTCTGGTGGTGTGTGGGGTTTGTTACACTCCCGTTTTAAAAGGCACAACTTGTGTGCATTTGCGTTGTTTCTTTTCTGCTATTCCTGTCCTGATAACCCTATACTGTATTTGAAGTTTATGGTCTATAGGTCAAATAAACTGAAATTGAAGAGAATGTTTTTTGCTATGCTGTTTCTGTCTGCTTTTGCTGTTATTTTGATAGCAAAATAACTCCTTTAAATAACTCATTGACTGCAGTTTAATTTGTGTGTGTTTTTAATATATATTTGAATATGCTTTAGCATTGGGTTGCGTTCAATGATGTGCTGCTAAGTTAGTTGTTTTGTTTATAAAATTTATATCCCAAAGGATTCTAGGGTGGGAAACAACAAAAACGTATTTTGAAAATCTTAAAACCCTGAAGTCCCTTTGCATTCTATTCTTGTTCCACTGAGGAGATGTTTAGCACCAGCAGAACACTGTTGCGGAAGGTCGCGCATAAGCAGCTTGCCTGTAACTTCGTTGCACCATCTGTTGTGCAAGAAGTTTCCCCTAATGCAAACTGTTGCATTGGATTCCATAGTTACGTAACATGGAAACACTGCACTAGTGGACCAAGAATGTTAGATACCATACCCCTGTCTTTTTACATCACTCTTGTTGACCACCTAGTGTGGAAAGGCAGGGTAGAACTGTAAATAGTTAAGAAGTAACAACAAACGTATGACTAAATTATTTTATACCAAGCACTTCCTCTCTTCCTAAGCTGTTGTCGCTCACTTTTCTCTGTGGTAGTGGAAATGTGTGGGTGAGCCTGCTGTGTGCCATCTGTGTGAAAGGGCTTTGCTAAGGACAACAAAACGGAGATGCCTGCATTTCATTTCGAGTTCAGAGTATTCTTTATTGGGGCTGAATTCTTTATACAGCTGCCGCACATTCAGAGATGCTGGCTGTGGTCCACAGTGTTGCAGTAACACCTAGATTTCTCTTTAACTATCTCTCTTAGAATTTCCCCCTTAGAATCCTAAAATAGCTCTTTGAATTCCCACACTTTCAAAATGCAGTTAGGGCAGCTTTCCCTAATCTCGTGCCCTCCAGATGTTTTTGACTGCAATTCCCATCAGCACCACTGCAGGGGTAGTGCAAGAGGTTTTCAGAGGAGGGAAGGGAAGCAAATTGTGTACATGCACTGGGTGGTATTTCTATTGAAGGAGTGTGGATTTTTGGCGAGTTACATCAAAGTTATGGCAGCTTTCTCCCCCCCCCCCCAGTTATGGCCCCCTGCAGCCACAATAATAGTGTGAAGGCATGGTGCCACTGGTCTTTAATGTAGGGGAAGAGTCATAGCTGGAGATGGGGGGCAGGGAATTTGAGTCTGTCCACAGTTAAAGGTGAACAGTACAAGAACTGAAATGGAGCCATTCTTCAAAGGGTGAACTTTTCTGAATTTTGTGATGCAGTTGTCCAGCCAACCAATTTTACAAAAATGGATATATTAGGGGAAAATGAAAATTGCATTCAAAATGCATTATTTTCTGGAAATCTCCTTGCAAAAATGTGTATATTAGTGAAAACATCTGGTTCGCCAGAAGCGGCTTGGTCATGCTGGCCACATGACCCAGAAGCTGTCTGCGGACAAACACCGGCTCCCTCGGCCTATAGAGCGAGATGAGCACTGCAACCCCAGAGTCGTCCATGACTGGACTTAACAGTCAGGGGTACCTTTACCTTTTTTACAAACAAAAAATGTATTTTTGTAAGAGAAATGTGCTGAGGATTTTTCATGATTTTTAAAATAATAATAGTAATAATAATAATATTTATTTATACCCCGCCCATCTGGCTGGGTTTCCCCAGTCACTCTGGGCAGCTTCCAACAGAATATTAAAACACAATAATCTATTAAACATTAAAAGCTTCTCTAAACAGGGCTGCCTTCAGATGTCTTCTAAAAGTCTGGTAGTTGTTTTTCTCTTTGACATCTGGTGAGAGGGCGTTCCACAGGGAGGGTGCCACTACCGAGAAGGCCCTCTTCTTTTAATTGCAACATGCTGCAGAAATGTGGCAAACCAATTTTAAGACTGGAAAAATAAGAAACTTAAGAGAACTAAAATTGAGCTATGACTAGGGATAGATGGATCTGTCAATCGTAGAACAGCTGCTTTGTATGCAGGAAATCCTCACCTCTGTTGCCTCTAAAAATGCAGCGACTGGTCCTCAAAACAGTCTCCAAGTATTTCGGAATGTATTCAAGTGAATGTATTCATTCCTGCAACTGAATCTTGCTTTCCCATGGTTGTGGGAGCCCTCAGCATTTGCTTGCAGTGGTGCTGGGGCTTGTATTGTGAGGCCTTATGATGACCAATGACCCCTGGAGCTCTCCTCAAAGGCATTGCTTCCTTTCATATGTCTGGGGGAATCCAGGGGTGATGGGACATCTTGGAGCGTGTGAAAACAATCCCTTGGGGTTCATCCCAGATTCCCTAGGAGCCTATAATCATAAATCAGTCCAGGAGAAAACCCATAAAACTCCATGTTGAACTCCTGCTTACCCTTCAAACTCTCACAGAACTACATTTCCCAACCATCTTAGCAAACTACAGTTCCCACGATTCTTGGTGAGGATGTGCTTTAAATATACAGTGCATCCCCAACCTTAATTTAAATCCAGCTGCTATTTCATCACCTTTAAGACACTAACATTTTCAATATGACATTTTTCTGTGTTTTTAGTGTTTCATGTTTTATCTGTAAGCCGCCTTGAGTCCTGTTGGGGGGAAACGGGGTATAAATAAATACATTTTATTATTATTATTATTATTATTATTATTAATATGATATTTATGTTTTTGAATATATATTCATAATTATATGGAATAACTTCCCAAGCTTACACATACACTATCCTAGTCCAACATATTTTTTGGGGGGGTGTGGAAATACCTTTTAAAATAATCACTTCAAACTTGCTTGTCTCTCCACCCAGCCAGCATCACATCAGGGACCCTGACTAGACCTCAAATCTTTAAATGCAAATATAAATGCAAACCTCTCTGTATTGTTAGGATCACAAAAGTTGAATATTCAGCCAATTACAAAAGTTTCTGTAATATGTTGGGTAAAGTATTATTTGGGAGATAATCTCAGAACCCATACAGGATTATTTCCCCCAATTCCACCTAAAACTTCTATTTCACTTGTCATGAAATAAGAATTTCTCTCTAACGCATTTCCCTATCCTCTCTTTCTCCCCCCCCCCCCAAGTGTTGCTACAGCGCACTCTGTCTGGTTCTCAGCTTGGACTTCAAATACTAATCCGATCTCCTGGGAGGCTTTCCAGGTGATTGACAGGGAAGCTCTTAATAGCTTCTGCTGTTACGGCAAGGGAAAAAGGAAGCAGCTTGAGTAACTTGAAAAGATGAGGTACAGGTATTTGAGGAGGTCTAAAGGGAGAGTCGTTTGATAAGCTCTGAAGGAAGAAGTGTTTCAGAATTTTTAAGGGGCATGATGAAATGGATGAACATCAAAGAGATGGCTGGGTTGAGCTTCCCACTTGCTACTCACAGTGTGGGAAGGGGGAGAATAGTATATTCAGCACACAGAAAGAGTTCTAGGTGAATGTATCTATTGTGAATCATTTTCATAAGTGCTGTCATAACGGGGGGAGAGGATCTTTCTGATGTCTCATGAATCACACCCTCTTATCTACAGAAAGGATATTACTGTTCCAAATACACATGATTTGCACTAACAGCAATGAGAGTTTCATCTATGCAAACAAAATATATAGTAATAGGAACTTGCCCTTCATGCTAAGGTCCCTGGATGAGTTACAACATTAAAACACAATATCAAATAATTGATCCAACTATGGATAGAGATTGGACTAGAGATCCCATGTGTAATGTAGGGGCTACTCAGGGATTTCTCCCCCTGCCCCATGGTCCTAAACAGTGTTTCCCCCCCCCCTAGAAAAATAGATGATGGAGATGATGATGTTGTGCATTTTGGAGGGCTTCACATATACTAAGCCATCAATCCTTTTAAGGAAAGCCTGTGTCATCCCACAAGGCAGATGAAAAGGGATGGATAGGAGTCCAGGGTCAAACTAAAAGTGATTCAGGAATTGCGTGGATGGATTTCCAAATGTATTTTTTCTTCTGCTGAAAGTAACCATAGGAAGGGCGATTTCAGTTGGGGCTGTGGTGAAGACAAAGGAGGCCACACCCTTTCTTCCTGCTCTACAGTTCCAGTCCCAAATGCCTTCCACTAAAGTTGTTAGCCATGCAGGGGAAAACATCAGGGCAGAGTATAAAAATAAGAGCAGCTTCAGGATGAGTAAGCTGTGTCAGGATCATGGCCCAGATATGAAAGGGTTGGTTTTCCTTCCCCCATAGCACCATCCAGACTAGGGGAGGAGGTTCAGGGTTGATTTTAGAAAAAAGAAGGAAACAGCAGGCAACGCAGCCATGCATCTCCCATGTCATGCTTCCATTGAGCTCACGAGCGTGATAAAATGTGAACACATTGCATTTTAGCTACTCAATTTCACCAGCTTTCCAAGAGAAAGAAAGAAAGAAAGAAAGAAAGAAAGAAAGAAAGAAAGAAAGAAAGAAAGGCAGCTCCTTAGGTTTTTTTCTGACACAAAACCAGCCCAAGCTGCCTATGGAACAGGGCCAAATACTAAACTAAACATGATGCTAACTATTAGCAACTATTTGAACACCTTCAAAACTTTTAAAGAGGCCATCTGTGCCGCAAAGCATTACCATGCCAGTTAACACACTTCAGCAAATCGGTTAACAGTGGAAGTTACAGTGACATTTCAAATTTCGTCATGCACTTTGATCATGAATTACCTTCCTGAATGAGTGGGATTGCCTTAGAGATGCCAATAGGTTGGAGCCAAAACCAACAAGATCTTTGAAGGTCTCAAACAGAGCATTTCCTGCAAAGAGTGGTGTGTCCCAGACTTGCTGCCTGGCATACTCACTTACACTATCAGCTCTGATTAACAGATTGTGAGATTTGCAATTTCCTAGGGAAATTATTGTGTTGCAACCTACTCTGGGTCCCACTCCCCCCCCCCCGTGTGTGTGTGTGTGTGTGTGTGTGTGTGTGTGTGTGTGTGTGAGTGTGAGTGTGAGTGATCAGGCTGCTCACTTCTCACGCCAGCTGCTCCACCCACCTGTTGCCTTGCATATAATATTTTTCCCCTCGTCAGATAAAGTTCTGTAGTACATAAGCTATATATACTTTGAATGCAACATTGTGGCAAATACCTGGCTGCAAAAAAATGCCAAGGTCCCATGAGGAGAAGTTGCCAGAAGATGTTTGGGAATATGAAACCTTGGAGGGACCAGTTCTGTTCATCTGTTACATGTACAACTCCGCTTTTAAAAAATAAACAGTGAAAGGAAGTGTTAGCAGGCTTATATGTTGAAAGGACAATGGGGAGGAGCAACTTCATAAAAACATAATAAAAGCCTGTTGGACTGAGCCAATGGTCCATCTAGTCTAGCTGTCTCAGTGAAGCCTTAGCTTGCATAACAATAATAACTAGACATTGAATATACCTTGGAAATATGTGTAATCTGTTTCTCTTGAAACATTCACAGAATACATCACACTGCTCTGCTCTTTCCGCCACAGTATCGCTAATGCAGGTAACCTTTCTCCCACTTTCTCCTTCCATGTCCTGCAACTGAACAGGCCTCTGTATCATAGTATGCTAGGAAGGGCAACTGATGTGTAAGTGAATCACACCAAAATAAGAAGAAAGGGACTAACGAGGCAGAACGTAAATTCTTGCCTCTTTGCCTACGTTCAGGGTGCTTGAACCTTAAAGGTAAAGGGACCCCTGACCATTAGGTCCAGTCGTGACCGACTCTGGGGTTGCGTGCTCATTTTGCATTATTGGCCGAGGGAGCCGGCGTATAGCTTCCAGGTCATGTGGCTAGCATGACAAAGCCACTTCTGGTGAACCAGAGCAGCACACGGAAACGCCGTTTACCTTCCCGCTGTAGCGGTTCCTATTTATCTATTTGCATTTTGACGTGCTTTCAAACTGCTAGGTTGGCAGGAGCTGGGACCGAGCAACAGGAGCTCACCCTGTCACAGGGATTCGAACCGCTGACCTTCTGATCAGCAAACCCTAGGCTCAGTGGTTTAACCCACAGCGCCACCTGGGTCCCTACCTGCAAGCAAACCTTCAACTAAGGTCATGCATTATTTGTTACATCATGATTATTTGCTTCTTCAACTGCCTTGTGGGATATCTTTGGGAAAGGAAAAGGCTGAGGAGTAAACCCTACACAAATCCGGAGTGGAGTCCCTAAGATGGTTGGATGGTGTCCTGTATTTCTTCTTCTGGCAGCTGCTGCGGCCAAACTGGTGCCAAACGTATTGCCCTGATTTCCTTTGGACCACATCAGTGAGGCTGAGAGGGGGCAGTATTGTTGTCTGGGCAGCCCAGGGCCTCCATAGACACTGCCCAGGCTTGTGCCCAGGGGAGGTCACCTTGCTGCTGCTTACACAGCAGTTTGACTTCAACCCTGGAGGTCCACTCCATTGTTTTTCGAGACAAATGGATGCCAACAATATTATTGCTTCCAAACAGGAACTCTAAATATCCAATATGAACAAGTAGTACTGTATATACATCAAGAAAGGAGGGGAGATTTCAAGGCACAATGAGTAATCTTTATCAGCTATCATATATCAAATATAACATAATGTTATATGTAACAGGCAACTAATATAGATTTTTCTTTTATTTATTTAGACTGTTCCTTCCTTCCACTATCATGGAGCAACATCTTTGTCCGGCCCAGGAGAAGGAAGATTAACTCCAGCTGCAGTTTCTATCATATTGTTTTAAATCTCCTAAGAGGACAATAACCCAGCCCCTGGCTGTACGTTTCCAGGGATGCCATAAATAAACAACTTCTTTGATAACCACACACCCAACATCTGCAATGATATATTGGTCTTTAAAAGTTCATGCCATGAGATACCGCTGTGTAATCACTTTAAAATGGTTTTCTAACAGTACAATACCAAGTGATACTTTCATCCCTGTTTTCAGGGACAGGGTTACAGAGATCTCTTTCCCCTATGCATTTGTGTAATTACTCATTTCTGATAGCAGAATTCTAAAATAAGATTTACCATAGATTTTAGAAGGGAGGGGCTCATACACATACACACACACACACACACACACACACACACACACACACACACACCAATATTTATATTTATAAAAGTGAGGCACCCAGTTCCAAAAAAGAGATTAAAACACTTTCTATCTGTGCCACAGCTGTGTAGACAACCAGTGCTGTTTGTGTATGCCAGGGTCCTGGGAAGGAGACGTCATTAAATTGTATCCAATGATGACACAGGAGGAAGTACCACTGATCACACAAGCCACGGCACACTATTTTTGCTGATCCTTCCTGTCTACCAGCCAAGCTCTGCATCACATGCTGTTCTGACCAAAGAGTCCTCCCAACCCTTAGCAACAGCTTATCAGGGGGGAAGGAGACTTAAATAGGTAGGGAAGATTGATTACCCTCCCTACCACAGGAGATTTGTACAGTTCTATCATTGCAGCTCAGTAGTAGAGCTTCTGCTTTGCAGGCAGAAGGTCCTGAGATTCATTCCCTGGCATCACCGGTTAGGACTGGGAATTTCCCTTCTTGAAATCAGGGAGAGCTGCTGTCAGACAGTTTAAACCAGGGATAGGGAACTGGTAGGGTTGCCAGACTCAACAGAGGACAGGACTTCTGTGCCTTTAATTGCCCTGCTCTCTTTTGAGTCTGGAAACCTTAAAGAGAAACCAGCAGACCCTTTGTTCAATTTCCAAGCAAAGGGTCTGCTGGTTTCTCTTTAAGGTTTCCAGACTCAAAAGAGAGCAGGGCAATTAAAGGCACAGAAGTCCTGTCCTCTATTGAGTCTGGCAACCCTAGGAACTGGATAAAATCCAGAACTAGCCCATCTTCCATGCGTCATTTTTGACAGGTTGGCATGTGATCGAACTTCAAAGAAAGTATCTTCTTCCTTTCTTCTTTTTCAGCCCTAGCTCTAACTGAAGTGATGGTTGCAAAGGAACCAGGGATGCAAGATTCTTCCTTTCCTGGAATTCAAACCAGGCCTAATCCTGCTGAAGATTCCTGCTGAAAGTGGGACATGCCTTATACATGGATCAGCTCCAGCGGCAAGCTCTGATTGAGAGCTCCAAAGCAGAGCCAACTGCAGCAGGACTTGCACTCTTGCTTGGAAGTCAAATGGAAGCCAGACTGACAAGGAACAATCAGGAATGCACTTGGTAGCTGCGGCTGCCCTCAACAGGGCTTATCTGTCACACATCTGAAGTCATGTGATAGCACTTGAAATGACAGCTGGGTGTGGATAGCTGAAATCCGTCATGTAGGCCAAATGGGCCAGTCTCGTATGCCTATTGGGCTCCTGGTGTGAACAGGACTGAACTATAGGGACCAATGATCTCACTCAGCATAAGGCAACTTCCTATGTTCCTATAACTTGCACAGCCATAAACACTTTTTACTGAGACAAAGCAAACACTAGATATAACCAATCAGTTCATCTCAATCCCTTGATCAGTACAGTAATGGCTGGGCTCACCAGAGAGTCAGTGAGATGGACTTAACAGAATCCTTGTTACACAAAGCCCTGTGAACTTGCAGGTAAAGCAAGGAGGAAATAGTGGGTTTTATATATGTTTTTGAAAATACAGATAATGTGCAGCTAAGCATTGCAATCGAGCATTTTTTTATTTTTGAAACAAAACCACGAAAAATGTTGCAGAATTCGTTTTTCAAGTGAAATGGCAGCACTGGACAAAATAGAAGCCTGGAACCATCACAGACAAAGATAATCTTCTTTTACTTCTCAACAGATGACCAGCTAATTTAATTACCTGGTTAAAAATAACAATGTTTTTCAGGATAAGGCAATACTCAGTCTGGGCCACTTTAATCCAAGTGACCTACAACTGATAGGAGACAAGAAAGAGGAAGCTTGCAAGTTGGTAGAATTGCCCACAACTTAGTAAATACTGCATGAGAAATGCCCTTATTCTTCTGATTATATTTAATTCAAAACATTCTGGACTATATTTAAGAAAGGCACCTCAAGGTAACTTACAAAAATCAGGATGCAGTAAAGACATAAAACCAAAAAGAAAAATTAACAAAGTACAATGAAAATCATATGTGCAATTATATGTGATTAATCTCATTCATTGGTATATAAGCAAAACTTTAGTTTGATAACAAGTTTGTCTGGAAAAGCAGAGGAATGATGTCTTCCATCAGGTAGGCTGAGAGCACTCAATGTAGCTTTGAGAACTCAGCAGATTTTCACCTGATCAGTGTCTGGATGCCAGGACTGGCCTGCGGCAGAACAGCAAATGGCACTTCCGACCTCCCAACGCAGGATAGTATCCAAGGCTTGCCATGTTTCAGTCAGGGAATATTCCCAGCCATACCTGGAGACGCCAGAATAGAACCTGGGATCTTCTGCATGCAAAGCACATGCTTTACCACTGCGCTATAGCCCTTCCCTACTAACTCTGATACAGGAAGTACCTTGCAGTGGAAAAAGCAGCAGGTTGGGAGCCCAGTTCAGCAACCTCACCTGTGTATCCACTGGGCTGTTAAAAAGAAACCCTGAACAAACCTCATACGCTATACATGATTGGGGGAAGTCTATCTTTAAATAGCAAAATCTATTGTAAGCACTCTTACCTTGGTCTAGAGATTAATTCATATCCAGTTATTTCATGTTAATACTTGGAAAAAATGGTTGTTTTGTGTCCTGCCCTGAGGTGGTTTTTAATGGTTGTCATATGTATATATGTTTGTCCAATATAGAGAGCTGAAGGGCACTGAAGGGCACCCAAAAAAGAAAGTAACAGGACACCACTAGTAATCACATACAGCTCCCAAGTTAAAACAGTACAGCGCATCACCAGAGATCTACAACCTCTCCTAGACAATGACAGTTCTCTTTCTCAAGCTCTTGGAGGAAGACCTTTCATTGCCTACAGCCAGCCACCCAATCTTAAACAACTCCTCACCCACAATAATACCACCACCAGACTTAACATGGACGCTGGTACCAGAGCCTGCAATAAATCCATATGCCAACTTTGCTGCCACATACACACAGACAACACCATTACTGGCCCCAACAACATCAAACATACCATCTCAGGACTATTTCATTGCTCATCTTCTAACATTGTGTATGCCATCAAATGCCAACAGTGCCCTTCAGCTCTCTATATTGGACAAACAGGCCAAACCCTACGCCAAAGGATAAATGGACATAAATCTGACATCGGGAATCACAAGACAGAGAAACCAGTAGGAGAACACTTCAGTCTCCCAGGACATTCTATACAAGATCTCAAAGTAGCTGTCTTATTACAGAAAAAATTCAGAAACAGACTGGAAAGAGAAGTTGCTGAATTGCAACTCATTACCAAGCTTAAAACCATGGAGAGACCTGGTCTGAATAAAGACATTGGATTCTTATCTCATTATACATGATAAAGCTATCTTTAGCCATCTCACCCCTTGGTTTTTCCTGCAAGACCAATTGCAGTTGTTATCAGTCGTCAACAGTCGTCAACAGGTTTACCACTGCTATCAGCCAATCACCCATTCTCACCACCCTTCCTAGTAATATCCCTCCCCACCCTCTGACTATACATAAGGGTCTGGTCTGGTGACTTCTGTTTCAGTGTATCTGAAGAAGTGTGCATGCACACAAAAGCTCATACCTATGACAAACTTAGTTGGTCTCTAAGGTGCTACGGGAAGGATTTTTTTTATTTTTTGTTTATACAGTACTGGTTGGCAATATCCATAGTTGGACCAGGGCCGGCTCATCATAGACCCCCGGTGGCGCAGGGCACCATGGCGCCGGCCCGCCAGGAGGGCGCCGCGAGCTGCGCCCGCCCGCTGGCCGGCCGGTCCGCCGGTCCACTGCGCAGCTGCGCGCGGTGCCCACCTGCCCACCGCGCTGGGAAACGGGGCGGGAGAGCGCCAGAGAGATCGCGCTGTGTCTGCCCGCCCACCCGCCGCGCAGCAGCGCCGCACCCACCCGCCCACCGCGTTGGGAAACGGGGCGGAAGGGCGCCGGAGAGATCCGGCGCACCATGGCGACAGGGGCGCTTAAGACGGCGCTGAGTTGGACTATGGTATCCCTTCCCCATACCTTGTACCTGCATCAGTTTTTCATATCTGAATGCAAAACAAGTACAGCATACAATATAAAGCAGGAATCATGGTAAGTAGTAATTCTGGAACAATCTGAAAGCTACAGTAGTTTACAAGTTGAATACATGTTGATGTGTAATGTGATGATAATGTCAACTGTGTGTTTCATTAATATGCCTGAGAAAAGAAGTGAAAAGGCAATCAGCCCCAGTTATTTTGCCTTTTCACTTACATGTCTCCCTGATTTTAATATTACTGCAAAATATGTCATAACACCACCTTTGGGGGCATTAAGCTTGGGCTACACACTTACATGTTGGCACAGCAAGTTTTAGCATCTAGAATTCAAGATATGAAGAATGGTTAAATGGTCTCAATTGCAGACATTGCAGTTTGTATACCTGAGAGAGCGAAAGAGCCCAGTTTTATGTCTAGCTTCAAACACTCTGGAGTGAAGGTGTGTAGATTGTCCTTTTATACATGGGGAAATGAGCCTGCAAGACAACTTACTTAATTATTCAACTATTTGATTGTTACATTTATTTATTTATAAAATTGCTTTTCCATCTCCAACTGCTCATCACAAAATCTCAGAGCACTGATGCATTCATGGCTTAGGTGACACTTGAAACTTGTCTCCTTGACCACAATCCATCAGTTCTCAAAAATGCAATGTCTTTCACGGATATGTAAAATTATGTGCACTTTCAATTAGCTACTTTCATTCAGCTTCTTTTCCTTGCTTGACATTATTTAATTTGGCCAGTCCAATTATGATACAGTTAGCTAAGACCAATAGTTTCTCATCTGCCTCCTAAGCCATTAGCAAGACCTCACGGGTGAAAATGCTTCCTACCGGTATATAACTTTAATTGTAATATCAACAACAAAAATCAAGACTAATTTTCTTGAATGGCATTCCAGAAGAGTGTTGAACATCAACAGTGAAGTGAATCATAAAAACGTGGAACAATAATGGACGGGTCAAGGATTTGAGAGGGTGTTGTTTTTTTTAAGCTGCAAAAGAAATTGAGGAGAAGCGAGCAATAAAAAATATATGCAGTGGAGTGTGAATTAGTGCTGCAGGCAAAAGGAGAAGGGCAGCCAAAGGCAGAGTGAATTGTTCAGCCAAAGTTATTAAGGAGATGGGCTAGAACAAATATATCAGAAAGGCGGAAATGAAGATAAAGTCATCCCTTTAATAAATTGAGAAAGTAATCTGGTGTCTGAAGAAGTGTGCATGCACACGAAAGCTCATACCAATGACAAACTTAGTTGGTCTCTAAGGTGCTCCTGGAAGGAATTTTTTATTTTGTTTCGACTACGGCAGACCATCACGGCTACCTACCTGTAACTAGAATTGAGAAAGTAATGAAATCCACAAAGCATATTCAATTGAACTGAGGATGTGTTCAATTGGGATTCTCAACTCCTTTCTTAAAATGGCTTCAGCTAAGGAAGTTACAAGGCAGGTTACATAGAAAGCAATAAAGACATTGTCAGAATATGCACTGATTTATAAGGGCAAAACATAAATATCCAAGTATGCATGAATTGGTCATGAGCCCAAGCCAGCCTTTTTGCATCAAGCCAAGGAAAAATATGTGTGTCCCTGTCCACCACCATCTCATCACACCAACATAAGGGGGATTGCCACCCCAGGGCTCAGTGGTTCCCAGTTTGCAACTCAATAGCCCATCTTCCAGGGGCTTGAAGGGGACTGTAACTGCTTAAGCTCATTGAGCTCTAGAGTCAGACTTGCTTTTTGAACCAAGTAGCAAGGATTCCATCTGGCCATGTTCTCTGACCAGGAGCAAAGTCTGGCAGCATCCTCCCTTTTCTAAAAATCAGATAATACAGCTAACATTGCCTGCATACCCCTGTCCGGAGTAAAGACTCACAAGGCTGGGACTTCCGGTTGGAACCGCGGAGCGCGAGCTGGCGAAAAAGGGAGCTCCGCAACTCCCGTCTTTTAGCTGGGTAAAGGGGGGGTCTGCGAGGCAAAGCAACCCCCCGAAAAGGGTTGGGGAGGCGATCCCCACCCAATAAGTCGGCGGCTTTCTCACAAGGATCTCCCGGACACCTTCGTAACCAGTAGAAGGAGGGGGAGAGACCTGGAAACTGCGACAGGAAACTTTCCCAGCGCAAGCCGAAACCAGCAACGCTCATGACGGTAAAAACCCTTTTTAAAAAATAACCCCTACGACTACCCCGGGCGTGAAACAACAATTGAGACCTAAGAAAACAGCGAAGAATCCCCCCCCCCCGCAAATCGGTTCTGTTTCTGGGTGTGTTTTAAGGGAGAGCGGGGGAGCGGGAAGGAACAGAGTGAAGAAATCCGTGTGTGCAAGTGACGCCGTCAGGGGAGAAATAAAGAGAATTTTTAAAGTGGGGAAGCAAGAAATCACTTTTAATAGGACCTGTCTGGGCTCCGATAACCGTAAACTTCACACAATAAAAGATAGAACCAACGTTGGAAGGTGTAAATAAGAACTAAAGGAGACCTCCTGAGAGAAAGAGAGACAGACACCGTGTTTGCTCTGAGGTTGGATTGTTAAGTGTGCAATTGAGAATAACTTTCAATAAATTTTACAAGCTGAAAAGTGTAAAAGAAAATGGCGACGCTACATTAATAACTATGACTAAGCAGGCAGAGAAACAAAGAAGCCAGAAGTGACGTTTGCAGTGCATAGGACTGAGGAAGAGAAAGACTGAAAGGGGGCAAAAAAGTAATTTTAAACTGCTACATGGTGACACCAGGTGGACATTACAGAAAATACAGACAGTTACTGTTTCTCTTTTCTTTAAGAACTGAAACAAGAGTGTTACTGTCTGTAAATTGAAAAACTAAATAGCAACTAAGGTGGTGAAGCGAAAAAGATGGGAGATAGAGAAAGAGCAAAGAGACCAAATACAGCTAGCACCTCCCAGAGACGAACATCACAAGCTGATCACGAGATGGACCTCAGAGAATTGATCCTAAGCCTAAAGAGTGATATTGGTGAAATAAAGCAGGATCTTACAGAAATGAAGAAGGATATGAATGAGAGACTTATAAGCCTGGAAGATAAAGTTGGCAAAATTGAAGAAAACTTGGAGGCCAACGACAAGGATAAACAGGAAATCAGAGACCAATTAACCAAAATGGAAGAAGCCTCTAGCAAGACAGAAGAAACAATTCAAGAGATGCAAAATAAAAATCAAACCCTCGAAAACTCATTGAAGAATTTCACGAAAGAAAAGAGGGAGGGGAAGAAAGAAACAGAAAATATAAAGAAAGTTTTGGATGAGCAAAAAGCAACTTTAGAAGCATCTCTGGACGCCCTTGCTATGCTTCAGATGAAAATGAAGGAGAAGATATTGAGATTCCGCAATATCCCGGAGGTGGCAAACGAGGACATCGAAAAAAGAATAATAACGGCTCTGGCGAGGTGGTTAGAGATGGAGGATGTAAGCAACAGCAATGGCTAGCACACAGTCTGTGTGTAAATAGTGAGTTTTATTCCAAATAGACAAAACAAAGGCAAGTAACCACAAGAAAGACTGCAACTTCCTGCTCAAGACCACTAGTTAATCAGATGATGACTCATCTAGCTCTCTAGCGTGAGTCCACCTCCTTTTATTCCTACGCTCGAACAACGCCCTCTGCCTCTCTCTCTGTAATTGCCATTTCCTCTTATCCTGTAACCCTCCCCTCCTACGTTCCTGTAACTTTAAAGAACTAGGAACAGACTCGGACAAACTCTCTTCTGAGGTTTGAGTTATTTCTGCCATTTGCTCACCCCTCCCAGCCAGTTCCTTTATCAAAGCAAGCCTCCCTTCCAGTTCCGGGCTATCAGCCAAGTCCGACAGCTGAGCCTCATTAGTTATCGGCTCTAACCTAACATCATCCCCCCCTCTAGGGGCCTCCTCTTCTTCCTCCCGCCTCCGCACTTCCTTACTTGGGGCGTTATGAGATACCTCCCACCATTCTCCCTCTTCACTTCCCCAATAACTGCAACCCGGTTGCGACTCTTCTACTTCTTCCTTCTCTTCAAACCCACCATTCACTTCAGCTTCCCAGTCTGCCTGTTCTGCCTGCTCCTCTACCCAACCCCAGGGTTTGGGTTTATTAGGGTACCTATGGTGAAACTCTCTCTGCAGCCTAGATGCATGTATATCACTCGCATTCACCCATGAGTTCTCCTCTGGTCCGTACCCTTTCCAAGCCACCAAATACTGTACCCCCCTGCCCCTTCTACGAGAGTCCAATAGCTGAACCACTTCATATTCCGGTTCACCCTCCACCCAGATGGGCAAAGGTGGTGGCTCCTTCCTCTTCTGATACCGGTGTCTTGGCGTTACTGGCGATAAGAGTGACCGATGGAACACCGGATACATCTTCATTGAAGTCGGTAAACGTAACTTATATGAAACAGGATTTATTTGTTCCAACACTTCGAATGGCCCTACCCGTTGCGGCAGTAACTTCTTACAACGTCCCTTGCTCGGCCAATCTTTAGTGGATAGCCAAACTTGGTCCCCTACCCTTATCTCCTTGCCCACTTGCCGGTGTTTATCAGCTTCTGCCTTATACAGAGCCTTCGCTTTTTCTAGCTGTTCTCGCAGAATACTGTGCAACGCTTCCATTTCTTCTGCGAACTGTTCAGCTGCAGGCACTGCCAGTCCATCTCCCTGACCTGGAAACACCCGTGGATGTCGCCCTTGGCAGGCAAAAAATGGCGTCTGCTGTGTAGAAGCATGCACAGCATTATTATAAGCAAACTCAGCCAACGCTAGTTTCCCAACCCAGTCATCCTGTTGATAATTCACGTAACAACGTAGGTACTGTTGCAACGTCGCGTTCGTCCGTTCGGCCTCTCCGTTTGTCTGAGGATGCCGAGCCGATGAGAGGCACACCTCCACCTTCAGCAATTGCATCAGTCTCCTCCAAAACTGGGAGGTAAACTGCGTTCCCCTATCAGACACAATCTTCTGTGGCAATCCATGCAATTTGAACACATGTTCTATGAAGAGTTGCGCGGTCTCCTGTGCCGACGGTAATTTCTTGCAAGGAACAAAGTGTGCCATCTTAGAGAACAGATCTACTACCACCCAAACCACTGTCTGTTTCTGCGACTCGGGCAAATCAGTGATAAAGTCCATAGCAATGCCTTCCCACGGTGCTTGTGGTGTGGGCAGTGGTTGAAGTAGCCCGGCTGGTGTTTCGCGAGGTCTTTTGGACCGTTGGCACACTTCACATGCCCGGACATACTCCTTGACCTCCTCCTGCATCCGTGGCCACCAAAAATCCCTTGATACCAGACGTTCCGTCTTCCACTGCCCAAAATGTCCTGCTGTTGGACTGTCATGGCATTGTCTCAGCACCCTCGCACGAAGCTCTCCCTCTGGCACATAGAGAGCTTCCCCCTTGTACAGCAGCCCTCCTCTCTCAGTAAACTCCTTCCCTTGGACTTCCCCCTTACGTATTGCCTTCCTCTTCTCTTGAGCGAACCCATCCTTCTGCGTTTGTTGGAGAATGTCTGACCGTTCTAATGCCGTCATTGTTGCTAGCTGCAGTTGTTCGGGGCTCAGGATCAATCTCCGTTCTAACCCGGTCTCTATTTCGGAATACTCCGGTTTTCGGGACAATGCGTCCGCCTGCTGGTTCTGAGCACTAGACACATACTTAATCCGGAAATTGAACCTGGCAAAGAATTGCGCCCACCTAATCTGTCGTTGGTTCAATTGACGAGCCGTCTGCCAGTACTCTAGGTTTTTATGATCAGTGCGTACCTCCACCTGATGCTGCGCCCCTTCCAAGAAATGCCGCCAAGTTTGTAGAGCATCCTTTATTGCCAACAACTCTCTCTCCCATATAGTATAATTTTGTTCTGACGAGTTTAATTTCCTTGAGTGAAAGGCACATGGTCTCAGTTCCCCTTTGTCATCTTCCTGGAGAAGCACCGCCCCAATCTCTTTGTCCGAAGCATCGGTTTCCACGACCATTGGCTTGTACGGGTCTGGGTGAGCCAAGTATCTTTCCTCCACAAACAAGTTCTTAAGTCTCTCAAACGCCCTTTGGGCTTCCTCAGTCCATTTAAACGCCTTTTTGCCTTTCAAACAATCTGTTATCGGTGCTGTAAGGCCTGAGTACCTTGGTATAAACTTCCGATAGTAATTGGCAAACCCCAAGAATCTTTGTACATCTTTTCGAGTCTTGGGTCTTTGCCATGACACTACTGCCTGAACCTTTGCTGGATCCATGTGCACCCCCTCTGGGGTGATTCTATAGCCTAAGAACTCCACTTCTGTTACGTGAAAGTGGCATTTCTCCAACTTAGCGTACAATCGATGTTCTCTTAGACGCTCTAACACTTCCTTCACATGTTGTACGTGTTCTTCCAGACTCTCCGAGTAGATTAATAGGTCATCTAAATAAGCAAGGACCGAACGATCCAACAAGTCGGACAACACGTAATTAATAAATGCCTGAAAGGTGGCCGTGCCCGACTGTAGTCCAAACGGCATGACAAGATATTCAAATGTGCCGTACCTGGTGTTAAAGGCCGTCTTCCATTCATCTCCCTCTCTTACTCGTATCAAATTATATGCCCCCCTCAAGTCCAGTTTTGTAAAAATTTTAGCCGACCGTAATCTTTCCAGCAAATCCCCAATTCGTGGCAACGGGTAACGACTGGGAATCATGCGCTGGTTGATCTTCCTGTAATCAACTACAAGTCTTTTCTCAGAAGTGTTCTTCTTATCCACAAAGAAAATTGGAGCTCCTCCCGGAGTCTTGGTAGGCCGTATGAAACCCCGTTCCAAATTTTTTTGCAGGAACTCCCTCAGTTCTGCCAACTCCACTTCTGACATAGCGTAGATACGGCTGGCGGGTATCTCAGCCCCTGGCACCAGATCTATTTTGCAATCGTACTGGCGATGAGGTGGTAACCGATCTGCCTCCTTCTCGCAGAATACGTCTCTAAAAGACTTATACTGTGGGGGTATTTGTCTCTCTTCCCCAGTGAGCGGACCACAGTCTGGCGTACCATTGGCCTCACCATTCTTCTCCGCCCTGATTCCCAAACAATGTAGTCGGCAATACACTGACGAAAAGGTCATCGATCTCTGGCCCCAGGAGATCATCGGATCATGACGGGATAGCCAACTCATCCCCAAAACCACGGGGTAGGAGTTCAACCTGGTGATATGGAATGCAATGACCTCTCGGTGTCCCGGCAGTTCTAGACCAATTGGCATTGTGGCCTCTGACACACAGCCAGACAGCAACACTCTACCATCAATTGTTCTAACTTCTAAAGGTTCTTCCAATGACTGTGTCTCTATTCCCAACCTGCTCACCAAATCCATGTCTATAAAATCAGTCGAGGCTCCAGAATCAATAAGAACTTCCACACGCTCGCCCCTTCCATCTGGGAGTCGTAGCATTGCGAATGCTGTAATTACTGGTAAGATCGGTCCAGGTGGAAGCCCTTCGGGTCTCTTTTCCCCCAACCCGAGGCCTCCAGAACGGGCTGGGTCATCTCGTTTCCCGACTGCTCCACTATGCCCTCTCCAGGTGTTGTTACATTTGTGCCAGACAGCGCACCTCGGTTTCTTCCTACAGTACACTGACGAGCCATGTGATTGGGGGAGCCGCAGATAAGGCACAACCGATCTCTCCACCTTCTCTCTCTCTCAGCGTGTGTAATACTAGGTGTTGTACCCCTTCTGATAGAACTACGTTGCATGGGTGCTTCTTCCTCCACCCTTCGTGAATCCGGCAGCTCTAAGGGCACAAATGTTCTGCGGCTCTCTGACCTTCCTTGGCCCCTACGCAACCTGTCCAGCGATTGGAACCTCAGGTCTAGTTGCAAGGCGACTTGTGCCACCTCTTCCAAGGTCTTCAACCCAGGATTTTTTGCCAACTCCACCCGAATCTCTTCACTGAGTCCCGCCTTAAACAATCCAACCAAGGCCTTTCCTTCCCAGCCTAGTTGTCTAGCAAGTCTCACAAAAGAGGACCAGAACTGTGCTACAGTTCCCTTTCCTTGCTTAAGGCTCAAGAACTCCTGTTCCCACTCTGCTTCTTGTGCAGGATTCCTGAACATGCTATCCAGAAGCTTCAAGAAGGCTGATAAGTTGGTGAGCACTCGGTCATTAGACATTAGGTAAGGGGCAATACACTGCCGCGCCTTCCCTTCCAAAAGCCCCACCACCAGGGCCACTCTGGCATCATCATCTCTGTATTCTTCTCCCTTAAGCCTTAAATAATACAAGCAGGAAGCCCGAAATGAATCATACTCTGCACCGCTCCCACTAAAACGTGGGGGAAGGGGAACAAAATTCTTTGCCACTTGCCTGCCAGATAAGTCGGAGAGTTGTCTTGCTTGTTCTGAGGTCACTCCTTCCAGCCGTGCTAATCTTGCCTTCAACTCTTGGTTCTCTGCCCAGAGAGCTTCAGTATTATCTTCTAACTTCATCTCCATTGCTGTTGCGCCGACTGATAAATCCCCAGCCGGTTGCTGCTTCCCCTTTTCTTCCATTCTTGCTTAAATCCACATGCTTCCCCTTCAGCAGCAAGTTAGATGAGTCATGCTGTAAGCAACAGCAATGGCTAGCACACAGTCTGTGTGTAAATAGTGAGTTTTATTCCAAATAGACAAAACAAAGGCAAGTAACCACAAGAAAGACTGCAACTTCCTGCTCAAGACCACTAGTTAATCAGATGATGACTCATCTAGCTCTCTAGCGTGAGTCCACCTCCTTTTATTCCTACGCTCGAACAACGCCCTCTGCCTCTCTCTCTGTAATTGCCATTTCCTCTTATCCTGTAACCCTCCCCTCCTACGTTCCTGTAACTTTAAAGAACTAGGAACAGACTCGGACAAACTCTCTTCTGAGGTTTGAGTTATTTCTGCCATTTGCTCACCCCTCCCAGCCAGTTCCTTTATCAAAGCAAGCCTCCCTTCCAGTTCCGGGCTATCAGCCAAGTCCGACAGCTGAGCCTCATTAGTTATCGGCTCTAACCTAACAGAGGAACGGGAAATTGAGGCACGCGTGGATGAAATCTTTAGGATTAATTCCAAAAAAGCTAAGGCCAATAACTGGCCTGGAGACTGCCTGGTGTCTTTTACTACTATGTGGATACGGAACAAGATCTTAAGGACCAAGGGGAAAAAGAAGTTTGTTATGGACAAAACTGAGATAATCATACTGAAGGAGATTCCCCCGAGACTGGTGCACAAGAGAAAAAAATATCATTTCTTAGCTAAAGTATTGAGAACGAAAAGAATTTTTTTTAAATGGGAGTATCCGGAAGGCATGGCCTTCGCCTTTAAAGGGAGATGGAGGAAATTTGACACCCAAGAGGCGGCAGACAGATTTTTCAGGACATACTCCCAAGAATTGGGAGGAGATAAAGTAAAATCAATTATAGAACAGCAAGCCGAGACAAACATTGAAGAAGAGGATGAACACCTGAGTGGAGAGGAGGGGGAAGGGGAGGAGCAGAGGGAGGAGGAAAGAGAGGAGGGAGAAACAGAAGAATGAAAGACAGTTGGTTCGATATGACTAAGTGTAAATATATACATTGGTCATACCAATTCTGACTAAACAGATACAGGAGCAATTTGAGTCTCCTACCTAGATTATTTTTTCTCTTTTTCTTTCATTATATAGTTCTTTTATTATATAGTTCGCTTCCCTCTTTCCACCTCTCAAGCCTTTCACCCTTTCACCTATTTACCTATCCCCCTAAAGATCACTGTGTAAGAAATAATTTAGCTTTGTTTTCTTTTGCAACTGCTTAGCATAGTTAATTGAATATTAACCCCTTTGAGTTTTTTTCCTTCTTTTTTCCTTCCCTTTTTTTCCCCTTTCTTTCCCCCCACCCCCGTTTCCTTTTTCCTTCCTTTCCTACCCCCCTTCTTTCCCACTCCCCTATTCCTTTCTTATTGATTCTCCGCCTCTTCCCCCCCTTTTTTCTTTCTTTCTTTCTTTCTCTCTCTTTAGTTTAGTTCTTTTTCCCTTTTCCCCCTTTCCTTTTCC
Organism: Zootoca vivipara; assembly: GCF_963506605.1. Taxonomy (NCBI): domain Eukaryota; kingdom Metazoa; phylum Chordata; class Lepidosauria; order Squamata; family Lacertidae; genus Zootoca; species Zootoca vivipara. The sequence continues at coordinate 38,631,904 of NC_083284.1, forward strand.
TTTTTCCTTTTAGAAATAAACTTTACAGGAAATTTCAATAAAGTAAATATGAATCTAAAAATTATATCATGGAATTTAAATGGTTTGAATAATAAAAAGAAACGGAACAGGATGGGACATCTACTAAAAAAGCAAAACTTTGATGTAATATGTATTCAAGAAACACATATAAACAAAAAACATGTAAGGGTATTAAAAAATGAGAAATTGGGGAAGGAATTCGTCGCGGCAGATGAAAGAAAAAAAAGAGGGGTGGTGCTTTATATCAAAGAAAAATGGAATCCAGAACTATTATGGGCAGATGAGGAAGGGAGAATAGTGATAGTCAAAACAATAATCGAAGGTGAGAAATGGGTTTGGGTGGGCCTATACGCCCCTAATGGGAGCAAGATAGCTTTCCTAGATAAACTGGAAGCTCAGCTAATGAATCAGATTGATGGCAAATATATAATAATGGGAGATATGAACGGGATTATTGATCCAGAATTTGATAAGAACGGGAACAAAGATAGGAAAAGAGTTAAAAAAATTACCTAAAAAATTTATTGAGTTGACAAGAAACTATAACCTATTGGACGCCTGGAGATATAAGAATCCCATAAAAAAAGAATTTACCCATATATCAGCACGCCATCAGACAGCTAGTAGAATTGATATGATATGGATATCTAAAGAATTAGCATTAAGAGTACAAAAGGCAGAAATCGATCCCAAAATTATATCAGATCACAACCCAGTAACCATGATCCTAAAAGAAGGAAAAAAAGAAGTTAATTGGAGGTTAAACGTATTTATGTTAAAAGACCCAAAAATAATAAAAGAAGCAAACAAGAAATTTAAAGAATTCCTAGAATTGAATAATAACGGGGAGGTGGACTTAGCTACAGTTTGGGATGCGTTTATGCGAGGGTATTTTATCCAGCAGAGCGCAATATTGAGGAAATCAGAGAGGTCAAAAAAAGAAAATCTCTTGCAAGAAATTAAGAGAAAGGAAAAAATATTATATACCAAATATGATAAGCAGATAGAACTTGAATTGAAAATTTTAAGATCAGAATTTGAAAGAATAATTGATCAGGAGTTAGAAAGACAATTACAAATATGGAAATACAGGAATTTTGAATGGGCAAATAAGCCGAATAAATTATTGTCCTGGCAAATTAAAAAAAGGAGAAATGAAAGAATAATAAATAGGATCAAATCAGGCGATAAATTCTTTGATAAATCAGAAGAGATCATGAAAATATTTCAGAAATTTTTTGAAACATTGTATAAAAAAGAAGAGATAAATGATCAAGAAATAGATGAGTTCTTCAAAAAATATCAGTTGCCGCAAATCCCATTGGAAAAAATAAGATCTTTGAATAGAGAAATAACACCCCTCGAAATAGGAGAGTCAATAAAATCTATGAAAAAAGGTAAAGCTCCGGGACCGGACGGTTTCCCAATAGAATATTATAAAACCTTCCAAGAAATTTTGTTAGCCCCATTCAAGGATCTAACGAATAATATATTGACAAAAGGAATTACCCCCAAAACTTGGGGAGAAGCTCAAATTATACTAATACCAAAATCAAAAACAGAGGTAGATCTGCCAGACAAGTATAGACCAATCTCACTATTAAATAGTGATTATAAAATCTTTACCAAAATCATTGCTAATAGACTGAATACTATATTGGAAGACCTAATACACAAAGACCAGGCCGGTTTTGTAAAAGGAAGATTTGCTAAAGATAACATTAGAAATATAGTGAATATCTTGGAATGCCTCGAGAATAGGAGAGATAAAGGTGCAGCCCTCCTGGCCATTGATGCGGAGAAGGCATTTGATAGAGTCTCCTGGAGGTTTATGATAAAAACAATTGAAAAACTAAAAATGGGAGAACATTTAGAAAGTGCAATAAAAGCTATATACAAGAAGCAGGAAGCCACCATTTTAATAAATGGAAGATCAACTAAAAAAATAAATATAGAGAGAGGCACCAGACAAGGTTGCCCTCTGTCGCCTATTCTCTTCATATTAACATTGGAAATTTTATTAAAAAAATTAAGAGAGGAAGAAAATATTAGAGGAATAGTAATTGGGAAAAAAAAGTTTAAAGTAAAGGCTTTCGCAGATGACATTATAATAACTACAGAAGACCCAATTCAAAGCATTCCCACAGCTTTAGAAAAAATTAAAGAATATGGGAAGCTAGCAGGCTTGAAAATAAATTACGAGAAAACCAAGATGTTGGTGAAAAATTTGGAAAACAAAGAGATGCAGGAGCTTCGTGAAAAAACAGGCCTAAAAATTGATAAACGATTAAAATATCTAGGCATTCATACAACAATCAAAGGGATAGACCTGGTGCAAGAAAATTTTAAAGAAATTTGGAAAAAGATAAAGAAAAATTTTGAAATATGGAGTAAACTTAAATTATCAATTATGGGGCGAATTTCATTGATAAAAATGTGTGTAATTCCAAAAATGAATTTCCTTTTTCAAAACCTCCCAATCTTAGGAAGAGAAAAAATTTTCAGAGAATGGAGAAAAGATTTGGTAAGATTTATTTGGAATGGGAAAAGGCCGAGGGTTAACTATACAATTATGATCGATCATAGAAACAGGGGAGGCTTCGGCCTACCAGATCTTGAAACCTATCACGACGCTGCAGCCATCACTTGGATTAAAGAATGGATAGAGCTTAAGAATTCGGACCTCCTGGACCTGGAAGGCCAAGGGCTGCCATTTGGATGGCATTTTTATTTAATGAAAGATAAGATAAGTAACAGGAATATCTTTATGTTCAATTTAATTAGAAAATCCCTATACTCAGTATGGCAAAAGTACAAAAGATATTTCGAACCTAAGACCCCTTGGTGGGTCTCACCATTAGAATTAGTCGCAGTCAGAAGAACAAATATGGAAAATACCTGGCCCACTTATAAAGAAATTTTGGAAGAAAGAGAAGGAATATTGAAGTTGAAAGATTATTCGGAAATAAAAAATTATCTGACCTCATGGTTACAATACTTTCAAATAAATCAAAGATTACAATTAGATAAAAAAATAGGATTCGAACCTAAAACATCAAAATTGGAAGAGATTCTATTGGTCAACCAAGATAAACATATTAAAAATTTGTACCAAATTATGTTACAATGGAAGACAGAAAAGGAGATGACTAAAGATTACATGATAAAGTGGGGCCAAGATTTGGGAAAACCAATCCTAATACAAAAATGGGAAAATCTCTGGAAACGCGACTTAAATTTTACACCAAATTATGATTTGAAAGAAAACATTCTAAAAATGCTAAACAGATGGCACCTGACGCCACTAAAACTATCAAAAATTTATCCGGGGGTCAGTAATCTATGCTGGAGGTGTAAAAAGGAAATTGGCTCATATATCCATATATGGTGGAATTGCAACATAATTAAGGGATTCTGGGAAATGTTATACAAAGAATTAAAAAAAATACTGAAATATCCCATCAAGAAAAATCCGGAAATGTTCCTTTTGGGAATGCTACCGGAGGATGTTAAATCTGAAGATAGGTGTATAATAAGTTATGCAGTAGCAGCCGCTAGGCTTCTAGTTGCAAAAAATTGGAAAACCTCGGCAATTCCCAGCAGAGAGGACTGGCAAATCAAGGTATTACAATATTGTAGATTAGCGATAAGATATGAAGAACTCAAGGGAACGGATTCAGAGGCAATCATAAAAATATGGAAACCATTTACCAATTATATAAAAGATAAAGTGGAGAACCCAAACCTGATCTCAGATCTTTAAAGGGTTCTATCATAGGTATAAACATAACTGTAAATTGTAAAGGGTTTATATTTATATGTTATTGATAATTTCGTGTAACATGATTGGTAGTGTGTAATATCCTATATGGTTTTTCAGGGAGGAGCCCGGTACAGGTTGGGAAGTCATGAGGGAGGAGGGCCAGGGAGGGGGGGAGTCGGGAGGGGTGGGGTGGGGAAAAGAATAACCACACGACAACATATTGTTGATGTACATTGCTTTTTTTTAAAATTGTTTGTATACTTTTGAAACCAATAAAGCTTTATTTTTTTTAAAAAAAAAGACTCACAAGGCTGGCATTTGGTGCGAAGATCACAACTTTATTAAAGATATTGCAGCAAGGCAAAATGAATAACTGTAGACAGGGAATTTGCACAGACCATGAAGGGCATGCAATGGCCCTTATCTCTGGTCTTGGGCAATAACATCTGCCTCGAACCACATCATCTGTTTTAAGCCTAAGCAAGGTTCTCACTCCTAACTCAACTCACCATGACGCTAAGCTGAGGGAGGTGCCCTGATTCCCTGTCTTGTGTCTACTGCCATAGAGGCTCCTGCAGGGACATCTCATATTAAAATTAATTCCCAGCCCACCCTAAATGCTAAGTTGTGACAGTAAGGTAAAGCCAATTAGAGCCACACACCCCAAATCAGAACAGTGCAGAGCGGATGAAAAGGGGCACACCAAGATCAACTAATGGTGATCAAAAATATTCCAACTCAGCCCCAGAAGGCAACTCACTGCTCACAGGGTAGGTGGGCAGGTCACACTATAAGGGGAGCTTATATTGTCACGCCCCCACCTTGGTCACAGATATGGCATGATCTCCCTGCCTCTATGCCAGGGATGGGTGGGGCAAACTGGGCCAATGGTGGCAGCGCAGCCATTTCACTGCCAACAATTCCACAGCAAATAAAACTATAGTACAGCAACAATATCTGGACGGCACCATGTTAGACTCATAGAATTGTAGAGTTGGAAGGGGCAACAAGGATCATCTAGTCCAACCCCTTGCAACACAGGACTCTCTTTTGCCCAACATGAGGTTCGAACCCACAACCCTGAGATAAAGAGTCTCATGCTCTACCAACTGAGCTATCCCTGGGTGTATCACAGTAACTCTCAAATCAGACTGATTTCAAAGAGTCCAAATATCTGTTATGTATTTAGAGATTTGAGGTATTTGTATTTTTTTTTTTACTCAACTAGTTCCTTTTTAAAGCCTTCAAGGTCACAGATTAACAATCGTAGATTGAAGTGGCCATGGCACGTAAGGGGTAAGGTGATTGTTGAAGTGAAATTGTCCTCAACAGCTTTGGACCACATTAGGCTACTTGTAGGTTTTCCTTACCTAATACGTGCCCACTCAGCCACTTCAATCTGAGAAACTGCTTTTTTCCCCTACACAAATTCCATTGTAGCTCTTTGGAACATTAGTATTAGGCAAGTGCCTTTGCTATATTGTTATGGGTGCCTGCTAAGAGGTTTTTTGTTTAGGCAACCCTACCCACACATGTAATTTTAGCATGCAATATGATAAATCATGTGCTTTTATTATGTTTATATTTTTTTCCAAAATGAGTAAGTCAGTCACATCCATTAATTTCATGGGTCTACAATTAATTTCAAATTAATGAAATTAATCCATTAATTTCATGGGTCTTATATATTACAGTCATACCTCAGTTTAAGTACGCCTCGGTTTGAGTATTTTTAGTTTAAATACTTCGCAGACCCGTCTAGAACAGATTAATCCACTTTCCATTACTTTCAATGGGAAAGTTCACTTCAGGTTAAGTACGCTTCAGGTTAAGTACGGACTTCCGGAACCAATTACACTCATACCTCGGGTTAAGTACGCTTCAGGTTGAGTACTCCGCGGACCCATCTGGAACAGATTAATCCACTTTCCATTACTTTCAATGGGAAAGTTCACTTCAGGTTAAGTACTCCACGGACCATCTGGAATGGATTAATCCACTTTCCATTACTTTCAATGGGAAAGTTTGCTTCGGGTTAAGTACGCTTCAGGTTAAGTACAGACTTCCGGAACCAATTGTGTTTGTAAACCGAGGTACCACTGTGTGTTCATTTTTGCTGAAGTATGCCATTCATGTCTCCTTATTTTGCCATTGTCCCAAAGATAGTGCGGCTTAATTCAGCACAAAGAGCTTATGACCTTTCATTTATATAAATACCTCTGCGTCCTAGATGCACATGCAGTTTTAAGAAAGCAAATGGATTCTAGATGCTTCTTTTTTCACCGCATGACTCATCCCCAGATGTCTTATTTGCTACAATAAGCAGAAAATGAAAGCAAGTAACAATTGCTAGCATGAAGCCAAGAAGTACCTAATCAACCCAGCGCATACCAAAACAAATCAGCAGGAAAAGCAATTTTAATCATACTTAAATTAATACATTCAAAGTGCAATCCTGTGCATGCCGACTGAGAAGTAAGTTCTACCAAATTCACTGAGGCTACTCTGAGGAAGTAAATACAGAATTAGAGCCTTGGGATTATGTTGGTTGTATTTCCTTAAAACCAAAAGTCATCACAAAATGAAATCCCATACATATTTGAATATAGTCAAGTGTATAAGGTCAAAAATCCACAGGTGGATTTTAATTTTTTTAAAAAATATCTATAGGATAATAGATTACCACAATTTCCAGAATTCAAATAGCACCACATTTTCCTGTTCATACTTTTACTTAATTTTCTCAGTAGTGGAAACAGATAAAATCACCTTATGAATCACATATTTACTTTTTGTTAGTAATAATGCATTTGGTCCTATCCAACATTTTTTGAGGAAAGACCTTCCAATGAACAACATATGACAATTTTAGAAAATATTCTATCCAAATAAGCCAAAGGCGTGGTCTCAACATAGAGGACAGGAAAAACCTTCTGCGAGGAACAAGCTGTTAAATTACACAGCTCTGGCCCTAAAACATAGTTGGTTTTTAGAACTCCCATGAAGCAGTTGCCGAGACTGAATGTGCCTGCCTCCCAACAGCTTCCTAAGTCCCCTCCTCTCCAGAGTTTTTGTGCCTCTCCTGGTCCTGGGAGACCAGGGGGGAGGGAGCTTGTTGTAGCAGGAGGAAGAGACACCCATGCTTCTTCACTAGCCATACTCATCTCTGTCTCTTTGCCACAGACTCTCCCGTTACCTCTTCCGACACTTCCTCCCAGTCTTTTCCCTCTTCTCACTCAGCACCAACCTTCCAGCTCTGAGCCTTCTTCCCTTGGGAGTTCCTCTTCTCTTAGGAGAGCAACAAAGGACTCCTATCATGCGAATGCTGGGAACACTCTTCACAGTAGACTCGGGTTACAGGTAGGTAGCCGTGTTGGTCTGCCGTAGTCAAAACAAAATAAAAAAAAATTCATTCCAGTAGCACCTTAGAGACCAACTAAGTTTGTCATTGGTGTGAGCTTTCGTGTGCATGCACACTTCTTCAGATACACCATGCACACGAAAGCTCATACCAATGACAAACTTAGTTGGTCTCTAAGGTGCTACTGGAAGGAAATTGTTTTTATTTTGAGTAGACTCAGGTGTTAATGTGCATCAATAATAAGCTTCCACTCTGCCTTAATTTTCTGATGGAAACACAAACCCTGGGTGCTCACCTTGAACCCCATGGAATCTTGTCACCGGCCGGCAGAGATTGGGGATGGCGTGTAACAGCATATTAAAGCAAACGTCATGTCTTGGGGGGAATAGCTTCAACTTTTCCAGTGTGCAGCTTAACAGTAATATGACACGTGCCACACTGGTTTGGCCAAAGACAACAGAATAGCAATGATAAAAAAATAAGTATGTGCACAAATGGGTGGTGGCAGCTCCTCAAACTACCTTCCAGTCTCTGAAAGCTACCATCTGCCCAGGTATATTACTGATCAGTTCACTCCAGGGCAGGCCTAGGGTTGAACGGCTAATGCTGTGTGTGGGAAGAGCATCTGGCTTTGATGGATTTGCTGCTGTCATCCAACCACCTCACCTTGATAAGGCTAGTGATGCTGAGGACTGCAAAGGTTCTCTTGATAGTTTGTCAGGGCTTCGTAGCAGGCTTCCCTTCCTCGTGTAGCTAACTGCACCTCAATTATTCAAAACCACTGGTGGAGATTAAGTGGCAAAACAAAAGGTTGGATGACACTTTGTTACAGCTTTGAAATTGGACGCAGGTAATCTAGTTCCTAATCCAGCTTTTGCAGGTTCTTATAACATGCCCCATCCACAGCAACCTCTAGTTTAAAAGAGGAAGTTATTAACCCGGTAGGGTAGCTCACAAGCCCAAGCATTTTAATGTTATGAACCCACCTGATTAAATGAGTAATGTTCCAGTGTCCTTAGATTCTACAGTTGAAATATGTGCCCTATTGTTTGTTTGGTTTTATATAAACAATTAAACATGTCTCTTTTGGGACAGAAAATCAGGATGCTTATTTGTTGCATTCATATCTGTAAAGGGAAGAGAATATAGGGATTACACAAGAGAAGGAGGGGAAAGAGATTTGCCGTCCCAGGACTCCTATGCTGGAGGCGTTCCAGAGGAGGTCCAGTGCCGGATTCTGCGTCGGACTGAGCAGACATGTTGTACATACCCAGCTCACTGTAAATAGGCTGCACTAAAAGAAAACTGCTAAAAGACAAGAATGCGGAGCGTCGTTACTCTAGAGTAGCCACAACAATCCCGTGACAGCAATCCGGCACTGGACCTCCTCTGGAACGCCTCCAGCATAGGAGTCTTGGGACGGCAAATCTCTTTCCCCTCCTTCTCTTGCGTAATTCCGGAACCGGAGGAAAAGGCCTTCGCTCCATGTTTTCCTTCTCCCCCCTTTTCCCCTCTCTTTCTTCCTCCCTCCTGTGTCGCAGGGGCTCTCCCGTGTTGGGAGAGCCCCGGCTCCCTCTCTCCACTTCCTGACTAAACTCCTGAGCATCCTCGCTGTTCTCGCTGCTTGGGGAGGGGCTGCTTCTGATGAGGGGAAGTGGATCCCTATATTCTCTTCCCCTTACAATATCCCACCTTTTTCCTCCAAGAAGTTCAAGGAACCATGCCCTGTTCTCCCTCTCCTCAATTAATCTCAACAAAAGCCATGTGAGGTAGGTTAGGCTGAGAGGCAATGATTGGCCCACAATCACCCAGTAAGCTTCGTGGCTGAGTGGGAATTTGAACCCTGGTTTCCCAGGTCCTAGGTCCAACACTCTAACACACTACATCACATTGGCATTTCTTATATTGTTGTTGTTTCTGAGTCAGCAGATGTTGAAGAGGGTTTCCCTAGACTTTGTGGCAAGACACTCAGTAACTGACTTGGGGAGGGGAGGACAATGTCACCTTCTTGTTTGCAAAGTAAACTATTACATAATATACACACTTGTGTGGGTGAAAAACTATTCATTGCAAATAAAACTGTTCATTGAAAAACTGATTGCTGGAGGAAGATTGCCCGTGACAAAGGAGGCAAAGCTTTCTTCAAGGGTGCTTGATCCAACGTCCTCAAAGGAAGGACGAAATCAAGAAATAAACGACGAAATCAAGAAATAAACATAAGCTACTCCCCTCCCGGATGGCACTTACTATGTTATGTTCATGGACTGCGTCAAAACTATTTATCAGTTCATAGCTGCCAAGTTTTCCCTTTTCTCACGAGGAAGCCTATTCAGCATAAGGGAATTTCCCTTTAAAAAAGGGAGAACTTTGCAACTATGCTGAAGTTTCTACTGGTTGGCAGAGGGCCACAGTTCTGCTTGCCTGATCCATTTATCAAGTTGTTCCCCTGACAATGGGACTCAAACTTTATTTTTGTTCAGTCACTTCTGTTAAAATAAGTTTGAGATAAATAAAATTTAAATTTAAATAACTGCAAGTGCTTCTACCTCTCCCCTACCCTCAAAAAACCCCAGCAGAGCAGGAAAAATAACTTTATGCAGCATTAGCTTTAAGCATTGTTAAAGTAGCTTATGCAAATACATTACATAACATATTGCATTGTGTGTGGGCTGCCCTTGAAAGCTATTCAGAAACTTCAAACTTCAGAATAGTGCAACCAGATTACTTACTGATACACAGCTCACTAGTAGTAAAAGATCTTTTTACCAACTTCTGCTTTATTCTAAATACAACTCAATTGCTGGTTTGAAGCTATAATGTTCCATTCAGTTTAGGAACATTATAGCAGAATCACCTACTCATATAGGTACCTGACAGTTCATTAAGATGTGCACCCATCGTCGTACTGCAGGTGCTGCCACCTGCAGAAGAGGGATAGCTGGCAAGTGGAGGCAGGGCCTTTCCAGTGATGGCTCCCTCATCATGGAATGTTCTCCCAGGGACACTCAGCTGGTGCTGAACCTGTTATTATCAGTGCTGGTTGAGGATGGTAACTTCATTATTGGATCACTGCAAGGCACACCATATGGGGCTGCCCTTGAGTTTGATATAGAAGCTGCAGCTGGTGAAGGATGCAGGGACTAGACTGCTAACTGAAGCAACGTACAGCCAGCATATAACACTTTTGGGCCAAACACATTTAAGATTTTGGTAGTTGTGTCCACGGCCCTAAGCAACTCAGGGTGCAGTTACTTGAAATAGCACTTTACCCCCTGTTTGGCTACTGCAGCCATCAGGAAATGCTCTTCTGATTGCGCCTAAGATCTCTGAGGTCTGCTTCATGACAGCTCAGAGCAGGGCCTTCAGCATCACAGCACTGTTCTTTCCTATGGAATTCCCTCCCTGCACAAATTTGATAGGCGTTGATCATATGGTGCCTGCTTAAAACTTTCTTATTTTAACAAGTCTTCCCAGAGGGGTGACGTCAGCCAAGCTTCTTATCAGCATAGCTGCCAAGTCTCCCACTGAAAAATGCAGGATCAGCAGCAGCACGGCACCGGAAGTTGTGTAGAAGCAACTTCCGGTGCTGGCGCCGCCCAATTTCCCGGTGCCCATACATGGGTAGCGCAGCACCGGAAGTCGGGTGGCGTCAGGACCCAAAATGGAGCCTCCCTGGCAGGTAGGAAATCCAGGGCATTTACGGGATTTTTTTCAATAAGGGCTGCCAGCGGGAAACGGTTTAAAATACAGGGGTTTCCCGCGAGAAACGGAAGACTTGGCAGCTATGCTTATCAGTGCTAAGATGTTACATAGGTTTTAATATTGTTATCATTGTATATTGTTGTCTCAAAGACTTTTTGGACAACACTACAATTTTTAAAATATTTTTATAGAGTGATTAATAAATTTGGTAAATATATATATATATTCTCCTAGGCTATTTAAAGGGTGTTTGTTGTTTTTTCTTGCTGTGCCTTTAGCCTTATTGCTCTCCTTGCTAGTTTCATTGTTGCATCCTTGCTGTTTGTACGGTAACACTGTTGATCTCTGCTGTTTTAATCATGTCCTCCTTTCTTTTTAAGCCATGGTTGAGAGCTTTAACCTTAAAGGCAGCCTTAATTTACACACACACACACACACACACACACACACACAGGCAGTGGACAAGTAACAACTTTAGGTCTACTGAAGGGCTTGTGTGTGCCTAATAAAATGTTGTTGCTTTTACCTATCACACACACACACTGATGCCATATCACATACAGTCTTAAAAACCCGTAAGTACTGGTGGGAGTGGCAGATGTCTGAGTGGGAAAGATATAAAGCCCCCTTGCACTTACACATGGCTGGCCCAAGACATTTTGGCACCTGAGATGAACCACACCATGCTTTCCCCTTTCCTGCCAGGTAAGAAGGGGTGAATGAAGATCTACATCATGAGCAAGGTGAACAAGGGGAATAAAGGTCTATATCAGGATCTGCAGTGGCGTAGGAAGGGGGGTGCGGTGGGTGCGGTGGGTGCGGCATGCCCTGGATGTCATCACAGAGGGGGGGGTGACAAAATGGCAAAATATGAGTTTTTTAAATAAACTTTGGGGGGCTCACAGAACTTTTTAGTTCAGTCAACAAATGCAACAAAATGCAGCTGGCACTGGGCGCCACACCGCAGGCGCTGGCACTTACCGCAGGGCCTGCAGCGTGCCTGAGCCATGCATCTCTCTTGCCCCCCCCTCTCCCTCAGCCACCCTACAGCTGAGGGGGAGGCGGTGGAGAGGCTTTGTGTAGTGCACCCTGCCCTGGCTCCCCCTGGCCCCATGGGTGGTTTGCTCCACCCCCAGGTGCAGGGCACTTGAGCAGCTAGCTATGCCGTTGAGGATCTGCTGTCCCTGTGGATCCTGCCACCCGAGGTGGTTGCCTCACCTTGCCTCCTGGGTGGGCCAGCCCTGCACTTACACAACATTCTATATATCCTGTATACATTGGCCTTAGACTGTTCCCAAACTCATTTGGTCTGCATCCAGTGTCCCACTGCTGGTTTGCGAAGCAGTATACACATGGCATTAGCCACACTGTATCTACCTAGTCCTCTCTTATGGTGCATTTCCAGCTTCAGTCCGAAATGAGAATAAAAACAACTTGGCTGTGTTTTAAGTTGGTGGTGCGTACAAAGCATAGCTGCCAAGTTATCTCTTTTTTTAAGGGATTTTCCCTTATGCTGAATAGGCTTCCTCGCGAGAAAAGGGAAAACTTGGCAGCTATGGTACAAAGCCTTAGTTTTACATGGCCCCGTTGTAAGAGCAGTGACAATACATGACTCATTTGAAACCACCAGGTGGCAGTGCTTGCATCATACAGCACAGCCTCACAAAAAGCATCTTAAACCCTTGCATTTGTGTGTGGGGTTATGTGTGTATATCTTTGTGTATCCGTCTCGCAGCAGCCTATGACACACACTTCCAGAAACATATTTTTTACTGTCCCAAAGCTGACTCAGGCTAGGATATTTCCCATTACCACTGAAGAAGCAGATTTAGAGATCGCAGAAGAGGAGGAGGAGAAGCATTGAAATGTCAGAGGGCTAAATAGGGAAAGCAGTAAATTCCTCAGCCCACTTACATTGCAACCCATAATTGCTCCCCCATAAGCTTCAGTGATCATTATCTGGGTTGATGATCATTAAAAATCCATTTTCCTACTGCTTTACCGATCCCCCAAGCTTGTTTGTTTGTCTGTTTATGGTATCTATATACTCCTAAATGATTAGCATGGATAAGCAGTGTGCATAAAAATAAACCACAGGGAAAAGAACACAATAAAAATAATCATGGATGATAATGGAACCCTCCACTCTGTGTACAGAAGCTGACTGGACTGGCAGCTAAATCTTAGTTCAAAGTTGGCAATGGGGTAGCAGAGGGGACATCAGAGTATCTATGGGGTGCAGGGCAGGCCATGTGGCACATATGCTGTCTAAGGTGACTGCTCATCCTGCCTAATGATAGGGACGGCCCTAGTGGAGAGAGGCCAAGGAAACCCAATAAACACTATTCCCCCACCCCGGGTGTATATCCTGAAAGCTGGAGCCACGCTTCCACCAGCTTTTAGTCTCTCAATGTCACAATAAAGTCCCCTCCACGAGATACATTTAAACCACTCTTAAACTACTTTACCCATCCTAGCTTCCCGAAAAGAATCCTATTGTCAGCTACAGATGCTATGAGTTGCTAAGGGACCCCTTCACTTACCAACAATTCCCAGCACCCTTAACCAACTACAGTTCTCAAGATTCTTTGGTGTGGGTGGGTGGGGGGAGAGTCATGAGTGCTAAAATGGTGCAAGAGGCCTTTAAATATATTGCGTGACCTAACATTAAGAAGGCAACTGCTAGAGAGATGCAACTACAAGCCTGTTCTGATTTGAGGCTGCAATCCTACACTCGCTTGTGACCCAGTTCCACTGAATTGAACAGGGGTTACTTTAAAGTAAGCATGCCTAGGGTTGGTTCGCATGCCATATTCAAATGTACTTTTGTTCAGCAAATAACCTCATTTGCCATCAGCCTTTGTCTCTTTCTAGTTACAAGCTCGCCACGACCCATAAGCCTGGAATATCTACAAAATAAAATTCAGTTCTGTATTTTTCCCATTCAAAGTATGTTATACCGGCTGGAATCCTACACACACATGGTAAAGCTCCACTGAACTCCATAAGAGTGGCTTTGGAGTAAACATGCATATAGACTAGTACTATTAATATACAATTATGGTTAGTCCCAATAGACTAGGCCCTTTGTTAGGCAGATTGCTGGTTAATAGCCCAAAATGATCAGCTGTTGGGAGCTAATGGTTGGAAGAGGGTTTAAAACCTCTCTCTCTCTCTCTCTCTCTCTCTCTCTCTCTCTCTCTCTCTCTCTCTCTCTCTCTCTCTCTCTCTCTCTCTTTGAAAACCATCAGTGCTTGGAGAAAATTCTCCCCCACTTCCTCCACCTGCCCAGATAAGGGAAGGAAACAGATGCATGTGTCTGGGTGCAAAACAACAGATTGCAGCTTTGCAAAAACCAAGGCAGGGGGAGAGAAAGCAGTCAGTTAGCTAAGGGCACCTTGAAGGTAGAGGGCAGTTTTCAGAGAGCTAAACCGAGGGATCTTTTGCCCATGTAATTGTGCCGCCTGCTTGCTTCCATATACGTTCTGCTCATCTATTTGCATATAAAGCAAATATTACAGAGCTATCATAAATCTCCAGTGTCTTCTAATCCAAAGGAAGCACATGGGTAGCACTGCCCCAGGAACCCCATAGAGAAGGGACGTATAAACAACAACAGCACTATCCTGCTAGATCATGGCAATGAAGGTGCTCTTCTGCTTCTTAATTTTGCTTTGTGCAGAAAGGCTTCTAACTCTACAGCCAGTCACTGACTGCCTCAAAATGTACTGTTCACTTTTCTATTTTTTTCTTTCATTTCCTCAAAACAGGAGGCTAGGACAAAAGCCTAGCAAAATTAAAGTTTCATTTAGGGCCCTGTTGCCGTAGTACATAGGGGGCAGCCCTATAAGCTAAATATCTTCTGTGACTTCTACTCCACCAGAAAAACGTACTGCTTTTAGGGTTGCCAGACTCAATAGAAGACAGGACTTCTGTGCCTTTAATTGCCCTGCTCTCTTTTGAGTCTGGAAACCTTAAAGAGAAACCAGCAGACCCTTTGTTTAATTTTCAAGCAAAGGGTCTGCTGGTTTCTCTTTAAGGTTTCCAGACTCAAAAGAGAGCAGGGCAATTAAAGGCACAGAAGTCCTGTCCTCTATTGAGTCTGGCAACCCTAATTGCTTTAGAAGTCAGAAATGTGAAAAGGCAACATTTCAAATATATGTATTTTAAGTATCTCCCCCCCCCCCAATTCCAATCTTATATTATTTCTCGCACAGGGAAGTGAAGGTAGCCTAAGGAGAATATTTCAGTTCTGCATTAATGGTTGACACACACAGAGAGAGGGAGAGATAAGGAATAAACAAAGTGAAGTGCTTATGGGTTGCTTGTATCTAGAAGAAAAATAGCCAAAGCATAATATGGCACCTCACCATCCATAAATAAATCTAATAAGGACCTATAGTATGTACAGAGGAAGCAGTGTTTTCCCCCACAAGACTAGCACAGGGAGGAGGAGGGAACAGTAGTAAAGCATTCACAAGCACCACGTAAGTGCAGTAATTGCCACCAGAGAGGCCATTTCCAGGCAATTACTGCATCCCTGAGATGACCAGAGGGTCTGGGTGTGCTGCTTAGGGGGTCTTAAACCAGTCATGAAATTAACTAACTGCCAGGAAACACCTGATCCAGTGCTGATTTTCACCAATAAAACTCCAATGCTTTTAAGGAAAAATCATTACTATTTTATTATTATTTATCTACACTGAGAGCTGCCCGCAAGACAGATTGCCATGGAAGGATCAGAGAAGTGGCATTTGTGATGAATTAGATCAGTCTCTAGAGAGAGGGGGCAGGGTATTTTATTTTTAAGCAGTGCTTTTTTCTGGGGGGGGGGGAATGTTCAGGGGTACTCTCATTTTCCTACACATATTGAAATATTGCTCTCCAATGAGGCCAAACTTAGATTCACAAAATGTTTTGTGGTATGCATCCCACTGTGTCCCGTCCCCCCCAGAAAAAACACTGGTTTTAAGTAAGTATTTTGACTTTTTAAATATATAAACATTGATCACAATCCAAAGAAGGGAGCTTTGCGGTGCAATCCAAACCCAAGATCCACTGGGGTGAGAGAATTTGGATTTGGTGGAAGTTGGGCTAAACTGGCATACACCCCTGACCTCAGCTGAGCTACACACACGAAAGTCCTTCATCTTTTCTTCAGCTGGGGCTCAGTCAGTGGAACTGAAGCTGATGTAAGCAAAACAAAGTGGCAGGATGTAGCAAAGAGAGATGTCCAGCTATTCCAGACTTTGTTCATATGGGTCATGTGATACAGGGGGCCCAATCCTCAAAATTTGGGCCCACACTTACCTAGCATCTTAACCTGCAGTAGCCTCTCCCAGAGGCTCCTGAAAGAAGTCTGGACTAGGAGTAATTTGCACTGGCATGAATTAGCCGGGCATCGTCTAGTTAGGATGGCTCCGTTATTAACAAACCTGGCCCACTTGCTTTGTTGGATACAGCACAGCAGACCCCATAGCTGAGAAGAGATCAGTGTTGCTGTTTAAAGCAAAATATCTGCTCTAGTGACATCAAACAAGCCACCAGCTGTGCATGTGCTTCTTCCAGCCAGGTAAGGAGGTGTGAGGCCCACCCATTGGCCTCTGTCATTCTTGATCATTCAGATGGGCTACTCCACATATATACAATGGTAATGTCACACATCAAATGTAACTGATCTGTAGAAAATACTCTATGACCTGGGGGGAAAGAGACAGTGCACATACTTTTGTAACCTAAGAAATGTTTTAAACATTTTTAAAACAAACAAAGCAACTGGCTTGACCAAGTCTGCAGGTTCCCTCCACTGCAATCCCTTATCTCAGAGATCCTGCATCACAGGATTGGTTGAGACCCATGGGCATCACAGAAACCAACGTTACAATTCCTAATGGCTACCTATTGCAGGGGGGGGCAGTTACATGATTGCTTAGTAGGGTGGAGCTGTGGTCTAAACCACAGAGCCTAGGGCTTGCCGATCAGAAAGTCGGCGGTTCGAATCCCCACGACGGGGTGAGCTCCCGTAGCTCGGTCCCTGCTCCTGCCAACCTAGCATTTCGAAAGCATGTCAAAGTGCAAGTAGATAAATAGGAACCACTCCAGTGGGAAGGTAAACGGCGTTTCTGTGCACTGCTCTGGTTCGCCAGAAGCGGCTTGGTCATGCTGGCCACATGACCCGGAAGCTGTCTGCAGACAAATGCCAGCTCCCTCGGCCTATAGAGCGAGATGAGCGCGCAACCCCAGAGTCGTCCGCAACTGGACCTAATGGTGAGGGGTACCTTTACCTTTAATATACACAAGTATCTGTGTATACGGTGAGAAGGTAAACAGCATTTCCATGCGCTGCTCTGGTTCGCCAGAAGTGGCTTAGTCATGCTGGCCACATGACCCAGAAGCTGTACGCCGGTTCCCTCGGCCAGTAAAACGAGATGAGCGCGCAACCCCAGAGTCGTCTGCGACTGGACCTAATGGTCAGGAATCCCTTTACCTTTTTTCTGTGTAATGGATATGAAGGGAGGCAGAGGAGCAATCAGCCTCTGCATCAGAGGGACTGCTTAAGCATTATTTTCATATAATATAAACTAATATAATTAAATACAGAATGATTAATTGCTAGCAATAAGATGGAAAAAATACAAAAAGAAGAACATTGATTCAATTATGTTAAACAATTTTGAATACTTGCTGCTGACCTATGGAAACATTGCACAGAATTGCATACAATGTTTTTGGGTTGGATTTGTAGCTTCTGGCGGGTATTGAGGCAGCTTCTGCCCACTTGAATATCTCATCTGTCTGGTGCTTCCATATGGCAGTTTTCAAAAAAGAAATAAAGAAAAACTGACCAATACTAAATCACATTCATTCTCTAAATATGCTTGGTTTTCAGAAGGTGAGAAAATATCAGGACTGTTTGCAAATAAACTAAATGAATTTGATAGAACTGTGGGACAGTCCTGAGGGCTTCTTCGGATTACCCCGGTTATCTGCCAGTGTATAAAAGAGCAAGGCTGTGATTTTGCTTACATAAAAAATAAAAAATACTGAGACTTTATAGTTTCCCAAGCCCATAGGAGTTGAGAGTGTCAGCTCAATTCATTTCACATGCCAAGAGCAATAAAAGCATTTCAACTCAAGAACACTCAAACACTCAAAGAACAGGTTAGGGTGCTGCATCTATATGTGTTATGTCTATAAATGTGTGTAGCCACCTACTTTCTCAATACAGATAAGGTGGAAGTTGAGAGAAGTTGAACCTTTTGCATTAAGGGAAAAAAATCTTGCTTTTGAAATGGGACACAAATATTCCTTAAATCTCCAGCACCCAAAAAAGGTAGAAATACTTTTTTTGGCTGCCACTATAAAATAATGCAATCCCCTCTCAGCAATAAATATTGTTTGCTTCTAATGCTTGCATAAACAAACAAAATAATTCTTAGATATACTGACTTTTCCTGCTGCACAAAAATCTGAAGTTAGCACAAAATTTGCTGAATCACACAAGCCAAAAATACTAATCAAGCTACCGGTGTCGAACTTATCATATGATATTTAATATATATAATGCAAAAGTGATGTCTTTCCCTACTAGGTTTGAATACTTTGGCATAGAAAGCAAACATTTTTTTGAGCTTTATCTTCACTACCGTTTGTTGAAGCTGAAACCTGATACATCCCACATACAAGCTAAATATAAGTCTGAAAGCATCGTAGTAATATGGGCAATGCTAGCAAACATAAACACAGCCAGAAGTACAACTAATAATAAAGGCTGTAAATGGGAGTGAAATTGGAAACTTGGTACTGGACAGCCTATAAGGAGGTTTTGGACTATAGTTATTTATTTATTCTCTGTATAGCTGCAAACTACTTGTGCAGTTTTAAGTTGGGCACAAGAAGTTGAACTGAGCAGCAGATCACACCCTATTTTTATAAAGTCAAAATGATGAACTCTTCTACTGCTCAGAGAGACAAGGTGGGGTCAGACAAGGGGTGGCAACAAGGCATCCTGATGCGCCAGTATACCTGCCATGGTTTCCATTTACTAAAGGTTTCAGTAAATATTCCTTCAGTGCATGGGCAGCTGTTTCATAGCTGCCAAGTCTTCCCTTTTCTCGCGAGGAAGCCTATTCAGCATAAGGGAAAATCCCTTAAAATAAGGGATAACTTGGCAGCTATGAGCTGTTTGCTCTTCCTGCTCAGTTCCGGTTTTTACTGGTTTGACCTCTCCTTATGGAACATGCCTCCTTAAACATGCCTGCATTTCATTGGATACCAGGATTGAACGCCCAGTTCCCCTTCCACTCTACACAGAGTGTGTGTTTCTACCACAGATGTAAGTGCCCTGCGCTTTTCTCCATTGGTACAGAGCTGGTGGAGGTGGCTTGCCTGCACCATTTTGTGGGCCCCTCTCTTCTTTTTCTGCTCTTTACACATGGCATCCATTTTGTGTTATGCTGTTAGGGGTTGACAATTATTTATCATCCAAGAGCTGCAAAGGGGGAACAGCTTACAAACAATCAGCATCACCCCTAATGAAATATACTCGGAGTCGAGAGTGAATTTCATGCTCTTTATTCAGCTCATAGTCATCAAGGAGAAGAAGAGAAGACGAATGGCTCTTTTCCCAAAACCATCTGCTTATATACATTATTTACACAATGGGCCTTGCGTGATTGGCTACTTCAGGGCTACACCTGTGGGCCAATTATATTGTGGATTGACTTCTGCCTGCAGCCTGATTGGCTGCTCCTACAGGCCAATCAGGTAGCAGATTCACTTCTGCCAGCCGCCTGATTGGCTGCTCCAGCAGGCCAATCAGGTTGCGGATTCACTTCCACCTGGAGTTGGATTGGGTAGCTCCCGCTGATTCTGAATCCTATTGTTCTAGGATTCAGCTCAGTACATAACACCCCTCCCCTCTAAGTTCCAGTCCTGCCCGGGAAGTTGCATTCGTAGTCCCCAAGATCTGCTGGCCGCCTCCGTGTGCGTTGTGGCCTGGGGTGTTCCTTGGTCAGGGGTTCTGGTTTTGGCTCGTGTTCCGAGGCTGCTGGCTGTGCCGGGGCTGTCTGGTCTGGCGCCACTGAACCACTAGGTTGTGGCTCTGGTTCCGGTGTCCTTCCAGCCTCGGGGCGCCCCTCTGTGCCTACTGCTTCTGCTTCCCCTGCCCACCCCTCTCGCTCTACAGGCCTCACTGCCCTGCTGTCCCCTTGGGACCCCTCTGTCCCGCTCTCCTCCCGGGTTCCTCCTGGGAATCGTCGCCGTAGCTGGTCGCAGTGGCGGCGCCAACATTGCCCCCCTTCCGTTAGTACCTCGTACGACACGGGACCAGTCACCTTGGTGACTGTGGCGGGTACCCATGCTGGGCCTGCCCCAAAATTCTTCGCATACACTGGGTCCTGGGCCACAAATGTCCGGGAGTTCCTGCCTTTCCCCACCACTACCTCATCCTGAGCTCTGTCGGGGTGAAGTCGGTCCAGTCTAGTTGCAAGGCGCCGGCCCATTAGTAGTTCAGCTGGGCTCCGGCCCGTCGTTGTGCTTGGGGTGCTGTGCTGTGCTAGAAGAAATGCGGCAAGGCGGTATTCCCAGTCCCCTTGTGTCATGCGGCGGAGGCTGTCCTTGGTGGTCCGCACCATGCGCTCCGCTTGGCCATTGGTGGCAGGGTGGAATGGTGCTGAGCGGATGTGGCGGATGGCGTTCTGCGCTGTGAAGGTCTGGAACTCCTCTGACGTGAATGCGGTTCCATTGTCCGAGACGAGGGTGTCAGGGAGCCCGTGGGTTGCAAACAGCTTACGTAGTACCCGGATGGCTGCCGCCGTAGAAGTGGACGGTACCAGTGCGACCTCCAGCCATTTGGTGTAGGAATCCACCACTATGAAGAATGTTTTTTCCTGGAAGGGGCCAGCGAAGTCCACGTGCAAGCGTGACCATGGTTGTCGGGCGGACTCCCAGGGCTGGACTGGGGCCCTTGGGGGATCCGGGCGGGATTCTTGGCAGGTCTGGCAGTGTTGGACCCAGGCCTCTATCTCTCTGTCAATCCCCGGCCACCACACATAACTCCTGGCAAGGGCCTTCATCCTCACTACCCCTGGGTGTGTCTCGTGTAGGGCTGTGAGGACCCTTTTGCGGAGGGGCTGGGGAACAACAACCCTGCTTCCCCATAACAGGCACCCTTTGTGGGCCGACAGTTCATGTTTGCGGTTTGTGTAGCCAGCGAATTCTGGCCCGGGGCTGCTGCTGGGCCATCCTCGCCACACCCAGTCCAGGACCCGGGAGATGACCCTATCTTTTGTGGAATGGTGCGCAACTTCTTGTGCCTGAATGGGTCGGTCGGGAAGCAGCTCCAGGGTCATAACCTCTTGCGCAGGCGCTGGGTCGGGGCCTGTTTCTGGTAGTGGTAGCCTGCTGAGGGCGTCTGCGTGGCCCATCGCCTTCCCAGGGCGGTGGATTAGTGCATACTGGTAGCCGGCAAGGAAAATTGACCACCTGAGGACACGTGGAGACAACACTTGGGGGGTCTGCTTCTCGGGGGCAAACAGGCCAAGCAACGGCTTGTGGTCAGTCACTATGGTAAAGGGCCGCCCGTACAAGAAATCATGGAATTTTTTTACGCCCTTCACGATTGCCAGACCCTCCTTGTCAATCTGTGAGTAGTTTCGTTCGGCTGCAGCAAGTGTCTGGGAGAAGTATGCCACCGGCACCTCTCTTCCATCCGGGAGTTGGTGTCCCAGGACAGCGCCGATGCCATAGGGAGAGGCGTCGCATGCCAGCACCACTGGCAGCCTCTCGTCGAAGTGTGCCAAGACCGAGTTCGAGACGAGCAAGTCCTTGACTGCCTGGAATGCGGCCCTTTGTCGCTGGCCCCACACCCAAGGGGCCCTTTTATCTAGGAGTCTGTGTAGGGGCTCCGCTACCGCTGCCTTATGGGGAAGGAAGGCATGGTAAAAGTTCAATAGTCCCAAGAATGACTGAAGTTCGGGCTTGCTCTTGGGCGCTGGGGCCTCACAAATGGCCCGTACCTTGTCACCGGTTGGATGGACCCCTTCTGCGTCCACCTTAAATCCCAGAAAGTCCACCTGCGGCACTCCCAGTAAACACTTTTCCCGCTTCACCTTGAGGCCCGCCGTCTGGAAACGGTGCAGGACGGAGCGGAGGCGGTCCTCAAATTCCTCTGGTGTGGGCCCGGCGATCAGTACATCATCGAAGAAGGGGGTGACGCCAGGAATCCCTTTAAGGAGAGAGTCCATTAGATTCTGGAATATGCCTGGTGCCACGCTAACGCCAAATTGCAGCCGCTTTACTCTGAATGCCCCTCTGTGCGTCACAATCGTCTGAGCCTCTGCTGTGGCTTCGTCCACAGGCAACTGTTGATACGCTTGGGCCAAGTCCAGTTTGCCAAAGATTTTTGACCCAGCCAGGGTGGCGAGGACATGGCTGACCACTGGCACTGGGTATGCATGGGCCGTGAGAGCCTTGTTTATGGTGCATTTGTAGTCTGCACAGATGCGGACCGAACCGTTAGGCTTGACGGGTGTGACAATTGGAGTTTCCCAGGGGGCGTTGGGCACCGGCTCCAGCACTCCTTGCTCCACGAGCCGGTCCAATTCCTCGTCTATGCGGGGTTTCAGGGCGAACGGGACCCGGCGGGCCTTGTGCCTGATGGGTCGTACAGCGGGGTCTAGCTGTAGGGCAATGGGGGGTCCTGTATATCGTCCCAATGCCCCATCGAAAACCCCTGGAAACTCTTTGCATATGGCGTCCACGTCCACTTGTAAGCTAGTGCGGTTCACCCCGGTAACGGCTAGCCCCAGAGGTCCAAACCATGCCAGTCCCAATAAGCTAACGTAGGGGCCCTTAACTACCAGCAAGTCCAATTGTTGCTTTCGCCCTCGATATTGCACCCTGAAGGTCCCCACCCCCATTGTAGGGACCTTACGTTTCTGGAAGTCCCGGAGGGTGAATGGGGCCGGCCTTAGTTTGGGACCCCCATTAGGGCACAGTTCCCTTAATGTTCGGGCCGAGATTATGGATAGAGTTGAACCCGTGTCCAGCTCCATGCGGCATGGGGCTCCCTCTATCTGTACCTCTATATAAATTTTCTCTGTGCTGGGATGGGGCAACTGGAATACCTGGTAGTCCGTGATCTCCGTCGAGTTGCCTTGGTGCATGGTGCCGTGTGACCTGGGGCTCCTGGGTCGGTCATCTGATGCTTGTCGACGGGTGAGTCGAGCCTGACACACCCGGGCGATGTGTCCCAATTTTCTGCACTGCCTGCACTCTGCGTTGCGGAAACGACAGGTCCTCCTCTCGTGGTTCTCCCCGCAGCTTGCACAGTTCCCTCCTTCTCGTCGAGGCTGCTGTGGTGTGTGTGCTGCTTGAGTGCGCCGCTGTACTCGGTGTACTTCCTCCCTGTCAGATTCGGATTCGTCGGTGAGGTCTTTGTGGTAGACCCTCGGTTGGGATGGCGGGGCCGGTCGTGCCTCTTGCGTTGACCTCTCGGCGGCTTCAGTTGCCAGGGCTTCCTCCAGAGCAATCTGGAACGTGAGGTCTTTTTTGGCGTAGAGGCGTCGTTGCAACATCTCGTCCCTCAGGCCACCGACGAGGCGGTCACGAAGCATGTTCTCCAACTCTGAGAAGTTGCATAACCGGGCGGCTTGGCGGAGGGAGGTCACAAACCCAGTTATGGTTTCCCCCGGGGCTTGCCGCTTTGCGTAGAAGGCATTTCGGCAAGCTACCACCGAGGGCTGTGGTGAGAAGTGCTCCTTCAGCCGTTCCATTATTGTTTTGTAAGAGACGGTAGCGACATCTCTAGGTGCAAGGAGAGCCCGGGCGATTTCAAACGTCTCCTCTCCACAGACGCTGAAGAATGTCGCCCTCTTCATGGCATCGTTGGTGACTTCTTTCGCTTGCAGGAGGAAGTTGAAACGGGCGGCGTACCCTTCCCAGTCTCCTGATGCTGGTTTGAATGGTGAGAAGCTGCTGTCGGTTGCCATTCTGGGTTCCTTGGGTCCTGGAGCTGAAGCCTGGATGCACGGTGCGATGCAGCGGTGCAGTGCGTGGTGGCGGTCAGCTCAGCAGGATCCCACCTTCGTCGCCAGTGAAATATACTCGGAGTCGAGAGTGAATTTCATGCTCTTTATTCAGCTCATAGTCATCAAGGAGAAGAAGAGAAGACGAATGGCTCTTTTCCCAAAACCATCTGCTTATATACATTATTTACACAATGGGCCTTGCGTGATTGGCTACTTCAGGGCTACACCTGTGGGCCAATTATATTGTGGATTGACTTCTGCCTGCAGCCTGATTGGCTGCTCCTACAGGCCAATCAGGTAGCAGATTCACTTCTGCCAGCCGCCTGATTGGCTGCTCCAGCAGGCCAATCAGGTTGCGGATTCACTTCCACCTGGAGTTGGATTGGGTAGCTCCCGCTGATTCTGAATCCTATTGTTCTAGGATTCAGCTCAGTACATAACACCTAACTTGTAGGCAAGAGAACTAGGAAGACATCAACTGGACCAGTAAATACATGGTCAACAAGCAAATTGTTAAATGCTGACTGGGCACTTTATTTACTAGATAGAAAGTTTAAAATAAAAATAAAAATCTTACACACCCTTTCATGCAAGAGCACTGAACATTTACAACATCTTTAGCAAAATAGAAAGGATGATTTCCATGGCCTTGATTTTCCCTGGTGGGGAATCTGTCTGGATGTAACAAAGAGCCCAGATTTCCATTTCCTTTTATACCCTTGCTATTGCACCAAATATTTTTATGGCTGTTATGCTCAATCTAGTGATACAATTGGTTAAATAATATCTCTCCCCCCCCCCAAACCGAATGACAATATATTGTTTCAACAGAAGGTTTTCATCCCTACATTTAGTGATTTTTTGAAACCACAAGGCCTCCTGAAACTGGCTGATGTCTCTTTTTTAACCGCAAAATGTTCTCTCACTCTTTGTACCTGTCCTGTTTTCTGATCCAGAAACCTGGCAGTTACAGTGAAAATGCTTCTAAAAGACTCTTGCTTAAGTCAAGCATCCTGAACAGAGGATTTAATACGGAGTCCAGAGAAACCACCATAATAATTAGATATGATCTCCTATGCCCACACAAGCTTATTGCTAATATATGTGTATGAATGTCAAAGCTCAATCCTGTAGCCACAAAATTAATAAATCTACTGTATGTATTTGTGTATGTACTGTATGTGTGTGTGTGGCTGTAATTGTGTTTTTGTTTTTTGTTTTTTATGGGAAGGCATTCAATTTTGTTGTACTATGTACAATGACAATAAAGTATCTATGTATCTATCTACTCCCGTTACAATGCTATACACCAGGCATCCCCAAACTGTGGCCCTCCAGATTTTTGGCCTACAACTCCCATGATCCCTAGCTAACAGAACCAGTGGTTGGGGAAGATGGGAATTGTAGTCCAAAACATCTTGAGGGCCGAAATTTGGGGATGCCTGCTATACACCCATGAGAGCCAGTTTGCATTATGCCATGCCCTATGACAGCTATTTGTATTAAGTCATGCCCCCTTTATTTTTTTTATTTTATATTTTAAAAAAGATCCTGACATTTGCTTGTTATCATTAATGCCGTATTCATCTGAGCAAGATTGTACTGTTAACCAGTCAACTCTCAAGAATAAGGGACTTACATTCATATGCATGTCTACTCAAAAGTAAATTCAGAAGTAAGTGCATATAGGGTTGGAGAAATTAAATTTAGTTCCTCATCCTAATTTTCTATAGGGCCTTTCTTAAATCAAAGACAAAAAAAAATGTAATTCATTATTGTTTGAATGATATTCATCACACATATCCCTAAAGGAAAAGCAATGCATGTGTGTTGTAAAATTAATAAGCAATAATTGATAACCTCTGTAATTTTAATTTGTATGTTTGACCTCTTTTATCTTGCATCCCAAATCTGCCCCCATCCTTGTGATGGAAAGGTCTTAACATTTTATTTGTTTGTAGGACTCGCAGAAGGAT
This sequence comes from Zootoca vivipara, assembly GCF_963506605.1. Classification (NCBI taxonomy): domain Eukaryota; kingdom Metazoa; phylum Chordata; class Lepidosauria; order Squamata; family Lacertidae; genus Zootoca; species Zootoca vivipara. Next base: position 38,657,758 of record NC_083284.1, read on the forward strand.
ATTGTATTCAGTAGTTCCCAGCCCTCTGACTTAGGGGATGCATTTTCTTGCAAGCCTGTCAACCACAGTGCAGAGCTTCCCTCCCCCCCCCTCCCCAAAACCACACAAAATGCAAACACAGATAGAAATGCTAGGTCTCTGAACAGCCCCAGCATAAACCCAGAAAAATGCAATCAACTTTACCATTCTACATTCATCCCATTATAAAACCAAATAACATTGAATACGCGTATTTTCTACAGAATTCTGCTTGCAAAAACAGTGCATCCAGTTTTCATCATCTAGCCAATTACCAGTAATTGGCACAGGTGTGCCAAGGTTCTACTTGTGAGTAGGACGCCTCCTGACAATAACATGGTGCACAGTTGCTCTGACTCATCAAAGGATATTTTAGCTCAAACAGATAAAGTAAGGCAGGGAGGAGAAGTTATATAATACAAGGTTATAAACAAAAGTAAGAACGACAGAACGCAGCCAAAGATAGAAGAAGCTAGAGGGTAAATTGAACAGAGCGAAGGGGGAACGTGAAGGGGGGTTAAAGAAATGCAGTGCAGTAAGTTGTGATAATGCACACAGCTGTGATTCCAAAATGAAGGACAAAATATGGGGGTTTGGTTGAGCTTAAAAAAAAGAAATTGCTAGAATGTCAATAGGGAATATTTGAAATAAGACTAATATATGGTTCCTCCTCAGGGTCCGGGGAAAAAGATATGAAAGATCAGAAAGGAAAGAGGGCTGTAGGAGAGTTATTTGGGTTCAGGCTCATCCAAATTCTGCTTATGTCTGTGCCTAGAAAGCATGTTTTCAATTTGTCTGGACAGTTTCCCCGGGAAAACCCACTCTTTATCACTAAATCAGAGGTATCTCCTCCTTAGCCACGATCAGCTCATGGTTAGGAGCTTAAACATGATCCTGGGTTCAGATGACATGCTAAGCCAAATCTTGGCTTATCTGCCAGTCTGTACTGACCTAAAAGGACCAGGGAGGAGCAAAACAGGTGCAAGCTTCTGTCCAGGAATGAGCAAGTTCTGGTAAGCCATGGTTTGGCTTACCATGGCATGAAAAACAGTCCATTGTTTTAAAGAGGGACTCCTCTTATGGGCAAATTGGAGCTTGGCCCTGCCAAGATTCTGAAACCTCCCGATGATGAAAGCCATGGTCCAGTCTTTGTCCTGTCACCCACAATAATATAAACACATTTCCTGTGCCTGATAGACTTCTGTCCACCTGCTCAGCCAGTCATAAAATTCACTAGCAATAAATGCCTCCTCTGTCTCCAATGGGAAGGAAGTTTTTTTTTTCATTTCATTTATTTTTTAACCAGGCATAGAAAGAGGGAGGGAGGATTCCTATCTCATTCTCCCTGCTTCTCTCTTTCTCCCAGAAGCCAGACCTGAAAAGAGGAGGCTTAAGTTTCCAAGCTGGTGGGAGGAGGGAAGAGGAGTCCAGTGGAGCAGTTCTTGCATAGCCCCAGAAACAGGGTCCAAACTGTTTGCACTTTTGAGTGTGCACAGTTTCATTCATTGCCTTCCCCCACTGTGTGTGAGAGAGTGAGTAAGTGAGTGAAGGATTTTTGTCTAGGCACCTTGACTGAGGCAGAAAGTGGAGATGGTTTTATTGACTTTCTTGTAAACACTTTGCTTTTTGCTTTTCTTTTTTTAAACAACAACAACAACCCCACAGGTGAGAGAAATGAGTGAGAGAAATTCATGCAAGAGCCCAGATTTCTTCTTTTGCTAAAACAGTTGTGAAAAAGGTGGGCCTTTGCTTACCTAAAGAACCTGGGGTGTGTGTGTGTTTTTAATGGGGAGAATTTTGGAGGCAAATTGCAAGCTATCCTATACCATATCTTCACTTTTTAAAAGCTTTTTTTAAAAAAAATCTGTTTCGACTGTTTAATCCTTCTCAGAGAAAACCCATTGCGATCCATGAACCTAAGTGAATCATATCCACTAACTTTAATAGGTTTAATGTGAGTAGAATTACAACCCCTTATGCCAGAATAGATGTGTGTTGATAATTATTATAATTGGTGGGAGGCAGATAGTTCTGGGGCTTCTGTTGAAATGAGAGGGCAGGGTGTCTTGCCCAATGTTTCTGTTGTTCTCTTATATTCTTTGCACAATTTCCCGTTTCCTTTGAATATCAGCAGCGGCAGCATTGGACTAGTGGGGTTAGAAATGCAGCCTAAATGTATCTGTGTTTGCGTGTTGCTCCTTTCGTCATTTACTTTGGAGGAGATGTTGTTACCAAGATCATCGCAGTAGTAGGGTTTCAGATTGCAGCCTGTGTTTTTGGATACTTTATTCTTATCCTAGCATAATGTTATGAGTTTGTGGGTGCCAGACACCCCTAATCCCTGGATCCAGCAAGTGTTAAAATCCAATCATAGCTAATTAAACCAGGCTCAGGTTGTATATATATATACAGTGGTACCTCGGTTTAAGTACACAATTGGTTCTGGAAGTCTGTACTTAACCTGAAGCGAAGTTTCCCATTGAAAGTAATGGAATGTGGATTAATCCGTTCCAGACGGGTCCGCAGAGTACTTAAACTGAAAGTACTCAAACCGAAGCATACTTAAACCGAGGTATGACTGTAAGTATAAATAAACTATACTGTTAGCATCAGTTGCACCCAACTTGCTTTGTTGAAGTCTGTTAACACATGGAGAGATTAACAGGAGAAGAAGCGCTTCCTTAGATATTCTGGGCCCAGGCCATTTAGCACCTTAAAACCAAGCACCTTGAACTCTGCCAGAAATTAACTTGCCACTAGTGGGATGCCTTAGGAACTAGCTTAACAAATCTCCAGGTATTAAGTCTGGCTGGTAATGTGACTGCTACATGGCAGATCCACTGAAGCTTCCAATTGGTCTTAAAAAGTAGTCTTACATTGAGTACATTGCAGTGATTAATTCATACTGAGCTTGTAACCTGCATGGTTATCTGCTCCTTCTCATGTACTGTATCCCAAATCTACCCTTGCACTCTAATATAAACTTTTGATGGAAGGGTCTGCAGATTATCAGAATTAATGATATTGGCTAGATGAATCCTGTATTGCAGAAGAGAATGGTCCTGCCCATAGCCACCACTTAAGCATCTGGGACCAATGCCAAGTCCAGAAACAATCCTGCATTTTATATAATCATGACAGCAACAAAACAGATCAGTCTCCTATCATTGCATAATGCACACCTTCTACTTATTTTATGACTATTGTTTGCCATCCCATTCTATAAAGTAAGGTGTGTTTTAGCCTCATGCCAGAAGCTTAACAAAGTGTTCAGCATCCATGCCACTTCCCCAATTGATATTGTCAACCCCATCCCTGAAAAAAACTTGTCTTTTCTCCTTAGAGAAGCTGTTTGCTGGAACACTACATGAGAGAATTAAGAAAGTTGTGGCTCCCAATGCAATTTTGCCTCACCTCCTCTCTGTCACCTCTGTGTTTAAGCTTTTATTATTATTATTAAATAGGCTACCTATCTCATCATGGATCTTCCACAACTAGACTTGTTTGTCCACCAGTCGTGTGGCAAAAACCCAGAGCGCACCCAGAACTCCCCCCTCCCAAGAATGCAGCGTCAGACCTGTTGCGTGCAAGCTAGTTGGGCAAGTGCCACTGAGCATCAGCAGAGTGCTTTCCCCTTTAGCACTTTGGCTCTGGAAACAATCTCCCACAGATCTGGGGCGTTTCTAGCCACGTTTGAAAACAACAATCCATCATTAATACAATCCGTATTCGTTTGTCATGAGTTAGGAATGTTAGTACTGTATTCCAACCTTGCCACTTTTGTGCTAGTCAAGGTCATCCAAAGTAAGAGGAGCTATTATGCCATTCTCATTCAATGTGCATCCCAGTCCTAGGCATCTTTACAGAGTAGCAAAGTGAGTTCAGTGGACTTACTCCAGTCACTATACGCAAGGGATGGAAGCTTGGAGTGTTTTTAGGGTTCAAGTCTGTCATCCCTGTAGTGGCAGAGGATTAAGACCTTGGTTCATGGAATCTAGTAACATATTATGTGAATCCTAACACACCTGCTTTCTTTAAGCAAGCTGTTGTCTATTTCCAGTCTCTAAAATGGAATCAATAAGGAGCAGGGGTACCAAATTGAATAAAACTTACATATAAGCATACTTAGTAGTAGATGGTAGAACATGTGCTTTGCCTGCAGAAGTTCTGGGGGTTCAATGCCTGGCAGGGCTGGGAAAGATTCCCTGCTTGGAAACCAGGCTGCCTGTCACTGTGCAGTGGTATTGTTGCTGTGTTCCTTTCTGAGCTCCCTGATCGGGCTCACTCAGTGTATTCACAATGCAGCTTTGGCAACCGGAGCCAGAGTCTGCCTTGCAGAGCTGCGATTGCTGAGGATACGAGTCGCTCTAGGACCCAGCAGCCACTTCCCCTTGCCTCTGTCACATCACATACTGCATTGCTATTAGTGCACATTGGCCGGGTTGCAGCCGCCGCCTGCTCCTCCTGTTGGATTCTCTGCGCTTGGCTTCCGAAGAGGTTGCCGGCACAGGAAAGGAAGGGGGCGAGGAGGGGAAGCCTGTTTCCTTTTGCTTTCCTTTATTTATTTTTTCTCCAACAGGCACCGCCGCACCCCTCTTAAGAGCCTTAACGCTACAGTGCGGCGCTGTTAGGGGCTCTTTTATCGCCCGGGAGATCAGCCCGGCTACGGCTGCCGGTGGGGTTGTGCATGCGCCTTCGCGGGAGCGCGGATGCATTTGGAGGAGGAGCAGCAGCAGCAGCAGCAGCAGCAGGGATTTGGATAGCTTAGGCGCCCTGTAGAAAGGCGTCCTCTTTGTGGGTGGGTTCTCCCCCCCCCTTAGCGCATCGTATTTAGTTGGGGATTCTGGCAGGGCTTTGGGAGAGGGGGGCGGGGGTGCCCTGGCACCGAGCGGAACAGACGCGCCGTCGTCCCCACCTCCCTCTCTTCAGTAGCTCCGAGCGGAGTGACTGAGGGGGGGACGCGGCCAGCGGCGTCCTCTCCCCCCCCGCCTCCCCAGCACCGCTTTCCCCGAGGCGGGCGCGCGCCTAAGGCTGAATGGAAGCAGCCTGGAGGCTTGGCGGCCTCTCAGCGGCTCATGACGGGCGTCCCCGAGGCGGGAGGTGTTGAGCAGGGGCTCTGTGAGAGGGCGCGAGGGATGCTTGGTGGTGCCTGCGCGCGCGTGACTTAAGAAGGCGACCTGCTGCCTCTCCTCTCCTCCCCCCCCCCCATGGGCACGGAGTCCCCGGCACAGCTTGGCGCTACTACAGCTGCTGCTGCTGTTGCTTGGATGAAGGTGGCGTCTTTTTAACGCCCAGCCGCTGAGGGACCGCAGTCTCCCGCCCTCTTTTTTTTTTGGCGGGATGCTGAGCTAAAGGATCCCCTCGCGCTCGGGCATCTCTTTGGGCAGGGCGCGTGTGGAGGCTTGAGGGGGGGAGAAGCAGCGGTGTCGCTTGCGAGAGGAGGGTTTATATTGTACTGGGCTGCGGTGTGGGCGACACGGCTCTCCAATGGCCTGCCCGCGGAGGAACATTGAGTTGGAGCATTTCGAGGAGAGGGACAAAAGGCAACAGCGCTCGAGCTCCCGGCGCGGCGGAGGGGGCAGCTCCACTTGCAGCAGCAGCTCGGGCCCCAAAGGGAACGGGCTCATCCCGAGCCCCGCGCACAGCGCCCACTGCAGCTTCTACCGCACGCGCACCTTGCAGGCCCTCAGCTCGGAGAAGAAGGCGAAGAAGGCGCGCTTCTACCGCAATGGAGACAAGTACTTCAAGGGCTTGGTCTACCCCATCTCCAGCGACCGATTCCGCTCCTTCGACGCCCTCCTTGTCGAGCTCACCAGGTCTCTGTCGGACAATGTCAGTCTGCCCCAGGGCGTCCGCACCATCTACACCATCGACGGCAGCCGGAAACTCTCCAACCTCGACGAGCTGGTGGACGGTAAGCAGGAGCACGAAACACCTGCGCCCAAGTGGGGCGGGGAAGACCCTAATCGGTCGTCAGGGGGCGTTTTCACAACAGATCTCTTGCTGTTACCCACGATTTCTGGATGATGTCACCCTGTTCCAGCTGATTCTCATTGCCTCTGTTAATGAGCGAGGCTGCTCTCTGGCTCAGAGGTTCCCATGCTCGCACACACCCACTCGATCCGGGTAGGCGCTCCTGCTCTTGAATGGCCTGGGATGTAGGCAGCTACCGGTATCAATGGTCATCAGGGGATCTGCAGCACGCTCCTTAGCTGAGAAGGCATAAAAGAGCTGAAAAATAACCCCACCTTTCCCATGCAGCACTCCCTTGATCTAAAATTTGAATCCCCGTGTGTTTAAAATGCCATTAGAGCAATGCAGGTGTGTGTGGAGATGGAGAAAAACGAGTTTAGTATCACTTGTGAAAACAGCTGGGGTCTAAAAAAAACAAGTGTTGGAAATCTTGTGTATGGTGTATGTATGGTATAGTCAACAGTCAGTCTTCCAGGTTGAGTCGCTCTAGTTTTACATGGTGCACAAATAGTAGTTGCAGGCTTCAAATCAAATTAAATTTCAGAATTAACTGCTGATCCCTAAACTCATTCCCTTCCAGTACCGTCATTTATTTTTTCTTATTTTTATTTGCACACAGTGCACATTGGACCTTTTTAAAGGACTGATACAAGTAGATTCATATTGTTTTAGGAAAGCTTGTTGAGCAAGAGGCTACAAATATATATGAAATATATTTGGTGGTGGGCAGGGAAAGGTCATTGTAATTCTATTTAGCATAAAGTACTGTAGGTAAGATGGTTATTTGGGAGCTCATTCTCATTTCACTACTTTGTATATGGAACTGCAAAACATAGCAAAAACAAACGGATGCCTTCTTTATATTCTGGTTCCAAAGGGGATTAGGAAGGTAATGCCCAATTTATATATTAAGTCCAAAACTACACACTTGTATGTAGATCCTTGCAGTACATTTAAGCAGCTTTTTATATACCCATAAGGCACTAATGACATTAAAGGTAAAGGTAAAGGGGCCCCTGACCATCAGGTCCAATCGTGTCCGACTCTGGGGTTGCAGCGCTCATCTCGCTCTATAGGCCGAGGGAGCCGGCGTTTGTCCGCAGACAGCTTCCGGGTCATGTGGCCAGCATGACAAAGCTGCTTCTGGTGAACCAGAGCAGTGCACGGAAATGCCGTTTACCTTCCTGCCGGAGCGGTCCCTATTTATCTACTTGCACTTTGATGTGGTTTTGAACTGCTAGGTGGGCAGGAGCTGGGACCGAGCAACGGGAGCTCACCCCATTGCAGGGATTCGAACCGGCGACCTTCTGATCAGCAAGCCCTAGACTCTGTGGTTTAACCCACAGCGCCACCTGGGTCCCTTAATGACATTAAAACTGACCATTATTGAGCAAATTAAATATGCAAGCTTTTGGCCTAGGCAAGATTCTTCTTCTGGAAAGTGTGCTCAAGGTCCTCATGCACTGTATAGAACAAAGGCTTTCAGATTTAAAACAAAAAAAACCCACCTGGAATTGGGGAACTAAAAGTCAGTATCAAATTATCTTGTACCAGTTTGGCAGCAACATTGTTAGTTTATCATTGTTGATGACTTAGTTGCCATAATACTCTGTAAAGTGCACGTCTCCTATTTTATAGCTTCAGTAGCACCTTAAAGACCAACTAAGTTTATATTTTGGTATGAGCTTTCGTGTGCATGCACACTTCTTCAGATCTGAAGAAGTGTGCATGCACACGAAAGCTCATACCAAAATATAAACTTAGTTGGTCTTTAAGGTGCTACTGAAGGAATTTTTTTATTTTGCTTCGACTCAGACCAACACGGCTACCTACCTGTAACTATTTTATAGCTGTTGGAGATTGAGCTGCTACACCTATGTTTTTACAATATGATTATAAATAAATATAATTATAATATAATTTTAAAATATAATTCTGACATGCCCAAATAAGGATGCAGGCAATGGACATGCAATCCACCTTTATGTTCCTCAGGTCCTTAACTATGAATAATTTTTGGATTTCAAAGTAGGGTTTTTTCCCTCATCATGTTGCCCGTATAACTTTATTGTAGTCCATTGGTCAGACAAATGGTCAGCAGTCTGTTGGTGCTGGCATCTACCAATTAAAGGGCAACAGCATGGCCATGGGGGAGATGGGCTGCAGAACTATGACTCAAAAGTACAATGATGGCCATAGGTGGTCCCTGGCCTACTGCTTGACAAACACTGAATAAGCAGTCTGCATAACTATGGTGAAAGGCAGTGTGTTTGTAGATTTATAAAGGGAAATCAGATGCAAGTGACAAGATTGCTGCCTAATAACTGGAAAAGTCCACCTACTCTTCAATTCTTGAACTCCTACATCATTGTCTTCCTTTCTTGCTTTTGCTGAGCTCTCACCTTAAAAGCTTGCTCAAACAAATACTATACAGGTATTTCTTTGCTTGAACAATTGGCTAGTAAAACATTTTGTTTCAACTCTAGAAATGACAGTCAGAATTTTGATTGTGTTCCAAGAGCCTTTATAATTTATAATTTGGGAAGATTTTTTTAAAAAAAATGCAGTCCCATGCATTGTTACTCAAAAATAAGACCCACTAAGACCAATGTAATTGTATTTAGGATTTAGTGCATTACTGAATGTAGATTTCCCTTTCTGCATGGGAGATTTTACTCATACTTATGAGGAATGACTACAAAACTTAAAGACTAACCGATTTATTATGGCATAAATTTTAGTGGACTGCAGTCTTTTTCATCAGATGCATGAAGTGTTACCTTGAGTCAAGGAGGTGTGTGTAGATCTATCAAATGAGGTCAGCTGAGCTGAGTAGTTAATGTGTACAATAGCCATGCCATGTGGAGAATGTACAAATAGTTTGTCCATTAGAAGTAAATTATGCACATTTCCCAGTCAATATACACAGTCTCCAACAGGCCTTGGGGAATGTGCATTCTCTGGGCAATATGGACATTCTGCAGTCAACATATATACTCTCCAAGAAGCATGCAGTTTGCTCATATACAGTCTGGATATGAATGGATGCTCTATTTGTGTGTGTATGTATGTATGTATGTATGTATGTATGTATGCATGTATGTATGTATATGTTTGTGTATATGTATACACACACACACACACATGCACGCTAGGGGCTGTGCCCCTGCTCTCTCTGCTTATCCCCCCTGCCACTCCTTCCATATCAACCTCCTAGACCAGGCATCCCCAAACCTCGGCCGTCCAGATGTTTTGGACTACAATTCCCATCTTCCACGACCTCTGGTCCTGTTAGCTAGGGATCATGGGAGTTGTAGGCCAAAAGATCTGGAGGGCCGCTGTTTGGGGATGCCTGCCCTAGAGCTTCCCCTTCTGACTCCATGCAACTACTGAGTTCCCTTTCCCCCTTTCCAACCCCATTCTGCAGCCCCCTTTGCATAAACACCATTATCACATCCATCCCCTTTTACCTACCTCCTCCTCCTCCCTTTTTAAATTTTCCCTTGCACTTGGTCCACCCCCTACTCATTTTCTGTAGCGGCCCTTTGCACACACACCCTGGAGCGATACATATTACTGTATCTTTAAGATGAACAGAATATCGAGAGCAAGCCTATCAATGGACTTGTTCAGTTAGAGAAGGCCAAGTTCAGTTGTTGGATGTTGTTCCTAGCTGAGTGTGTGTTTGTTAAAAACCTGTTCTGGAACTTCATGTTAAACATAACACATAATACCAGGAGTAAAATACAATGCATGAAATTAAATTCTCTACTGTTGTTTTAAGCCATCACTTTCCCCTTCTCATTGACCAGGCGTCGGCAACGTTCTCTGCCCATGGGCCGGAGGATTCCCACGGACTATTGTCCGTGGGCCGGACATGGGCTGCACAGGCACAGAAGCGATTTCCAGTGCCGTGCTGCCCATGTCTGGAACACCGGAAATGGCTTCTGTGCATGTCCGCGACTACGCAGAAGCGATTTCCGGTGCTGGCTGCCCATTTCCAAAATGTCTGCAGCGCCAGAAATCGCTTCTGCAGCTGCGTAGACGCGATTTCCAGCGCCGGTCAGCGAGTCCCTGTGCCGCGTTGCGCTGGTTTACCGCAGCGCGCGGGGGACTTGCCGAGTGGGTGGCTCGGTTCATGGGCAGCCCATGGGGCGGATAAACAGCATCCATGGGCAATATCCAGCCCATGGGCCAGAGGTTACCAATGCCTGTCATTGACCCTCACTTCTTGCTCCTATGCCACAGCCGCTGCTGCTGTTCCAACACACCTTCTCTCTCACTTCCCTACCCCACGCCAACTTCATGCAAATTGAGGGTTGTGATGAGGTATGACAAATCCTCCAATGGGGATTACACTCTGAGTACATGCAAATCAAGGATTGTGATGCAGCACTACAAATCCTCCAATACAGGCTGTATGATTACACAGTTACATTTTTATTATATGTAAAATGTGTGTGCAAGTGCATGTAAATGGAGTCCCACTATGAATGCAGATGTGACTGTATCTGCAACCCTGTTTCTTTTTCATCACTGCTTAGAAGGAGAGAGGAGGGTCAAATCTTCCCCCACCCCTCTCAGCAGGAACAGCTGAACAATGTTTTATGTCAGCAAGAAGGCACACTACAAGTAACACAGTTAGATAGTTGACTGCCTTCCAGCAACAGGTTGCCTACTTCTGAGTAGGGCTGGGCGATATATCAATATATCGTCCAAAACTGTTTTGAAGTTCACATCGTGCTTATTGTTTCATAATATTTGAGCTGGCAATATATCGTGAATCACAATGTGTGTAAGGGCTTGGCGATATCTGATTTTCAACATCAAAATAACTCACCAGCTAAACTTTGTGATAACTCACCAACTAAACACTGCGATGTTATCAGCAGCTAAACCTCACAATACCACCAGCTAAATATTGTGATATACCACAATGTCTGAAATAAGGATGGAGCTATACAGAGCGAACAGGACAATGTCCTGGCAACTGCTACTACTTAGGGGTCTAAATGGATAAATGACAATATTATTAATAATCAAACACTCTGAATGTACACAATGGCCATTTGTAAGGCACATTAACCACTCAACTCACACCTAATCTAATGTACATGTTTATCTGCAAATAGAATATTTGCAATAAAAGTATCTTCCTTTATATTTTACTCTAATGGTTGCAATGGTAAAGCAATCTGTTCATCTTCTTTTATAGTTAACTTTAACATGTTGCAATTGGAAATTGTCATAAGTATAATAGTTTAGAAAGAAATGTGCAATAATGTATTATCATTCCAGATACTGTGATTCTCACTTCCTATGTGGGTTGCTAGTGATTTTCTTTATACACAGATTTTGATTCAACTTTTATTATTGAGCTGGGAGTATATAGTGTATCCTATACCTGACTGGTTCTTTTGGGGCAAAGGGGCAATTTCCCAAGTTATGAGATATCTCTGATAACCTAAAAAGATGCCATGTTGATTTCATGCCTCAGTCTTTATTCACTAGTTCTATGATCTGCCAATATACTTGGCATCTGTAGAGACACCAAATGCCATTAAAAACAGGCATATTGATAAGCCATATGGGGGGATTTCTTTTCTCTAATGAGTAGTAGTACTATGAAGCATTATTTCATATTTTAACAAGAAAAGGTTGCTCTGATACTCAGTCAAGAGGAGGGTGGAACATTTTTTGGGGACCAATTAAATACTTACTATTAGACTGACAGATTTGGCATATTGTCGCTCACAACTTGTGCACATCATTAATTCATATCCAGATATAATGTTTGTTGGTCACAAACAGCTTTCAGTCTTGTTAAAATGACTGGATACTACTTTAAACTGTCATGAATCTGTCTTCTAACTGGTGAAAAGACATGATAACCTCCTTAAAAAGAAACCAGCAGTTGAATTGCCTCTGAAGTAACAAATAAGGTAGTTAACAGTTTGACTATTATACTATTTGAATGTGGGAGCTTAGTTGTAAGCTTCATGTAGGGGATTATCGTGGAGTGATCAAGAAAAAAATACATATGAGAAAAATTAGTGCTAATGTTGTTGTTTAGTCGTTTAGTCGTGTCCGACTCTTCGTGACCCCATGGACCATAGCACGCCAGGCACTCCTGTCTTCCACTGCCTCCCGCAGTTTGGTCAAACTCATGTTCGTAGCTTCGAGAACACTGTCCAACCATCTTGTCCTCTGTCGTCCCCTTCTCCTAGTGCCCTCAATCTTTCCCAACATCAGGGTCTTTTCCAAGGATTCTTCTCTTCTCATGAGGTGGCCAAAGTATTGGAGCCTCAGCTTCACGATCTGTCCTTCCAGGGAGCACTCAGGGCTGTGATTTCCTTAAGAATGGATAGGTTTGATCTTCTAGCAGTCCATGGGACTCTCAAGAGTCTCCTCCAGCACCATAATTCAAAAGCATCAATTCTTCGGCGATCAGCCTTCTTTATGGTCCAGCTCTCACTTCCATACATCACTACTGGGAAAACCATAGCTTTAACTATACGGACCTTTGTCGGCAAGGTGATGTCTCTGCTTTTTAAGATGCTGTCTAGGTTTGTCATTGCTTTTCTCCCAAGAAGCAGGCGTCTTTTAATTTCGTGACTGCTGTCACCATCTGCAGTGATCAAGGAGCCCAAGAAAGTAAAATCTCTCACTGCCTCCATTTCTTCCCCTTCTATTTGCCAGGAGGTGATGGGACCGGTGGCCATGATCTTGGTTTTTTTGATGTTGAGCTTCAGACCATATTTTGCGCTCTCCTCTTTCACCCTCATTAAAAGGTTCTTTAATTCCTCCTCGCTTTCTGCCATCAAGGTTGTGTCATCTGCATATCTGAGGTTGTTGATATTTCTTCCGGCAATCTTAATTCCGGTTTGGGATTCATCTAGTCCAGCCTTTCGCACGATGAATTCTGCATATAAGTTAAATAAGCAGGGAGACAATATACAACCTTGTCGTACTCCTTTCCCAATTTTGAACCAATCAGTTGTTCCATATCCAGTTCTAACTGTAGCTTCTTGTCCCACATAGAGATTTCTCAGGAGACAGATGAGGTGATCAGGCACTCCCATTTCTTTGAGAACTTGCCATAGTTTGCTGTGGTCGACACAGTCAAAGGCTTTTGCATAGTCAATGAAGCAGAAGTAGACGTTTTTCTGGAACTCTCTAGCTTTCTCCATAATCCAGCGCATGTTTGCTATTTGGTCTCTGGTTCCTCTGCCCTTTCGAAATCCAGCTTGCACTTCTGGGAGTTCTCGGTCCACATACTGCCTAAGCCTGCCTTGTAGAATTTTGAGCATAACCTTGCTAGCGTGTGAAATGAGCGCAATTGTGCGGTAGTTGGAGCATTCTTTGGCACTGCCCTTCTTTGGAATTGGGATGTAGACTGATCTTCTCCAATCCTCTGGCCATTGCTGAGTTTTCCAAACTTGCTGGCATATTGGGTGTAGCACCTTAACAGCATCATCTTTTAAAATTTTAAATAGTTCAGCTGGAATATCATCACTTCCACTGGCCTTGTTATTAGCAGTGCTTTCTAAGGCCCATTTGACTTCACTCTCCAAGATGTCTGGCTCAAGGTCAGCAACCACACTACCTTGTCATCTCATTTTTGACCACATCCAGCTTACCTCCATCCATGGTTCTTACATTCCAGGTTCCTATGCAATATTTTTCTTTACAGCATCGGACTTTCCTTTCGCTTCCAGGCATATCCGCAACTGAGCGTCCTTTCGGCTTTGGCCCAGCCGCTTCATCAGCTCTGAATCTACTTGTACTTGTCCTCCGCTCTTCCTCAGTAGCATGTTGGACGCCTTCCGACCTGAGGGGCTCATCTTCCAGCGTCATAACTTTTATATGCCTGTTGTCTTTGTCCATGGAGTTTTCTTGGCAGGGATACTGGAGTGGCTTGCCAGTTCCTTCTCCAGGTGGATCACGTTTAGTCAAAACTCTCCACTATGACCTGTCCATCTTGGGTGGCCCTGCATGGCATAGCTCATAGCTTCTCCGAGTTATTCAAGCCCCTTCGCCACGACAAGGCATTGATCCATGAAGGGGATTAGTGCTAATACATTATGTTAAACCACTAGTAAATATTTTCTAGGAACATTCTCTTGCATCCTGCGGACTCAGAAAGCATGAGTTCTTAAAAACATTTGTATCCTGTAGAAAAAACTAAATTTCAGTATATCTTTTGATACATAATTCCTAGTCTAAGGTAGGAAATCTTTTGACTGTCCTTAAAGCTTCACTGCTCAGACAGGTGTATCTCTTGGGGTACTGAAAATAGAAGGGGAACTCTGAGAGCTGTGAAAGCAGAACTGCTGCAGTCAACACTGCAACAGTCTCAGAAATCAATAAAAACTGTTATTGTAGCTTTCAACAGGAAACACTAGCTGCTTTTTTCGGGGAGGGGGGGGAGAAGCTGTTTCTAATGAGTTCTACAATGTAATGGAAGTGCAAGGGCTTATATCTTGTAGCATTTGATAAAGTGACAAAAGCTCATGCCATCATTACATACAGTCATACCTCGGTTTAAGTACGCCTCGGTTTGAGTATTTTCAGTTTAAGTACTCCGCGGACCCGTCTGGAAGGGATTAATCCACTTTCCATTACTTTCAATGGGAAAGTTCGCTTCAGGTTAAGTACGCTTCAGGTTAAGTACGGACTTCCGGAACCAATTACACTCATACCTTGGGCTAAGTACGCTTCAGGTTGAGTACTCCGCGGACCCGTCTGGAACAGATTAATCCACTTTCCATTGCTTTCAGTGGGAAAGTTCACTTCAGGTTAAGTATGCTTCAGGTTAAGTACAGACTTTTGGGACTGTCACAGGGGATGCGTTGCGACTACTCTAGAGTAACAACTCTCCAGACCTTTGCCTTTTCATGCTTTTATTAAGTGCAGGTTATTTACAGTGCTAGAGCTATACAGGACACATGCTCTCAGTCGGACCCAGAACCCTGGAATGGCGCGTTTCGCGTCTTCTTCCAACATAAGAGTCTGGGCACCCCAAATCTCCTCCCTTGCTTCCTCCTGCGTAATTCCGGAACCGAAGGGAAAAAGGGTCTCCTTTCCATGTTTTCCTTCTCCCCCTCTTCCCCCTCTCTCTCTTCCTCTCCCTCGTGCAGCAGAGGCTCTGCTATCCTGCCAGAGCCCCGTCTCCTCTCTCCTCCTTCCTCACTGGACTCTTCCCCCTCCCCGCTGGCACCGCTGCTGGTTGAGGAACTGCTTCTCAGGATGGGGGGGGCTCTCTGTACTCTTTCCCCCTCACAGGAACCAATTGTGTTTGTAAACCAAGGTACCACTGTGTCTTGAGGCACCTTCAATATTATGCTTTTTGTTTTGTTTAATGGTGGTTTTAATGTATGTGCTTGTTACTTTATTGTTGTAAGCCACCTTGAGCTGCTTTTGTAAGAATAGCAACTAATAAGTTTAATAAATAAATAATTTATCAGTCCTTAAAATGCTACAGGAGTCTCTTGCTTCTGTTTTAAGGATGATTCTAACCCTGATAACTAAGTAGTGTATTGCCTCATACTGGTTGACCCATAGGTCTAATCCAGTATACTCTTCTTCTGTTCTCGTTAGAAACAGTCTACTTAAAGAGAGAAAAAGAAGTATGTTAGTACTTCTGTAGGTCGACTAGGGAAAAAAATAATGTTAATATGGCAAAGCAAAACATGTTTACATTTCTGCAGCAAGTGAGTGGCATTTAGGACTACAGTATGCATATTATGCATTGTTGCTGCTGCTGTTGTTGTTAAAGCCTTTGCTTAGCTGTAGGGTAGCTTGGTCACTTAAAAAATCTTAAAGAAACTCAAGAGAGAAAACGAAGAGGTCAGCAGGCAAGATGTTTAAGGAGAAATGTGTTGTCCTGTTCCTTAAATCTTCTACAATATAGGAGTTAGACTGTTAAAGCAATTGAAGTGGATTCTTTCAGCAGAAGAAACTCATTGTGTAAGCACAGCCTGACGCTTAAAGATGACAATGAGATGACGAAAGTGGAATGACATTTCCACTTTCTGTGGTGTTTCAATTTTTTATTTTTTATTTTTACTTCAGATGGTGCTTCCAGAAGAATTGTGTATGTTTTCCTAGACTATTTAACATCCTCGTGTGCTGGCATATTATGACAAGGCAGCCTGTTACTAAAGATGGAAACCAGCAAGAATAACTACTGTATATTCCTGCGTATAAGACTACTTTTTAACCCAGGAAAATCTTCTCAAAAGTCAGGGGTTGTCTTATACGCCAGGTCGTATTTCTTATACGGCGGGTATATCCCAAACTCTATATTTTAACTGGAAAAGTTGGGGGTCGTCTTATACACCCAGTCGTCTTATATGCCGGAATATACGGTAGTTGACATTTTGCTCAGAACTAAAGCAGTTCTGAATAGAGTCATGTCTTGCTAATGTTGAGGGTCAGTCATTTGTATGTGCATGATTTATATTGGGAGTAAAATGCAAGGTTTGCTTCAAAGTGCTTGTGTTACTAGAACATTAGCATACCTCCATTGGCAACTTTCACTCTTTGTCTTAAGAAGCTCCTAATGTTTAATTCAGTGGCAGATGGCATCAACAATATTTTTGACAAGAACCCCCCTAGTGTTAGTGACATAAATTTTTGCCTGACGAGTCATGAGCAGTATTGTTGAGACACATGTTTCTGTTTCCCCCTCATGTTCAGAAACCACAATAATTTTGTGCCTTATCTAATCCACACTCTTTATAGGATGCAATATTGTATGGATGAATAAAAGCCAGCAATTTTCCTGAATTTTTTTTTTACAATTTCTTTACAGTGGAACTCTGGAATACCTCATGTCAATGAATACAATCCTCTTGGTGCAGGAGAGGGAGTCCGTATGTAAATATTCTAATCATAGGGGCAGGTGGTAGGAACAAAGATTGTATAACATCTCAAAATTGATTTATTTGTCTGTAGCTATATCTCTGCATAAAAAGACATTAGTCAAAAACTGCCAGCATCATCCTACATCCTTTGCTGATATATATGCATTGTAAATATCAGACTGTCAACATCTTCATATCTCTGCCAAAATGCTTCAACAGAATGGCAGACACTCCTTCAGGATAGTCTGGATGGTTTCAGATGGTTACTAACAGTGTACTATTAGTATACTACTAGTTCTGTAGTTCTCATACTTGGTTTTGTCTTGAGCCTTAGTACATATTTGAGTCCATATAATATCCATAGTTGACACTTGAGTGTCAAATTTGTGCATTTTACTGTACTTATTTAAAGGGGATTCATTTGAAATATTGTTTGTTTACTTTCTACAAGCATATTGCTACATGTGGCAACTTGGGATATTGTTCACAAATATGATGTAAGTGGATAATGGCTTGCCTAATCTAAAATTTAGGGACGCAGGTGGCGCTGTGGGTTAAACCACAGAGCCTAGGGCTTGCCGATCAGAAGGTTGACGGTTCGAATCCCTGCAACGGGGTGAACTCCTGTTGCTCGGTCCCAGCTCCTGCCAACCTAGCAGTTCGAAAGCACGACAAAGTGCAAGTAGATAAATAGGTACCACTACAGCGGGAAGGTAAACGGCATTTCCGAGTGCTGCTCTGGTTTGCCAGAAGCGGCTTTGTCATGTTGGCCACATGACCTGGAAGCTGTACACCGGCTCCCTTGGCCAATAACGTGAGATGAGCGCTGCAACCCCAGAGTCAGTCATGACTGGACCTAATGGTCAGGGGTCCCTTTACCTTTAATCTAAAATCTGACCTTTGCAAACACTCATATATAAATCTTTCTAGTTTTCCAGCAAATTGTAAATGTATCTGAGTGGTAGATAGAAAAAAATCACTTCATGAGAGATTTTGGAAATGGGAACCATAAAAAAACTAAGAATATCTAAATAGGTTTGGACTGAGGACCTTTCATCTCCTATTTAAAGATACATTTGTTTATTTGAAATGTATGGCTAAATCATCTGCCATGCTTAAATTTGCATCGCAAGCCTATAACACATTTCTTAGCATCATTGAACCCAGTGTAACCAATGCATAAAAATATTTCATTAGCAAAAGCATAAATGTTGACTATAGCCCAAGAGAGAAATTATTTCTGCAAATTGATGTTAGCTTTCTGAGGGGAATTAATAAGTGCAGCATCGGGGGGGGGGGATCTGAAAGTGAAGAGCCTTTGAGATTAAAATCATATGTTTAAAAACCACTGGAATGTTTATGCAGACTACAGCATCTACTGCATAATAAACTATATAATCAAATTCAGTGTTTTTATGTGTACAAGATATATAAAATGTGGTCATGAATAAGTAGGTTTCCCTTGGAGCGTAACATTATATTTGTGTTCTATAGGATGGGGGGTTAGGGGGAGGAACCAAATGCTAGCAATTTCCATTTATAAACCAACACAGTCACCTGTTTCGGAGATGATAAAATTGTTGGTGCAATCCTCAGCACATAGCTACTCAAAAGTAAGTCCCAGGGAACTGGGTATAGGATTGCAGCTTCAGATACAGTGGTACCTCTGCTTACGAATAACTCTACTCACGAATGTTTCTACTTACCAACAGAGCTCCGTCCGCCATCTTGGATGCGGTTTAGATAGGATTTTTTCTACTTACGAATTTTTAGATAGGGTTGCTTCGACTTACGAATTTTTTCTCCCAATGCATTCCTATGGGATTCGACTTACAAATTTTTTCGACTTAC
Organism: Zootoca vivipara; assembly: GCF_963506605.1. Taxonomy (NCBI): domain Eukaryota; kingdom Metazoa; phylum Chordata; class Lepidosauria; order Squamata; family Lacertidae; genus Zootoca; species Zootoca vivipara. The sequence continues at coordinate 38,676,468 of NC_083284.1, forward strand.
GAATGTGCGTTCGGAACGCATTAAATTCGTAAGTAGAGGTACCACTGTAGTTACGTCTTTTCATAGCTTACACACTTATGTCTGAAACATCAGCCTGGCCTTTTTTCCAAGGTGAAAAGGGCTGCAATCCTGCTTTATGTGATTATCATAATTTGCACTTCTCTTAACCTGTTCCATGAGGATTTGACTTGCTAGCTTATCCAAGCAAGTCAGTTGTTTACAATGTTTCAGAGTTGAAATACTACTAGGAGAGCAAATCTAAGGCTCTTAATGCATGTAACTGAAACAAATGTGATAATAAATACAACTGAATAAACCTTATTCCAAAGTACCATATGGAAACAAATATAATTGGCTGAGTACTCACTACAATCCATTTAAACTTAAAACACTTGCGTTTTTTCTAAACTTAGTCCTATAAGCATTAATGGAACCAGTCTGTCTTAAATCCAAGCACTCTGGCTTATAAAAATGATGGACAATCATTTTAGCACTCCTTCTTAATTATCACTTTACTTTCTCTACAGGGCCTGGAATTTGCAAAATTCTGTCCAAAAGTACTTTGGCATGCATGGTGTCAAGTAGATTTATGCATCTGAACTATTATTACTGTGAAATTGCTACATTTAAAAAATTGGACAACTTTATTGTCACCCATGTATATTAATCCATTTTAATTAATCTCACCCACAGATGCAAAGGATATGTTTGGGGGGCTATGCTCAAACCATATAGGATTGCACTGTTCTTAGAAATAAGTATCACTGTAGCTTCGGTAACAATTGTCTATCATTTGATTGCTAGACTTACAGGGACAGACTTCGGTCTATCAGATTTCAACGGTGCTCTGCATGAAGCCAAAATTCACTTCCTCTCTGCCTCTCACCTTCCGTTCTGCTCAGTTCACTACGCAGTGCTCTCTATATAGGGTTGGCTCCTAGTGCAGTGCAACCACTCCTAGTGCAGTGCAACCGCCCTGGGTACCATCTGGGGAGGTGACATCGCCCCCGACCCTGGGACACAGCGCTCACCGCACACCCCCGGCACACACTGCGCCCCCGGGACGCGTGCCAGCCATGCCCCCGGATGTACGCCGCTCCTGGTGCCAGAGCAGGTAGCTTCACCACTGAGTGCAACCAGTCAGACAGCCCTAAATCCACCTCTGAGACCTATATCAGTTAATGTAGTGTCAAGTCTGTGGTAGGGTTGTTGATGTACACATTGTTTGGACATTGACAGAGGAAATTAACTGTTAATCCTTTTAGATACCTTAGTAATATTTCATACTGTTGAACATAAAGTATTGTTGAAATGTCAATATGCTTGGCAGATATTTGCCTGACATCTGCTGAGTTGTTCAATATACTTGGCATACAGTTTTCAGAGTGTTTCAAATAGTTATTGCTTAGATTTCTGATACACTCCTCTTGGGACATTGCCTGCTAAGTGTGTAAGATGAACTGCTGAATGCAATCTGGAGTCAGGTGATTGTCCTATTGATAGCCAACTTTGCTTTTTTTCTGATTCGGGATGGAAGGATCTGTCCATTTTGGTTTTCTCAGTTTCACGGGTGCACAATCCTAAACTCAATCCTCCACATTTTGCAGCTACTGTATTGTGGGGGTTTTTATTTTTAAAAAGGGGGGTTTGTATGATATTTTCACTAATAAATTAATTTTTCTGCACATGTTCCCCCTAATATATGTAGTTTTGCAAAACATTGCTCACTTGCCTAACTGCATCACCAAATTTAGATATGTGCAAATTTAGAAGGTTGCCTCGGTTTCAGTTCATACATTGTTTTAGAATGTGCACATTTGATAAGAGTCTGCTCCAAATGCATGCCAAATTGAAATTCTCATTCATCCCTGCTTTTGACAATGTAGTGGCATTAGTGTTCTTATGTAGTTTCAGGATGTGTTTGGGGACTGCTAATGACTGAGCTGTTTGAAATGGAAATACACAGGAGATACAGTGATTATGGATATCATGGTCCAAAGAGTCTTCCAAGTCACCTTGACTGCTTTTCACTCTTAGGAACATTCTGATGTGTTTCTAAATGTTCATTATGTTAGGTTTCTATTCCTCTCACTGTGCAGTCACAAGACTGTGTTTATGTATTCCACAGATTGTTGGAATCACGGGAGCGGATGTTTGCTGTATTCTGTTTCCGTTCGTTGTTGGTTTTTTCCGGACTTCTCTCAGCGAGAGGAGACATGCTTTCTTTTGTTCTGCCTTATACTTAGTAATAAAAGTACGGTACTGTAGTTTGTAGCACACACCTCTGCCTCAGTCCTTCTGCATTTTACTCTGCAAGATATCTGAATATGTGCCCGGTGTCTAGAAGGCACGGGTCATGAAGACGTAGGGGAGAAGTGCTGAAAACATTCCTGTGTTTTGCCTGGGGGATTGTTCCTCCCCCCCCACTTGCTTGCCCTACACCAGGTGTCTGCAACCTTTAAGACAAAAAGAGCCACTTGGACCCGTTTCCGAAGAAAAAAAATAAACTGGGAGCCGCAAAACAGGGACGTAATTAGAAATCAGAGGGCCCCATAGCAAAATTTGCTATGCCCAATAATCAATGCCCCAAAATGCCATAGAAAATTAATCAGGGCCCCAGTGCACCATAAATCATAATCAGTGCCTGATGTAAATAATACTTAATAATGAGGGCCCAATGCCATCCTTGTCATTATAAAAATAACTTTGAGTTTGGGCTGCCTTGATTACTGGGAACATAGCTGCCAAGTTCTCCCTTTTTTTAAGGGAAATTCCCTTATGCTGAATAGGCTTCCTCGTGAGAAAAGGGAAAACTTGGCAGCTATGACTGGGAATGGGCACCAGCAACCACTGCCTTATGAGTTTGGGCTGCCTTGATTACTGGGAATGGGCAAAACTCTGACTCCCTTATTAGGACACCTGTATGGTTTCATGTGTGTTGCTCCCATCAAGTGAACTTATAAAATTTCCTCATATTGAATCAACCCATTGATTAATACATCTACCTCAATCTCCTGACCAGGCCGGCAGGAGGCCACAGGCAGGCCGCAGGCAGGAGCAGCAGCAGCAAACACGCGCTCCGAGCCCGCAAGCCTTTTCTGCTGCTGGGCGGGAAGAAGCGCGCCCGTTTAAAAAAATAAATAACTCCGCCCCCGTGAGCCTATTGGCTGCAGAAATGCGGCGGGGAGGGGCTGATGCAGTGAGGGGGCCGACCACGCTCCCCGGGCTGCTAACGTCACCTTGCGTCCTTTTTGCACAGCGCACGCACACAGCGGAGTTGTGGACTCCGGCGGGCGCCGTGCGGGGCGCAGGCGCACAGCGCGTCGCCGCAGCTGTGTGCTCCGGCGGCGGTGGGCACCGCGCGAGTGTCTGGCGGGCATGGCAGGCGCCGCCACATGGCTCAGGCGGCGCATGGCTCGGGCGCCTCCTCCCCTCGTATCCGCTCCGGAGCCGCAGCAAAGGTGTAAAAGAGCCACATGCGGCTCCTGAGCCGCAGGTTGCAGACCCCTGCCCTACACATTATGTCTCCAGACCCACTGGCAGGGCTTCTCTCTCATTTACACCTTAGACTTTTCTTTCCTTTCAGTTTGGTAGCATTTATAAGCAGGAACTCGTGACTGATGCAAAATACTTCCAAATACTTGCTATTTTTATATTATATTTTATTGTAATGTCAAACATAATGAGTTGAATCCAGACACCACCATATTTTGAGTACATCTATAAATCATTGGAATTTAAGTACAGTATGAGTAATTTAACTTGCATTGATTTTCAGTGGTTTTTGCTTTAAGCATAGCTAATTCTGGATTCAATCCATAGATGTCTGAGCAAGACTCAAAAACAAAGGTTTTTGAATAAAAGAAAAGCAAATAAAGAAAAAGGAGCAACAATTTAAACAAAAACATTAAAAAGATTGCATGAGGAAAATTTAAATTCACACAAATACTCTATAGCACATTCCTGTACAAATTTATTTAGAAGTAAGCCTCACCAAGTTCAATGGGACTTGCTCCCGAGTAAGTATAGGATTGTATCTTTACAATTATTTACATTATTCTATAGTAACAAAAATATATGTTTGTATTTTGGGTTGCAAAGCTTGTTGGCAAGATGTGCATGAAACTTGACAGTCCATGTGATGATAAGATACATTACAGCATCAAATAAAATGGAACTACCCATTTATATGTGGAAATGTCTCTCTGAAACATTTTTGTGTGGGTATGGGTAATATCTGCAGAATATTTTGAAGCAGTGATTTCACAAGGAACTAAATAGGTGGCTTATATACTTGGGAGGCAGAGTATGTGAAGCAACTATTTGAGAACATACAGATTTAGCCGGTGATGTCATAGATATTGACAAAAGCAGAAAAGCTTGAAGGCAAGGCAGCTAAAAGAGGCAATGCATTTATGTATGTAAATAGGAATGAAGTACTACTATGAGAACTAAAAGACAGCTGACAATGCTTACTGCCAAAAAGGTTAAAAATGAATATATAGTGTAAGCATATTTACAATGGAATTGGAAGAACTTTTGACCTTGAATTGGGATAGCTTTATGAGTGACATTGAGCTGGTAGATTCGAAGCACTTCTTGTCTAGTTGTTTGCACAGAAGTCCTGTGCAACTTTTTCCACCGGATGCAGAAATAAATCGTTCTTATGGATATGGACTTGGCAGCTGTCACTCATATTTCTGTAGCACCTGGGCTTAGCTACTGAAGGTGCTGTGTGTGGAGCTACCCTTACATGAGTGCTAAAAGATGCAGAATGCAGCAATGTAATCTTGTGGAGGATTAAAAAGCTGAAATTTCCAAAGGTTTGCATTTCCCTGCTACATTACGTTAGGTGTAAGCTAAGGGCTAGTTTTAAGCTTTGGAAGCACTGGACAGCTCTAGTGTGTTCATACCTTGTAAACACTGTCTTTTCACAACTCCCATCATGACTATTAGACTCAAGACCAACTTAGAACTTAATCACATTCACGTTATCATGTTCTCCAAAATCTTTGGAGTCTGTGTATTTTGCATTTTATAATGGGTACTGGAAATGATGGTTTCTGCAGACCCTGCTTCTCTATAACTTCTCAATCTTAAGAGCACTTCTGGTGCTCTGTGATTATGACAGCAGTGCATAAAAGAGAATTCTTAGTTTCTGCCAACAACTATAGAATCATGAGCATCTTACTGAAGAGTGCAAGGCTTTTCTGTTTGATAATTGTGGCAGATAAGCTGGTGTGGGTTAATTTAATAGCCCTTTTCATTATCTAATTTACCTTTCAGAGTTTATCGTTTCAGTCTGTTTTTAAACTTGCTGTACATCATGAACCTTAGGGAGTGTAAGAGATACAGACTGAAATAAATAAACCATGTGATGCAATCAGAGGAGGAGGTTACTATCTATATCTGATCTGTGTTTTCATATGCTACCGTTTTATAAGTTTCAAAACAGTGTGGGAAAGTGACTCTTAAAAACTTAAATGGCTCAACATAATCCTTTTATCTTCTTTCGCAAGTACTTTTCCATGTACTTCTGTTGCATAGAAAGAAATAACATTATTAAAACAGGTCAGAGAGATAGGTATCTCTCAAATCTTCCACCAAAGGCACATCTCAAGCCGATACAGGTGTTGAGCTCAGAGTAGTTATGGGCCTTGCAGCTACACCAGGCAAGGAGCAGGTAGAAAAGAATGAAATCTGTAGAATGGAAAGCAACTCTGTAACAGGAACAGAGTCAGATCATTGGTCCATCTAGCTCAGTTTTATACACAGACTGGCAGTGACGCTCCAGGATTTCAGGAAGGAAACTCTCCCAATATGTTTCCGAGCACAATTCAAAGTGTTGGTGCTGACATTTAAAGCCCTAAATGGCCTCGGTCCAGTATACCTGAAGGAGTGTCTCCACCTCCATCGTTCTGCCCGGACACTGAGATCCAGTGCCGAGGGTCTTCTCGCAGTTCCCTCGCTGCAGGAAGCCCAGCTACAGGGAACCAGGCAGAGGGCCTTCTCGGTAGTGGCACCCGCCCTGTGGAATGCCCTCCCACCAGATGTCAAAGAGAAAAACAACTACCAGACTTTTAGAGGCCATCAGAGAGGGTCTGGTTTTGTCCAGAATGTGGTTAATGCTATGCTACATGAGGGGGTGGTCCGTGCTGCATTGGAAGAGGCAGTGGTGTGACCACTCCTAGAGAAACTGGCTTTGGACCTTTTGAATTAGAACAGCTTTTGGCCAGTTGCCAATACTCCTTTCTTGGGGAAGGTGATGGAGAGGGCCATGGTGGGACAATTGTAGGTGTTTTGGGAAGACACAGATTATTTAGATCAGGCATCCCCAAACTGCGGCCCTCCAGATGTTTTGCCTACAACTCCCATGATCCCTAGACCCAAGCTAACAGGACCAATGGTCAGGGAAGATGGGAATTGTAGTCCAAAACATCTTGAGGGCCGAAGTTTGGGGATGCCTGATTTAGATCCATCCCATTTGTGTTCAGGCCTGGCCGTGTAACGAAGTCTGTCTTGATCACCCTAATGGATAACCTCAGCAGAGAGCGGGGCAGAGGGAGTGCTTCTGCTTCTTGATTTCTCATCGGCATTTGATGCCATCAACCATGGTATCCTCCTGGACCAGCTCTCAGCAATGGGAATTGGGTGCATTGCATAACAGTGGTTCCAATCCTACCTTCAGAACCGAATCCAGAAAGTAGCATTGGAAGAGTGCCTTTCTATGTTATGAGGTGCCGCAGGCGACTGTCCTATTGCCAGTGCTATTTAATACCTACATGAAGCCATTGGGAGTGATCATTAGGAGTTTCAGGGTGAGGTGCCATCAGTATGTTGATGGTACTCTATTTCTCCATAACATCTGAATCAGATGTTATGGAGAAATTTTCAGCCAGATTAATCTTTGTTGTTTTTTTAACACTTTAATAGGTGAATTATTATCTAGTATCTGATGCCTGAAAGATATCCAGTTGAAATCAAATTGATGGGGTGGTGGTTTCTTTTTTAACTTTTGTGCAATGATAGGTTTAAATCCAAATCATTCTCAAACCTATGAGGTAGATGGTATATATCAGGTGAATACAAAGGAGATTAAATAACTCAATGGAATGAAAGAAATAGTAATGTTTGCGTTTTGTCTCCAATCTTCTACACCAGGTGAAAGCTATGTCTGTGCATCCAATGAGCCATTTCGGAAAGTTGATTACACTAAGAACGTTAATCCTAATTGGTCTGTCAACATAAAATCTGTGTCATCTCGATCCCTCACATCTTTGACATCTGCAAGAAGTGAACTGAAGGAGAGCAAAGACTTCATTAAACCCAAGCTGGTAACCGTTATACGGAGTGGAGTGAAGCCACGGAAAGCTGTGAGGATTTTGCTGAATAAAAAGACTGCTCATTCCTTTGACCAGGTGTTGACTGATATAACAGACGCTATTAAGTTAGATTCTGGAGTTGTCAAGAGAATTTGCACACTGGATGGAAAACAGGTAAGATGAATTTATAAGACAATCTTAAATTTACATGAAATATTCAAGTGACCCAGAGTGAACTTTTTCCAGTGTTGAGCTGTACTTGTCAAGCTAATCTCATCAAACATCTTCCCCTTACTCCATTGGACAATATAACACAATTCCTGCCTTCATGAAATTGAAATAGCCTTTTTCTTTTATTGTGGCAATGCCTAGATGAAAGTTCATTTACTTGTATTGTCCTCCTGCAGTTTAACATGATGAAAGCACACTATAGAGTTTGGCAGACAAGGTACTTTGCTTCCAATTACCAACTGATTGAACTTGTTTTCTAATGAGGTAAATTGCTCATGCCTCCAAATCTGCTTGGGCAGCACTTTTTTTAATATATCATTGTAATGTTGGAAGAGACTGAAAGGAGTCTGTTAGAAGCTCAATTCTAAATAGCTAATTGTGTTCCACTTTCTCTTTTCGAAATGCACAGTTCAGCATGTTATAAAAATATATATTGTGAAATTTCCTCCTTGACACATAAGAAATAGATGAATTTTAAAAAAACAAACATCGGGTTTGATTTTTGAATTTAATAAGACCTTGAACACCTACACCTACACGAGACTTTTAAACATGGTAAGCTCTTAAAACAAGAGAGATTTCCTCCCAAATGTTAAAGCATGCTTTCTGGTAAGAGAATGTGATTTATGCTGAATCACAGTATGCTTGGAGCCACAGATTAACATATATATACTATTATATAAGAAGGTATAGCTTTCTTTCTCTCCACAAACCCCATTGACAAAACTGCAGCCCATGCTATAAAAGTAAACTGCTTCGCAAGCTACTGTGGGAGAAGATAAATAGCAGATTATGGAATAATCTTTGTCAACCAGAATGGGTCCAAGTATCATGTGACTGTGAAAGTGTCATGCTTCTCCTTTGTTCAGCTACTGACTGAATCTTATTCAAACAGGAAAATATTGAGTCTGTGTGGCACCTATTTACTTGGATACATTTCAGATCTTTGCCTTGCCTAAAGACGCAGGTGTACATATTTTTTTAAAAAATATATATCTAAAATATATTGCACTCTTCAAGGCTATACCATCTATTTACGTTCAATAATACTCAGCATGGATCTGGGACTCCTGTATTACTTAATTTTCCTTATGTGAGAAAAGGTCATATAATCACCAGGAGTGTTATCTGTGGCGCACTGAATTCACAGTTCCATGGACACCCACAGTGTCAATGACCCAAGGTAGTAGTCAAATATTACTGAAACAGAATGGATTTGGGATAACATTGTTGATAACTGAGCCCCAGAATCTTGATTGTAGAAATAACCTCCAAGCTTTATTCTAGGCTCTTTATGAGGCACAGCTGAAACTGCCAATGTGAGTGGAATAGATTAGGGAAAAAATACAAATTTGTTTTTGTTTTTTTAAAAAAAGCAAAACAAAAACATGTCTTTTTGTCCCTTATGGCGGCTCTAAACAATACGGCTTCAGCTGCAGTTATTGATCTCTCTGTTAGGAGTACTTAGTGTACTTAGTAACAACACAGCATAGTCTTGTAATTTACTGAAGCCAGCTAATAGATTCCACTAAATCCCTACTCCAATATGCCAAGGGTTTCACCATGACAAAATCCAAATCCACTACCAATTTTAGTTTGTAGTGCCCAAATGGGGCCAGCAACAAAATGTTCCACAAAGTGTGATGTGTTCTTGTTCTTGACCGGCTGACTGGAAACCTTTAGGATATTTTCACTTCGGGATAGTTCTGTCCCCTCTTCCATATAGTTTTCCATTTTGCACAGTTTAGTTCCACTTTTGCATTCGCTTTACTTGAAGCAGGGATCCTGGTTTTAAATGAAATCACCTCAGTTTGTTAATAAACTGTAGACAATGTATTTGTGCATCTAAATCTGAACGTGGTGTAAAACCTTCGCATTTTATCAGAAATATATTAGCTTGGCAACAGATCTTGATTGTGTGAAAGAAAGGCGGAAGGAGACACTTGCCATTTGATAATTCTCTGAGGAAGGTTACTAGGCTTCTGTAATGAAACAGTACCTAAAGCTAGTATAAACATGCTTTCAAAGGTTAATGGAAAGCTGCTTTTTAGAGTGAAAGGCTATATACTTTAGCCACAGATTCTATGGATTAAATTACACTCAAAACCTCATTACCCATTGAGTCAATCACCCATCTCCTACTACCTATCTGAGAAGTACCCCACCCCACCCTCCCACTATATATAAGGGTCTAGTGACTTCTGCTTCATTGTATCTGAAGAAGTGCGCATGCAAACAAAAGCTTATACCCAGAACAAACTTAATTGGTCCCTAAGGTCTCTAAGGGATGCGGGTGGCGCTGTGGGTTAAACCACAGAGCCTAAGGCTTGCTGATCAGAAGGTCGGCAGTTTGAATCCCCGCGATGGGGTGAGCTCCCGTTGCTCGGTCCCAGCTTCTGCCCACCTAGCATTTCAAAAGCACATCAAAGTGCAAGTAGATAAATAGGTACCGCTACAGCAGGAAGGTAAACTGTGTTTCCATGTGCTGCTCTGGTTCGCCAGAAGCGGCTTTGTCATGCTGGCCACATGACCCGGAAGCTGTACGCTGGCTCCCTCGGCCAATAACGCGAGATGAGCGCTGCAACCCCAGAGTCGGTTACGACTGGACCTAATGGTCAGGGGTCTCTTTACCTTTAAGGTGCTACTGGACAATTTTTCAATTTCCCCCCTCATAACTTCGGTTCCGCTGCATTGATATTTCTACCGGCAATCTTAATTCCTGTTTGGGATTCATCTAGTCCAGCCTTTCGCATGATGAATTCTGCATATAAGTTAAATAAGCAGGGAGACAATATAAGCCTTATCATACTCCTTTCCCAATTTTGAACCAATCAGTTATTCCATATCCAATTCTAACTAGTTTTCCTAAATAGCACTCAAATGCCAGCATGAATAGATGTGTTTTAAAGTTGCTTTCTAATACTACCGGTATTATTAGTCTGGGTGATTGCTGTATCTTCAGAACTGAAACGCTGCCAGCAAGAAGATTCCTATCCCACATTCCCTCAAAAAGCCCATCAGCAAGATCACAAGACGGTATTTTCCATCCCACCCTTGCAGAACACAGGTCCCAGATTGGGAAAAGGCAGTCCTTCAAGTATTTCAAGTTGAAATCTTGACCACTTGAATGATACCCAACTATATGGCAGAGCAACTGAAGCCAAGCAGTAATGATTGTAACAGGAAAGGATGGTATGGAATGGAATGAATCACATTCTTCTCTCAGCTGCTACAAGAAAACACTCTGTTCCACATCCAGTCTAGGTTAATATACATTTGTTAAGAACTGGAGAAAGGGAGCTAAATGCAATGCTTTTCATCAACTAGCCTGTTTGGCAGTCTAGTTTATATTCTGGCATGCTAGCTGGAAGGTACATTAGTAAATAGGTTTTGCTTTGATTATAGAGAAAAATGAGGTATTCGAAGAGTGGAGGAGGGAATTAAGTAAATTCATTTGGAACAACAAAAAACCCAGGATTCAATACAAACTCTTAACAGATAGCAAAGAAAGGGGTGGGTGGGGGGTCCCTGATTTAAAAATATATTATGCAGCAGCAAATTTATGTTGGGTGAGAGATTGGATTATTTTGGAAGATAGGGAATTATTGGATATTGAGGGGTTCAGAAATAATTATGGGTGGCATGAGTACCTTATGAATGAAAGGGAGAAGAAGTATAGAGAACTTACGGATCATGTGGTGAAAAAATCACTGTTTAAGGTTTGGGAGGAGAATAAAAGGATTTTGGAACCCAAGATCCCCTGGTGGTTATCACCAACTGAGATAACATCGGTGAAGGGAGGAGTGAGGAAGGGAAGATGGATAACATATCGTGAACTGATTGAAAACAAAGAGGGGCAATATGTACTTAAATCATACGACCAGGTAAAAGAAGATTGCACAAGCTGGCTCCAGTACAATCAAATACAAAGTATATTCCAAAAACATAAATTAATTGGCTTCCAAGAGAAAAAATCAAAATTACAAGAAATATTACTCGATAAAGAAGATAAACATTTGACTAATTTATATAAATACTTGCTAGAGTGGAATCTTAAAGATGAGGTGGTTAAGTGCAGCATGGTTAAATGGGCACAAGACATAGGGAGAACTATCTACAGTGTACAGTGGGATAAACTGTGGTCCGAAAGTTTAAGATTTACAGCGTGTACAGCAATAAAGGAAAACATAATGAAAATGGCCTACAGATGGCACTTAACACCGCAGAAAATAGGGAGAATCTATAAATCGGAATCGAACAAGTGCTGGAAGTGTCATAAAAACATAGGTACATATATGCATTGCTGGTGGTGGTGTGAAGGTGTGCAGGATTTCTGGAATAAAATATATGAGAAAATGAAAAGCATGCTAAAATTAACCTTCACAAAATCACCAGAGATATTCTTACTAAGCATGATTCCAGACAGTGTGCCTAAAGACAGGAGGTGTATTTTGTTGTATGGGAGTGCAGCGGCCCGGACATTGATAGCACAGAAATGGAAGGGCGAAGAACTGCCAGGGGTGGAGGATTGGCAAATTAAGATGGTGGAATATATGAATTTGGCCAAAATGACGGCAGCAATTAGGAATGTCCCTAGACAGAAGACCCAAAACGAATGGCAACTAGTGGAAGAGTACTTCAAAAAAGAAGGTATTAAGACAGAGTTGGTGATTTGCTTAATTTAAAGAATGCATGAAGAGAGTGAATTATCAAAGATAAGGAGGTGAGCCTTTTTTTTAGAGAACTAGGAGGTAGCAAGTAGAGGAGGAAAAGGATAAGTAAACGCTAAGTCGACAATCGGAAGTTCTTTTTTATAAATTAGTATTTTTTTTTTTAATACTGGTTTGTTTTTCCCCCCTCCCCTTTTCTTTTCTTTTTTCCCTCCTTTTTTTCTTTTCTCTCTTTCCCCCTCCCTCTCCCCCCTCCCTCTTCCTTTTGGTCCTCTGTTTTTCGCTTTCTCTGTTGTTATTTTTTTTCTCTTTTCTTTGTTTTTTTTTTTTTGTTTTTTTTTTTGTTTCCTTTTTGGCTCACCTGACTCTACCATGATTACGAGCATTCTTTAGGTGAATTTAATCTAAAGATGAGGTGGGGTGAGGTTAGCCTCTTTATGTTATATTTTTATGTTATATATTATTATTTTATTATGAGTTATATTATCAGTATTATTTCTATTATTTATGATTTTGTATGATTTTGTATGATTTCCTTACTATCTATACCTTTACTTTGTTTAGTTATGTATGAATTTAAGAAATTGTATTTTAATATGAACTTTAATAAAGACGATATTTTAAAATTAAAAAAAAAAAAAGGTTTTGCTTTGATACAGCTTTGTTCTTATTTGCACTACCTCTGCAGACTTTAAAAAGGGTTACTGAATTAACACTTGTCTCTTACAGTTTTCTGTTTTTCAAATAAAATACAAATGACTGCTGTTCTCTTACAGGCCTAAGGTTGGTTCCCAGTGCTACATCAAGGATACATGTATTATCCTTCATTCCCGAAACAGTACACCTCATTCCATGTTATTCTCCACTGTGCACAAGATCATATGGTGAAGCTGAAAATTAGCTTACAGACTCCTTCGTTTGCTTCTCATTACTTGTACTGTGAACAGAATGTATAGGCATGTGTCCTAATTGATGGGAAAACATTCGGGTTTTTTCTTTTTTAAAAAAAACACAACTATGTCATGTTTTACATAATTTCAAATATGGCTACAAACAGGTTAGGATAGAACATTATCCCCAAGAGGGTCATTCAAGGAAGTGGCCTTTGTAATGTCAGGTCTGTTTAAGAGAGATGGGATTCTCTTTGGGTTAGTGTCTACTATTGACCTCGAAATTGCACCTGCAGATCACATGTTAGCTCCACAACTGGAAAAAAAGCTGAAAGAGAACAAATAATTAGGTCTTTAAAATGAAACGATAGAAAACTAGATAGCTGATGAAAATAATATCAACACCTAGTAGAAAAATAACTGAGAGAAGTGGGAACGAAGTGAATAATGAAGAAAAATAGCTAGGGAGAATGAGACAGGGTGCATGGGAAGCTGTTTTGCTAGCCTGCACTATTCCTTTTTGACTTGTCTGTCAATTTTAACCAGCTGCATGCCATTCCATTGAAACTCCCAACTTTATCTTCTCTCATTAAAGCGGCTTCTTTGTTATCCTTTTAAGCTGCACCCTGCCCATATATTATAATATCCTTGCCAATTTGTCAGACCTCCATGGTGTGAGGGTTGCTTTGATGTATGGTAATCTGCCTTTGGACTGCCTTTCATTCTGCCTGGAACTCGCCCCCCCCCTTTTAAAAAAACTACAGTTCTATAGCTAACATTCCCTGTACCACCTGCCTCTCTGGTAATTCTGTTCACTCCATTAGATCGAACATGTGGTACAATCAATAAATCTTTCTGTTGACCTCATAATTTGCTCTTATTTCCATTACGTTCTTCTGGTTATCTAGATGTCTCTATAGTTATCAGTTGGCATTTTAAATCTCTGGCTTTTTATCACCAGTACATTCATGAAATGAAAGTGATAATGTACAATAGCTTTCTCCTCCAAATGTTTTTGTCTGCAACTTGCACCGTCTTGCCATTGGCTGATGGACGTTCTGGCCCAAAGCCTCTGAAAGGAACTAGATTGGGAATGGCTAGTGTCTTTATATACATATGAAAGAATGACTCTCCATATTTCTGTGAATATATAATGCATAGTAAATTGTAGCATTATACAGCAGCTGTCTGGGTTTTTTTAACATATATGTCATGCATACTGCATATGCATGATAAAATACCTGCATTCATAGGCATAGCCAGGACTTTTGTTAGGGGGAGCAGAACTGACATAATTGTTCAGTTAAGTATTTCTATTATTTTCTTTGATGGGGGGAGGGGCAGCTGCCCCCTGCCCCGCCATGGCTACCCCCATGCCTGCATTTGGCAAGTGGTTTGTGTGAGCCTGGGCTTCTAAATACAGTTGAGTTTAGAGACACAATAAATCCTTAGAAGTACAGTGGACTCTCGGGTTGCGAACATGATCCGTGTGGGAGGCATGTTCGCAACCCGCAGCACTGCGTCTGCGCACGCACGGGTCCTAATTCGGCGCTTCTGCGCATGTGCAGAGCACCAAAACCTGGAATTAACCTGTTCCGGTACTTCTGGGTTCGGTGAGGTGTGCAACCTGAAAACATGCAGCCTGAAGCGTCTGTAGCCCGAGGTATGACTGTAACTAAATAGGTTTGATTTGCTGTATATTCTTTAGAGCAGGCACCCCCAAACTCGGCCCTCCAGATGTCTTGGGACTACATCTCCCATCATCCCTAGCTAACAGAACCAGTAGTCAGGGATGATGGGAATTGTAGTCCCAAAACATCTGGAGGGCCAAGTTTGGGGGTGCCTACTTTAGAGAGTGTAAGTTTGGGAGATGTTCGTGAGTAAATTTATGCCAAAATGCACAGCTTATCTTTAGCTTATAATCATCAAATGTCATTGTCTCTAGACAGTTGTATGTGTACTATCAAATACCGTGTTTCTCATATTATAAGACACGTCTTATATTTATTTTTTCCTCAAAAAAACACACTATGGCTTATTTTCAAGGGATGTCTTATTTTTTTCCTCCTCCTCCTGCCGCGGCCGGCATTGCTGCTGCTCCTATCACTATGTCTTATTTTCGGGGTATGGCTTATATTCCTTGAATGCTTAAAAATCCTGCTATGGCTTATTTTATGGGGATGCCTTAAAATATGAGAAACAGGGTAATACACCCTGTAATGTTTGCTAATACTGTGGTGGATATATACTGGGGTTGGGCATGTCCACCCAATCTAGTTTGGGGCCCAATTTGGTGCTTTGAGTCAGGTTCAGTCTGACCCAGGATGATCTGGACCTAACATTCCAGACCCTGAACCAAACTGGGGACCTTTTGCAGCCCTAGTTGTTTAATTGTGGTTTGAAACCCTAATTACACATAGTCTGTGGTCAGGAGGAAGAGAAAAAGACACAGGCAGAGACTCTTGCCTTTGTCTCTTTCTCCCCTTTCTTGCCACTGACCCCAAGTTTTATTAGGGTTTAAAATCCTAATTAAACATGCAGTCACATGACCACCCCCCACCTGAATCACTTTGGGTAGGCTCGACTTGGAGTGATCCAGGGCTGCTTTAAACCACTCTGGGCAAATCCCAGATACATAGCTGCCAAGTCCCGGTTAGAAAAATACAGGATCAGCAGTGCCGGCACCGGAAGTCACAGACATGCGTAGAAGCAACTTCCGGTGCCGGCGATGCCCGATTTCTGGTGCCCAGACATGGGCAGAGCAGCACCGGAAGAAATCCGGGGAATTACGGGATATTTCGCCATTCGGGATGACAGCGGGAAACGGCTTTAAAAACGGGGGTTTCCCGGGGGAAACGGGAGACTTGGCAGCTATGCCCAGATAAACCCAAATCATTCATGTTTGATATCCAGGATTTGCCTGAGGCCGATGCACAGCCTTAATATTTATCAGCTTTGGAAGGAAATGTAGAATGACCTCTCTTTAGAGTTTCTTTCAGTATTATGAAGTTTTATACATTTGTCAAATGAAGACACATCTGTTGGGTGTGCTTTATATTTTTTGTTTCCTGAATGCTGTTTTCAGTTGTGAAAGTAATCCAAGTGTTTTTGGCATGGAGACCACAACAGTAAGGAGATTGATGAGGAGTATTTTTGTTGACTGTCCAAGATCTCTTGGCAGCTTTTGAAACAGTCAACCATGGTATTTTTCCGGCAAGACTGAGTTGAGAATAGAGGGGCTTATTTTCCAGGAGTTTCATTTCAGAAGGTGGCAATTAGGGGATGCTGTTCAGCCCCTTGGCGTCTCTATTGTGGTTCTTCAGAGTTTGAATTAGCTCCCATGCTGTTTAACATCTACTTGAAACTGCTGCATGAGGTCATCCAGAATTTTAGATTGGGTTTTATGGTAATTTGTACTGGAATATTTTTAATTTGCATTGGAGAATTTTATTGTGTCTTAGTAAGTGATCTAAATTAGCATGTTTATTTTAATTCTATTTAGTAAGCAAAGCAACAA
Organism: Zootoca vivipara; assembly: GCF_963506605.1. Classification (NCBI taxonomy): domain Eukaryota; kingdom Metazoa; phylum Chordata; class Lepidosauria; order Squamata; family Lacertidae; genus Zootoca; species Zootoca vivipara. Next base: position 38,693,098 of record NC_083284.1, read on the forward strand.
ACTTTGAATCTGTCAGGCTTGCCTAATATTTATTTGCAGTTAGCACCCATTCATTGTTACCAGTGTTCGAAACTCACATTGTGTTTCTAGGCACATTTTGCGACAGGAAATTTCAGATTAAAACTGCCACTGCTGGAAGGAAAGGAAAGGAGGACCTTTTTCTGCCTCCCCTCTTCCAGTTACTCTCTGAAGACTGGAGAAGAGACTCTCTGAAGAATATCAGGGAGGTGAGCAGGGGAAGACTAGACCATGTGAAAAATGAACATAATATTTTAGCTGCAGTTCATTCATTTTCAGCATTTTATTATTGTTATAAAAAAAAGTGTGCCTAGGCCAGGCATCCCCAAACTGCAGCCCTCCAGATGTTTTGGCCTACAATTCCCATGATCTCTAGCTAACAGGACCAGTGGTCAGGGATGATGGGAATTGTAGTCCAAAACATCTGGAGGGCTGAAGTTTGGGGGTGCCTGGCCTAGGCATTGGGTTGTTGCTCCCATAAACTGGGTTTAAGGTGCCATTTAGTTCCTAGCTTTTATATCAAAATTTCTAACACTGATTTTTACCCATGAATTTGTGAACAAGAAAATATTCCATGGAAAAATGAAGTGCTTGGGCGGGGGGGGGGGGAATCTGTTCAGTTTTGGAAAAGTTTTCACCCCTGGCTCCAGAGGAAAGTCTAGAACCTCCCATTCACTATGCATGGGAGGCAGTTTTTGATTTTTGGAGAGGCTTTGATTTTTAGCAGCCACATCATGGTGCATTTTAACTGCACCATTAATATAATGTCTACTTAGGCCATGCATAGGATTATGCTGTGCAAGTGGGAGGGGACTTCAGCTGGTCGCAACCAACCTCTTTTGAATTATCTCCCTGATTACGGTCAGTGTAAAGTCTAGACACAACAATATAAAACATGAAATGTGAATAGATGGCATCTATGTTTAAGATAGAGGGATGCGGGTGGCGCTGCAGTCTAAATCACAGAGCCTTGGGCTTGCCAATCAGAAGGTTAGTGGCTTAAATCCCTGCAACGGGGTGAGCTCCCGTTGCTTGGTCCCTGCTCCTGCCAACCTAGCAGTTTGAAAGCACATCAAGTGCTCCGGTGGGAAGGTAAACGGCATTTCCATGCACTGCTCTGGTTCACCAGAAGCGGCTTAGTCATGCTGGCCACATGACCTGTCTGCTGGACAAACGCCGGCTCCCTCGGCCAGTAAAGCGAGATGAGCGCCGCAACCCCAGAGTCATCCGCGACTGGACCTAATAGTCAGGGGTCCTTTTACCTTTACCTTTATGTTAAGATAATGTCCATTCAAATTGTATTTGGTGTGAGAAACATGGCAAAGAAGGTGCCCACTCAAGAAATATAGATAGATACCTTGTGCTAGGTTAGACTGTTTAACTCAGCATCGTCTATTATGAGTAGCACTGTCTCTCCAGGCTCTCACTCTTTCACCTGATCACTTTAACTAGAGAAGTCAGGATTTGAACCTAGGACCATCTATATGCAAAGCATGCACTGTACCAGTGAATTTGCCCCTTCCTGATGATTATGCGAACCTTAAATGGATTAAACATGAGTTCCTGTTCATAGAAAAGTTTAATTAAAATATTTCCATTGTGCCTCTCAGTCAAACAATATAAATACAATAAAATAATATATTTTAAAACACACCCACACCCCTAGCTTTATATCACAGTTTCTTTCCAGCCTCATATCACAGCTGGAGTTGTAATTGCAGTCTGTCCAGTGAGGACAGGACTAACTCAAATTTGCATTTTGACATTTTAATTGGTTTAATCTTGCATCTTTTACTGTATTCCAAACTAAATTGAGTTGGCCAGTGAGTCATTTATGTACAGTATTAGAAATACTGGGATAAGTGTTTTTCTTGCAGTTCCCTTCTTGGGAATACTCTAATTGTAAGCAAGCATTTTATTTTAGGTGCAACCTATATTGTTAGGTAGCTCAAATATATTTGTGTTTGCTTTTTTCTTTGACTAATAGAATACCTTCAGCAACAGATAAACTGCTTTATGCCTTTTCTTTTTATACATACAAATTGATCTGCCAAACCCTTTCGGTAAATCCCCAATTTATCATGCATTAATATTTCAGAACCATTTAACACCCTGCTGTCTCTAGATTCTGACAGTATAATGGGTTGTTTGTGGGCAGAAAGCATCAGCTATGGAGAACTTATTTCTAAAATGTAGTTCATTAAGCTATAGTTGTTTTAAGCTAACACTGTGTGTTTCTTTGTATCTTGGTTTCAGCCCCTAGATAATCTAGTGGTTTAGTGTTTAAGGACAATAATTAAAACACTACTTACATCCATTTGCCTTCCCATTGCCCCATGCAGGTCCTTTTATAAAAGTGCTTGTGATGCTTTGACAGTAAACAATCTGCAGTCTGAGCAAGCAGTGCTATTCAGCAGGGAGGAATTGAAGTGCCCTTTTCACCTCCTACTATATGCTGCAGGCTGTGGAGATAATTTTTTAAGTCTAGGCCTGGCTTGTTGGTGGCAGATATGAAATGGGAAATGAGTTGCTGACCTATTTCCACAGCAAGCTTTCCTTGCATTTTGCACTTTAAGGCCCCAAACTATTAACACAATGGTTTCAGACAGTTTAGCTGAACAATACATTATTTTTAATAGGGGATGCGTTAACATGAGAGGATGAGGGAGTTCTTCCTTAAAATTAGAACAGGCACAGAATGGTGATTAGAAATACAATGTGCAAATTGGCAATTAAGCTTGCACTTCCCTAATAAAAAGTGGGGGGGGGGGAGAGATATATCAGAGAAGAACAATAAACCATGTTCAAAGCTCCTACAGTAAGTTGAATCCCATCTTGGTCATTCTTGGAGTAGGGCAATTGAAATAAAAGGAAAGTAATGACTGAGTTAAGTCACATTGGTTTTACTAGGTTTTCCCATTGTCTTCAACCTAAAGTATTCAGCTTGGAGTATAGCCATGTTGTTTGGAGGTTTGTTGATACCTGTATTATTTAATGTGATAGAGGAGATTGTGATTAAGGCTAGGGTGCTGTCCCTAATTAGATACTGTACTGCCATTATATTTCAATAATACATGCAAAGTGAGCACTGATTCACAATGAGGTGGAATCTACACACATATTTAAAAAACACACTGTGAAAAATGCTTTTTTTAAAAAAAAATGTTTTGAAAAATACATTGGATTTGCCACAGCTCACTGTCTCCATCTAGAGTCATATTTACAGCACACTTAAAAAGTTTTTATTTGCAGCTGTATAGCTGAGTCCTGGGTATTTCTAGTTGAGCTGCTTGTTATTATTTCTCAACTAAATTATTTCTCAACTAAACACACACACACACTCCCCTGCCAATTATTATTGGGCGTGCTGTACACTCACGCTTCCTTTCCTTTGTCCATTAAACTGAGCATTTCCTCTTTCAAAACGTTAAAACCATATCCTGTTTCCTTGACATTAATATTGTCCAAGGCCATAGGTGGCATTTAGATCTTGCACAAAAGAGAATTTAACTGTCTTTCCCTAGCTTGATGTTTTACTACAGCTTGCATCTGAGGTTGAGGGCTGCTTTCTTTTCATCGAGTCTTTATTCCTCTTGAAAGAAGAATGTCGTCCGCTATTTGCCTTGAAACAGTTCAAGCTTGTTTTCATTTACTTGGAAGCGAGCCAAATTCAGGAGACCATTTTTAACTGCACCTTGGAAGCAATGTAACTATCCTGGAATGGTTCCACTCAGAAGCCCTAGATGTAAGCTTTTAGATTTGCAAGAATAGCACAGCTAACCAGGATTCCGTTAGCTTATAAACAAAATGAGCTGTGATGCTTTTCTTTAAAAAGTGAAATGAATAAAATAAAAAATCAGCTTCAGTACTGGGATTTCCAAAACTGATGGAAACATAGAATTTAATGGAAAGCTAGTGAAGGTGATCAAAAACATGGCTGAGAAGCCCTTTTATCCATGGGGATGTGTCTAGTAGCAGTTTTACTTGCTGCTTGTTCAGAAAATTTTCAAATAACGTGCAAATGTAAACATAATGAAATTGCTGCTCATTGGAGGGGCCCACTTATACATAATAGATATTCAGCAAAAAACTTTGCATTAGAAACCATAATCCTTTTGTATATTTACTTTATCGTATTCATAATCTGAAAAAGATAACATTCATAAAATGCAGTTTTTGATAGCCATATTCACATGTGACTATTCAACTTGGAGACTGCATTCAGAAAAGCAGAGCTTTATAGCTGCAATACACCTCTCTTCAAATTCCAAACAAAAGCACTCATTTTCCTACATTTGCAGATGCCCCTCCATTGTGATGTGCACTCCTTCTTAGTATTTTCTTTACATTTATTGTTATGCTACTGTAAAAGGATCAGCTGCATGCCTAGCACTGCACAAAAGGGCTTTCCCAATCTGTGTTAGATCATGGAACAAGTAGACAAAGAGAAAATGGACAAAAAGGGGGCAAAATTGCTTTAGAGCTTAGGGTGTTCGGTTTTCTTTTGTGGTCTCGTAGTGTGGGCATGCACCTTTTTCCAGCTATTGTACAATGAACACCACAAATGATGGCTTGAATGATATTCGGGAGTTGCATGGGTATGATTTCTCTTAGAGTATGGTTAATTTTAAACCTTTGCAAAGAGAGGAACAATTATTATTTTTCTGCACAGAGGATAGATATTCCTGTTGTTCAGGCAGGCTAGGAAAGAGTTAAGTATTTGTCTTGTCAAAACTGCTTAACTATGTTGAGGTGAATTACTTTTTCTCCAGACTTATGTAGACATTTATCCTTTATCATGAGGTTATGCTAAAGCTAACCGGATACTGGGAGGAGAGAACGTTGTGTCATTGAGCTTGATAATAGAATCAAACAAATGCTCAGTGCTACATGTTTCAGCCTACAGATGGACTTACTGTAAGTTCAGCCAGCTTTTATCTCTGGTTTAGCTGCTATGACAACTGCACTGCTTTCAAATGCCTTGTACAAATGATCTATGAGAGTGCTGAAAGTCATTGATATTCTGAGTGTTTTTCTACTGCAGCCAGCAACAAACCTTCCCCGTACTCCAGCTCATATTTACTGTTATCATAGAGGGTAATGAATGCACATTTTGTCATTAGACAAAAGGACTGAAAGTGTTAAAACTAGGATTGCAGCTAAGCGCAGTTACAAGAGAGTATGCCCCACTGAATACGGTGTGGCTTACTTCTGAGTAAACATGCACAGAATTGCACTATAATTCCTCATACCCCACCCCCAAATCACCAATAGATTTTTCTTCCTTTTCTTTTCTGTTTATTTCCATTATTCTCCTTCTGTTTTGAAATTCTAGTATCATTTCTTGAGGAGAGGGGAGAGATAAGGGAAATTAATATTGAACCCCTGTATTCTTCAGGCATGTTCATAATTTGTCTTTTTTGTTTTTGTTTTCATTTTGTTTTAAACATGTAAAGAAGGCCTGCCATTTATTCCAAATCGACATAATTGTCACATAAAAAAGTTATGTTTAAAATACATGACCAGGTTGCAGTGACATCAGTGTTTCCAGATCTAGTCAGCATAATAGCCACAAAAAACAGTCTCTCTCATTATCCAGGCATGGGTAATCTCATAACTGTGGTGGCGAGACTGAGAGCAGGCAAAAGGAACCAGTTTCAGCATTTCAGAAAACAGTTCACCATGACCCGAGGCACATCAAAGGCTTCCCAATTTCAATATTTTAGTGCAGGCATCCCCAAATTTCGGCCCTTCAGATGTTTTGGACTACAATTCCCATCTTCCCCGACCACTGGTCCTGCTAGCTAGGGATCATGGGAGTTGTAGGCCAAAACATCTGGAGGGCCACAGTTTGGGGATGCCTGTCCTTGGTTCCCACTCAGTACTCAGACTCCCAGCTCAGTTATTGTTAAAGGCTTTATTCCGAAATTCACTGCAATGCCCAAATGTAGATCAGACCATAGTTTACACAGTTCAGAAGTCCACAGAAGAGCTCTAAAATACATGGTTAGGAGTAAGCTAAAATGTCCTGACACTTGACATGTTTCCTGAGCTCCCTTTTGAAGGACAGAGTGGGCATTGTTCAGTCAGTCAATCAATCAATCCTTTTTGTAGTCAAAGACCAACAACAAAGTCAACAACAACAACAACAACAACAACAACAAATGTCACATCTGCATGAAGAAGCGGATCATAATCAAAAAATTCCCTATAAACTTAATTACATTAAAAATAACACTCCTTCAGCTAATGTCTCTAGTCCAGAGATTAAAAGTGGATACTGTTATGTGCACAGTTGTTGTCCTGAAATATGGGACTAGGCAAGCCAGCAGGCCCACCTACGAGTAGGTTGGGTCTGCTTACACCAGCATAGCTATTGCAGCATACTTAGTGATGGACATGTAGTTGACATGGCTTGCCTCGCTGTCTGCTCTAGTCTTGGATTCCTCCTTTTTGGGACAGAAGACACTTCACTAACAAGGTGGGTGGCCAGACTTAAGTCAGGCAGTTCTATTGTGCCAGTCAAGGCACCTGATAACACTGATGTGGGAATCTCTGCCAACAACAAACTGGGCATGTTCCCATCATCTAGACCAGCGTTTCCTAGACCTCTTGGCCCTCTCCAAGATCCAGTTCTGCACATTTGTCCCATTCTTCTCCAGCAATGACCAGCTCTGCCGAGACATTTCAATGCAGTTCATGACAGCTGAGCTCATTTGTACTCTCCAGCACTACTGGGAAATTTATAAAATAGCTGCAATTTTGTTCCCCTTTCAACGGAAGTGAATGAAATTTGTAGGCACAGTAGTTCATTCAGAATAGATAAGATCAAATTAAATTGTCTGCCAAGTTACAGACAAATCTTCAGGGGATTTGTTTTTTAAAAAAATGAAATGGCTATAATGTTTTGATTTTGAGATGGGATCCTGAGGGTGTAATTCCTGCCACCCCTGACCAATTACTCCCTCAGGAAATGCAGTGTTTAACAGAAAAATGGTTGCCTACCCTTGTTATGTGCGAAGCAGAAAGGTAGCACAAAATGTAAACTTCTCTCCTTAGTCTAGCTGGTCCACTCAGTAATATTCTTCTTTGTTTTTTATTTTTAAAAAGGTTACCTGTTTGCAAGACTTTTTTGGTGATGATGATGTTTTCATTGCCTGTGGACCTGAGAAATACCGTTATGCTCAAGATGATTTTGTACTAGATCACAGTGGTAAGTACTGTCTGTACATTTGTTTTGAACCGTAAGCTTCCAGTGCTTATGAAAGCACTGAGTGACATTGTGACTGCGTATTCCCCCCCCCATATATATTGTACTGATAAAGACTATAAATGGGGTGTATCAGGTGTTAGGGGAGGAGTATTACCTCTGGTAGAAGACATGCCCTGCTCCTTCTGGGGTAGTTTGATCACCTTTGGTCCCCACCCTGTATTCAGTTCTCACCTGTGGCTCCTAGAAGCTGCATGCAACAGTGGCCACACCCTGAGAAATGGCGTTGGCTGGCTGTCTAAACCAGGTGAAGGTAGCCAATGGGTCTCAAACCCTTGGTGATTTAGGGACTAGCCCTGCATACGAAGACAGCCTATGGTGGATTCAGTGGACAAAACCAATAGTGGGTCCAAGGATCAAGTAGGCGGTTTCTGCAGATGATGTAGAGGGAAGTGAGGGGAAGATGAGGCTCTTCAACCTGGGAAGGTAGCCAATCTAGGAGAAGGAAAACACTGATCCTAAACCTCTAATGCCTTGTGGGATATCTTTGGGAGAAGAAGAAGCTAAGGAATAAATGCTACAGAAATCCGGAGTAGAATCAAGTCCCTAAGTCAGTTTGATTCTGCCTTGTATGCCTTCTTCTGACAACAAATGCAGACAGGCTGGTGGCAAATGTATTGTTCTTCTTTCCTTTGGACTACATCAGCGAGGCTGAGAGTAGGGTCTTGTTGCCTGGGGAGCCCAGGACCTCCATACTGGAAGCATAGATGAAAGCCAGAGGTGAGTTTAGGGGAGCGTGACTGCTTTTGTTGCACTGGGCACTGAGCCTTGGGGGCACAACAGGGATGCTGCAACTATGATTTAGAATGGAGCACAAGAAGTGTGAGGGGGCACCTATTTTTTGTAGGAAATTTGAGACCCCAAGTTCTGTTGCTGTGAAAACCTAAACTCTGTAAAGGGGACCCGTGAGGGAAGAACATACATTCCTGAAAATACGAGGGTCTTGTGTGGTCCATTTTAAAGAAACCATGCCATATAGGAAAAAATATACCACCAGCATTATTCCCTGTGCACGTCAATGATGGGAAGATGATGGAATGATGCAATAAGACACAAAGGGTTCTTGGAGAAGCAATATGGAGCATCAAGGCATTCTAATCCCCAGGATCCATATGAACCTGAATCACAGAGTTTTGCTGAAGGACCTAAGAAAACAGATTTACTAGAGACTGTTGTTTATTAAAATAGCTAACTGCACAGTAGTCTAAGGGACAGTTCAACTTTCAGTTTAAAACTTCTAGTGTACATTGTGTTGCCTATTCATCATGTAGGAGCAGCAAACAGATTGCGGTCTCAGTGGGCACAATAATTACACTTACAGTTGGATCGGAAAGACACTGGTGTGAACAGGTGGAAGAGGACTTGCTCCAGTCAGCTTTGATGAAATATGCAATATGTTAACATTCTTTTATATTCTTTTATTTGTAAAATAAATGATCTACAGAGAATACATTCCAACAGAGATGAGAGATATATAAAATTCATATGTACACTCTCCTATTGTAACAGGATAAACAACCAAATTTGTTTTAAAGCAACTTGAAAAAAACATTAATTTTACAAGATTTGACCAGATGTCAACAAGTTTATAAGCCTACAAATTTATAAATTCCTTTTGGTTCATTTGAGAAAAACTGTTTATGAAATGAGTATGTTTGGGTGATAAATTATCTAGTTGGTAGGTGGTTTTGTTGGAAGTGATTGCAACTCTAAAAATATTTCTTCTGCTATCCATCTGTTTGTTTACAGAATGTCGTGTTATGAAATCCTCTTATTCCCGTTCATGCGGGATATCAAGGTATGCTGGACCTAAAAGCCCTGGATCTAAAAGCCCTGGATCTAAAAGCCCTGGACCTTCACGTCGAAGTAAATCACCAGCTTCAGGTAGAGCTTCCTGGGTGGATTGGAGAAATGTGCATTTAGAACTTTGTTTGTTTCATTAATATATTTTCGGCTCGTCAATCCCCAGAAGCTCTCACACACAAAATGTCTACCAGTAAAATAAATAGTTTTAAAACAGCAGAACAATAAAATTAGAGCCAATAGTTGTTTAAATATCATTTGTTAAACAGTATCTAGAAACCCTTGGCAAATAAAAAGGTTGACACTTGACTGAAAAAAGTCCATACCAGAAAAGCACCACCAGGGAAAGAATTGCAAAGTACCACCACTAAAAAGGCCCTATCTGAGTTTACCACCTACCTCACTACTGGCAGCAGATAAGACCTGCAGAGGTGCCTCTTGAGGAAGACCTTGGCGCCCATGGAAGTTCGTGTAGTAACAAGTGTTTTTTTGACATGCTAGTCCTTCTCTTCCTTGATGGGTGTGCCCCACCACAACCCCCTACTTCTCACCTTAAGCTCACTCAAAAAGGTGAGGCAAAATTACACACTCCTCAAGCCTGAGGGAGATGCAAGGGTTTCAGAGGATGAATATGAATAAATTCAGTTGTACACTTCTAAGTGTTTTCCCTTCGTCCACTCCATTCTTCTTTTTGAGGCCCATGACTTTCTTACTCCTCTTTTCTCTTTGGTATCTTTAGCCAACACAAAATGCATCTTCCTTCTCCCTATCTCTTTGTGTCTCCCCCTCCTCTTTTTTTTTTTACAGTGCTTGTTCAGGTTATATTAAGCTTTTTGCCCCAGTTACGTTTTTGATTATGTCTTTCAATACTGCTCCAGTGTCAGTATTTTAAAATATCAATGTTTCAGGGGAAGTGGTTCACTGACAACCGGAGAACAACGGATTGTTGATGTGCTGAATCAAAAAGCTACTTAGTATAGTGGCCCAGCAGTACCATCCTGAAGTTTGGACTTAAGTGTACATAAGGAAGAAGACAGAATAAGTCTACTGGCTGTTGTTGTCATTAAAGACCTGGACATAGAGCAAAAGACTTGTTGATTTTCTTACTGCAGAGTCATATGAGATTCTCTCCCAGGCAAAATATTAAAAGTCCCACCCACCCAAGCATATTACCTTGCCCTCTAGGCTTTTTCAGCTTTTGGATGGCATATTTCATTTGTGTGGCGTAACCGTTCATAAAGAGAAAGTAGACTTTGGAACGTAATAGGCAACTGGAAATGAGAGACACATAATTAACCACCTGAGGTGAAAGTTGGCAGGTTAGCTGAGGGCAGTTACCAGGTGACTTTATCACAAACAGGTTACTGAAGTAGCATCTGCACACCATATGCTCAGGCAGGCCCAAGGTTTGGGGAGATGCGAAAGGTTTGAGCATTCATGATGCGTTTGTAAAGTTAGTATTTGATCCGTAGGCACAACAGACCTAATTATTTTAGGTGGTTTTATCCCATCTCCAATATGGCACCCCTACCTTTCCCACAACTCGACAATTTCCATATAACTCAGTTTATCTGGATCTCCAGTTCTATTAGTTCTTAAATTACTTTAAATTGGACTATGCATAGTAGTAAATATAGGTTCACTGTAAGCCTTTCTGGAAAACCACTTCTTGCTTTTTCCCTTTTTATGTTATCTTTCTTCCTTTCATGTCTCTGAATAACCTATATCCTGTCTTTTTCCTTTGTGTCAATTGAATGAATACAGTAAAGAGGGGTGGCCATTACTCCAGTGCTTACTCTTCAGCAAAATCCCCAGGTGAGCCATGGCAGTTATGGCTGTGTACCAACACTTGTCTCCTACCTTTTCATTTTTAACCCTTCCATCTGCTTCTGTGTGCCTATTAGTTTGCACTGTGTGTTTTTATGACTTGTAAAACTAAGACATGGTGAGTTTATCCTGTCTATAGGTAGACCTTGGAAAGTAAGAACTTAGGGATCAGACACCTGCGGTTAGTATACAATGGAGCGAAATTTGTTAAGATATAATCTGGCCAGTACACAAGTAGTACTGGGGTGGGGTGGGGCAGTATATTTAAAATTCTGTATGAAATGAGCAAGATTACCTGAACAGCAAGGGTTCCCAAAACTTAAATTCAAGTTTAAGTGTGGTATGGCATGCAAATGTTGGTTTGGCATACAAAGTTGAAACAGAGTACTGTATCTTTTAAAACACTATGCCCACTTATTTAGAGAAGCATGTGAATATTAAGACACTAACTTCAGCTAAGGACTTGTGGGGGACGCAGGTGGCGCTGTGGGTTAAATCACTGAGCCTAGGGCTTGCCGATTAGAAGGTCAGCGGTTCGAATCCCCGCAACAGGGTGAGCTCCCATTGCTCAGTCCCAGCTCCTGCCAACCTAGCAGTTCGAAAGCACGTCAAAGTGCAAGTAGATAAATAGGTACTGCTCTGGTGGGAAGGTAAACAGTGTTTCCATGCGTTGCTCTGGTTTGCCAGAAACGGCTTAGTCATGCTGGGCACATGACCCAGAAGCTGTACGCCGGCTCCATTGGCCATTAAAGCGAGATGAGCGCCGCAACCCCAGAGTTGGTCATGACTGGACCTAATGGTCAGGGGTCCCTTTACCTTTACCTTTAAGGACTTGTGGACTGATCCATGTACACCAGTTGCTTGGTCCGTGGTGGCATCAAAGTTTGATATTATCTGACTTAACAATGGGAATTTATCTAGTTTGCAATAGAAGAATGTAATTGAAAGAAGCTGCCTTGCTTCTGCTCACAGTGAAAAAGCAAATCATTTTGTCTCCGTGTTTTTTTTAATTGTGTGTGGAGTCTGCTTGCTTGCCTTTATCCCACGTGCTCTTCTGGAAGGTAGGTTGCATATTGTGCTAGTCCACCATTTCCTCCCACTTGAACATAGCTACTGGGAGGTTATGAGGAAGTTTTTCATTTGCTTTCTGTGGGGTGGGGTACTGTATCTGTGGACCCTCGCTAAGGAATCCCAGAACCAAGCAGAATCTGTACGATGTCCCTACTTTCTGGGTGATAAGGACAGTGAGAGGATTTCAAGGTCCCTCTTGCAGCCCCAAGGGGGAGGAAATTCTCTTTCTGTGTTGTAATGTTTTGTTTGTGTGCCAGGTGGGAAGCTGTGCTCCTTGGGGCTCTGAGGCTGGCTATGGTAATGTACACTAATACCTTTAAAGCACATTCAAAGCCTGTTCTTTCCATCAAATAACTTCGGACGCTGTTGTTAAGGGTTGCTGGGAACGGTAACTCTGTGAGGGAGCAAACAACAGTGCCCAGAATTTTTGAGGAAAATAATGGGCTTTGAGTGCACTCAAAAGGCATAGTGTGTCCACAATCATAGTTTCAGGGTAAAGGGATGATTCTACCTTGGAAGGATTAGTGTTAGGGTGTGTAATAATACAAAAGTGGGATAAAGCATATGCATGAACATATGAAGGTCAGAAACATGTGTTTTCTATAGGTAACTATTCTGAGGATGAAGTAAAAACAGCAAATAGAGTAAGATCTTCCTATTCCCATAAATGTTAACTTCTTCTAGAACAGGCACGTCCAGCTCCCAAGAGAATGCAATCTACCCAAGAGAATGCAATCTACTCCCAGTACAAAAAAGCCGGCAGGGATCTACCCATTGTCATAGCCAATGTTAAGCTTTTATGGGGGGGGGAGCCAAAGTTGTGGAGTTTTTTTTGCTAGAAAATGACGCGCTTACAATTTCGCGCAGCGACGAAGCAAACAGCTAGCGCCAGGGGCGGGGGGGGGGGGGGGCAGGATCACTACTAGCCTGTAATCGACCGCTAACGTGAGGCGATCAACCTGTTGATCATGATTGACCTGTTGGACATGCCTGTTCTAGAACATCTTGGAAGCCGGTTCTTACATCTTGGTGGAAAGATGCTAACTTCTACTTATTTATTTACTGTATCTATACATAATGGCACAGAATAACAGTTCCCTGTGCAGTCGCATCAGCAGGTTGGCTCCTAAATATTAAAGAATTAAAAGCAAATTCCCTTTTAAAAGCAGCTAGTTTGGAAGACTTGGTTTTCAAACAGGTTCATCACTGCAGGCATTCACACAGCAAAAACAATGGTGCCTGTTAAATGAATGTTCTGTTACCCATTATAGATATTCTTTACACAGCTGAAAAAGTGTAGGTGGTAACTAGCATTTCCATGGAAACCGAATGTCTAGCTGGCAGGCTAATTTTTTTTCTTAAAGGAGCAGCAGTCCTTAACTGAGCTGCAGTTGAAATCAAATCTTGCTCTTTGGAACATTTCCTCTTACTATTTCTTCCTTGGGAGACATGGAATATATTGTTCATCAGAGAGCCTTGCAAATAACCTAATAGATGGTGCATATTAAGAGTCTCAAGTTGTGTGAAATGGTGGGACCCACTTCAGACTGAACTGAAGGGGAAGCAACATATTTTCACATATATAGAAACCCCTCAATATTAAATTATGAAATCTATTTGTATATTTAAAAGCATACTAATGGGAAGCTGGTTCTTGTCAAAGACAAATAATTTTTTTCCAAGTATTTTATTTTTAATAGAAATGATCGCATAGAAAATAACTAAGCATGATTTTTTTATTTTTGCTTTTATAATTGTACTTGGTAATTTGGATACAGTGTACTAAACTGCTCTGTGGCTGTGATTATTTTTCAAGTACCCATTGGCTGACGTGACCTGATAACCTTGAAATTTTTAATTCGTGGAAGAATGTACCCAGCACCATAGAATGTTGATATATTGCCATTGTTGAGTCAAGTGAAAAGTCATTTGGGCTGTGGTTGGAACATCACAATAGGCTGTAGGGACAGGGCAAGCTATGTAGACAAGATCGAGAGTCTGAACACTATAAAGCTTTGATAGAAAAGGTTCTGAAATGTAGAAAAGCTAAAGGATAGTGTGGCTAGATGAAGTGGAAAGAGTAGGCAGTGTGCCAGAAAAAAATGTGTCTTTGGGTAGGTAGAGAGAGGGGGGAAACCAATGATAGAACACAGCTGTGGAAAGAAATCTTAGATCTTAAGAAGGAAGGCTCAGCTGTGTGCTTATTGGTCTTAGCAAGCCCTTGGTCGCTGAATTGTGCTGCTCTTAAGATAATGCCTAGCTTTATGTATATTTTATTGCTAGCTGCTCTGTTTAATGAAGATTAACAGGATATTATCTAAAAGGAACATATCATATCTTAATAGGAATTTCAGCTTTTGTTTTATTGGCAATAACAACTTATTTTCCTTCTTTTGCCCTTGTTATTCCCAATAGTAAACGGAGCTCCAAGTAGCCAGCTTTCAACTCCCAAATCAACAAAATCTTCTAGTTCCTCACCAACAAGCCCAGGCAGCTTTCGGGGACTCAAGGTATGTTTTAGAAAGTTTTCCCCTATTTCAGCTTAAATACTAATTTTGCTTTGGAATATTGCCTTTGTGGTTGCAGGAAGACACCAGCTTCGTGCTATATTAAGCAATGATAAATATTTATTTATTTATTTCTTATTCATTTGCAATGTACAATGCATGAAAGCAGTTGCAAAGTAGTTAAAATGTAGGCTGAACCCAATATTGCAATGAATTAAATAATCTATTATTTAAACTTTATCTGCTGGCTTAGAGAGCTGCCCTAAATGGGGCCAAAGAGCAACAGGGGGCAACAAAGGATCCACCAGCCAGGGTGGAAAGTGTGTGTGTGTGGGGGAACTCCCCCCATCAGCTCCAGGCTACCATTGCTAAGAAGTCTGTCCTTCAGTCATCCATGGGATGTAGTATCCAGCAAATCCCAAGCCTCTGGCACCCTGAAACTCCCCATTTCGGGGCTTGCTGCTGCCTACCACCACTAGCAAAATTGACAATGGAAGCCTACTGCCTATGGAGGTGAAGCTGGGCCATCCGCCATGGCAGAGAAATCTGTCCCAAAGCAGAGCTCCTTTCCATTACCACGCCATCCTAACCCCTGATGCATAAGCATCGGGGGCCAGGGGTTAGGGCTGCACTCATAGTTGTGTTTAGTAAAATTTGTCAGTACAGTCTAGTAAGCTCCATCTCATCTTGTTTGTTTATACACAACCTTTTTGTCAAGTGTGTGCTTGACACCTTGCAACATTTAAAAACAAGAACAGTGTAGCACCATAATCAACTAAACCTTAATTTTAAAAAGGGCCATGCAGCAAACCAAAAACAGTAAAAACAAAAACCATAGAAAGAGGAATGCAGTTTTGCATGCTAAATTTGTTTATATTTAGTGCATGTCTTAAAAGACAGTTGGTTATTAAGAGAATTAGGGTAGTTAAAATCCTTTATTTTATCTCTGCAGTATGCAGCTGTTTGGGTGTAGACTTCAGCTGTGCTTTGTTCACTTGGGTTCTGAGTAATCTTAACTGATATATCTGAATTAGAACATGGCTTGTGACAATGCTTGTGTCTGCATCTGGAATGCATTCCCAACACCCATGTTCCTGGGGAAATGTCTTACAGGAATATATGCCGTTCAAATAATTAACCCCTAAAATACAACAATTACAAGTATACATACCACTGAACAGTCAGATACTCTTGATAAAATTTTATTATGTATCTGCTTGAATTTTGTTCTGTTCATGTGCTGTCCATGAGGAGGAGTAAAATTAAACTTTTGTTTGTTTTTAAGTGACTTATTTTATCCTTTCCTTAAGAGATCCCTAGAACAACTAAGCTGTGCTTAGGTAGAAATAATGTGTAGGCTGGTCTCCTTGAAATACGTTGTTTCTGTGCACTGCCTGTCTGCCATGTCTCTTCATTTAGTGATGCTGAAGCTCAAGCATGGCAGAAGATGCATGTCTCCATCTTTAATTTCTATCTTTCACTCTGTGGTAACTTTGCACCCATCTTAGCAAAATCGGTAAGGAACGATCAGCTGGAAACCTTGCCTTGTTTTTCCTGTCATCTCTATTCAGATTTATATCCTAATATTTTATTTGAATTGCAATAAAGCTGTGGGTTTTTTTTTAATTGTGTGAGCTGTAGGTTCTTAAACATGTTGATTTTGTGTGTACCTCCTTTTGCCTGTTACATGGCTTGGATTGCTAGAAGACCCTCAACTCATGTTATTGCTACTTAAAAGGACTGGCCACTTAAAAGGACTGAACACATTTGTGTAGTTTACAGTATTCATTTAAGTAATAGATTTGTTGTTTCAGAACACTGCTGCTTACCAGAAAAACACCACATATCCACAACACATGTCCTTACCCCCCACCCCACCGCTTTGACTGGAAGGCCTACTTACAAGGATAGGAAACCAAGCGCTATAATTTGTGCAGCTTCATTTTTGCTACTCAGCACAAATGCTGAATTGCTGATTCATTGAAAAACTTGGCAGCTACACCAATATAATTGCATCCAGAAGAATACAGGACAATGTTCTTTTGACTGGTATGAAAGTGAAAGAGAGACAATTAGAAATTGTATTACTCTTGTTAGTTATAAATAAATCTTGATTTACGTATGTCAGCAGCAACAACAAAAAATGCATCCAACAATTCTTGAATATGTTAATTCTCTAGTGCTAACCTCCTTTGAAAGATTTCATTAAGCCCAATAGACTCTTTGAGATGAAAGAGAAGAATTTATATCATATTAGAGTACTTGGCCTTCCTTACGGTTGGCCGAAGAGGCTAATTGAGAGCTGCGCTGGGTACCCTTGCTGTGAGCTCCAGTAACCATGGAGTTGTGAAAGGAAGAGGTAGCACAAATATGTTAGGCTGTGCTGGGAATGCAGACTGCAGAGTTCTTGACCAAGCTAGGGGCAGGGGCAAAAGAGCAATTGACTTAAGCCAGCTGATTGGCTGAGCCCTGCTCTTCCTCACCAGCTCCTGGAGAAGAGAAACTGTGTACAACCCTGCTCCTGCTGGCCAGCATATAATTCAACCTGCAAGTCATGACCAACACCAATCAGCCAAATTGAAGCACAAAACAGACTGCATGGCAAGAGAGAGAGAGAGAGAATGGGCCACAAGGCCAATCAGAGAACACTTCCAAAATAATTCCACTCAGCCGTCCAAATCATACAACATGTAGGATGCCATGCTGAAAAGGACTGCTAATGAGGAGGGGTTAGCAGTACCTTTTTAGTGGCCCCGCTTCCTTGCTGCATTGTGTTCCAAGTGCCATGATGCTGCCATATTCCCCCCACCACATTATTTTTATTCTGGAATCACATGGGACTGCAAATCCACTCCTTGCTCAATATGGCAGAGCAGCTTTTGTATAGTGTAAATGCAAATGTGGGGGAGGAAGGGAAAGGAGAATGTTAGCCGCTTTGAGACTCCTTAGGGTAGTGATAAAGCGGGATATCAAATCCAAACTCTTCTTTTTCTTCTTCAATTAGGCTGAATAATGTAGTTGACTCTAGTGACTTGGAAAGGAGATAACAACATAGTACATTATCTAAAGATTACCATTGTTATTCTGTGTCCTGTGACAATTAACTGAAATTGAAAAGTCTAAAATAGTTTAGGTTGTAATCCTAACACCACATACCTGGGCGTAAACCTCATTGAATTCAGTATAATTTAGTGCTATGTAGACACGGTTTAGACTGTGCTGCTATTTGTTTGTTATCTGAAAGATTATTTTCACCCACCCTAGTTTTAAATTTCATATCCATGATACTAATTTTTATGAAGTGTTATTTGCTTTTAAGGAAACAAAATCTGTGCTTTTAAACAAAGCAACTGAATCGAGCAGAAAATAACTAGTATGTCAATGCAATAAATAGTAATCTATTTTGTCTGTTTTGTTTCTGGTTCTATTACAAAAATATCTTCTGATAGAACTATGTTGTATTATTTTGGTGCAGGAGCCATCCAGGGCATCATCATCAACAAAAAAATGTACAGATGTTGTTGCAACCATCTTGCATATTTGTCTGGCAGAGAGTGTTATTTTTGTCTTTCTTAAACTTAACTCACTGTCAGTGATCTAGTTTGTGTTGGCTTTTGCTGTCTTGATAATGTAGCTTCTGTTGACTGCTTTTGGCACATATTGGTGTCCTGGGAAATCTTACAATAAAACCTGATCTGCCAGTTGAATTATTGTCATTATTGCTGGTGAAATGATTTAAAATATTTTGCTGCATAACCAGGCACTGAAAATGCTGACCTTGCATTCCCTTGTGCTGTCCAATATCATTTTGACAGATCTTGAGCTCAGGCTAGAGAAGTATTTTAAGCACCCTGTGACAAGTGATGAACGTTTGTGTGATAATCTTTTAAATGAGAGTACAGTGAAGACTGAAAAGGCCAAAGACATTATCTGAAAGTGAAAGAAAACCAGGAGGGAGACACAGAAATTGGAGAGAATTTAAAGAGGGGAAATTTGCTTTCGGAAGTGCTAGCTAAAAGAATTTCAGGACGCATACTCTTCGGGAGCAATCTTGAGACTTCCAAATTCTGCAATAGTCAGAAGCAGCCCTTGTAAATATCATTGTCCTGTCTGACCTTCCTTGTGGTGCCAGATAGGTAGAAATGTTTGTGTAAGCTGCTTCAGCTATGCTACCTAATTTGAAACTTTCAGATTGTTCCTGAAAAATTGACCTGGAGCTGTAACAAAGCCTTAGTTGGCACTTTGGGGAACTATTAATTGAGAGTGAAAATGATGCTTGAAATTTATGTATTTATTAATTAAATTTGTATTCCTCCCTTCACCCAAATATCACAGGGTGGTTCAAAACATGAAAATACAAAATGAAAACACAAAATTCATAATAAAACAAAAGCAGAAGCAAAACAAACCAATAATCCCCTTCCCACAGTCACATGTGGGTCAAAAGCCTGGTTGAAGAGAAACCTTTTCACTTGGTGCCTAGAAATATGTAATGAATGTACTAGGCAAGCCTCCTTGGGGAGAGGATTCCACAAATGGGGAGCCACTGCAGAAACGGCCAATTCACTTGTTGCCATCTTCTGGAACTCTCCTGGGGGAGACACCTGAAGAAGGGTCTGGCTCAGTTCATATGGGGACAGGCGGTCCTTGAGGTATCGCGGTTGAGGTTGTTTAAGGCTTTATAGGTCAAAAACACACTTTGAATTGAATTAGCAGCCCGTGCAGTTAAGCCAGAACTGGTGTAATATGCTCATGTTGTCTGAGCTTGGGCTCGTGGTTTGTTTCCCCAAAACAAACCAAGCTTTGTTCTTGATTCACAGTATTTTGTCTGCCTATGGTTGCGAACTGGGTCAGCGACTGAGATGCATGAATATGTTCCCTGAACTGTCTAAAGATGGCTTGTTCTTGTTTTCAGCTCTTCTTTTGTATTCTCTGGATAGGCAGGTGACATTCTGGTTAGAAATTAAAAGAAAGACAATCTCTTGGGAAGCATTCAGTTACCTCATGTGCATCCCTTTTCACTCTGTTGTTGCTAAATGGATCATAAGAAGGAATCAATTAGAAGCGAGAAGGAATCAGCTACTTTCAGGTGCTTTTAGAGAGAACACATATCTAGTTACAGTGTATTAGAGACTTGGCACAAAGCAAATATGTTGGTGTTGTATAGTGCAGGGAAAGTGGAGTTTGCATAGTCTGGTTTGAATGCAACATGTCATTTAAAAAAACCCAACCAGCTACTTTACAGAGGCTGTATGTTTTGGCCGTTGGAAATATTAGTAAAATTGTGTTTGGCTTTTAACAGGTTGTCTACTATTAATTTATAGCACAGAAGGCTGTTGAATGTTTTTGTTCCTAATGTGATTATTCAGAAGCATATTTAACTGCTGAAGTATAAACTCTCACATTTTTTCACAGATTCCACCACATTGTGGGTCAACTTGCAATGTGAATGGTGTGCCTGAACTATCTCCTTGCCTAAGTCCTGAAAGTAAGAATGTGTATTTTCAAGTTCTTTTATTTTAAATGTCTGTATTGGAGATAATATTTAAGTCTAGAAAAGTAAACCACTGTTTATTATTGTCTATTTTGGTAATATGCTTGTTCACACTACTGTATTCGTATTACTTTGCACTTTGCTATTAGGCCAAAGATGATCCATAGAGGTGAGGCTATTCGTTCGTTTATTCATTCATTCATTCCTTCGACTCATTAGAGCTTTTAACTCTGAGGTCTCTTGACATTGACCACCCCTTCCCATGCCAGTGGCAATGAAAATAAATATAGCAGACTTTGAGATAGGATTGGGTTTGTATTTAATATATGTCACCAGGTACTGAATGGTTTACTGATAGTGCTGGGCCAAAATCTGTCCTCTCTTGCTCAGACGTTTTCTACCCCTCTGAAAGGGGCCTCCATTTTTCTGCATCATTCTCAGGCCACTTAAGGATTTATGTAGAATGTTGGTGGTTACAGAATTTTGAGCTTACCTTATGATTGTGAGGCATCCAAGGCATGCCTTTTCTTTCCAGTAAACGTTGCTCTAGCACTCTGCAACCTCCTCCTGACTGTCTACACTTCCTGATCTTAAAAAACCCCCAAAATATTGAAATAGTTACTTCATAATGTCTTCCCCTAGTCTTCAGTTGAAACATAGGAAGTCTGCAGATGGCAGACAACTGATGAGATTACAGACCCTCCAAATGTCCCTATTTTCCAGGGACATCCTTGATTTAGAAAAGCTGTCTTAGTTTCTGATTTGATCCCAGAATGTCCTGCTTTTCCTTAGGATGTCCCTATTTTCATTGGAGAAATGTTGGAGGGTATGGAGTTATTCGACTCCCAAGCTGTCTGAAATCCTGTATAGGGAAGCTTTTAACACCACTAATTATTAACTATACAGGGGAGGACTGTTCCAAATTGCTCTGGCAGATTGCATCCTCCCTAAAAGAGGGAACGTGTTGCGGTGAGACCTGGAGGCCGACCTCCTGGCTGTGGGTGGGTCTGTTCAACAGCCACAACACCTGATTGGTAGGTCCCTCGTTGCTAGGTTTAATCTGGCCAATGGGGTACAGTCTAAACGGATCGAGGGACCTATATAAACCCATGCACATGTCCCAGAGCTTCCTCTTTTCGCTCGTGCATTGGAACACCCGCCCACCTCTCCCTAATTTAGGGCATTTTGCGATTGACCTTGATATGCCGTCGTGTGTCGTCTGTTGTTGGGACAGGGGCACGGCAGGAATTTTCTCCACTTGGCTGATTGGCTGTGGTCATTTGGGTTTTGCCTGCTGTGTAGCAATTCGTCACAACTTGTAAGGTTGCGGATAGGCACTGGTTCATGTGATGGGGATTGAAGAACGGTCTCGTCAGCCCTATGTGAAGGGTATTCTGTTCAAGAAATCCAGGGACTCAACTTGGTTTGGTCAACCCCGGAAAGGGGGTTGTGCCTGTGCCTGAGTCCAGGGGAGCATCTGGGGAGTGAACAGAGTCTGTTCCCAGGCTTTTCACCTGCCTCAGGTGGTCACCCTTGGCTGACCTGATAGAGCTCTGCGTCAGCACTACCTGCAAGGGTGTAGGGAGCTAGTCGAACCAGAGCCTATGCAGCCACTCACTTTTTTGTAATCAGTAAAGTTGTGGCCTAAATTCTGCCAAAATCCAAAACTAAAATTTGAGTAAAATGTGTCTTTATTTAGGGGGGAGGTTTCTGGGTCTGAACACGCAAAAGAGTTGCATCATACAGCGCAATTTATCAGTTAAAGATTAAATGGAGACATGCTGGCCATTTTGACAGGGAAAATTTAAGTTATCTTAACCTCCTCACCAAACA
The DNA here is from genome assembly GCF_963506605.1 of Zootoca vivipara. Classification (NCBI taxonomy): domain Eukaryota; kingdom Metazoa; phylum Chordata; class Lepidosauria; order Squamata; family Lacertidae; genus Zootoca; species Zootoca vivipara. The sequence goes on from NC_083284.1 coordinate 38,714,921, forward strand.
CCTTGTGGTATTCTGAGTTTTCGTTTTAATGTTTGTATTGTACTTGATTTGCAATGGACACACAAAATGTTAGCCTTCATTTACATAAAAACCAATTTAGAATATTTCACTTTTGGTAAGCACACCTTGAGATAAGATAAAGGTACATATTTGTAAAATTTAGGCATGTGTTAATGCTAAATTGTATCCTAGCCTGAGAATGTGGAGAATGATAGATACACATCCTATCTCTGCTGAGTAATTTCCCTGTGACAGAAATGGTCATGAACGAATTCTCACCTAGATTAGGATGATGCAGGTGACTGGAAATAATAATGAAATATTCCATGTATATTATAAAATTATTTTATTCAGTCTCACCAGAACCCTGTGATATTTGTGCCACTTAATAGCTCTGCAACAGAAGCTGAAACAATGCAGTTTGTTAAACAACAAGACTAAATGAAATGGTAGCTGGGGGTTGATCCTTAAGTTGAAATGTTGTTGCCTTTGGGAATATGGGTTGTTGTTTTTTAAAAAAATCTTACATGAAAAATATGTTCGGATGCTTACCCTCTGATTTGCACAGCAAGGTCATATAGCTTGGATTAAGCCTTGCCAGCTATTTCTTTTTGCTTTGCAAATGTGAAGGGACAGATACTTAAAATAACTGTTTTTAAAAATGATTTTCTAGCTTAAGATACAGCCCTACTGTAGGGTGGAGGTCAGTAAGGGACAATCCACATTGCTCACATCCATGTTTAGCTTACTTTTTGCCCTTTACATCCTGCAGGTGTGAATGGAAACAAATGCTCAGGGACATCAACTATTCTTGAGAAATACAAAGTGGGAAAGGTGATTGGAGATGGCAATTTTGCTGTGGTAAAGGAGTGCATAGAACGGTGAGCAAGGAAATTGCCGAGCTATTCATTTTTTACTTAGCTGCAGATTTCCCTTCCATTGTGCATTGAGCATATATGAGAAAATTGTTGTATTTCACAGACAGCCGGGTGTCTTTTGGTAAATCATTTGTTGTAAAATGCAAGAGTTTATGTAGGTATCTATCTATTCCATATGTTTGACACCTCTGCCTGATGTCCACATCATCAGCTAGTACACTGGGTGAAAAGGATAACTAATAACCATAGATATACAAACTCTGGTGTGTTGGATATCAAATTAAACAAACATGAAGGTCTTGAGAAATACATATTTTTCAAATTGCTCCACAAATTTTTGTCAAGCATAAGAAAAAGCCGAGCCAATGAAAAAGGAAATCAATTCATTATGCATGCATTCATCTAAATGTAGACCAGATGTGGCTGATCAAGTTTTTCTTTGATGCCCATTTCCATTATTCCTGAGGCTAGGGCTGATGGAAATTGGAGGCCAGCAACATTGAGTAGGCCACAAGTTAGCCACTCCCGCACGTTTCCATACGTACATTCTAGTGGAAATCTATATGGAAATATAGGTTTGGATGCTAACTTTTATAAGTTCACTGAACAAAATTGCAGGATCCAGTCCTCCCCTATACAGGCACACGTACGTAACTCTCAAAAAACCTCTTTTGAGAATCAGAGAGGCCCTTGAACAAGATGGAGGGGGGAGATTTGGGAACATGGCGGTGGGAGATTTGGGAACATGGCGGTGAGGCGATGGGAGACTTCCCTTCCATGAAGTTCCTTAAGTAAGCAATCTTAGGAGACCAAGCCAAAGGAGACAGGTGTCTGAAAAAGGAGATTTAGCAAAGGGGACATGTGGAGGAGGAATGGATCTAGCAGATGGTCTAGGGGTGGAAATATGGAGGAAGATGAGGCAGGGCCAGCTGTGATGGGAATAGGAAAAGAGGAAGCAGGGGAAGTTTAAAAGTTCAAATGGGGGAAGCACAGGCCAAGGAAATGGAAATAAGCCCACGTAATTTGGAAATAAGGAAAATAAATTTAGTCCAGCAATTCAGCCAATCCCTATGGCCATGCACACATTTTAATGTAAATGTATTACTTATTTATGTATTTATTGGAAATTCTCAGGAGGCTAGTTTGAGTTCACCCTTAAATATTTTTCTTAGTTTCTTTCCCATCAAAAAAACAAAACAAAACAAAACAAAAAAACAGCATTCCAAGCTAATATAAGCAAATCCCTTACGACTTCTTCACTTACAAAAATATTAAGCAACTTTTTCTCAAAATCCTTCACTTAATACAGTGTGCTTATGTAAGCCTTGCTCTGTTTCCCAAGCAAGCTTTAAAAAGCAAATGCCCCTGGAGCTTTTACGATATTTCTCTTGCTTTCTGCAGATCCAAAAACCCTTCAGGCAGGACGATAAATCTAAGCAGTATACAGCTTGAAAAACTTACATACTAATGGAAACGGAAACTTTCCCTGGCAGAAATCGGGAAAAGTAATTGGGTGATAATTACAAACAGTAAAAAGAGAGAATACTAAATTTTTATCAGGTCTAGACCCTATCAGGGCAGAAGGCTTGGACATGGAACCTAGAGACTTCCAAGGAGAAGGGTTTTGTACTACACAGGCAATGCACCAGAAATGGCACAATTTCTATTGCTGCCTCTTTGTGGAGAGCCCCTGTATAAAAAAGAGGAGCTCAGCTCACACCAAATGGAAAAATATTCATGGATGATAGTAATATATATATAATCATGTTATTATTCACGCATCCAGTTGCAGTGAACTCTGCCCAGTTACTCTACAAGTACGGGAGACTTCCCACTTCAGACAGTCACCCCCCAAGTCATAGAAGCAACAGTGGCTAGTGTACTGTTCTTCAGTCATGCGAATGGGCCCTAATTCTCAATGTAATATTGCTTTTATAGGCTACTGCAAGTAAAATCGCCATAATTGTCCAAGTATTCAATAATAACTGGCTCTGTTACAGAAAAATCTTCCAGTTTAAAAGTAAAGGGCAGCTTTAAAAGTATAGGGTTATTCTGGAGGTGGCTTTTTGTGAGTGGGAGAACCATCTGTCAGGAATGCTTTGATGGTGTTTCCTGCTTGGCAGGGGGTTGGACTGGATGGCCCTTGTGGTCTCTTCCAACTCTTCTATGATTCTATGATTCTTCTAATGTTGCAAGAGCTTCTCATGTGAAAAGAGAACTTGAGCACAAAGTGTTGCACAATCTCTTCAGCAAGGCCTTGTACAACGTCTCAAGCTATATACCTGTGCTAATACAACAACAACAACAACAACAACAACAACAACAACAACAACAACAATAATAATAATAATAATAAATATATTATTTATACCCCGCCCATCTGGCTGGGTTTCCCCAGCCACTCTGGGCGGCTTCCAACCGAATATTAAAACAGTACAGCATTAAACATTAAAAACTTCCCTAAACAGGGCCGCCTTCAGTTGTCTTCTAAAAGTAAAATAGTTACTTATTGCCTTGCTGGGAGGGCGTTCCACAGGACGGGTGCCACTACCGAGAAGGCCCTCTGTCTGGTTCCCTGTAACCTCACTTCTCACAATGAGGGAACCACCAGAAGGTCCTCGGTGCTGGATCTCAGTGTCCGGGCTGAATGGTGGGGGTGGAGACGCTCCTTCAGGTATACAGGACCGAGGCCATTTAGGGCTTTAAAGGTCAGTACCAACACTTTGAATTGTGCTCGGAAACGTACTGGGAGCCAGTGTAGATCTCTCGGGACCGGTGTTATGTGGTCCCGGCGGCCACTCCCAGTCACTAGTCTAGCTGCCGCATTCTGGATTAATTGCAGTTTCCGGGTCACCTTCAAAGGTAGCCCCACATAGAGTGCATTGCAGTAGTCCAAGCGGGAGATAACCAGAGTATGCACCACTCTGGCGAGACAGTCCGCGGGCAGGTAGGGTCTCAGCCTGCGTACCAGATGGAGCTGGTAGACAGCCGCCCTGGACACAGAATTAACCTGCGCCTCCATGGACAGCTGTGAGTCCAAAATGACTCCTAGGCTGTGCACCTGGTCCTTCAGGGGCACAGTTACCCCATTCAAGACCAGGGAGTCCTCCACACCTGCCCACCTCCTGTCCCCCCAAAATAGTACTTCTGTCTTGTCTTACACTATCTTACACAAAGTCTTCCTCTAGTTCAGCAGTTCACAGAACACTGCCACTGCCATAATTTACCTGGTGGGGTGCTGGAGCCAATGAGCTATGTCCTATCCCAATGGCTCCAGCATCCCTACTCCCAAGTCTACACTTCAGGTAAGACCAATCGTTCTATTTCTTCTGTTTGCACACTTCTGGATGCAGCCCACTGTACTTCCTTCTCAAAATACTGCTCAGTCAGATACTGCCACCTCCCTTTTGTCCTCATCTGTATCCAGTTGTAACTATGGCAACTCAGCAGACACGGCTATGCTTTCACACCAGGGATGCTTTGCTGCACTGTATAATAACAACCGTCCTTACTAAATGTAATTCCAATACTATATACTTGTACAGCATGAATTGATTAGCTATACCCGAAGCAAAATATGTTCACCATTATTACTGCTGTAGCTGCTCATATTAAGTGGACACTATTGACAGTATTTATTTTTAAATCATGCTGCTGTCAAGAAGTCTTATAGGAAGGAATGGGGTGTGTGCTACAGCTATACTGTGTGAGCCATTTCACACATTACGTGGCTGCAGACCATTGTAAGCTTCTGTACTCCTGGCAAAGAGTTGCCGCAAAACCTTGCTTTTCAATGAGTGTGCAAGTTCTCTCACGTGCTAATTCTTTTATTAAGTGTACCCTTTAAAACAAACAAACACCATCAATGGAAACCTTTAAAAATTCAGTGTATGGTGAATTGCATTCTGAGTGAGTTTGTAGTAAAAGTAATTATCAACCATTGAGTCATTTTCATTTGACCATGCCCGCAAATTGGGGTTTCATGTTGATGAGATGATACTACACACACTGAGAACCATAATGGCCACTTCTTCTTTCATTCTGTCTGATTTTTTTTTATGGTCACTTTTGCAACATGCATTTGGAAGGCCATATACCCAAAAAATTAAATATTATTCTTTTGCTAAAGTCTTATAATACTAGATTTAAAATGCTTTCACCTCTTAAGCCTGCAGCACTTAAACATAAGTGGAAATAACTATCCATTGTAGTTTTCAGGACATGATATTTAGAACAGAGGCAGTAGACTTCTTAAAACAAAATTTCACAGAAATAGTTAGAATGACCACAGAATAATTCTGCTATAGGTTGTCTTCAAAGGATTTTTGTGATCCAATAAATTTTATACTGCAAAATAGCTGATCTAATTTTGTTTGATAAAAAAATTAAAAATGAACCTTTCTACCCCTGAGACTTTGAAATACCAATCCTGTAAAAATTGCCACATGCCACATTAACAGTTAAAAAGAGCTGAATGAAAGGTACAGAACATCTAACATTAAATCAGGGACAAAATGCGACACATTAGGTCACACTTGAGAAAATCATAGTAGAAAGCCTGCGTTTGGTTGTCAAGGCAACAGCAGACATGACTTGCTGAGAAACAAAATAAAAGCAGATATACCTTCTTTCTGTCATCTATTCACATTGATGAAAGCAATTTTATCATCACTGTGTACATTGAGACAAAAAACTCACATGTTGAATAAATCCTTGCATTTCTGCCTGATATTCCTCTTTTGTTTCACTCTTTGTAGGTCCACTGGGAAGGAGTTTGCACTGAAGATTATAGACAAAGGAAAATGTTGTGGAAAGGTATGAGAGAATATAGAGCTAAAGCATTATAAGGTGGGGAGATGCTTCCATAGTAATCTTACCTGATTTCAAGTAAAGGCAGAATTATAGAGTTTTAAATTCACAGATAGTTAATTTGTAAAATTCGGCTTTGCTTACAAAAAGTATTTAAATTTACACTTCATCTGGGCAAATCTCGCCAACCATGTATGTATATTAATTTTGTAGAGCTTTATCGATATTCACAAAAATTATGCTTAGTCAGATGTAACAAAACATTCATCAAGATAGCATTTACATTGCTCATGAATTGATTATTTCTAAGTCAGCAGAAAATGTGTCTCATCTGCACCATTAATTTAACAAAGACAAAACAATGGATTTGTGTTTGGGTCCAAACCAGCATCACTAGGACAACAGTGGGAAATTCTAAAGTGCTGCTTCAAAGGGATTGAAGTTTATGTTCTATATAATGAAAAGGCATTAAATATATTTTGCTTCAGATTCTTGAGAATGAAGGTAAGTATTTTGGAGTAAAGGTGTTTCCAGAATTCACCCATCAGAATTTGCCTTTAACAGAGTTGCACTGTAATGCACCTTGCAGACCACAATAATGGATTTTCATATACCAGTCCAGCTCTTTAAATCAGTCCTATTTTAAGAAGACAGATTTTTTTTATCAGTGTTATTTGTTTTATGTATTTAAAAATAATGTATACCAAGTTGCAGTGTAAATCTCCAGATGGTAACTACAGTATATTAAAAACCATAAACAATGTAAAACAACAAATTTCATAATAAAACACACACAGTAGAGAATGCTTAAACAGTCCAAACTTTGAAGTCACAATGAAAGCATAACAGGATGGATGTTATGCTGCCTTTCATGAGAGGACATTCCAAAGTTATGGGGCTACGACAGAAAAGACCCTGAACTTAATGGAGGCCAGAAGAGCCTCTATGTAAGATGATAATTCTAAGCACAGCCTCAGTGATGCATGGGGAAGGAATGTTCATATGTGAAGAGACTTTACTGAGGGTATTTAGAACCAAGAGCATTTGATATTTTCATGGAGGTGAAAATATTTGCTGAAAGGGGCATCTCTTCTTCAGCATAGTTAAGACTAACAACCATTTGTTTGGTTCCAGAGGCTTCCAAACTTCTTGCAGCTTTGCCAGAGGGGAGGAAGAACATTAAATACCAACCATCCCAATAACCACAGACAAAAATATTGATGAAGCTACCTGCAAAAGCTTCTTACTAATTGTCATTAGCTACTTAAACGATAGTTCACTAAATCAGTGGCACCATGCACAGTAAATTTAAATAATCATTAATACCGGTAGGTAATACTTTAAATATAACTAGTCTCTAAATTTCACAAATTATTTGATATTTATTATATTCCTCCTGATACACAGTTAATTTAACTAATTATAATAGATCCCCTCATTTTCTCAGTTGATCTGACTTATTTTTTAAGGTTTATGACTATAAACCATGTTTTAAAAACCCATTCATATTTTGTTTTTCTTTTCTCCAGCACACAGTTGTTTGGAGCAGACATATATGTTTGTTCCAGAAAGACTTTTGATGCTCTCACATATTGGGTTTTAAAGGTGCGATCTGTTTAAGCCACGTCTAATGTGCCACATCTTCACAGGAGGAACTGCACGCTCAGCATGTGGGTTTTTAGTAACTAAATGGTTAGGGTAAAATTATCGAAACTTCACAGATTTGATGCAAATCGACTTCCCAAAGCCATTCGTTCAATGGTATTTATGGTGTAGGACAAATCGCATCTAACTTTTCAGGCACTGCTCATGTTCATCGGTCGTAGAATGCTCACATGTACTTCCCGCAGGGTTTCCCACAAATGCATGAAGTGCATGTTGTTAGAATGTTTGTACTGTGATAAAGGTGAGGTTTCTGGAATGGTTGTTTTGGTGTCTTCCAGAGTGTTACAGCAACCATGGTTAACTTTAAAATAAAGTGGCTGGCCCTCCTAGAGCATACGCAGTTGGTTTCCTGTAACTGAAAACGTCTAAAGATTTACCTGATTTAATAAAATGGCATGCCTTGTTTTTCATTTTTAAAGCATTTTAATGAGGAACATTTTGGAAGCCCTTGGTAACAAAGGATCTATTAAATCGTTGAGCCTATACCTATGTTGCTTCACTAGAGATATCTCTATAACTACACTGTAAATGATGCGGAGAATAGTGGTGGGAAGTTGCACTGTAGGGAGCTGCTTTCTCATATGAAAACTATATCTCAAAGACACATTGTTACAAGGAGGATTTGTCTTGGTTTGTTTTTCCCTTCCTCTCCTCTTCCCAATAATAAATAGGAACACTTGATTGAAAATGAAGTCTCCATACTGCGCCAAGTGAAACACCCCAATATTATCATGCTAGTAGAGGAGATGGACACTGTAACCGAGCTCTACCTGGTGATGGAGTTGGTCAAGGTGAGAGGCTTTCCATCACTGAATATGAAGATACTGAAAGTTCCAGGGTCCAGTGCCTATGCAAAATAGTCATGATACAGAAAACAATGTTGGGACGCCCTGGGACATTCCTCTCCCATCCCAAAGTAGTTCCCAGCCCACTTTTGAAATTCATGTTCAGAGTGATAGCTGGTGTTCCTATGTGCCTTAACCTGCAAATTTTGTAACGTGAAAATGATTCTGAAGTCTGCTTGTGGCACATATGGTCATTATATACATTGCATTTACATACTATGGTAAGTTAACAGGGATATCCAGATGTAGGCATTTGCTGCGCAATAGTGTTATGTTTCTGCACTGTTTTAAAATTGCAGTTTAAAATGAATATTAACTGGCATGTAAGCACCTATGTATAGCATAAACAGCCACCACATCATAAATTTGCAGGTTTCCTTTCTCCCTCAATTTTTTTAAATGTAGGAATTCTTTATCCAGTTCTTATTTACTTTCAGATTTCACTTCACATTTGGCAGAAGTAGCCCTTTAAAGTTAAATAAGCACATTTTTGTGTCCAATTTATTTTTCTTCATATTTACCCCTGCTAGGAAGCACATTAAATAAACAACTGTGTTTGCAATTAATGGTTGAGAATTCTCAGACTTTAGAGACTTACGCTAATCATGCAGGTCCGCAACACACGTAATGCCCATGAAAAATGTCTGCTAAGATTTCATTATTTTATATTTCAGTCAAGACTTTTGTAGATTTGATATTTTTAAGGCATTCTTATATCTCCCAGTGAGCATGGCATAGGGATTTTTAACATTCATAATCAAGCATAAGGGATTTGCTGTCTAGTATAATGAAGTTCGGTGCTCCTAAACTCCATTAAAATCATGCATGTAGTTTAGCACTGTGGTGCTTTTCTTAGAAGTAAGCCCTACTTAGTTGAACGATATTTCATTTACCAGCAAGTGTGCATAGGAATGCAATGTTAAGCACACAGTGAGTATTCTAGTTCCACTCATTTTGGTGAGGTTTAGGGATGTGCAACTTTTACCCTTTTGCTTCCACTGTGATTTCCCCAACATTGCATAATTCATTTTCCTTCAGCAGTTATAAAATACAATGGATTTTCTTTTGTTTTAATTATTTTGATCCTCCTGACCATTACAGGGAGGAGACCTTTTTGATGCTATCACATCTTCAACAAAATACACAGAGCGTGATGGAAGTGCAATGGTCTACAATCTAGCCAGTGCACTGAAATATCTCCATGGTCTCAGTATCGTTCACAGAGATATCAAGCCAGAAAATCTATTGGTATGTTGCCTGTTTCATGTTGTTCTCCCATCTCTTTGCCACATCAATGCAAATTCATACCTATATGTTAAGTGCTGAGAAGCAAGGGGGGGAATGTAAAGAAACACAAATAAAGGTGTGACTAAAATATTGGAAACAATTTATAACAATACTTTTCAGTTTAAATATTACGTTGTCAATATTACAGCGGCAATTTGTTGTTGACAAAGGACAGCTGGACATATTAAGGGCCCCATTACCTTCAATAGCTTGGGGTCTCATCAAACCTAAATCCAGCCCTGGTTATATAACATCTAAATAGAACCCATCCAAAAATTTGGCCGCTTAATTTTGAACCAATTGAAGTTTCCGAGTCATCTTCAGGGAAAGCCACACCTGCAGCATATTGCAATAACCTAATCCAAAACATGAGAAGAAGATCTGTGTTAATCAGGCATCCCCAAACTGCGGCCCTCCAGATGTTTTGGCCTACAACTCCCATGATCCCTAGCTAACAGGACCAGTAGTCGGGGAAGATGGGAATTGTAGTCCAAAACATCTGGAGGGCCGAAGTTTGGGGAAGCCTGGTGTTAATGCTTCCACTTTCCACACATTAAGAACATTTGAAACCAGATCAGAAGGCACCATGTGAATCTCCCTACACAAAGACATGCATTTGATTTGATAGCATTTCTAATAAATGCACTTTTTTTTTAAAAAAAACAGATTTGTGCTTCCCTGGCGGCTGAAGGAATAAAGTGGGACTTGAACACAAACAAACCTCAAAGTGCTATTTTTTTGCACGTATTTTAAAGCAAATAAGTAGCAAATTAGCTGACAGTGCAGTCCTAAGCAGGTTTGCTCAAAAGGAAGCTGGTTTTAATGGGACTTGTTCTCTAACAAATAAATCTGCTGGGGGGGGGGTTGGGAAATGCTAGATGCAGCACAGGGAAAGGGAAATCAGGGGACAGGCCTCCTTTTCTCTTTCCATAGTTGGAACCAACCTGAGCAAAGCTATGTTTAGGGGATGGAATCACTGGCAGTGATTCCAACAAACTCTGGAATGACTCGACATTAAATCCAGACATTAGACTATATCATATATAAGGGATTTTTATTTTGTTTTGCCAGGAGAGGGATATTAGGAGAGCTATACAGGGAGAGGGAGAGAGAGACCTTTTTTTGTGAGCAAGTTTTCATATATGAATAGTGAAAGTGGTAAAACCAGTATCTATTTTGTACATTATTTTATCTCTTTAATAATGTTTCCAGTACAAAAAATATCCTTACTAATAACTTAAAGCAAATTGAATGCGAACATTTTAATGCTTATGCTTGATTTGTTTCTCTGTGCGGAACCTGCAGCACGCAAGAACTGAGTGCTCACTTACAGGTACAGGCGGTGATTCACGATTGTTGATCCTGTCTGCTTTAAGATAATAACAATGACATCAGGCACTTAAGTGAGTTGAAGCTCTCAGGCTAATCTGGCACTTTAAGCTCTCATTAGTAATCAAATCAGGTATAAATAGGCACAGATGCACTTTTCACTTAGAAAGCCTAAAGAGATTACTTGACAGATGCCATGATTGGCATTGATTTGCAGGTTGGAATGACATAATAGTTCTTAATGTAAATTATTTCTCGTCATTGAAATGCAGTTAGTTGCTAGATATAATGTCAGCCACTTGTCTGATTTGCATTCAATTTTACCAGTTCTTCATTGCTATATGCATATAAAATAATGAATGTTAGATGTAATGTTTTGTCGGGAATCATGAGACTTTCTGTTATGCATTACATTTTTGTTTATTTAATGAAAAAGCCTTTCTGTTAATAATAGTTCCCAAGAGTGATAAACAATCAGAAAAATCAACAATAAGAACTCACCCAATAAAATGAAATGATATATTTCAGCTATACATAAATCACAACATAAATCAAACATCCATGAAATAATAAGAATTATTCTTATAAGAAATCATCTTTAAAATATGCATTAAAAAGTTTAAACTAATCTAAAGCTATGTAAACATTGTTTAGTTCCTGCAGCTTTTTTTAGCAGGGTCTTGGGAGAATGTCCTGTTATGTGGGGAAAGGGCATTGTCATGAGTTTGAGAGTGTCAGACCCCTCTAAATTTCTCGATCTATTAAGTGTTAGAATTTTATCAAGGTTTGGGGTGTTAAAATGGGTGCCAGACTTCTAATCCCTGGATCCAGCAAGTGTTAAAAGCTAATCAATCAAGGCTAGCCTCCTGGGTGATGGGTCATTGCAAGAATCAAAGGGGCTCAAGGGGCTCGTGTGAGATGACAACCGTGGGGGGGGGGCCCTCCCTCAACAGATAAAGCTGGAGTTTAGAGAGTTTAGGAAGTTATGTGAGCTAGAAGCTGGATTCAAAAAGCTGCAGGCTGGAAAGGCAGAGGGGGGAGGGAAGGAGGGAGGGAGGGAGTCGTGGCTGATTTCTGCTTGAATCCAAGGCCATGGCTATGGGAGAAACAAGACCCTTTTGAGGTAAAAGCTTAGAGTTGGAAAGGACCCTAAGGATAATCTAATCCAAACCAAACCCCTGCAGTGTAGGAATATGCAGTTGTCCCATACGGGGATCAAACCTGTGACCTTGACATGTTCTAACCAACTGAGCTATCCAGCTTTGAATTTGTCAGTTTTGTTGATGATGGAAACCCCTCCATCATAGGCTCAGGTTGTATGTATGTATGTATGTATGTATGCATGTATGTATGTAAATTAACCATATATCATAAAGACACCACAGTCTCCTCTGTGCCTCATTTCCAAAAGGAAACATGAGCCCTGGGTAAACGGCAATCGTTTTCCATAAGGCTTGGTTTCCAGGCCCTTGATCACCTTGGTTGACCCCTTCTGCACATGTTGCAGCTTGTCAACATCCTCCTTAAATTGTGGCGCCCAGAACAGGACACAGTGCTCTAGGTGTGGTCTGACCAAGACAGAATAGAGCAGGGCTATTACTTCTCTTGATTTGAACACTATACTTCTGTTGATGCAGCCTACAATAGCATTAGCTTCTTTTAGCAGCTACATCACACTGTTGTCTCTGTTGCACCTGCATGATTATCTCTATCTATTTGCACTATTAGAATTTCTGAAGTTTTTCAACAAAGCAAAGTCATTCATATTTTGCCATGACTCAAAGGAATACTGTAGTTTTAGCAATCTTTCTATTTAACGCACAGAGCTAGGGAGATTTTTCAATACATAAGCTAGCTTTTCCCAACCTAGTGCCCTCCTGAAGTTTCCGACTTCAACCCCAGCAATCATGGCGAATGGTCAGAGACGTAGTCCAAAACATCTGAAGAGCACCAAGTTAGGAAAAGCATCTCTTGTAGAGTGCTGCTTAGAAGTATATGTTATTATGTTGCTAACTAAGAAAGAAGGCACACTGGGCAATTAAACAGGCATATTTTAGAGATATAGTTGATCTATGATATGCCCATTGGAATTATACGCCAATTGTTTTATGTACTATTTTTTACTTCTTCAAAGAGCTCCCTGACAGTCTAGCTCAGAAGTAAGTAATATAAGAACCACAAGCTCTGTAAGGCCTTCTAACACTTCCTTCAGAATATCTTCCCCACCATTTGATTCTTAGTCATCGATTTTGTAACCAAATTTGACTGTTAGATTATTTACATGCTTAAGTATGCAGCTGCTTTAATTAGACTTACCCACAGACTTTGCTAATTCCACCCACCCACCCATGGTTTCTAATTGAGACTCTCCACAAAAAACAATTGATTTGCTAAAATTCCTTGATAATGGTGCATTGAAGATAAGAGTCCGGTATGTTTGCAATGTACACATCTCGGTACACATCTCAGTCTCACTCCGACTGGGTGACCCATCCTCCCTCCCTTGGCTTTTGAGTTAGCCCAGGTGATAACTGATTGCTCTGAGGGCTATGAATTATTATTATTTTTCATACCATCTAGATTGTCTGGGAAGAAGCCTCTTTTCCCCCTTCCTTGCAGTTTCAGCTTTAAAGGATATATATAGCAGCCCTTTGTTCTGGACAGAATATTTTTTTTTGTCACAAGTTTGATGGTGGGTGGAATAGTGCATGTGTGCATGAGAGAATGTGTGTGTTTATAGCATGTTTGGGGTGAAAGGACGAGTGTCCTAACAAACTAGCCACAGGACAGAGCACCAACATAGAGTTGCAATGGGAGATGCTTCTAAACAGTCTCATAGCCCTGATTGCTAACTGCCCTGCAATGTGGGGGCAACTGTTTTATTGTTTTATTCTGTCTTCCTGGTTTTGGATTTGATTGACATGGATGCAGGTTTAAATAAAGTGGTAGCCTTTGTATGCCAAGACCAGTGTCTGTCTCATTCCTGTCTACTACAATATTATCGCTGTTAGGTCTTAAGTATTTATATCACTTGCTTTCTACAAACTTGTTGCCACCTATTGATGAACATTAAAATACATTTTCCACTTAGAATGACTGGAATGTGTTTATCTGCTTGCACAGGGCAGGGTAGCATTTATATTGCACTTTCCCCCTCAATACACTTTGCATGCAATAATTCTTAGCAACAATCCTGTAAGGTATTGTCCCTATGTTTCTCCACTAACAAGTTCTTATTCCTTCTCTGTTTTCTCCTTCCTTCACCCCAGGTTTGTGAGTATCCAGATGGGACAAAATCGCTGAAACTAGGAGACTTTGGACTAGCCACTGTGGTTGAAGGACCCCTCTATACAGTCTGTGGCACGCCAACATACGTAGCTCCTGAAATCATCGCAGAGACAGGGTGAACATGCATTATTAAAATGGGGTTTCTTATTATTGTGCTTGGTGAAAGAAAGTGTGTGGGCGCCTTTTAATATGTTTTACAAATAGTTATAGAGTGGTTGTGTATAGTTGTTTGAACAGGAAATCTATTTGAAATCAGTGGGTTGTATCCAACTAAGTTTTACTTGGAGTAGACACATTGAAATTTATAGACCTAAGTTAGCAATGTCCGCTGATTTCAGTAGGTCTACTCCAAGTACAACTAAAGTTTGATAAGAACCCATTTATCCTAAGGCCCTGTATAAGCAGGTATGTGCTTATATAGGCTTGATTCAGGTGTTTTACCAGACTATTGTAAAAACCTTGGGGTTTTTCCGAGGCTTGCAGAAGCCATAGGCTTCTGATGAAATGGAAGCCATAGGCTTCAGTAGAAATGGAAAACTTTGGTTTGGCAAAGCCCCACATGTTATTAATCAAGCTGAAGATGTGAGAGGAGGAGGGATAGGAAGAAAGGAGTTCATGAACACCAAACCATCATTTGACATTACATCTCAACAAAGCCAAATATTCTCAACAAAGCCAAATATTCTTTTCACATTGGATAATATATGGAATACCATGATTTTGAGTATCTGAGATACAGACAATAGACATTTTATTATGTTCCATATAATAATATGGACATGTATTCTATATAATAATATCTGGTAGCAGAATATGAACAAATTAATATCAGCCTGATCTTTACTTACTTCTAGGTCAATGGCAAGCTTTGTCAAGCTTTGCTTGAAAATTTGCTGTTAGTGTGCTGCTAAAATTAGAAATTAAAATGGCACAAACCAGTAAATTGGTATAAACCTGCAGAATCTTGTAGTGCGTATAGAGGAAGTATCTTAAAGATGTCATTACTCCCCCCCCCTTTTTTTACAGTTATGGCTTAAAGGTCGACATTTGGGCTGCAGGTGTCATCACATTCATACTGTTATGTGGGTTTCCACCATTTCGTAGGTAAGTAGTATGAAGTGACATTTAAAATGGATGATCTGCTTTTCCCTATGCTACATTACTTTCAGTCTTAAAATTATAAATATTATACATACTGTTTCTTCTCCCATATTTCACAGGCCATATATCTTCCTTCCTTCCTTCCTTCCTTCCTTCCTTCCTTCCTTCCTCCCTCCCTCCCTCCCTCCCTCCCTCCCTCCCTCCCTCCCTCCCTAATTCTGTTAAGTGTAATGCTTTCACTTTATCTGCCATCAGGATATTCAGAAAGAAGAGCAATATTCATTATAGGAAGAAATGAATAGGCTATATTGTTTGTCAAAGGTAGGGAGGCGAGCCTCCCAGCATCTTTGTCACCTTGTCCTTGAGTCTCTTTCTTCAGAACCCATCTATTGTATTAAGCATGCAGAGCTTGCCCTCTAGTGTTAGAACACGGACTTGGACATCTTATAACTTTAATCAGCATATGGTGTTAGAACATTCACACCAGTACCTCTCCCTGCAATGCAAGAATCTCAACTAAAGCATCCACAACAGATGGCCATCCAACCTCTGCTATAAAACCTCCAAGGAAGGAGATTCCACCACCTCCCATGGGAGTCTGTTCCAGAGTTCCACTGTCAAATAGTTCTTACCGAGAGAAAGTTCTACTTGATGTTTAGTCAGAATCTTTTTTCTGGAATCTATTGGTCCAGGTCCTTGTCTCTGGAGCAGGAGAAAACAAGCTTGTGCTATCCTCCATGTGACAACCCTTTAGATATTTAAAGATGCATATCATATCTCCTCTTAAGTCACCTGTTTACCAGGTTAAACATACCCAGTTTCATCAATCGTTCCTCATAAGGCTTGGCTTCCAGACCCTCCTCTGCATCCATTCTTAAATTGTGGTGCCCAGAACTCATGTATACTCTACCTTCTTGATTTCTCCTTTCTTATATTTCTTGAACATTTCCTTCTTACTTAATTTTAATAAGTCTCCTCCGAACAAACTTAGTTGAATACTACCCAAACATTTAACAGTTGTCTCTCCACAACTGCAAACCTGTTCTAGCTGTTCCTGCCTTGAGCTGCGAGGACAGGCTTCAATTTCTGCACAATTGAATTCAAATGACTGTCTGTGCTCTTTTTAATCACAGAATGGTGCTTTATGTTTCATTTTACACATATTGCTGTACACTGCCCTGCTATTTTATGATATGGCAGTATATAAATACTTTTATAAATAAATATAAATACTACTTTATAAAATCCTGCACAACATATAATTTGAATCCAAGTGCCAGGAAATGACACGTTCCTTCACTGCTCAGGATGGGAGCAGCTAGAACAGGCTAGCATCTCTTCCCTATTTCGTATAATTGCCCATAGTAACAGACTGTTTGATGTGTAGGAAAATTGTGCCACTTTAGAGCAACTGGGGTGTTCTGAAGTCTCACTGACAAGAAGCAGCCAGAAACCTGTTTTCTTTACTGGTATAGCTTAAATAAATTAAGTCCAAAGTTGTATAAGAATGAAAATTAGGGCAGAGTAATGCAGATCTGACTAATTGTTTTTTTAATGATCTCTGTTACATTTTATATTCTGAACAGTAGATTATATTTCTTCTTGCGTATTCTCTGAACGGAGAGCAGTTTGTAAATTCTGAACTAATCAATAAAAATAACTTTTTAATGGTTTTTTTTTTAGCTTTCATAAATGGTTTTTTAATTGACATGTTTTTTTTCTGCTTGGTTTTGATCCACAGTGAGAACAATGTGCAAGAAGACCTCTTTGATCAGATCTTGGTTGGAAAGCTAGAATTTCCCTCTCCATACTGGGATAATATCACTGACTCTGCTAAGGTATTAGGCTGTATTAATGATACTAAAGCTGAAGCTATGAAAGCATTTCTCATAATGCCCAGCTAACTGTCTTTGCTACCCAAACTGGTTGCAGAGTATCAAAGACACCAGTGCCATTGCTGGGAGAACAGACCAAGACAAATAGTTTCAATAGAGTCTCCCATGGTAATGCAGCTAGCTTGACAGCTATTCTTTCATTTGGATATTAAAACATCAGCCACTGCAGTGGGACCAGTTCAGTGAAGTGATTAAGGGAAAAAACTCAAGTTCACATTCTTTTCTGAAAGTCAAATGAGTGGTGGAGTTTCATACTTGAAAATTATTGGACAAATTAATAGGTTTTGGGTAGCCTATTGACAGATGCTCTGCTGAATCAGAGTACGAACTTTTATCAAAGGTCAGTAGAATAGGTCAGTAGAATAGTTATGCCTAGATGTGGGCAACAATTGACTGTAATCATGTGACATTGAGGAGAATGTAATTAAGTTCACGTTTCATGCCTGTTTTATGACACAGTTGAAATGTTCCCATTTTTGTTTCCACTTTTATAAAGTAAAATGAAACACAGGTACTAGAATCCTATTTTCTAAATAAGAAATAGATGCTTTTCGTTTGCTGTAGGGGTTCAGGACCTCTTCCTTTGGGCATGGGCCTATATTGTAAGAATAATGAATTCTGCAGTAGTGAAACAGCAATATTTGTTCCTGGGCAAAAGCAATCCCACCTCCACCACCTCTAGCGTCAATGGCAGTGTGATTTTTAGATGGAACGTGTTGCTGTGAATATCATGGGCTTTGCCTCCCGGGAGGGAATTCCTGGTGCAATTGTCTTATCTCAAAAATTTGGCTAACTTCTGACACAACCCTCTTGCCTACAACTTTGCGGGATGAGTGCTTCCCCATTTTAGAGTGTAACCACAGCCGTCAATATGCTTTTAAAAGGAAGGTGAGGGTTCACTTGAGGCTTCCTTTTGCGGTCTGCTTAGCATCCTTCCCCCAGCATCTGTGCACTTCCTTGCTTCTGCACAGCCAGAAATGAAGCTGCCGAAGAAAAACCTTCATTGGGACACATACTTACTGACTTCATTAGAGGCTACTTACCGAGAGAACATACACTCATAGTCTAGTGGGCATGAAGATTGAAAGCAAAAATTGTGACAAAAGCAGTCTCCCATTTTTAATACGACTATAAATTGTGCTCATTCCTTTCCTCATGTCCCCCTCCCCCCCCCCGCTTTTCCAGGAGTTAATTAGTCTGATGCTACAAGTAAATGTGGAGGCGCGATATACAGCCGCTCAGATTCTAAACCACCCCTGGGTGTCAGTGAGTAAATACTTTCTTATGTTGCATGTTTATGCAAAATTAATTCTAAGGAAGCTCACCCTGTGTTAAGTCCTAATCTTCTGAAATGGCACATCTGCCAGCGAAGTTCTACCTTTACGCTGTTACTCCAAAAGCCGCTTGCATAGTCTGACATGTGCTGCTGCTGCTGTTTTTTAATGCCCCAAAAGATCTTCCATCTAGTTCCATGGTCTGTATTTTTGAAGGCTTCAGAAGACACATGGGTAATTGGCAGCCCTTGTTTTCAAAACAACGGAACTTTCTCTCAGTCAAGCCTGTGCAGAGGGGGAGGGCAGCTTGGGTACATTTGCCCCAGGCCTCAGAGGGCTAATCTGGCCAGGGGGCCCCATCAGGAATCAGCTGCATTTTCCTTTGAGTTTTTTTTTCTAAGAAGTCTCCTGCCCCGGGCCTCAGACAAGCTCTGCACAGGCCTGCTATCAGTGGTGTGATTATGACAGAATTGTATTTCCATGTCAGTTTTCAGATGGAAGGAGACATATTTTTTTTTGCTGACAGTGCCTCTGACATGTTGGGTGAGAGGAGGGGAAAGAGGCTCAATTTCTGGTCTGTACAATGCATAACCAGAATGGACAATCTGTTTAGCAGTGTACAAGTAGTGAAAGAGCACTGGAGCCTGGGAGCTGATGCCTGATTTTGTTGATCTCTCTGCCTACATTGGGATGATTGCAGTGGCACGAGGAATCTGTGGTTTTCCAGATGTTGTTTAACTACAGCTCTCAACAAGCCATGACCGTTGAGCATGCTGACTGGGACTGATGGGAGTTGGAAATCAATAATATACAGTTCTACGCACTGCTGTACAGGTTTCAAAACTACTTTGAGCATTCACATGTTCAGGCAAATACCTGAACACACCTTATGTGTCAAATGTGGGTGGCAGCAAGCCGGGCTACAGTGAACACTGCAGGGGCGACTACTTTCGATTGCCTGAAGTAGAGTAGAAACCTTTGTAAACCTTCATTTTACAACATGGGAAAGGCTGAATTTTTCTGATGACGGGAGGGCGTTGCATGTCATGATGGTAAGGGCCTGGCTTGTATGCATGCCTCTGCCCTCCTCCATAGGTTCAGATTTCACTGAGTCCCTGAACATGCCTATTGTGTGTTGATGTTTTAGTGAATCACTGAAAAGAGGCATGGGTATCTGGGAAATAAATTTATTGTGCTTCATTTAAAAACTCTTAGTTCCACTGTGTTATCACAGTTTGTTACCTTTCCTTTTGTAATTATTTTATTTATATCCTGCCTATTCTCACAAAGGAACCCAGGGGTTGTAGTAGCATATACTGTAGAGAAGAATGTTTTCATAGCCTGCATGTTATCATAGCATAAATTCATGATGCTCTCCAAAAGTCCATCAATTTCGATCCAATCACAAGGCAGAAGGCAACTAAAGATAAGCTTTGCATTGGATTAACATCATAGCACTAAAAAGTGCTTATCTGTGTCCCTTAGCAGCCACTGGAATTTAGAACTGTTTAGTTACAGTTATATCACACTCAAAGATTTTTCATTCTTGGTTTTATGTGGCAGAAGGCTCATATTGTGGAAAAGTTTATGTCCAGGCTATTTCATTTGTCATCCCACCAAAGAAAGAAAAGGCAGGGGGCTGCAATGCTTTTCTGCATGCTAAAGTGCGGTTCCCTTTTTTTCTTTACAAAGGATGATGCCTCCCAGGAAAACAATATGCAAGCTGAAGTAACAGGTAAATTAAAGCAGCACTTTAACAACACACTACCAAAACAGAATAACCCAACCGCAGGGGTTTCTGTCATCATGGTAAGCAAATGCATCATTTTTATTATTTTACTAATCTACTATCAGTCACCTGCCAGCTCCCCCATCCCACCCGCCCTCAGAAATGCCATTATGAAATCCTTCCATTGAAAAAGAGCAGTGAATATTTTTGGTTGTGCCTGTTTCCCCCCGTGCTGTGGATGCATTTTTAAGAACAACACTTTAAAAGGAGCTGCTGACATTTTTTGTGTTTAACATTTTTTGTTTTATAATTGTGTAATTTCACTTTAACAGTTCAGACCTATTTAAATTATCTGTTATCTTTGAGTCCAGTCACAGATAGCTTTCAGCTATTCCACCTATGCTCTAAAGAATTATTTCATAAAATACAGCATTTTGGCAATGATGTTCTTAAAGATGCTACTTTATGTTAGCGGCTTTTGTTTGCACTGCTACACAGATACGCAGCACCAATAGACATTGTCATGTGTAGGAAACCAAAGTCATTTTAGGTTTGGGGAAAATCCTAAAATTTATGGAAAGAATTATGATGATGCCTTAGCCTATAGCCCTGTACTCACTTACCTCTAAGTAAAACCTTGTCATCGTGGGTAAGCAAGAAGTATAAGATTGCACTGTCTGTCATTTTACATTTGTATCTATCTATCTCAGCTTATGAATGACAGTTTTAAAAGTAGCATTTTATTTTAGAATGAAATACAGCAGTAGAAGGGGAAAAATATTTTAGACTGATGCTGTTGCTTGCATTTCATTTGACAGTTTGACTTGACAGTCTGAGGGGCCCCAGAACTTCATACTTTGTATTTTTGAGACTTATGGATAAACCTGAAGCAGAAACCTGGTATAAAATATATTATTTAACAGAGTGATTTTAAATTCTAACTCTTAGCTGCTCGCAAGTTTGCACGCCTTTAAGCTTGCCTCCAGTATAATGCAGTTCCTGGCTTCTTATTGGTGTGGAGTTTTCTAATCCTCTGGCCTGATGGTTTTGTTGCTAGCCAGTGAAACACATTGCGAACACTACTTAGGGGTTTTCTTTGCCTTTTCTCCTTCCCTGCTGATTAAACTGCTGCAATACAACTGAGTAAATATGTATAAGGTAGTGAGAAGAATATGGAGATGTGTAGTGCTGACTGTAGTCACTTGCTGCATTAATTAAATGGGGAATGATATTAATCAAGGATGATATTAGTATTGAGGTGTAGAACATATACAATAATTTCCGTAGATGTTCAAAGCCTACCTGTATGGAAGTGCAAGGAAAGTGCATTTCTTCTGTTCAGGCTTCTGTGGCAAGACCTGTAAGAGGAATTTGGCATCTCCTGTGTGATGAAGCATGTGTACACTTAGCTCAAGGGCAGCTTGATCATCTTCCCACGAGAGGTGGTAGTGGTGGTGAAGGCATACATAAATTATTTTTTATCACACAACTGCAGAGGTGAACACAACTAGAAGGGTGTATGCTTTTTATTCTGACACGCATTTTATTTTGGGCTTCCCAGTTACGTGCAAAGATCCCCCCAGAACCCCCCCCCCCAGTACATATTGCCAGTATTCTAGCAACTTGGTCCCATTGTCTACTGTGAATGAACCATTTCTTTATATTTATATAAGAAATCACAGCATACAGGGGACAAACGAGATGAGGAGAGATGCCATAACAAAGTCACCCTCGCTTTTTACTTTTAGTATCTATTTTTATTTGTTCTTGAGCCCTAAGAAAATACATGTTTAGGGAATGTGGTAAAATCATCTTCACATCTATTCAGCAAGCATTCATTTCTT
The DNA here is from genome assembly GCF_963506605.1 of Zootoca vivipara. Taxonomy (NCBI): domain Eukaryota; kingdom Metazoa; phylum Chordata; class Lepidosauria; order Squamata; family Lacertidae; genus Zootoca; species Zootoca vivipara. The sequence continues at coordinate 38,736,865 of NC_083284.1, forward strand.
GTGTTCTGCTGTATACAGAATTGTCTTAATTCCAATTTATTTTCAGCTTTGCATCACAAAACAGTTCTTTCACAGAGATTTTGAGTTAAAGCAGACATGGCCCTCATGTGGTAGAAGAATGAAATTGCATCTTTAAAAAATACAATACAGTATGCTGTTTCCCCCTTGGAATCTTAAGATATAATGGGTTGTATCCAATGTCAGTCTGATTTAAACCATTTAAACTGATGGACTTGACTAAAGGCTACCTTGGGTCCATTAATTTCAGTGGGCACATTCTGAGTAGGGACTACCCTTGCATTAAAACCATTTACTTAAATAGTTCTAGTGCTACCTTTTAATTTCAGAATAGGGTTCTTTACGTTTATAAATGTTGCAATACTATTGGTTCTGCTTCAAGTAAAGTCTAGTGTCTGTCCCTTGCTTTCTTCTTTTGCTTCCTCCCCCAATGCCTGCATTGCTTTCCTCTGAGTAGGTCCAAGGCAATGGTATGTACTAATTACGATGCTTTTTCGCTACATTAAAAATATGTTCTTTTTTTAGTTTGAAAGAAAAGGAGAAGTAACCAGATAGCAGTCTGAAGTGGGGATGTCTGTTAAGTGATGCAGAAGAGGCACATGGCAAGCTTTCATTGCATTTATACGTTTGCACCATTTGTACCATTTCAGCCATGCATGATGCTTTGTGTCCTGTGTCTTTGGGTGCAGATTCTTTTTAAAGTAGAACTTGAACTGTCTGCAGAAAGGGAAGATAACGGCTCTCCCAGGATGCTATTTGTTGAATTACTGATCCATAATCCCCAAACTGCACCACTGCCACTGCCAACATGGTCTCGTGGATGTGCATTTCTCTGGTCACCCTCATAAAGCAGATAGAAATAAGTAAACTTGTGTTTTGAGGCTGTTTAACACTCGTGAGAATGAAAGCTTTCCCAGGTGGTACCATTTTAGGCTGCAAGTGTGTGGGACAAGATTGTATGTTTGAAATATCTCCCGCCACCGCCACCCCATTTCATCTAAGATCATACAAAATTTGTACAGTGGTGCCTCGCTTAACGAATGCCCTGCTTAACGAAATTTCCGCTTAACGAAAGGATTTTTTTGAGCGGAGGTTGCCTCGCTAGACGAATTCGTTTTCCGAAAAGTTCGTCTAGCAAATCGCGGTTTCCCATAGGAATGCATTGAAATGCGTTCCTATGGGCAAAAAATTCAAAAAAAATTCAATGCATTCCTATGGGATTCGCTCGGCGAATTTTTCATTATAAGAAAAGACCCGTGGAACGAATTAAATTCGTCCAGCAAGGCACCACTGTATATCATAGGGGAAAGATTTGTCTTCGCTTTCACCCTGATGTGCTAGTTATGAATGTGCAGGAATTCTTCTAGTTGTGGGAATAACCACTCCCACATCAGAAGCCTGAAGTGGTAGAGTTTATGAAAAGCTTTACAACTAGGTTCTGGTGACCTCCTTAGATGATAACCACAGCTCCACATTGTGTGGAGTGGTGGCATTAAAACTAATGCCCCATTGATTTCTATTTCTCCTCTAAGCATGGATTTAATTCAGTGTGTCCTACTTATTACCTTATTGATTTAGGGTGTATTCATAGGATGCAGTGTTGTCTGTACAAGTATTCTCAATTATCCCCAGCTTCTTGTACTGCCTAATTTGTTTACTGTGCAAACACTGGCATGGTCAGTAGCCATTCCTGATATCTCTGTTGCTCATTCTGCACCACTGTGATTTCAGGATTTGGTGGAGACTATGTGAGCTTTAACCTGTAGATGGTTGGAGCTGCTCACATGAAGGAAGGGGAGTATAGTATGTAGAAGAACAAAACATCTTTGCAAGCATGCATATGTATCTTTGAAGTAGAAATAAGCCTAGCATTAAAAACTCCTGTTGCTTTTATATCTTGTCCTAACAGCATATTAACCAATTCTGGTCAATGTGCCTTGAGCTACATGAGAAAACTATGCTGGTAATGGTTACATACCTAGATTCAAAGTCCCCATGCAATTTAATGTTTATCCACATAAGCTGCCTTGATGCAAATCTACATCAGGGCTACCAGTTACTTGCTAGTACAGCTAAATCAGGGTCTGAGTGCTTAACAGGTACGTTTTTACTCCCACCCTGCCACATATACATGTTTTTTCCTCACCAGACTTGCAAATGAGTTGTTGTTGTTGTTATGGTTGTTTAAAGCAGCTCATTAAAATTATCTCACTGGCATTGCAATGGCATGTTGTTTTCATGCAGTGCTTGTTCCTAATGCGCTGGGTGTGATGCATGTGTGAAGCTAGTCTCCGAAACCATCCACGCTAACCACAAATTTATAAAAGCCTTCCAATGTTACTTCTCCTTTTCTTCTGACTAATGCATGCATCAAAAGATGGGTTTATTGTGTGCTGTCGAATATGAGAGTTGTAACGGTTTAGTGATGTGTGTTTTTTATTTTATTTCTTCATTTACTTGTATTGTAGAACACAGCTCTAGATAAAGAAAGACAGATTTTCTGCAACAAGCGCTGTCAGGACTCTGGCCAAGCTGCTGTGGATCAAACCACTATGATAAATGCTGCAGCTCGTGATCTTCCTGTGGTCGGGCTCAAAACTTTATTTCCTGCTGCTTCTGAGCCACTCAAACTCTCTACGCACTCTGTCTCATCATGTCATGATGATACTGCAGGATTTTGAGACAAATTCTACTGAAGTCCATTGCTAGGTCAGGAATCAACTACTATTCACATGCCCTCACTACTGTAGTTTGTTCACATCTGTCTGAAAGAGAGGTAGGTAGTATGTACGTTAGCTTTTAGTACTTTGACCATTATATTTGGACTTTTTTTTCCTTCCAAAATAATAATAATAGTGTTAAATATAATTTCAAACATTTTGGGATGTGAATGAATTGATCTACTCTTGTGGTAATCAAATATTGATATACAAACTTCTATATAGGAAGAACCACTAAAAGGCCTTGCCCACCAAACTCTGGTCTTTATTAAAAATAAAAATGCCAGGGGTCAACAATTGAGAAGCTGTAATTCATTTGTATGACTTTATGAAGTTCAGTTCCAGAGTTATTCTGGAAAGGCAAGACTGGTCCTAGTGGGCAATCTGTACAATATTGAAAAACAACCTGAGTGAATGTGTGCAGGGTAAGGGGACTTGTTTTCAAAATATTGAAACTAAAGTTTAGAAAACATGAACTTAAACTGTGTGGCATTGAATACAAAAGTAACTCAATCATGGGACAAAATCATTTTTCTCCCATTATTTTTTGGTATGAAGACTGCAGTCAACAAAAGCATTTTTAAGCCGTTGTTGTTGGTTCTGCACCAATTCCCTCCTGGCATTGTTTAACACTACCACAAATTGTCTGGAATAGAACACTGCTGCATGTCGCATAACCTAAATGGAGCCATATATTCAAAGCAAGCCAACTAAAACAATGATCTACTTGGCCAATGATGCTGAATAGTTTGGCCATTTTGTTTTTTTCATTAGCCCACTCTGTTTAACTTCAGGAAAACTGGAACTATTTGGGAGCAGTTGTGCTAAATGTGCAGTCAAGGTAGATGGATCTTTTATCTTAATGATCTTTTATCTTCATGCTTGTTTCAATATGGTATGTACGCTTATTTGCTCCTTTTTAACAATTCTGAATTATTTTCCATTAGCCTTTACCTTAGAACTGTAAGATCTGCAATAAACATTCTTGAAAAGAACACTGGTAATTTTTCTTTTAGAATGTAGAAAGTCTCGCCGATTGTGTGTGTGTTAAACTTGATTTCCTTTTGTCTTGCATGCCATTTACATTATCGGAATAGAGGCTTTGAAATTAGGCCTTCTTCTGTACACTCAGATTGAGGTTGCGATCATATGCATCCTTACCTGGGAGAAAGCCCCAATCCAGTGTGAATCACTTCCAAGTCACTGCTACAGCCATCCAGGAGCTTTACGAAATTTTATGTGAGTACTACCGTAGCAAATTATATATATATATATATATATATAAAGACTTTCTTCATAGAACTGAAAACACTTATCTGAGTTTTTTTCTTAGCAAGAAAAGGATTCATTACACATAAATTACAAATGCCTTTTTTTATTATTATTTTCTAAACTGAGTTTCCCCTTTCAGATCTTTTACCTTAAAGGGAGAGTAGTTGAATGCTAGAGGGGAAAACAATGTGAACTGCTTCAAGTTAGCAGCTGAAGAAAATTATATACCAATATAGATATGGAATGTAAGTTTCAAATCTTAATAAAGCACAATGTACAAAGTAATTTATGCAATACAGACCTACAAAACAATACAATCCTTTCACAAATATTTTCACAGAATTCTGCACAGCAATCTTGTAGAAAAAGTAGAATTTATGCAACACCAAAATAACATTGTTCCTTAGTATAAATTTGAAATTCATTACCTAAGAGGCGGGGGCTATTCTGTGGTTTTCAACATGATTAAAACATGCCTCATTTTCATAAATGGTGTTGGGTATAGCTTGTGCTACACTGCTCTCACAAGCCATGTTAAAATGGAAATTAAAGCTCTTGCCACTAGAGATTCTGTAGGCAGAGCTGAAATTAATTATCTTCTACTTGCAGCCTAGTAATGCTTATAGGCAGCTAGCAGGTGTACTTTAGATCTCCACATGATTTTAAAAGTTATGCAGTTTGCTAATAGAGGATACCTCAGTTTTGAGGAACAATCCACATTTTGGATATGCATTAAAAGGAAGGGGAGGAGGAAAACGTATAGACTTGCATTTTCATATAACAACTCTATTGCTGATTTCTTTTTCAACTGCACAACAAAAAACAGCAAACTTTAAAAAAAATTCAAAAAACTAATTCTCCAAACTTAGAAGCATGCTTGATCATTGATGGAAACAAAATTACATTTATCATAATTTAAATATTCTCGATTCCCAGAAATTCAGTGCTTGAAATAGTATAATTCATTGGAAAGGTACAAGAGACAAAATGTGGTGTGGGTTAGCCCAGTTTAAAACACCAGTATTATAACCTATAACCAGCTTCCATTGTTAATCAAATATTCCTCAATATTATAAAGATTTACATGAGAAACATGTTTCATAATATAGCTAGTACAAGAATTTAAGCCATCTTAATTAGGTCTCTCCCCCCCCCCATACATGGATCAAAATAGACTTACTATGACTAAAAATATAGATTTTCTTTTTAAGCTACAGAACCCCAGCAGCCATTTTCTGCTTCTTTTCCCTTCCCCCACAAAAAAGTCAAGCAAAGTCTACAAAAATAGCAATTAGCTTTAAAAAATAGCGTCTCCCAGCAAATTTTAAGTTACATTCAGATGTTATATTAATTATTTATAAGAACGGAGGCTACCCAAGCAAGACTCCTATGCTTTTAGCAGTAGTCCTACCTATGCCATCCAGCAAGTTTCAACATCAGTACCTAGTTTGATATTCATGATGCCACCTGTTGAAATCATTGTAGAAAAGTACTATGCTGCCAGAAGCCATGCCTGTCATTATACACCTATGAAGAAAAGACGAGAGGAAAATTGAGGGTGGGGTGGGGAGGAAGCCACATTTAGCCACATGCCTACTTAGCTGAATGATGTCAAAGAATGCCTGAATGATGGCATGAATGAAGCATACTCTACCTTGGCACTGGTTTAAGTTGGGTTGGGAAATCTGTGCAACTCCCATCATTTCTCACCACTGGCCATCCTGCCTGGGGCTGATGGGGATTGAACATCTGGAGGGCACCATCTTTGGCCACCCCAGCTGTAATGGAACTAAACCTCTTATATGTACAACATTAGCCAACAGAATGGCATGGATCACTCATTTCTTCTAATGGGGATAGTTCCAGCAGTGGGAAAGCTGGGAAGCAGAGCTCACTCCAGCTGTGAAAAGGCTAGCTCCGTGAGGCCTACTGTCATCTGGGGGAAGGCATTCCATTAGACCGCCCCAATGGAACATGTCAAATCTGAACTAGAAGATCTACAAAGCAAATTTATGAGGCAGATACTGGAGCTTTCACCTGGGACTCTGCCGGCTCATCTTATAGGTGAGTTGGGTCTCTCGATAGCAACCAGAATTGATCTAAACTATGCTAGATACTTTCATAGACCAAATGCTTTTGAGGAGCATATTCTCACGAAGCTCTGCTGGTTGGAGCAACTAAGAACAGGAGGTGGGGCACAAAAGATTACGGCTTACAATCTTTGAATGGAGAAATATCTATCCTTTAGTTCATGGTCTTAGAAACTGAATCTTCAACCATGACGTCAACAAAGACAGAGCATCCATTATCGCTGCCAGTTACTCTATTTGGTACCCTCAAATTAAGTGCAACCACTCAAGACCTCACTACTTTGAGACACTTTTCCAGAGTTATGCAGGGCCTTTGTTGAACTTAAACTTCAACAAATGCCCTCAGCATACTTATGAGGGGAGATACTTTGGAATAGCACAAATGGAACAGAAATGCAGTTATGGATGCAGTCAGGTTGGATAGCATGCCCTATTTGCCCTTTATATACAGTGCCCAGAGAATTATTTTTGTATATATCCTATTCTCAATTGGTCCTCAGATCGATCTTCCTAGTTGAACTCATAGCTGAAAATACCTACACATCTGGTAGCCAAATTTTCTCTGGCAGATATGAAACTTTATTCCCATTATGTTAATGCACTGTAATAAAAAATGTTGTAAATTATAGACTTATGTTGTGTGATTTTAGCGGAATGTCTTGTTTTTCTGCCCTTTGTTCTTCATTGTGAAGGCCTCTAGCTATATACAATACAGTCATACCTCAGTTTAAGTACACCTCGGTTTGAGTATTTTCAGTTTAAGTACTCCGCGGACCTGTCTGGAATGGATTAATCCACTTTCCATTACTTTCAATGGGAAAGTTCGCTTCAGGTTAAATACGCTTCAGGTTAAGTACAGACTTCCGGAACCAATTTTGTTTGTAAACCGAGGTACCACTGTAAATTGAACTGAATGGGCTACCTAAGTGGGAGAGAGATGGGAAGAAGGGCTCATTTCATCAGCTTTCCATCAAGTAACTGCATTCCCTGAACTGTGTCACATGGTCATTATAGGAACATTATAGGAACAACTCTTTAGAAATTGGTTCCTGGATTTTTATTTCTATTTTCCTCTTCCCTCCCTGTCCCTTTCCCCCAATTTGTTGTGCTGTTTTGGGGCTGTTGTTTTTCTTTTCTGATTGTATGTAAGCTGCTCTGGGGAGCCTTTTTGGCTGAAAAACGGGGTACAAATGCACTAAATAAATTAGTAAATCTTTTTGCTTTCTCGGTGTTACTTTTTATTATTATGAATCCTTTTCTGCTATAAAATCTGTGCTGAATGAAGCCAGTACAAAGTGGTATCAATAGCAAATAACTCAAAACGAACCGACTCACCTTTGGTCATAGGAAAGAGCCATGGATCGGATTCCAGCATCACAACCAGGATAGGCAAAAAGTTGCTTGAGGTCACACACTTGCCACACCATAACCACCCCATTGTCGCCTCCCGTAAGGAGGTACTGTCCATCCCGGCTCAGTTGAATTGCCTAGAAAAAGAAAGGGTGAGACTTCTGTTAAAAGAACAACTTTCGTCATTCAGTTCTTTCTTCCATGTGTTAATTATCATCCAACAAGGTTGAATGCTTTCATTACCAATGCAGGATTTGCAAATGCATATACATACGGAGAGCAGATAAAACACATAATACCATGATCACAACCTTTCCATTAATTGTTCCAAAATGTATATTTTGGAAATTATTGCTTATTTGGACAGTGAGGACTTAACTCAAACTTGCAGACAATGGCTCATTTTCTTATGAGCCATATTACTTGCTATAAAATAAAATCCACAGAGTAACTTTTACTGTTCCCTGGTTATGGTTGGAAGTGCTGAAAGGAAAACCTTCAACATGTCAACTGGAGGCTGAAAGTTGCAATTGATAATCTTTTAACATATTTGCTTGTTAAATTGTGGGTGCATTATGTGGCCGCAATGTCAACACATATTTTCAAGGCCGAACTGCAAAGGTTATTGCATGGGAAACTGCTTCACTCTTTCAGAGGACTCAGTCTCCTCAAATTACACAGCATGGTCACTCCAGCCGGCAACATAACCTGCCAGTCTCATATCTATCTACAAGCAGAGGGGAATAATCAGAGAGTTAAGAGAAGCAGCGTTATCTGCACCATTTCAGGAGCTACGCTGGCATAGGCTTCTCCTTCATCATGCCATTCTCTTTTGGGTAGATGTCAGCCCTGCCAGTCGAGTACTAATGCCTCACACTCTACACGGGAAGCACCTCATGCTCTGTTAAGAATCTATTCCCTTGGGATAGGAGTTGAAAATCACAAGAGTTGGAAGGAACCATGTGGGTCATCTAGTCCAACCACCTGCAATGCAGGAATCTTCTGTTCAACGTGGGGCTCAAACCCACAACTCTGAATCTCATGCTCTACCGACTGAGCTATACATCATGCATCATCTTATTTTGTATGCCGCCTTCCCATAGTTCAAACACTGTTCACAAACCAAAAAGTTTGTACTGGGTAGTAAAATTGCTACCAAAAGTAGTTATAGACAATACATAAAATATCAAAAAGAACACAACCAAATTGAACAATTTCCACATAAATCATAAAACTAAAAGTTACAAAAGATTGATATAAATAATATCAAGAACAGCAACAAAAACAATACCCCAGCCCAATAGTTTGTTCAGCAGCCTCAGCTTTTGTAGCTGGAGTTAGTCAGGGCCCCGTCCTCCCAGACCCAGTGTGGAGAACCTTCTTCAGCTCAACTTAGCTTTTAACCACTAACTCTTTTTCACTTACCTTTTAAATAGTTGAAAGCGAAAATGTTTAACTTTTAAATTAACTCTAATTAATTTTAGAAGTTGTTAACTTCTAAATATAGCTTCTAATATTTTTCATTAGCTTTTCATGAATAAAACCTTTCCCCACAATTGCTATATACATTAAAAATAGAATAATCAAAACCGTTCAACTCAGTATAAACTGCAGTATGGCTAAATTACCTATCATGGCAGTTGTTATTTCTTATGACAAGTCCCAAATACGTGCTACACATTTTTCTCCTAAGAAAGAAACTGTACTTGCCCTTAGAATCTAAGCACATCAGGTATATTATACATGAACAAATGACAATGCAGACAGCAGGAAGGATGATGAAGCTGAGGCAGTAAATTGTTTAAAATAAAACGCTACACTCACGTTATCTAATAAACCAAATACAATTACTAAAAAGATTATTCATTATAAGCAAAATCAATATCCATTTTTTGCTCATTTCACAAATGGCAATCTCCTAAGGGTATTTTTGAAATTGCAGTGAAGACCATGACAAATAATTATTTGCTACAGTTATAAAATTCATCTGATGAAAATCCATTAACCTTATGGTTATGGTTCACTTGAATGTTATACTGGAGGCTTTTTATCAGAGAAATGCTATATTAAAAGGCAAATTAAAGCCATTAATCTCAAACTCTTCTACAACCAATGAATCTAGCAAATTTCTGTGCTCTTGATTAAATAAAATATGGGATTTATAGTTTTACTAATAGATGTGGCATTTTAGTGAGTCACCTAGATGGGAATGGGAAAAAACATTGATAGACTGATATATACAATGGTACCTCGGGTTAAGAACTTAATTCGTTCTGGAGGTCTGTTCTTAACCTGAAACTGTTCTTAACCTGAGGCACCACTTTAGCTAATGGGGCCTCCCGCTGTCACCACGCCGCCAGAGCACGATTTCTGTTCTCATCCTGAAGCAAAGTTCTTAACCCGAGGTACTATTTCTGGGTTAGCGGAATCTGTAACCTGAAGCATCTGTAACCTGAAGCGTTTGTAACCCGAGGTACCACTGTATGTTGGTTTGGGAGTGGGGGCAAGTCTGTCAATGTTTCAGTTTCACAACATTGCCCTCAGGATTTGGAATATAAAAGATGCTCTTTATCTCAAGAAGCGGTCTAGATAATACAAAAGTTTAAAGTTCTGATGTTGCCTCACTATGAAAATACCTTTGGTTTCTACTAAGTGGTAACCTAATGACAGCTCAACTCCCCCCCCCCCCAAATATTTGGTTCAGATGCACAAATAATCTTCCAAAGCATACATTTTAAGGAACCTTCCATGTTCATTTGTTTCTGACTTGCACTCCCCTCAAACAGTCTCAAAACTCAGATTTGTGAGAGACCACTATTCTGAAAAAGCAGACCTGTCAGCATGACAACATTGGTATAAAGCAGCAAGAGCCAGTTGAGATACTTCACTTTTCAAAACAGACTCAGGAAAGAAAAATAAATTGGTTCCTTTGGGCAGAGTAGCATACTGGCCTTGTTTAGGATAGAATAACTTTAGTTCTCTGGACGGCCTGCCGACTTAGATTTAAGTTACTCGTTAAGATATCTAAACATTGCAAGGCAGATCTGCTGTGATATGCTGTTAGCCTAAGTTCCACTGAGCAATACAATATTTAAAGCAAAAACAGGTGGAATGTGTTGATTAGGCCCTGAGTCTATCCAGACTGCCTAAAAGTTCTCTTGGTAGCATTTTTTTTTTGGTACTTGTATACAAGACAGTAAATCAGAAGATTATACTGTCTGAATAGAACAACTGAAAGCTTTAGCTTTGTAGGCTCTGCACACTGAGTCCACAGATACAAAATTTATATATCAGAAAAATTTGAACGCACTCAATTTTTCTACTACCATCAGAATGTGAAACTGTTGGACTCCAGTGCCTGTGGGCAGAGACATTTTGAACACTCTCGTTTTAATCATCCTGTTGCCGCGTTCCTTGCAGCATGATAAAGTACAGAAGCTCTGGGGGAAAGACTGTGGATTGTTTAAGACTAAATCCAAGTGGGATTGCTGCGGGAAAATAATGGCTTGGTTTGTGTGTAATGCTGGCCTACGGGGAGTAGAATTTCCATTGCATAAAGCGACACTCCTGAAACCTTGGGAATGACAAACACTACAGAAATTGTTTTAGCCAGCAAGGGATTGTGAGATATTTTACAGATTTACTGGTCTAGCTGACAGCATAATCACAACGGAAAGCGACACGTTATCAGCACAGTTATTGTAGGAAAAGGAAGTAAAAACACTAAGTACCAGGGGGCTTGGTAACACCACCACAAACACTTGGCTGTGAATTATGAATAGTATGGCAAGTATAAAGTATGAATTGATAATACATTTAATACAGGTGGACATGTGAAACAAGTTACAGGCACTTTCCCCATATAATTATATCGGGGGGGGGGGAATTAGAGCATGATTCTCCTCTACACAAGAAATCAGCTTGTTATGTCGCTGGTCGCCATGCATCAGCTGATCCAAAAGTTCAATCCTGCTTGGTTCAGGTGTGCCAGCGAGTTCTCTGCAGCAAACTTGCTGGCGCACCTGAACCCTGCAGAAAGGAGGATTGAACTCCCAGCACTGAGTTCAATCCTTCTTGGTGAGCATCTCCCCCCAGTCTCATCATGGGTCCACTTTGACACATGGACAGCACAACCTACCTACCTGCCAACCAACTGATATCATTATGACACCGGATGAGTGACAGGTGGATGATCCCACCCACCTGTCAAAGTTGGCTTGCAGGTTGTGGGAGAAAGAAAAAAGTCTGGTCTGCCAGGCTAATGACGTTCCCCATTCTTGTTTTAATTAGTTTTTCTTAAGGTCTTTCGTACTACAAAGCAAACAGATAAGCAGGGAAAGGAACATCTAAGTTTTGTGTCTTCATTCTTCTTTTTTTCTCACTTGCTGAGAAAACACTGAAGTATAAGACTTCAAATATATGAAATTATGACGATGCTGCACACGGAATGAAGTTTAAAATGCTCACCCTTATATTATCATCAGTTTCCATCGTCGCTTGCAGTTTCCCATTCACACTGAATACGCAGAAGTGACCATTGTCATAGTATATGACACAGTGACCCTCTCTTGATGCCTGGATAAGCTTTGCTTTCACACAGTTTTCAGGTGCTTCTAACGCCCTCAGTAGATCTCCATTCATAGAATGTATGAGACATGGTCCTTCTGATGAAAGAGGAGGGAAAAGGTGAAACTATAAACGCTTTCTACAGATGCTAGCAAAGTAGACCTGGATTTCTCTTATTAATTATGATCATAACAGGAAAATAAGCTGGTTCGCTTAGACAATGCAACAGTGTCATTAAAACTCTTTTTAAGACATGTGTATCTTGCCATTCCTTCAAGTCAGAGCAATGTGCATGTTTTTTACCCAATTTTATCCTCACAGCAACCCAGTGAGGTCATTAGGCTGAGAGTGTGTGTGACTGGCTACGTTCATTTATTTATTCTTAATTATTTATTCATTACGCTTATTTCCTGCCTTTCCTCCAAGGAGTTCAAGGTTCTCTTCCTCCCCATTCTATCCCCACAATTTACCCAGTAAGGTGAGTGAATATTTGAACCTAGCAGTGAGAAATCCTACCACATGCCCCCTTCCCTAAAACTCACTGCTCCACACCCTAGCGGTAAGAGAAGAAAAATGGTGCCTTGCTTTGCATGTTCACTCAGAAGTCCTACTGTATTAACAGAACCATGCTGCAGAAGACAGAATCAGAATTCAAAATGACCTTAACAAATTGGAGAACTGGGTGCAAGCTAACAAAATGAATTTCAATAGAGACAAATGTAAGGTTCTGCACTTCAGCATGAAGAAGCAGATGCACAAACATAGGATGGGGGACACCTGGCTTACTAGCAGTACATGTAAAAGGATCTAGGGGTCTTGGTGGACCACAAGCTTAACATGAGTCAACAGTGTGATGCAGCAGCAAAAAAAGCTAATGCTATTCTAGGTTGCATCAACATAAGTATATTGTCCAGATCAAGGGAAGTAATAGTACCACTCTATTCTGCCTTAGTCAGACCACACTTGGAATACTGTGTCCAATTCTGGGCACCACAATTTAAAAAGGATGTTGACAAGCTGAAATGTGCTGAGGAGAGCAGCCAAGATGATCAAGGGTCTGGAAACTAAGCCTTATGAGGAGCACTTGAAGGAGCTGAGAATGTTTAGCCTGGAAAAGAGGAGACTGAGAGGAGATAGGATAGCCATCTTCAAAGACCTTAAGGGCTGTCACATGGAGGAGGGAGCCTGCTTGTTTTCTCCTGCACTGGCAAGTAGGACTCGAACCAAAGACTTCAAGTTGCAAGAAAGGAGATTCCAACTAAACATTGAGAAAAACTTTCTGACAGTAAGAGCTGTTCAGCAGTGGGGCAGACTCCCACGAGAGGTGGTGGACTCTCCTTCCTTGAGGTTTTTAAACAGAGGTTGGATGGCCATCTGTCATGGATGCTTTAGCTGAGCTCTACAATTCTATGATTCTATGTTTCCAAGTGCATATAAGATTGGAGCCTGAAGGTTTCTTTGGGAAATGAATTTTGCATTTAGGGGTTGAGGAGGAGCTCCAAGCCAACAGTCTCTTCCAACAACAGAGTTACCTTCCCATATAACATACTTCTCCTCCTCCTTCTTCCGTTTCTAGGAAGAGCCAGCAGAAAAGGCTGAAGGACAGTCTTTTCTCCACTGTTTCTCTTACTAATGCAAAGTTAGTTAAACACAAAACAGACGGAGACTGACTGTAAAAGCGGCAAGCAGGATTTGGCAAAAAATAATAATAAATTGAGCCCCGCCCTTCGGGATTGTCCTGGTCTTGGTTGAACATTCTAAACACTAGAGGCCTGCATATCCAGAATGACTGTGTCTTTGGAACACAGTTTCTGCTTTTGAGGACCAATGGATCAACTTGTAGATATTTGGTCTAGGAAGATGGAAAATATCTCCTCCCCCCCCCCACACACACACTGCAAACAAAATGTAAGGAAATGGGTTTTCCACAGGGATTTACACCTAGCATGGGAGGTGATTTGTGGACAAGCACAGGAACATATAACCAGTACAAATATATTCTCAATACCAGTGAGAATATACATGAGAAAAACCCAATGTCCATTTCTATTGGAACATAAAACACAAATGACATAATTTACGCTGCAGCACTGGCACACTCCAGGCAGAGGTCAGGACACAACAGAAAGAGAGGGAAAACCTGTCTCCTGACAATTAGACATGGTTAGTCTCTACAAAGCACTATGTGGGACTCATAATGAAAAGGTGAAATGTAACAGTTCTTCTGTCTTGCTAGTTGTACATTTGCTTTGCTTAGCTTTTCAAAATTGCTGAAAATAAAAGATTTGTATAAGAAAAATGAATAAACTTAACTTCCATATCCCAAAGAGTACTAATCTTCAGCTTTCAAGGGGGGAAAAACATTTCAAAGTAGAGTTTTAGAAAAGGCTGTAACAAAATTTACCTTTAGAACCACTTATTACCAGGCCGAGTTCAGCACAAATTGAAGCGCAGGTAATCTCATAGTCGTGTCCTGTCAAGATTGCTCGAGGAGTGGAAAATTCACCTTCAATGGGAAGAAAGAAAGAAATTCCTTTGTCACACTTAATTATTTTATTTAATAAAATTTACACACTGCTTGATTGCAAAAAACCCCACAAAAACTTCAAAGAGGTCTACAATGCTAGGATTCAACCCTCATATCTGCAGCTAAAAGGATAACATAGCAGATCGTGTGAAAGTCCCCAGCTTGACATGGTAAGAGGCAGCTTCCATGGGTACAATGCATATCCTATTGAAATAATGGGGAAAACTTCAATCGACTTCAATAAACCAGAACACAAACTTGGAGTTCAAGCTATGTTTTTATTCTGCTGTATGCTGAACTAGACTTAATTTTATTTCTTACTAAGAAAAGTGCTTTTTAAAAAACAAGGAAAAAACAATACTGCAACTCAACCCTGCTACCTCTTTCAAACTACACAATTTTAAAATAGCCACCATAAATTTTTAAAAAGCTTTTATTTTATGGAAGATTTGGCAAAGCACACTCATATCCAGGAAGTATGGCAGACAGTTCAGGAGGGGTGGTGGTGGAAATCATATTAAAAGCCTAAGAGCAGGAACCCTACTATATCTCCTTATGTTTATTAGGCAGCGCTTAGGTGACTGTGAACAGTCACTGCACTTTTGTAAAAAAGCAGGGTCTGCTGATCTTTCCTGATCTAAAGCACAGCTAAAGCAATTTTTAAAAAAGCAATAATTTTTACTATTGACATGAATGTGCATGGTTTAACCAAAAGGTCCTTCTTTTAACATACAATGTTACAACTGCTGTGTGAAAGGTTGACTGATATATATCTGAGATCATTTTGTGCCCTCTTGCTTCCATGGCATGGCCAGCTGTAGCAGCAAATGCTGTGTGTGATGAATATAGGACTATAAATAGTTCCTAGGAGCTGAGTTAGAGCTATTCGGAGAGCAATCTGTAGCTCATTCCTTAGGTGAGATCAGATGCTGCAAAAGAGGCATGGGATGACATAAAGTTAAATGTAAAGGGACCCCTGACCATTAGGTCCAGTCCCAGATGACTCTGGGGTTGCGGCACCCATCTTGCTTTACTGGCCAAGGGAGCTGGTGTTTGTCCACAGGCAGTTTTACAGGGTCATGTGGCCAGCATGACTAAGCCACTTCTGGCGAACCAGAGCAGCGCACAGAAATGCCATTTACCTTCCCGCTGGAAGGTATCTACTTGCACTTTGACGTGCTTTCAAACTGCTAGGTAGGCAGGAGCAGGGACCGAGCAACGGGAGCTCACCCCGCCGCGGGGATTTGAACTGCCGGCCCTAGGCACAGTGCTTTAGCCACTCACTATTATTCTCTTTCATGTGAAGAATGACAGCACACTCATCTTTCATGCAAATGTCAACTTAAGACTACTGCTCAAAGCCTCCATTTCTTAAAGTGGGTAAAGTAAACTCATTGAGGGTTGCATTCCCTTCCTAGCAACCTTCCACGGGCCACAAGCCAATAGCATACAGGACCAGGGCAAAAGAAGGAGGGGGGGAATGTTTATTTGCACATAGGCTACATTCCAATCATGGAAAAACCAGAAGTTTATATATAACCACAACCATACACATCTCTCCATCTTGGCAACCAGGACACATTCCAGCCAAGCAAAACTATTCAAGGGGGGACTTGCCTGGGGAAAGTCCTGAGAGCCAGCTAGAGAAGTCTGGAAGGTCATAGTGGGCCCCCAGACCCGAGGCTCTCCACCCTTGCCATACAGGATAAGAAGGATGCACTGTAGTAAGCCCAGTTCAAAATGGCAGTAAGATTAGTATGGACCTAAGACCAACAAAGCGTTTGGCACTCCAGCAGTGCTACCACTCTCATCTAGCATAGAGTACCCAAGCACATTTTGAGTCTGCATGCCCCAGTCCTTTTCAGATTAAGGAGGGCCTGGAGTGAGTTCTCACTGTCATTGCATTATGGGCATGAGTTACATTCAGGGTTTTCAAAGTCTTTTTAAAGGAAGAGGCAACAATAGATCCACCCAGAGAAATATACATCCTCTCCTGTTCTGAGCTTAGATTATATGAAAAGTGTGGCAGTTGGATGGACTTAAAGAGTTTGGACATTAAATGATGTTGCAATGCCAAGGATTCAAATGTAAAATTTTCAAAAGAAATAAATTAAACATAGGTTGAAAAATATAACATCAGACACAATCCCAAAGGTCGTATATGTTACTAAGTGTCTGGACTCAAGCCAATTTCCACATGTATTTCCCTTGTGACTGCATAATTCATTTTTGCACATCAAATGTTATTTGAGTTGTTACCAGTTTAGCAATTTTATATTTCAAATATATATAATTAATTCAGATGCACAAGAAATTAACTAAATATTTTTTAATAAGATGAACTGTATTTATAATTTTAACACAGGCTGCCTACATTGATTTAGCAATGGTATGTTTAAAAGGCTATTGAAAGTTTGTCTAACCTTCATTCTCAGCACCAATGTAGCCTTATGGAACAGGAGTCCTTTGAAAAGTCAGACTGATTTCTTTGATAAAAATGTTAAGCATTTAGGGTTCTTCATGCTTCTGGTTTTCCAAATAATGGTGTCAACTCAGAAGCTGATTGTAGAGCAGAAGAGATTTCTTTTAAAAGCTTTTAAATTCTCAGTACCTCAGAAGATTGTCATGGTTTTCAGCAAAGAAAAGGGGGGGGAAATAACTTTGCTTCTGGTTTA
Source organism: Zootoca vivipara (assembly GCF_963506605.1). Classification (NCBI taxonomy): domain Eukaryota; kingdom Metazoa; phylum Chordata; class Lepidosauria; order Squamata; family Lacertidae; genus Zootoca; species Zootoca vivipara. The sequence continues at coordinate 38,754,083 of NC_083284.1, forward strand.
AGGGGCACCACTTCAAACTTTTCAGAACTGCTTTTGGGGGAACTGGCTTCTATGTCTTCTTTGAAATCCCAGGGAAGTGACTTCAAAGAAAGGCAAAGCTTTGTCCCTTAAGCAGGTTTACGACCACTGATCCAAGCTTTAATGAAGGCCTGAAAAGAATGTTGAGTACATCTTTATGGAGATCCTTAAAGCAAGATGAGCAAGTCAAATGAAATTAAAGAAAGTCCAAATCCTGTTCTAATATCCAAAACTGTTTTGCAGATTTATTTCGGGCAACACTATATTTATCACTGCCTCAAGCTCATTGTTAAAGCTTTACTTAAAACTTGAACTTGGTATTTAACACAGCAGTCACAAAAACAAAGAGGGTAACTTCTAAATCATACATACAAAACAGAGAAATTACGTTACTTCAAGAGTTACAAAACACACAGAAAAATGAAATCCGTTCTGTAGAACCCTTTTCCTTCCTACTAACTGCTGGCATAAGCTATACAGTAACTCTTACAGAATTAAAACAAAGAATTCATAACCTCAGAGCATAAAAGGAGATTAGTTCTGTATGGCTAGTAATAATTGTACTAGAAAAAAATGGAAATTACTTAAATTTTCTTGAGAGTTTGTTTGTTCCTTGCTTACTTATGAACTGTATCTGCTGTTTCACTCTGTTAGGCTTAAATTTCATAGAGAAAAAGTGAAAGAAATCTGGAGAGGCAACTGAATGTGAATACTGGTCCATACATCTTAAAATCAATCCAGCAGACTCTTTATGAATGTTGACTTCCAACCTACATTTAATCTACAAACCACTACTAATACTACTTTTTTTTTACTTTAAAAGGTAGCTTTTAAACCAAGCATAAATATCTGATTTTTCTACAACTGTAGAGCTCCTCCAGCACTTCAATATTACAAAAGCAATTTATTTATGTTTACGTCTCAGCATAAAAATATAATTAAATAAAACAACCCTACTCTATTTTTATTGACTCTTGCTATAAACGTATCTTAAAAGGTTAGGTTGAATAAACAAAATCTACTGTTCAGTTTAACTCCCTTGAAAATATTTTAAAGCAGAACTGTGAGTGTCTAATGAGATTTGAGTTGGGTTTTTTTTTTTACAATCAAGGGGTGTATAAATTTCATAAATAAATAGGTGAATATTTAAATACGAGCTAAAACCTTCCCGATATTGGCACGTGTAGAAGAACCCCCACCAGAGGCCAAGTGGCACATAATAAGCATGCATGCAGAAAGCATGTCAGGTTCATACAGGGAATGTGTTGTCTGTAAAAAGTAAAGGTAAAGGCACCCCTGACCATTAGGTCCAGTCGTGACCGACTCTGGGGTTGTGGCGCTCATCTCGCGTTATTGGCCGAGGGAGCCGGCGTACAGCTTCCAGGTCATGTGGCCAGCATGACTAAGCCGCTTCTGGCGAACCAGAGCAGCGCACGGAAACGCCGTTTACCTTCCTGCCGGAGCGGTACCTATTTATCTACTTGCACTTTGACATGCTTTTGAACTGCTAGGTTGGCAGGAGCTGGGAGTGAGCAACGGGAGCTCACCCTGTCGCGGGGATTTGAACCGCCAACCTTCTGATCGGCAAGATCTGGGCTCTGTGGTTTAACCCACACACACATCTTATATCCCTGTCCAATCCTTCCCTTCAGGCTGTGTATATTCCAAAGTGTTAATGTGCACATGGGATTGCACAGAGCCATTTCCCCCCCTGTGTGCGTTTTTGTGCATATTCGTCTGCATGTGAGCACTCTCAATGCTTCCCATTCACACTAGTGGATGGCGCTTGATGGGCTGTATTTGCACTGCGCGGTGCATAATTTGTACTTCTCCACCTGCCCTGAATTCCAAAAACCTTAAGCCCATTGGTTCACCTGAGCGCACAACTCTTGCTAATTTTTTTTTAGATACAAGTTTTCCTATGTACCAGACTTGCACAAAATTGCATGTTAAAGAGAAGGAGCGTACATTGTGCTCGGCCCCAGTAGCAGCCCACCCAGGTATCCCTCAACAACAGAAATAGGGTATGCGGTGAGAGATGGCACCTAGGAAAATATCACAACACCACACTTCTTTTTTAAAGCACCCCACCCACACAATGTGCTTCTGTCGACAACTGGGTAACATTCAATTTTATGTTGGACACCCCTTCCCCCCCCCCCCCCAAAAAAAACCCCACCACATTATCTGCAGGAAATTCCAATTAAATGGAAGGAAAGTGCAGGCTGCCATTTGGATGAGGACAACATTGTGCATATGATATGACATGGAAAAACATGCACATGTAGGATGCAATGAATCCAGTTTAAATGGCCCTGTGTACACATCCACAGCCAAAGAACACACACCCTATTATATTTTATGGGGGTCACCACTCTCTTCATATTGTGTCCTAAATGTTCATAAAGAGTTGACTTTTAAAAATTTGATCTAGGAACCGAAAACCTGTGTACTAAGAACTTCTAAACATAGAAATATGAAATATGATCATATATAGCTGGTTCAGGAACACTGAGATTGGTAACAGACTGCTATTATAACTCACAACCTGCATAAATAAAATTATAAATAATTCCAGATACACTTATTAGCCGGGTTGTTGTTTTTTAAAGAAAGCTGATTCAAAGTTATTTTTTAAAAAGCAAAGGAAACGGGAATGAATGAATTCAAAGGGGGGAAATATAGTATACCACCACAAATGGTGCATCAGTATTTTAAAACATACAGATATTAAAGTATTGATGCAATCTTTATGAGGCAGGAGCTCTTCCTTTCAAACAGGTGGTTTTAACATTCGAAATCAGAAATAAAAGTCTATGAAAACAAACGAGGAATAGGTACTAGCTAATACAAAGCTATAACTGAAGCAAACTTGATTTTTTTCTGAGGACTTTTATAGTTCTGTGGCTGAATAAGGAGTTCTCAAACTTGCATACTTTAGACTCACAATATGATTTAAAAGTGGTCAAATCAACATGGGCAATATTAGCATTTACATTCAGTGGAACACACAAAATGTCCTATTTCGGATTTATACAGAGCAACCTCTTAAATTAAGAAATTAATTGAGGATGTTATTCTGAAGTTTCACGCTTTGGCCCACTGGAAGAACAGCACTGACAAAAGATAATTAGACAATCAAAATAGATCTGTGGAGAGTACATCTATGTTGATTAGGAGAGGGAAACTAGCTTGAATAGAAGATCTAATAAGGTGAATAAATGTTGTATGTTAAGCTTATGTGCTACACATATGGAACACATTATATTTTTATTCATTTACCATATGAATATTACTCCTTTTACAACATCCAACATCAAGCCTATAAGCAGTAAACAGAGCCTTGTTTTGCCTGAAATATGAAGGGCTGCATTCCATCAGGGAGCACTAAACCACCCTGATCCTTCTGGATAAGTTCATGTGTATCATTTTGGTGACACCTGAGCTTCAACACAACAACACTGAAAACCTGGTCTCCCTCTAATTTAAACCACAGCTAGTGTGCTGGCAATCTACTAAGCAAACCACCATTGTAAGCATTTGTGACGGAGGTGGAAGAGGGTGTGTGATAAAGGTCAACGCACACTTCCTCACTCACTTCACATTCCAGGCGAACACTTTTAACAAATATTTGTACACAATTCTGAAACACGACTACAAATATACTAAAAACAACTGAATCAATATATTTTTTGGGGGGGGGGATAAGAGGAGCTTTCCACTGTGAACAAGCATGTGATTGGGACATGACATGATTCCTATACACAAAGGTGGGAACAACTCTTCCTCAAGGATTCCTCCTTGTGCAATGGGACTCCCCACCCCCCATGCTCCATCTAGATTTCTTCAAGGAGACCCCCCCCAACTCTCTTGAGCATATTTGGGGAGAGTGTGGGGTATGCAAAGGCGGGGGGATAAAGTCCCATTGCATAAGTTGAAATCCTTGTGTTCATTGGCTACCGCCTCTATTAACTATCCAATAGAGAAATATGTCATTGTAAGCAAACAAATGGTCACTTCTAATCACATTTCTGATCTGGGCCATCTTAAGCGCCCGGGCGCCGTGGTGCGCAGATCGTTCCGGTGCCCCCGCTCCGCCCTGTTTCTTGCCGCGGCTGGTGGGCGGGCGCAGCGCGGCGCCCCCCTGGCGCCCTGCGCCACCCAGCCCACCCCTAGAGCCGGCCCTGTTTCTGATATGAAACACGAACCAGAAAAGCCAATAAAACAAATAAATTCAGAAACTAGGAATCCTTCTATTTCCTCGAATGATTCTGCAGTACACACGATATGATTCAGCATTTCTGCCTCCATTCTTCCCCACCTTCTCCATTCACATATTTTCCAAACTATAAGTAGTTATAATCCCTACTTGGACAAGAGAACAATTCTCTATTAGAACACACCCTCTATTTGAAGGACTATCTGGTCCAAATGTAGCAGCTAATGAAGAGTGAGGATGGGGAAATACTCTATGTTCCTTTTACAAGAACTTACTTGCAGAACATCTGAGAGGAGATGCAATTAGTGGCATTACATTCCTTGTAATGTCCAGTTGACCCTCACTGCTGAAAACTGGGAAAGAGATGCTTAGTGAACCATATGCATTGATGATTCAAAGTTGTATATTGGACATAGTAAATGTGTGAAAAGGTAGGAAAATGTAACACAGTCTCAGAAGACGTTCAGGTATGGAAAGTACTATGGCTGAAAAGTACATATATGCACCTCGGTATTGTGGTCGGAAATTTAAACAAAACAAAAAAGGAAGCCACACACCTAAGTGCCTGCTACATGACTATTCATCAGAATAACTATAAATAAATCTGGCTGCATTCGTTCATCACTGTTGCGTGATATTTATTTCATAAAATTTATACACTGATTAATTGTATTAAAAAAACCACCTTCAAAGCAATTTGAAAAAAAGATGACAACATCATGAAAAATTCACAACCATACATGTTAACTGAATACAGATGTACTTCGGAAGTCGAACAGAATCCGTTCCAGAAATCCATTCGACTTCCGAAAAGTTCGGAAACCAAGGTGCAGGTTCCGATTGGTTCCTGATTGCGCAGGCGCGCCGGAAACAATAGTGGAAGCTGTGCTAGACATTTGGCTTCCAAAAAAAGTTCAAAACCCGGAACACTCACTTCCGGTTTTGATCGTTTGGGAGCCGGAACGTTCGACTCCTAAAGTGTTCAGGAGCCGAGGTACGACTGTATAGACTTTTCAACATGGATGCTGTTGATGGCAAGTGAGTAATCAGCATGGCTCTGCTGATTGACAACGCTTTGACAAAATATTATAAACAACCATGAAGAATGATTGAGATATGTGATTGTTCTGGAGTACAAGACCTTGATTTCTCAACACTGAAAGTAACCTTTCTACCACTGACTTTGCTATGACATGGATTGTTTTATGGAATTTCACATCACTACCAGTAGATGTCACTCTAGGATGCTTGATTATAGAGAGCAAAAACTTTTTAAAAGACAGGAATGGAAGATTTAAACAAAGGATACTTCCTAAAGGCTGCAACAGTGCTAAAGTTTGACACAGCTTTCATGTACAGTAATTTATTTTAAAGGAACCCTTTCTTGTCCAGAATACCATTATGTGTTGAAGCTGCTCATACTGAAGAAATATAAACGGCTAACACATATGTAAGCTGGTATCATATTGAATGTTCAAAGTTTAAGACAAACCATTATATGCAACAGTGTAATTTAGCAACCCCATGAAAGCTTCCTCTACAAATATTATCTATTCTGCTTTTAGGTATCTTGCTAATCCTTTTAATTCATTTTAATCTAAATGCCATTACATCTTGATTTATTGACATCGACATCTATGTAAATTAGTTCCCACCGGTGATCACTTGTAATAAAGGGTGTGTGTGTGTGTGTGTGTGTGTGTGTGTGTGTGTGTGTGAGAGAGAGAGAGAGAGAGAGAGAGAAATTTAATTTTTATTGATCCATCAGACCTCGAAACCTTTTCTCAAAGAGATTCTGATATCAATGCATCCTTATGGGAGGGAGTGTTGCTTGTTATCTTGGAAGAAACAGTGTATTGTGTGGGTCTGCCCTTGAGGGTGACTCAGAAACAGAAAATGTTGCATCTCAACTGCTCAGCGGGAAAGAATATTGCCATCATATTAAAGAACTTAACTGGCTGTCAATTAACTACCAGGCGAAGTTCAAGGAGCTTATATGAGCAACCAGTCGCTCTGCTTTGCAAAAGATACATCATAAGAAGAAGTTCATTCCACACGACGTCGGGATTGGGCCTAGTGTGGCAGCACCCTATCCTTCGGGACTCCCTCCTGTTACATATCAGATGGGCACCATTTTGTCTTTTTGGCGACTGCTAAATACTTCCCCGTTGCAAAAAACATTCTAACCAAAGATTTTTGTCCCAGTCAGCAACCGTATTGAAATTGTAGAATGATAGTAATAATAATAGTTCTCTTGCATACCCCGTCTCTCTCTCTCTCTCTCTCTCTCTCTCTCTCTCTCTCTCTCTCTCTCACACACACACACACACACACACACACACACACAAAATGGCAAACATATTTTCTTATCTTCCTTCCTTTGCCCATTCCTTTGGAGGTAATGGTCTAGGTTACAGATAAAATATGAAATGTATATACATTTAGATTATTTTACCTGCCCAAAAGACTGTTCAGTTAAAATTTCTTTGGTCTAAGTGATTTGAATCAATTTATTTCTTTTGCCTGTATGGCTGGCTAGTATGACAGCTCTTCCTAGATGTGAAGATATTGTTCATTCCATTCATTTCATTCATTCATTTATTCATTCATTCATTTACTATTTGCATTTGTTTCTCACAAAAAAGTCTCAGAGTGACTTAACCTACAGGCCTCCACAGAACCAGAATTATTTGCAGGGATAAACAGTATGACCTGCAGTAACCGCACTCAAGAAATGTTGAAAACAGTACATTACCTGTGATCTAGGGGGCTGCCCCAAACAAGAAATGTGCCCCAGTTCAGCAATTCAGATATAACATTACTGAAATATCATATGCAACAAGTCTGCCATGTACAAAAGAAGAAGAAGTAAGCAACAACAAAGGCCTTCCTTACCACTTGGGCTATCACCAATGCAATTGGTTTTGCCATTCCAGTACCACAGTAGCAACGTTGCATCACGAGACCCTGAGAGAATGTAACAGTTTCCTCCAATGTAGGATTCGGAGCGAGAAAGACAGGTGACAACATCCCAGTGTCCAAACACTACTTGCATCAGTTTCCCTGGAATATACAAAACACATTTTTTTCCAGCCAATAGCCAATATATAAATATAGATATATAACTGTGCACTTCGAATAAGGTATATAAAGATGCGAAGCTTCCTTGTACTGAATGAGATCACATATCTGTCTGTCTATCTATCTATTTATCTCATAAATGTCCATTCAAAAAGACAGCGGCTCTCTGGCCCCAAGATCTACCAACTAGGTCCAGGTGAAAAAGACATCATTTTAGAATGAAAGAATTTTGAGGACACCCAGAATATGCACACACAGAGCTATAAAGCCACATTATAACTTCAATAACTTTTACCTGAGCTTGTTTTTTTTCCTTTTCTTCCTTTCCATCCCCTTTATTTCATGTGGTATGACTTTGATTGTATGCCTAAGGGGCAGGGGCTCTTTTACTATGTTTTTTGTAAGCCACTCTGGGATCCTTTTTGGCTATAGTGTGAGGTATGAATGCCACTGTGTTGGGACTCAGAAATTATTCCCAATAATTATTCCCAAGCTCTGCAACCTGGTACCTTCTGAATAAAAAAAGACTTATCTTATAGTCCAGATGTGGGGAACCTGTGGCGCCAGACTTCCATCTTCCCTAACCACTGGCCATGCAAGCTGGGGTTGAAAGATGTTGAGAGTCAAACAACATCTAGACACAGGCATCCCCAACCTTCAGACCTCCAGATGTTTTGGACTATAATTCCCACCATCCCTGGCCACTGGTCCTGTTAGCTAGGGATTATGGGAGTTGTAGGCCAAAACATCTGGAGGGCTGCAGGTTGGGGATGCCTGAATCATTCTAGAAAGTCACACATTCCCAATCTCTGTTGTAGCCTCTTTTTACTCTACTCAGACATTTTAACTTTTAGTTTGTTTGTTTTAAGCAGTTAAAAGTCGTGGAAATGCTAAAATTGTCCCCAGATTTCTTTTTCTCATGCCAGCCAACAGAACAATAGCACTCAAATAGAGGTATTGTTTTAATTTTCCTAGATTTTTTTTATAAAAAATATCCATTTAGTACTAGCAGTTTATATATAAATATGTTCCAGTTTGCATTAGTATGAATTTGATACAATGTATGTAAGTAGAAAGCATCTATGCATGTTATTATGAAGAACCAAACATATTTAAAGGGCTCTGGGATAGGAGTGGAACTCTGTACACACAGAAACACATTGAATTATCCAGCAAGTTTCTAGGCAGCATAGAGCAGACTAACTGCAATATATAAAATCATAATAATTCTCCTTCCAAAAGGCTTTTTGAGGTGTTCACGCATTATTTTTATATTATTATTATTACAGTATTATTATTATTATTATTATTATTATTATTATCATTATTATCATTATTATCATTATTATTATGGAAGTCTCTTCAAGAATGCTTGCAATGTGATAGAGTTGTAGCCAAAAGCTTTTCTTGCCTCCCTAGATCAGGACCATGAAACATATTGTTGATCCATCATTTATTCACCCTTTCCAGTGAATTCAAAATACCCATTCTATTTTTGAACTCTAGCACATGAAAAAGCTTATGCTTCAATAAATCTGTATTTAAGGCACCACAAGACTCATTTGTTTTAATTTCTCAATTAACACATCCTAATAGCCATTTCTTTGAAAAGGTATAATGTTTTCATCCCAGTTTTTGCTTTTAGTTCCAATGCAATGGGTCAGTGCATCTGGCTGTTAGTGGTTCGAGCCCACCCCAAGAATGGCTGTGGACATGGTTTCCTCCATGGCAGGGGGTTGGACTGGATGACCTCTGGGATCCCTTCTGACACTACATTTCTATGAATCTACAACATTCTTTGTTTTCAAACCTCGGTCAACAGCTTCTCAAACATTCATTTTGCTTTTGTTAAGAAACAGGAAATGGCCTTATACAGAGTCAAACCATTGCTCTATCTAGCTTAGTATTCTCTACTTCAGATGTGAGGAAATTTTGGCCCTCTAGGTGTTGCTGAAATACAACTCTCACTGGCCATTGGCCATACTTTCTGGGGCTGGTGGGAGTTGTTTATCAACATCTGGAGGGGAAGAGGTTCCCCACACCTGCTCGAGCACACTGATTGGCAGTGGCTCTCAAGAGTTTCAGATAGGGATCTTTCCTTGCCCTACCAGGAGATGCCAAGGATTGAACCGGGGACCTTTTTTATTCAAAGCACATGCTCTGCTAGCCTGCTACAACGCTTCCCCAAGAGGCATGGGGCAACAGAAACCACTCTGTTCAGCCACCTTTCTTTGTTCAATTACTTACTGATAATTTTGTAAGACAGCCTTAACTTTTTTTTTTTGCTTGAATACTACTACAGCTTTTTACATCATACTATCAATGATTACTCATTGTGCACTAGGACATCCTTTTTTGACAGAACAAATTTTCTAGTTAATATTTTATATGACAGCTGTACTGCAAATAATAAAACAGGAACAAGTTTTTGCACTAATGAATCTAAAAAGTTGTCTGAAAATAACATCCACCACTGCAAGATGGTTTTATTGTGGCTCTGCTGTTCTAGCTATACTCAGAGAGTGTGATTTATGCTCAAGGTATTTCCTGTTACACCCCCCTTGAAATACAATAAGGAAAAGATTCTTTTCGCGTAAGTGCTAAAATATAATTGAATTCAACACTTGTGATAGCTTGCCATTACCTATTACTGATCACATCATCTTCTGTTCATTTCTCCCCCTCACACTCAACTCAGAAAAAGTATTTGCATGGGGAGTTAACCAAATATAAAACTACAACCAGCTATTATTTGCATGTATTTGTATATATATTTTTTAAAAAAAAACACAAATCAAATAGAAGAGTAAGCTGGTTTAAAAAGGGGGAAACAGCAAAACTAAATTTTGTTTTCTATTGTATTTCCAAATTGCTTATCAATCAATTAGTATAATCTTAATGCCATTGCATTAGATAGAAAAAGAAAAAAGAGCAAAACTAGATTTTGCATTCTATTATATTTCTTAATTGCAACCAGTTATCATCATCTAAAATAGGACTTTTCCACTGTACACTTAATAGTGCTGTGCTAGATATTAATGTTGATCCTTTTCATTAAAAATTATACAAGATAACCAAACTAATTTTGTCCCCCTGATGTCTTAACTGGCTGTCTCTACCCCCACCATTCAGCCCGGACACTGAGATCCAATTCTGAGGGCCTTCTGGAGGTTCCCTCATTGCGAGAAGTGAGGTTACAGGAACCAGGTAGAGGGCCTTCTCGGTAGTCAAACCACCCTGTGGAACTGCCTCCCACCAGACTTTTAGAAGACACCTGAAGGAAGCTTTGTATAGGGAAGGTTTTAATGTTTGATGTTTTACTGTGTTGGGTGTTTTAATTTGTTGGAAGCTGCCCAGAGTGGCTGGAGCAACCCAGTCAGATGGGTGGCATATAAATAAATCATCATCACCACAGGAAGTTGGTTTCTTTGTTTTATATGGCATTTGGGATCCAGATTATCACAAACAGAATTCTGTTCATGGAACAGGGCTTTCCAGCCCCTTTTCCAATGTGGAACCCACTATAGCCACTGAAAATTTGCTCTTGAGCTGTAGGTGCCTCCCAGAAAAGTGGTGGGATAAGACACAGAGAAGTGCAATGGGGATGGAGAATTAGTGCAAACTGGGTGGGGAAACTTGCACTAGCCAAGACTCATGCTTCTTTGGATCCAAGCTTGATCATTCAATTCATCTATCTTACTTAAGTGTTATAAAGCTTGCTAAACACTCACTTCTAAATTTACACAATGCCTTCTATCACCATTTGCTAATCATTTACAAAAAAATAAATAAAAAGCAAAATAGCCATATGAATAAAGAGTGCTGTTTAAAGAACTGCAGTAAGGGAACGTTCAGTAAATGTAACACGGCAATGCTTTAAATGGGATAATAAAAGGGAAGAAAAAGGTATATTTTGTTTTTAAATACACATACGCTTACTATTAATAATTGATTCATGTGGAAAGAACAAAGTGATTCAGCTTCACACTCCCTCCCTTATTTAGTCAGTTGAGTGCAAGAGAGCACATGTGTCTCAAATAGCGCATTTTGAGAGTTATTAAGCACATGTCCAAGGACACATTTAATAGCAACATTTTTATGTTCCAGTTTAACTAATATGCTTTAGCCTAGTCTCAAATATGTAGCAGAAGTTTGGGGGAATGGTGGTAGAACACTTTGCAATGTGTTTTCTAATTGGGAGACCATTTTAAAGTGGCATTTCCAGTCTGCAGTATGAAAGGGGTACAGTTCACTCTTCAATAATCTCCTTGAATAAATCTGCTTGGTTTCCTCTCCTTTCCTCTTTTTCTCTCTCTGTGTCATATATATCAGACTGAGAGCCTGTGAGCAGGGAATGGTTTATCTTTTAAACTCTGAATGAGATATTGAGTTGATAAGGAGAACACAAACAGTCAGCAAAATCTTCTCCAAAGTTTTTGAAATGAATCCCGTACCTGTATCTGTAGAGTACACCCTGAAACTTTTGTCCCAAAAACCACAGACCAGGATGTAGCGATTATCAGAAGTGATGACAAAACACTGGGAATGGACTTGAATACTTTGATCTAGGAGATCCGTAATTTGTCTCTTGTGCATACCCGTATTGCTGGCTAGAAGGGGATGGGGGAGGGGAGACAAAAGAGAAACTATTTTTTTTACACAGGAGCAAATCGAGTTTTAATTTCTTGTCACACTGATACACACACATTCGTGCTTGTTCCTCCCTCCTACCCACCCCCGATCCTTTCACTTCTTCCCCACCGTTTTGCCACAATTTCCCCATCTTATTGTCAAGCGCCTTCTATAAGGCTCTAGTTACATACCAGTGGCATTTTCAAAGTATGCTTATCTAGCAGAATAAACCAGGTGAGTTATAACTCTGGTAGATACACATTAGGACAACTATCAACCTTGATACACCACTGTGGTTATAGTCAGAAACATTCTGGGAGTTAATACCAGATTCATCATAACTTCAGTGATATTGGGTTGTATATTGAAATCCGTGCCCTTCCAAATGGAATATCATACTCTATACACCACCATAAAGTGCTGATGTGAAAAAATATGATACTTTATTTTCAAAAGGTATTAATATAAACAGATGGTGATGTTTGTGTGTATGGTTACTTAATAAACTGCACTGTTAACTTCACTTTGTTACACTTGCTTGAAACATAAACATATAGTTTAAACTATAAATCACTTTAAATGTTCCTGCTCTTTTTCAGAGGCTAGTAATGTGAGTTTCAGTTCGTCCCACTATTCTAACCTAAAGCCAATTTCCCTCTACCACTGCTGCTTCCCCTCTAACACTCCTCAACTAGGCAGTGAGGGCTACATGAGTAGTCTTCATGCAAATCCATGACCTCTTTCCTCTGGAGTCTGTCAGAAACACTGATGCAGTCTTCTCCAGGGTCCAGGAACCACAATTTTCTCAGGTTCTCTGCAATCCCATTGGCCCTTGAGTGCAAAACTCTCCTGAAGACAGTCCCTCAAGTCACAAGCTCTTTCTCACAGACCTTCTTCCCCAGCTTTAGCCAATGATTTCAGCTATTGATCCATCTCAGCTTCTCTGAGCTACTTCTTAACTCCATTGATGTCCACTGCCTGACTCCAGCTTCCAGCCCTTTCTTGAGCTAACGAACAGTCAAACACACCAAACTCCCATCTGCTCTCCTTGGCCTGACATCTTGAGTCATACCCTCAACAATACAGTAATTCCAATTTGTGTGAAATCCTGCCCGCTGATCGGCCTGTAACTGAGCAGAATGTCTATAAAGCAGAAACCTGACTCACAGGGCTATCACTGGTTTTTAAAGGGCAAGAGTTAAACTATCATTTAGGCCTTCTGCTGATACTCTCTATCTCTGTAGAAACAAATGACAGTTTACAGAAAGTTAACCCTTAAATTCAACGATGCATTAATCTCCTTTTAAAAAGGAGTGCTGTGTTTTGTTTTTAAAATAAAAAAACTTTACCTCCCACTAAGTAGACATCCACAAATGGTATTATACCAGTATTGCACATTTTAAAATGTTCATGTATAAGGCTTTATGTAATTGAATGTGTGTATGGGTATATTTTAAACTATCCCATTTCTTGAGGAACTCATTATGAATCAAATGGCTCTGACTTTAAATATATTTTTTTGTTTAGGATGCCTACTGCATACTCTTGTTATTGTATGTACACCCATATATTTTACAGTGAAAGGTGGTCTATAAATGCCCTAACAAATAAATAAATGGTTGAAGACATAATTTCTTGATACAGTACTGTACAACTAAAACATTATCACTTGAACCAGGGATAGCGGCATACAATATAGCTTTTAGGCTGACTAAACGGAGCTCATGGAAAACCACTTGAATGTCTGGATGTACATTTGCGCATTTGCATTGAAATGCAGAGGGGAATGCACATCAGCATCATAACTGTAATGTAGCCAAATTTACAAATGAATGTACATTCATTGACCATGAAAATCTGTATTATATAAACTAGTCAGCTAAATAGACCCAGTCCGCAGGTAACACTAAGCCAAACTATGACTTAGTGTAAGCATGTTGGCTCCTGGAGAGGAGATCATAGCAGTTTTGGTCTGACTATGGTCCTTCTGCAAGTATGCTGCTGTGAGATTAGCCATGGTTTAGCTTAGCATGTCATCTGGACTTGAGTTTTGAGTTTGTTGTTTGTCTTGCTCCAGACAAACCACAAGCTGTAACTGAGGTGGCAAAGAGGATGCAAGCTCCTATGAGCCCACACACTTTGTTCATGCTAAGCCATAGTTTGGCTTAGTGCTATGAGTGAATGGAGCAACAGTGCACCTTGCAACAATTTTCATGTAGTTATTACACATCACCAATCATGCCACATAGATCAGTATTCATATGTGCATATACTACTAATAAATTACCACTTAAGAAATTTTTCACTAGCTATGGTAGTTATATTAAGATTCATATACCCTGTGACTAACTTGAAATAATGTGACAAAATATTTTGTGACAATTGCCTTGGTCTTTAAATGTAAACATTCTGATTCATTTGCATTCAATAATTAAAGAGCTTCTAAAAGGTCGGTTTGAGAAATCAAGCTACAGATGTATTTTGAGGTGATTATTAAAATAATGTTTGTGCTCTTCTAAAGTTAAATCATAGGAAAGGGAAAAAATTGTATTTGCTAAGTGATGCCTTTCAGAACTGTAATACATACAAATTCACAAGCTATAATGAATTATGGTGGCCAAATCGCAAATGCCTAAAACAAAGGTTTGCAAACAAACAAGCCCTTCTTCTTGGTAATAAGAATCACCACCGCCATAACAAGCCACTTGGAAGTGGAATGGATGATAATGATTTATCTAGCTGAGAAACAATATCTTTACTTTCCTGATTGTGATCCTGAAGTCTGCCATACCCTATAAAAACGGTAGAATACTAATACCTGAACACTAAAAATGGCTGAGCAATATATTTCGACTTTGGAACTGTTCTGCAATTACACATTAATTCCCTCAGCCTGAACAGCAGGCCTGTGAAGAAAGGATTGATCTCCCTTAATGATGAAATTCTGGCACCACAGTTTTATTTTTCACAACACAGTGCTGTTAAGAATCCCACTGTTATTATGAAAATTTCCTCAGCAAAAGAGCTCCATCCCATTACTGGCGCACCAATTCATCATAACATGCCTCGCTCTTGCTCATCAACAAGTCTGAGTGATGAAAAGACCCAATATTATCCTGACAGTACTTCATGCGCATTCTCAATCACACATTATTACGGCATCCATATTAATTTTCACTGACACACGTCCTAGGCCTGTTCAAATTAGGCAAACCAATGAGGGGGAGTTGATGAAATACCAGCATAGCCACAGCTCATTGCATTCCAATTTGCATGCAAATGGTTTATCAGGAAAATTCCATTCCCAGCAACCAGCAAGTGAAAAACAACCGTAATCTACACTTCAGGGCCACCATACAGAGCTTAATGAATCGCAAAGAGAGAAGGAAGTGACAGACCTATGAGAGGATCGATTTCCACTGGCAGCTGGTATGGCTGGTCCTGTACGGCACCTTGATGAGCTAGAATGCACAAGAGAAGGTTTAAAAACTGTGTTACTTTCAGGCATTAAAACCATGGAAAATCCTATAAATCAAACACTATATGCCATTGTTTCCCCGTGGAAGCTTCATCCATTTATTGAACACCATCAACAACGAAAATCCAGGTGCTTTCAAGGACTGTTTATTACATTTATTTTAGATTATTGCTATTCTCAATGTGTACCATCATCAGAGGATCCAGCTCTGGACCATAAGCTATAGCAGATGCTTGACCAGCAGCCTCTCATGTTGCAACAAAACAAAATTAAGTGGTAAAGAGCACTGAAAACAAAATGTGACAACCATCTGCTGACTGTGGCAAATATTATTTCCTCCATTCAAAGAAAAATTACTTTGAATAGTACAGCACAAAGGAATTTTTTTTTTAAAAAAATCTTGCTTTATGATAGAGAAAGGGGTGTAGCTCACACTATATTAAATATTCTATTCATCCTGGGAAACCTGCATACATGAACTTTAAGGAACATTTGTGAACGCCAGAGTTTTATGCAAATGTATGAACATTTCTTTTGTAACTGAAACGTTCATGTTTTGCTGATGCTAAACACATTTCTTCCCCTCAGAGCTCCACTTCAAAATATCAATGAAAGCTTCCGGAAATGGAAGCTAACATAATAAAAATCATGTGTGCAATATCTCGCATTTTCACATGTACCTTGCAAAGCATATGCTTATTATAAAACCAGCATTGCTGGAATGATTACACAGTTGTTATGGAATTCAGAAGTCCTGCTTCAGCAAAATCTGAATAAATGATGACACAATGTAAGTTTCTACCCCATATGGACATAATGAGTAGTAAAATGCTTAAGCTGACAAGTTACCAAAATGAAGTAGGTGTACAATTTTACTTGCACACATAAAGAGCCACGTTAGTACGCCTCCTTCTTTGCAAAAGTAGTTTTTATTTAGTACCACAATTGTGATAGGAATTTTGTGACAAGCTCTGAACAAGAACTCTGTCTTGTGGTTTATAATCTTAACAGCCAGACATATCAAAAATGAAAGGGGGGGGGAAATAACATTTGATAATGAAGTGAAAAGGCTAAGGGGTAATGAAGGTTTAATGGGTAATAGGTAGTACAGAACAGTGAACTTTGCTGAATAGGAGATGACTTGATGGACATATTGCTCCAAGGAACAGCAAGGAAAAGAAGTGGGAAAAGTGGGAAATCAGGAGATATAGAGGTTGCTGTATTTGTTTCCTAAAACTCACTTTTCAAATTTAAACAGACCAAGGATGGTCTTTTTGCTATCCTGCTGCAAGGCAGGTCACTATAATTCAAAAGTGTGACTACTGGTCATAGATCTAGAAATTCCTAAAAAGTATAGCATTACCAGTTGTTTTGTTAGGCAAATTAATTTCCTGATAAAACCTATTATGAAAAAGATTTGGCAGCTAGCCTTTGAGCTTTGAAGTCTACTTATTCTACAGAACAAGGTATGTATCTTGTAGGGCAGTTACAGCATTTTATTGTTATATAGTGATAGGCTACATTATTATGTTTTCTTGTGCAATTCCTTTATAACATTGCTCTGAAAGGTTTTCTAATGACTAGAATATTTCAAAATGATAATTCTAAAATTGCTACTAACAGAACGTAAAATAAAAGGGAATTAATTACCAGATAATTTTATGATTATTATTATGATTTATTAATTTTAAATCACCCTTAAATCACCCTTCATCCAAAGACAGTTCACAGACACCCCCCCCCAAAAAAAAATACAAAATGAGAACACAAAATACATAATAAAAGCAGGAATAAAAACCAAAACAAACCAATAACTCCCCCCCCCCACAAACACATTTAAAAGGCCATAGAAGGTTAATCAGCCAAAGGCCTGGTTGTAGATAATTTTTTTCACCTGACACCTAAAGATATTTAATGAAGACACCATAATAATAATAATAATAATAATAATAATAATAATAATGTTGTGTTGGAAGCCGTCACTCTGGGCGGCTTCCAACAGAAAAATGAAATAAAATAATCTATTAAACATTAAAAGCCTCCCTAAACAGGGCTGCCTTCAGATGTCTTCTAAAAATCTGGTAGCTGTTTTTCTCTTTGACATCGGATGGGAGGGCGTTCCACAGGGTGGGCGCCACCACCGAGAAGGCCCTCTGCCTGGTGCCCTGCAACTTGGCTTCTCGCAATGAGGGAACCGCCAGAAGGCCCTCGGTACTGGACCTCAGTGTCTGGGCAGAACGATGGGTGAGCGCTGCTATGCAGCGCATTCCACAAACAGGGAGGCCACCACAGATAAGGCCCATTTACGTGCTTCAACACTCTGAACCTTTCATGAGGGAGGCACATAAAGAAGGGCCTAAGATGATGATTGCAGGGTCTGGGTTGGTTTATACAGGGAGATGCGGTCCTTGAGGTATTGTGATCTTGAGCTGTTTAAGGCTTCAGAAGTCAAAAGCAGCACTTTGAATTGGGCCCAGAACTTATTTGGCAGCTAGTGCAGTTGGGCCAGGATCAATGTAATATGCTCAAACCTTCTTGCCCCAGTGATCAAGCTGGATGCCGAATCCTGAACCAGCTTTGGATGTCTTTTTAGATACTGTCTTTTTAGATATTACTGTAATAGGCATGTTGAAGGATCTCAAATTGCAGGCATGTCCAACAGGTAGATCGTCTGTGGTATATCACCGGTAGATCAGTGGCTCCCCCCCCCCCAAAGAAGCTAAAAAACTTTGGCTCCCCTAAAAAAAGATCATCTTCGTCCTGCACCCCTAAAATGACCTGAACCACCCAAAACAGGCTTTCCTTCCTAAAAAAAAGCTCAATGTCACTTTCCTCTTCCCTAAAGAAGTTCAACAACTTTTACGTGAACCCTCCAAAACAGGGCTTTCCTTCCTAAAAAATAGCTCAACAACTTTGACCTGAACCCCAAAAAAGGGGGTAGATCACTGTCAGTTTTTAACTGTGAGTAGATCGCAGTCTCTTGGAAGTTGGCCACCCCTGTCATATTGGATTGGATCAAATGAATACCTTGTGCATGTAAAAGGTATTTTCATTCACACAAGGGTGATTGTTTTTGTTTTTTGCTAGTTCCATCTAGCTGCAGCAGCCATACCTGCATCCTTCAGAGTCCTCCTATCCCAGGAATGACTTTCTAGAACAGGTATCCCCAAACTTCGGCCCTGCAGATGTTTTGGACTACAATTCCCATCTTCCCCGACCACTGGTCCTGTTAACTAGGGATCATGGGAGTTGTAGGCCAAAACATCTGGAGGGCTGCAGTTTGGGGATACCCGTTCTAGAGGCACAGTGGGAAGGATGGAAAGTTCCACTCTCATACTGGAACTTCGCTTGTGGTTCCTAAGACCCAACACATTACAAACAAGCATGCATCAGCTTTGACACATAAAACAACCCAACTTGCTGTTTATATCTTAATTTGCTAGTGTTTCCATACTTACCAGGAAGGTTGTGCCACTTATTCACAGCAAACAGTCGATTAGCAGTGACGGTAATCACAGCAGGATTTGCCAAACCAGGCTGGGTGTTGGCTGCTACATGCGTTACAGGGGAGTTTGATGGAAATTTCAGGACCATGATGACATCTTGCTGGGCTTGGTCTGTGAACATCAATGGACTCTGCAGGAGGAGATACTGTTGAGTGGGCACAACAAGACCCCAACCACACGGAAAAAAGGAAAGACAAAGGAGGAGAAAGAAAGGATAGGACAGGACAGGACAGGACAAAAGAAGGAAGACCCAATTAAAACAAGCAATAGCCACCGCAAACGAATGCCAATGCAGTAATTTTTGACAGGCCCATGGAAACTATCATTTTATTGAACACCTTGAGGGTTTTTTCCTTAATTACATACAGCGCGAAAAAAATATTAAGAATCCGCCAACATTTGTAACAAGTCATTGGCCCATTTAAAAGTTTCCAGTTGCCTGTGTCTTGCAAACAGTTTAGCTTCAACATCCGCAGAAGTAGTGCTTCAAAAAAGGACACCCCAATAAAAATAAAATAATAAAATAAAATAAAGCAGAAAATTTTAAAAGCTGCACCAAAGCTCAAATAATAAAATTCCAGGAGAATCATAGAGGGGGGGGGCAGAAAATTAAATGTGCAGTGTTTGCATACCATCAGAATTAATTTAGGAATAGCAATACATAATTATATATGTGTAATGCATGTACTTTTCTACACCTTTCCATGTATTGTAAATACTATAGCTTGGATACTGATTCACCAGAAGCTGTCACTGATACAAGGAATGATTTTTTGCCAATTCACCAGCAGATCCTAGTATCACCTCCCATAGAAGATTTTCAGAGGACAAAGAGGACTGCAGGAGTAAAGAGGGTTTGGTGAAAATTGTGTCCTCTACCACAGGAGTATTCCACGAGCAGAATTCAAGTCATGGAAAATTATGATCTAAGTCTAAAACTTTAGGACTTTAAAGCAGAATAAATGAAAGGTGGGTGTAGGGGTTGGATAAATCTAAGTTAGCTGCACTCTGTTCCCATTGTAAGTCTCTGGGACATACATAAAAATGTATAAATGAAATGTATTAGAGAACCACAAGATTTAAACCACTATCCTAAAAACTTGTGCTGATAGACAATGCATAACGTCACTATGACAAAAGCATCTCTCATTTTTTTTGTGATGCTTTGTCGACACAGCTATTAAGCTATATAAAGCTCAAGTCAGGATTGTCAGAGTGCTTGGTTTTAATGTTCAGTTTGCTGAGAGAAATTTATATTTACATGGAGTGTTTCCTTCATTGTCCATTAGTATTACCTGTGACTGCGTCTGAGAAACTATTTCTTAATAATTAATTAGTATCTTTATGGAATTTGAATACGCTGGTAATGGCTTTTGCCTCTTTATCATCAGCAACGTTACAATGCATATACACATATGTAAATGTGTATATAAGAGAGCACATTTAACATATTTTTATACAGAACTAATAAAAAATTAAGTTCATTTGCATTTTTATTATCACTCCTTTTAAAAAAGTTATTAAGAGTACTTAGAAAAACATATTGCACTACGATTTCCTATTTACAGTCTTTGTATATAAAGGTGTAAATAAAAACAACTCATAAGCTACCCAGACACCCTTTTGAGCAAGTGGCTAAAAGCCAATCAATATTATGAGTTAATCCTCCCTGGATGCTCATTCAATTAAAGGTGTCAGTAATGCCTCATCTGATGTGGCCTCAATTAAATCCAGCTATCTGATGGTGTGAAAACACAAGGGGATACAGCAACAGCAGCCAAACCAGACAAATAGGCAGCCTTCATGTGATTGCTAATTACTACACCTGGTGCATATTATGGCTTGTGCACTTAACGCAGCCCATGGTGCCTTTAATTTCTTCTCCATACATACTCCACCTACCTCCCCTCCCCCCCTCCAAAAAAAAAAAATCTTGCATTGAAACTTTTAGTGATTAACCGAATCATTATGGTGGTAAAACATTTGGCTTTGTGATGGGGAAAGCCAATGTACTAATGCATCTGAAAAGGCAATGTGTTTTTGTCTAGGAAAAACTTGATCTTTGCTCAAATTCTAGTGTTCAAAACCATTTATCATCTGGTACCTGGGTTATCAAACAACAGCAGCTGCAGGAGTAAAAAAAATAAAATGTGCAGATCAGTCCTACGTTGAGGTAGGACTGATCTGCACATTTTACATTTTTGAAGACATTTGCAGATGGAGAAGTCAATTACACATCTGCTTACTTGGAAAAGCTGAGAAGTGCAAAGTGGTAACAAAATCTCATCACCGCCCAAAGCTCAGACATATCATCTGCCCACCCCGTTCCCTGAGAGATCTGTATAGTTTGGATACAACTTTAGAAATGGAATGTGTGGATCAGACTTCACCTTTGAACTTAAAAAACAAAACTGTTAAGGATTTGGAAGCTAATCATAGGATCAACATGTTGATTTCCATATTGTGTTGAAAACAGTTACAATTTAATGTTTCATATTACTTGCATACAATCATGTTCCTGCATTGTATGCATAATACAGTATGAGCAACCTTGAATTCAAGCAACTGATAAGGTACCTAGGATTCAGTTATGGTGATGTATCTTGTGCTTTTTGGTTCTTTTGCGTCCCACCAAAATCTCTCCTTCTGCTTTAGCCCATCTGCCTCTCCACCCTCTACTTCCCATGAGTACAACTCTAACGTAGTATGGCAACCTTAATTTAGTACTGAAAATTTGTTGTCATGAAATTTTGCATGCTTTAGTATTGGGCACAGAACCACAGGGCCTATGCATAAATAGATCCTATGATATATTTGAATGCCAGCTGAATATTCTGAAAACACTCAGTATGCAAACAAACATACCGTACCCGAATCTTCACAAGGACCACACATTGAGTAAATGCCACGCCCAAATGAAGACAATAGATGGCATCCAATGAAGTCAGCCTGCTTTCAGAACAGGCTTCCACTCTTAAAGTTGCTCATGCAACGTTGGATATCACCTAACAGCAAAGTACCGTGTTTCTCATATTATAAGACATGTCTTATATTTATTTTTTCCTCAAAAAAACACACTATGGCTTATTTTCAAGGGATGTCTTATTTTTTTCCTCCTCCTCCTGCCGCGGCCGGCATTGCTGCTGCGCCTATCACTATGTCTTATTTTCGGGGTATGGCTTATATTCGTTGAATGCTTAAAAATCCTGCTATGGCTTATTTTATGGGTATGTCTTAAAATATGAGAAACAGGGTACCCACCAACTCTAATGCCCTGGCTTGTACGCAATGTTTCTAAAACCTGCCTCAAAAAATGAACAAACCTTTTCTATCCATAATGTATTCAATTAAGTCTATGGAGAAAGAACATTTAAATCACTTAAAATTATTGGTACTGGGAAATGAGTGTGTATGTATGAATTTGGAGCAGCTGATTCACAGATAATTAACCTGGCACCTAACTTACCACCTGCATGGCAGAGCTTCTTGGAGGATGTGGCTCTATGAGCAGTTGGGAAGGAGTCTGTCCAAAACTTCGGATTTGAGCTTCAACAGCCTGGAAAAAAACATAGGCAGGTTTGCATGTTAAGAGGTGCTAATTACAGGCAATAGAACCATAACTGTCACCTGAAAATGTCATTCCACACTTCTGGTTTTTTTCATCTTGAAAATCAAGCCCGTGTGTGCACAGTGGGGCTAAGTGCTTGGCACTGGTATTAAGAATGAGGTAATCATTTTAGTACTCTAGAAGCTATTTCCATGAGAAACTGCAAAACTTCATTCTGTTCCGTGATATTAAACAGAGACCAGCTATTATAATCAGAAACTCTCCTTATGGACTCCATTTTTCTTTGCTTCCACCGCCTTGTTCTGCTTGCATCATATGCCTGCAACAAAAGCTAATATTTTCAGGTACTAAGGAAAACTCAAACCTCTAAGTATTTCTACCTATGTACTGAGCATTACCCCAAAGGTGGAAAAAGTAGCAAAGGCCTTTAAACAGAATTGTCAATATAAAATGCAATACAGATTACATTTAGGTTGGTATCAGCAGCATAAAATTTAAATGTAACAATGTGTTCAGAACAACTGTAATTTAAAACTAAAGTATTTTCTATATAAGCTCTTTTCTAAATAATGAAATGAATTTTTATGAACAATATTCAATTAATTAAAAAGATTACATTGAAATGCAGAGATAAATATGGGCTGCCCTTTCATAGTTTGAAGTTGTAATCCTGTGTACTGGTAGGGTGCTTAAATCCTATTGAATTGAAGCAACCTTACTGTATGAAGGACTGCAATCTAAATGTTAAGGTA
The DNA here is from genome assembly GCF_963506605.1 of Zootoca vivipara. Lineage (NCBI taxonomy): Eukaryota > Metazoa > Chordata > Lepidosauria > Squamata > Lacertidae > Zootoca > Zootoca vivipara. The sequence goes on from NC_083284.1 coordinate 38,777,337, forward strand.
AAGGGACCCCTGACTGTTAGGTACATTCACGAGGTTGTGGCACTCATCTCACTTTACTGGCCGAGGGAGCCAGCGTACAGCTTCCAGGTCATGTGGCCAGCCGCTTCTGGCAAAACCAGAGCAGTGCATGGAAACGCCATTTACCTTCCTGCCACAGCAGTACCTATTTATCTACTTGCACTTTGACGAGCTTTCGAACTGCTATATTGGCAGGAGCTGGGACCAAACAATGGCAGCTCACCCCGTCACGGGGATTCAAACCGCCGACCTTCTGATCGGCAAGCCCTAGGCTCAGTGGTTTAGACCACAACGCCACCCGCGTCCCTAAATGTTACAAAGTGATAAATTGATTGAAATGTCTTGAAATAGCAAGTATTCATTCTTTAAATAGCAGATCTACTTAATTTGCTCTAGTTACAAGCCAAGACATTTATTTTGTATCTTTTAAAGACTTTTTGGCAAATAGCTCTGGAGAAAACTACCATGCTCTTCAACCGAAAGGTCTACACCCCAGTCTTCCCAACCCTGGTCTCCCATATATTGCTGAAGTACAATTCCTATGATCTCTGACCATTGACCATGATTGTTTGGGATGACTAGGGTTGTAGTCCAACATCATCTGAAGATCCAAGGGTGAAACTTACAGTAAAGGTCTTAGCTTTATTTAAATGATAATATTATGAAAATAGTAACCTACACAGAATCATGACACTAATTGTGACAGTTCCAATCCAATGTGGTGACCCAACTCCAAGTAAACTCAGAGGAACTGAGGGAGTGAATTAGCATTGTTCCAAATGTGATCCTGAATCTATAATGCAAGCATCTTCATACTTCGAAATAGGAGCAGCTTGTGCTCTCCAGGCGTATGAGGACAGGCCTGCATGGTCTAAAGAAGGAAGAACTGCTGCCAAAATGGAAGCCTTGTGTTGAGTTCTCCTTCATTGCCCATATCAAAGTGAAGTGCAATTGACCCCAAGTCCGATACTTCCATGCTGTGCACATCAGAGGCCACAGGAGCCAAATGACGTGAAGCAGGACTCAAAGCTGTTGCAATGACACCAGGACAGGAGTAAATTGAAGTAGCTTCAAGGACATGGCCCTTGTACAGTGTGTCATAATGATACTGAAGCTAAGCAGATCTGTGCCTGGGCAGTGCCTAAATGAGAGACTGCATGCATATGGATCCTTGAGTTCCAAGGGTGGGCTGGAAACTAAGCACTCTGCAGCCAATACAGTTCTATCCCAAGGTTATCTATTATCTCTGGTCTTCAACAGTAGAACACATTGATTTATCATACATTCCAAGAACTGCAATGAAACTGCCAGGGAGTTGGGGTTGGCTATTACTCTGCCATATAAGCTTTTCACTAGTGAAAAGTTTCCCACATCATCATCTAATTAAAAAGGAATACAATTAATCTGGAACATCGACTACAATAATACAAAATTGCACAAACCAACATTTTAGCTCAATGCTTCTAAACATTTCAGTAATAAAAAGTTCTATTTCTGTTAGTCCTCTGTAATAACAGAACTTTGGTTCTTTCCATAATTGTTCCAGATGCTGTAAAATGAGGCTATAAAATGAAACAAACTATAGGACTCCTTTACAATCCATTGCTCTACACACACACACACACACACACACACACACAGAGAGAGAGAGAGAGAGAGAGAGAGAGAGACAGAGAGACAGAGAGAGAGACAGAGAGAGAGACAGAGAGAGAGACAGAGAGACAGAGACAGAGACAGAGACAGAGAGAGACAGAGAGAGCATTTAGCATTTCCACATGTTAAGCTGAAAAATATGTTAATGTGCAATGAACAAATGATTAAATATTGATCACTTGTACTGATTGTGTATATACACACACATACGCAACTGGTTACCAGGTGTGTGGAATTACTTTTTTGCTTTCTCTTCTCTCTGGCAGTAATAAAGAGGCAAGAGAAATGTAGACTTTCCTTGGCAGCATTTTAGTTTTTAATTTAATGCGTAGTTCCAGTCTCTGAACATATTATATATTCCAGTACTCAGTTTCTGAGGAGATGTGGGAGACCCAGGCTGTTTGGGAGTCATACCATCTGCCCTGGAAGCCTGCTACTTAATACTAAACATGTGGGAACAGGATTCAATTGCTCAATGAGGAGGCAAAGGAACTCTGCACATGCTCAAAAGCATTTTTAAAAGATCACTTTACATGTTCCAAGCTTTAGCTCTCCTATTATAAACAGCTATTGGGCTGAGCTTTTTTGAGCCCTGGCATAAATTAAACTCTTCTCTCTTTTAACTGTGAAAAAAAGTTAATTCAATAGTATGCAGTGCCCACCAAATAGGGTTGTAAATTTCTCCAGGAGACGCGTATTAGAGAGTTTGAACATATGGATGCAGTTAAGGCAAAAACAGATGTTTGTTACTTTTCTTTGCAGCACCACTCAGAAACGAAATCAAAATTGCTTCCCCTCCGTGTTTATGTCTGAAAAGGACTATAAAATGGAATGGGAAGGAGGTAGAGGGAGAAGTGGAAGACAAAATGAGGAAAAAAAGAATGGGATTGCCTACAGTTTTAGTGAAAATAATGAGTGTGATTAAAGCAATCTCAAATGCAGTGATTGAAAGCATAACAATATCGAGTTTTAACAAAACTTGTTAATATTGAGGAAGTTGCTTAAAGCTACTTTTCATCAATCATACAATATCACAAAGGTATGTATCTTGGATCATCTTGCATATATTAGATGCATTTGTGCGGGATTCAGCAGAGTCCATATAAAAGATGCCAATTTTCTACACAACATTGTGAATGTTGTAATACTCTCAAGCTTCAAGCTACAAGCAACTGAAACTAAAATGTGCTTCTGTCAATCAAATATGGTGAGTTATTATTTATGTATTCAAAGTTTCACCTGGCATCTTCCCATGATTCAGAGCAGGTTGCTCCTGATGTCCAGTTTTATCCTCACAGCAATATCTGCTGAGACTGAGATAAAGCACTGAGCCTAAAATCACCCAGTGAACATCCTTTCTGGCTGAGTGAGATTTAAACCCAGCAAGCAGCTTTACACCACACTAGAGCTGATGGCATGAGGCATGTGGTTTGGGGTGAGGGAATTGAGTGGAATATTTTGGTGTTGCCAGGACACACATCGAAGAAATGGTTTTCCCATACCTTTTGGTTCATACACCACTTACGTTCAGCATAATTATGGCTCTTGGCTTTGAAAATAATCAGTGATTTCTAGCTATTCCTTTCCTTTAAGTGGCATGCTGCTTGAGAGCATCAGGGAAGACTGACTTTCCATTCAAATGGTGCAGTTTAATGGCACATATAGGGCACTGTGGGATACTGCCCCCCCCCCAATTTGCAGGACCAGAAAAGGTTTATGTAGGTATGTGCAGAATATCAGAACTTTGGGGGAGGAATGAGTAAAAGTTGCTCATGAGGAGTCGTCACCCCCACTCCTCATGCTTGTGCTTCATGGTGACTTCAAATCTGCTCCCAAGAACAGATTTAGGGGGCATGTTTGGGGAGAAGTCCTGTTGTGCAAATGGAATTCATTCCGCTCCTACAAAGTTACTTAGTGATATTGATATTTTGATCTATATATGGCAAAAGTTTCTTTTGGAAGAAAAGAAGTAAATACTAAATTGTAATTCTTTTTAAAGGAATAATGGGCTGGATTCAAAGTTGGATGTGCAGAAAGCTGCTGTACATTTTGCCTCATATTTTTATTGGCTGTTGTATGAATGTCTGATCAGAGTGTCTGCTTCTCCCTCATAATAAAGACAGACAGATAATTCTGGTAAAAACAGTAAGCATGCTTTTAACAAAAAATACAGTTAGTGTTAAATGTTTTGAAGTTGTAGAAGCAAATATCAACCGTTATCAACTGTGGATAACAGAAGCCTAGCTTTTCCAATACTAGCAGGCAGGATGGCAAGTGAGATGGCCAAGGGATGAAATGTAATTCTTTAACTATTTTTAATTTTCAATTGCCATGAATTGTCACTCTGGATGTGATTTGCTTCCTAAAGTCATTTTCCCCCTGATGCATCAGGTACCCATCAGTAGAGAATGGAAATTAGGTTGGGCAGGAAAATAAACACAGCTCTGAAAGTCTTATGCTCATATCTTGAGCTACTTGGAAAACCTAACAATAATATATTTTCATCTGCAATATGTCAATTATCAAAGATTATGTGCAGAAACTAACAGGTCTCTATGTTGTCATTTTTATTTGGTTGTAAAATTCTGACTGGATATTATTTTGGGGTGCCACTACTACTCTCAAGGTGCTCTTTCGATGGAGAATGTGGACGGGGGGAGAGGAAACTTCAGAAGGCAAAAAAGAAAGGTAAAACTTTTTAAAGCATAATCATCGGGTCTCCAGAACTCCATTATATGTAAAAAATAAACTTTATGTGAGAAGGGGGGAAGGGTGTATGAAAACCTACTTTGTCCAGTCTAATTATAAGAATAGCTGTTGTGGGCAATTACATTACAGCCAGTGAGTTAAAACAGAAAAGTAATTACAGTTTGTGAAAACAAGGATTTATTTTCCCTTTCAGAGTCATGCAACTTGCTCTAATCTGAATCTGTACATTCCAGGCATATTAAACTGAGGCCTAGTGCAGCTTCAGTGCAATCTTCAATTCATGCAAACTGTCCATCTACTACATTGTAATCCCAGCTGCCAATCTGAAATAAACCAGTTAGTCAGAGCAGACACAACCTACAGAAACAAATGTCACTCAATAATGTTCAGAGGCACTGGGTTCATGGATAATTTCAAACAGTATCTCTGTCTGGAACACTGATGTGCTCATTGAGAACACCTAAATCTCTAGCTACTGGAAATAAGCAGATAAAGTGGAACAAGAAAAATAGGCCTGCAAAATACTTCAAAGAGACTTAAGAGAAAATGCCAAAGGAATTCAAAGTAACTTGAAGGAAGAATGACTGAATGTAATGCATGCAAGAGTGCAGATACTTTGGGGATGGCGCAGATTTCATTATGAGATTAGGAACCATCACACTTATTTTCACACAGTATGAGAATATCATTCAGGCTGTACTGCCACATTTCACGGTTAACAATGTTGGATAGCAGGGCAGAAAAGCGCTCAGCATAATGATACCAGGTCCTGAGTTAAGTTCTACTAGTAACTAAACATTACAGAGAGTAAAGGGATAGCTCAACAAATGGCTGTCAGTTTGGACAGCAGTTGTGTTTCCCCCCCCCTTAAGTTTAGTCCTCTACCCCAGATTGTTAAATTAAATGGACCTTTGAATTTACTGATAAGAAGGTAATTCTTATGCTTGCTCTTGTGCCAGAGCCAACCGAGTTTCATTTCTCACGGTAAGTACAAGTTGTGCCAAAGAAATTACCACACTACTTTTTTCTTATTTATATCAAAATAGTGTTGCTTAAAGAGAAACATCAAATGTTGATATTGTCATTAAATCACCATTTAAAACAATACAGTTAGAGCTTGAAAACAAAGATTTTTCTTCACCAAATGGAGTTTGCTTTTAAAACTTTAACTGGTAATAGATATAAGCAGAATACCCTTTCTTCAAAGGATCCTTATCCAAACAAAATTAATCCATGGTGAAATATGAAGCAGGTTCTCCTAAAAAAATGCACCCCAAAACACACCCCTGAATGTATTACCATCTTGCAGTGGGCCTGTTTTTCACTAAGCTTCAGAGAAAGAGATCACAGCCCAGTGCCCACTACTGTTGACAAGCTAAACTCCAGGTGGCCATGAAAACAATGTATTTGGTTTTGATATGTTCTTTAAAAAAAATCTGGCACAGTTTTATGGTATTTTAAATGCAGGTTTTCAATTAAAAGCAGACTAATCCTTAACATTTATTTAGCTTTTCACAGTTTCTGTGCTGTGTGCTGTGTCAAGCAAACCATCTGGGCAACACACTTCTGGCCAGTGAGTCTTCCAACATATTTGTTTCCACAACACTTTCGAATTGTGCATAAATGTAGTATTCAGTTATACACACATTTGAAATATACTCCTTTGCTGCAGCATCCTGTAATCACTTTACTGAATTTCTAAGACATGCATCAAAGGTTGTACTCCATCTGCATGTAAACAAGTCCTGCTGATAATTTAAAAGTATTTAGCGACTGTTAAGACCAGGCTATAAATACAAATGTGTTTAGATTTCCCGAAAGATTCACCAGCTCAGCTGTCTTCATCTGATTTAGAGCTGAAATACCTGGCTCCCACCATGGATGAAAAGGACTGGGAAGTCAAACATACTTTCTATCTGATAGGATAGCAGACTTGCTACTGCTGTCATTAAATTGGGGTAAACTAAACATTGCTGATGCTGGTTAAAAAACAACAACACCATCATTCAAATGCTGGCATGTATGAAATAACTAATTTTGGAAAATGCTCAGGCTCAATATATGTCAGACCTTCAGAGGAATGGAAAACAGGAAGTGGGATAGTAGCTATGCAGAGCTCTAGATATTCATTTCCATCATATCATATCTGATCCACAAGGACTGGGATTCTTCAAGGTTTTTGAACAAAGACTAACACAAGAAACTGCAGTAAAAGTGAAGGCAACAAAGGCTAAGAAAGAGACTAATTTCTATTTAGTAATTGTATGTGGGCGCCAAATATCAGAAAAAATGCCTCCACCCAGACCAGCCCTATCCATTCACCAAGATCTGTCGAGGAACCCCATTTGGTCAATTTTGGTGACCCCTGTGCTAAGCAAAGGCTTGCATTGCAGAGGTTGGGGGGATGACTTTCCCTGCAGTGGTTCCAGATCTCTAGAACAGACTCCCTCCTGAAGTGCAACATGTCTCTACAGTTTTCAGTTCAATGTCAGGGGAAGGCACAGCTCTTTGTGCAGCCTTTCGAGGAGGGGTTTTAGTCACTAAATTTATATCCTGCCCCTTCCTGACAAAGGGAGGCAAGCACACAAACGGTAAAACATCTAAAAACAATTCCAGTACAGATGCACTCAGAAAGATCTCTGCTGAAAAGGCTTTTTAGAAGAGGATGGTCTTCTGTAGGCATCAAAAAGGCAAACACAATGGTGCCTGTCTAATACGCAATCAGAATCCCAAAGGCCATCACACTACACTAAAGATCCAATTTTTGTTTTGTATGGAAATCACCTACTGAAGAAAGCAGTGATCATACAGGGGGTGAGACAATCTTTCAGGTGTCTTGTACCAAGCTGCATAGGACTTTACACATTTAAACCAGCACCTTGAACTTAGCTTGGTAGCTAACTGACAGCCAGTGCTATTCTCCCAGCAGTGGCCTAACATGGTGGCTATATCCTGCTCCAATGAGCAGTCAAGCCACTGCTTATGGCACTAGTTCCAAGCCAACCTGCAGGACAGTCCCATATATAGCAGATTGTAGTCATCCAACCTGGTGTTAACCAGGTTTCTGAACTATCCTGGTTCAGAAACAGCCATGGTTGTTTTACTGGCTGAAGCTGGAATAAAAGTATTCCTAGCCACTGATGTCACCAGGGTCTAAACAACAAAGATGGATTCAGGATCACCCCAGACTATAAATGACATGCATGGTAACCTTAGAATGTTTCATTTCCCTTTCTGCTGCTTGTTTTATCTGTGAATGCTACTGACATTTATTATGATGTTTTAAGTTATTTATTCTTCAGTATGGTTTTATTGTTTATTGTGGACCACTTTGGAACCTTCAGGTAAAGTGTGGATTATAAATATTTCAATGAATAAATAAAGCAATTTTAAAAGCAAGCCATTTCTGATTACTTATAGCCTCCTCTTAGGTATCTACATAGTTCTATATTAGTATTAGAAAGATGTTTAGGATATATGCCACAAAGAGGTGCATCTCAGCGCGTCTGCACTAGTATTTTCAGCTATCTATATGTCTGAATGCAACACAATAGAGCTTTCAGATTTCTTCTGGTGTTGATGAATCTGCTAATCATGTGTTTAAAATTGGACTTTACCAATCCACATAGAATTGCCTACAGAAAAGTTAAAAGGCAATAAATGGATTTCAAAACTGCAATTCAGATACATAAATTAACCTATTTTTCTTGTTAACAATAATAATAATAATAATAATAATAATGTGAGATTAACTTGCCTTGGCATTTATCTTATCATACCGAGAGAAAAGAATTTTTATTTGAACAAAATTTCCTGTTGCCATGTAAAGCAGTGAGATTTGCTTGGAAGTGTCTGTTTCTGTTGTTATATTTTACTTATATATATTTTTATTGCCTTCTGTTTGAATTTGAAAGCCCATGCATAAATGAACAATTGTACACTATGCATTCCAGGAGATGAGTTATATCATCTCTTTTTAAAATGCACTTTATTACTTCTTTTTAAAAAGGCACAGCCTTGTTGATTAATTGATAGTGACTTGAATATGACTTTTTAAAAACTGTGTTCAGTTATAATTGTTCTCTGAGGCCCTAATATCACACAAAAGGGAAATCGGAAATTGTTTAGGGGAGTCACCAAACATTCTCAAGGAAACAAAGTCTGGAAACCTATGCTGACACTTGGGACTAAGCCCCATTGAGCTGAGTAGATAAACACAGGAATTGTGCTGTAAGGTAGTTTGGGGTACCAAAAGTTAAAGTATAGATTTTATCTATGCTGTGATTTCTGACTAATAGCTTCGGGGAAAGGATGGAGCTTCCATTGGTAAGCTTATTTGCTGTGGGAAAGATAGTGGTCAAAGGAAGCTGCTCTGAATTTTGGAATGTGAGAGTAAGTCCTTGAGGAGATGGATTGACAGACAGAGAGATGATGAGGCTGCCAGAGGTGCATGACAAATTCATTTATCACATGGATTGGCAATTTATCACATGCATATCAGTATGATTACAGAGAGATATGCACACAATCAGATTTCATATTACTTTTACCTTCACTCATAACTAAAAGCAGAATAATTCACCTTGGGTTGAGGTGGTACCCAATTCTTCTTGGAATCTTCAAGGTATAATACATCAGAATTGATGTCACAATTTTTAAATATATACACACACATGCATTTTACACTGTAGCCATGGAATATGAGGGAGAGGGATATAAGATTCTACTTTTTAGCATGTTAGCTATTGGGAGGTTAATTTGGAGTATGCATATTTAGCACACTGATGTGTGTGTATAATCACTCCTAAACATACACCAGAAGAGTTCTTAGTTTTTTTTTAAAAAAAAGAATTCTTGCAGTTTTAATTTTAGAATAAAATCTAATTTTAAGAAAAACAGCTCGGAAAAGGGAATGTGTAATCTAGAATATATTAGCAAAACTTTTCTTCTTCATTATCTACTTTCTTCTTTTATCATTGCTTAGTATGGTTTTTTTTTAAAACACTGACTCTCTTAAAGATGCACACCTGAACGACAACCATTGGCCTCTACATTCAAAGATCTAGAACACATGGAACTGCTTTTGGGGACATTTGTTCTGAAAATCTCTCCACCCATTGTTTCTGCATATGGATACAGGGTGGATTCAAACAATTATGAAGACTATGCTTGGTTTTTTTATTGCTAGAGATTATTTGTAAGGGATAATTTGTGACCTAACCCTGAAGCATCTAAAGAGTTTGCTTCCGCTCATAATCTCTTCTATCATTACAGTCCTGACCTTTCTAATGCTCCTTTTTCACCCTTTTCCTGATCTATCCTGCAGAACATGGGAAGGAATTAAAATACAAGAGAGTAAATACAAACCCCATGCTCTTGTGTGGGAAAGCCAGGGAACATAACACAGTTTCAGCAGAACAACAAAAGGTTGAAATCTTTATTTAAGATGTCTCACAACATTTCAGAATAGATTTCTAATCTTTTTTATTTATTTATTTTGGCCAATAAAACCTTGTTTTAGGCCAAAGCACAAGCGAGCTTGCCTCTCAGTTTTATTGGCAATACAGCTGTTTTGGGACAATTAAAAATTACATAAAAGTTTAATGTGCTGCAGCCTGTTATGCTGATCACATCATGGAAATAGTAAAGTAGGTAATAAAATCCTTTTATTCAGAAATCATACTGATGCTAGTTTGCCACATGTGTTAACTATTTGGGAAATCATCATAGTGAGAAATAATGTGTTGGTTTTTAGCATCCAGTACTTCTCGGCAAAAAATAACACATATTTAGACACACCCTGAATGATTTTATCTTTGCTTCTAAGGACCTAACTAGATATTACAGGGGATACACAACTACTATGAACCGATGTCTCCCCCACATGTCTGCCCAATAGCAACCCATAAATGCAATGCATGATGGAATGTCAACAACACTTTTAGCAACTCCCTATTTCATTCCAGTTAACTAGCTCCTGCTTGCAAGGGACATGGAAACACTGGATGTGATTATATCAGTTTCACTTGACCAGGGGTTTAAAATATTTCTATCACCAAGCCCCCCCCCCCCCCGAGAGTGCTGAAGATCATTGAGATCTACCAGCCACAAAATGGTGGCAAAGAGATGGAGCTGGTCATAACAGGGTTCACAGCCAAGCTCCATTGTAGTGTGAGGTCCTGACACTGGGCAATTGCGACAGTTAGGGATTCTGATGGTTTACCACCCATCTCGCTGCCTAGCAGTCTTCCTGCCTCAGCTGACAGAGGTGGGCTTGTAGGCTGGATTGTGCACTCCTTGACTGCTGGTTTTGGGGGACTTCAACATCCATGCTAAGGCAACGGACTTTGGGGGGTGGCTCAGGACTTCATGGCTGCCGTGAAAACCATGAGGCTGCCGGGGAAACCAGACGACAGGCCACTCTCTGGACCTTGTTTACTCAAGTGGGCAGGAAGAGGGTGATCTGAAAGTGGGGGATATTGACATCAGTCACTTGTCATGGTCAGATCACCTCCTGCAGAGATTTGGACTTTCAGCGCCTTTCCCCCTCTGCAGAGGCGGGGGACCTTTGAGGATGGTCTGCCCTCAGAGGGTGATGGATCCAATGGGTTTCCAGATGGCTCTGGGGGATTTTCTGGCTAATATGTCGAAGCTCTGGCCAACCTCTGAAACATCCGAATGGCTTGGGCCATTCACCTGCTTGGTTCCCTGGTATACTCCAGAGCTTAGGGCGAGAAAACAAGCTGGGAGATGACTGGGAGATGACTCAAATGCAAGTGGAGGAAAGAACCGATTGAATGTAATCAAACACGGGTGAGGGCTTATAATCGAGCCTACCAAGCGGCAATGAAGGAAGCAAAGAAAGCATACTCTGCTGCCTCCACTGCATCCTTACTATGCATTCCGGCAGAGCTTTTCAGGGCAGTGCAGGGCCTCTTACAATCTGGCCTGAAGGAGGTGGAGGAACTGACAGCAGCTTGCTGTGACTTGTTTGCAAAGCAAAATGAGGACATCCACAAGGATTTTGACTCCACTGCTACAGCAGATTAATCTCAAGGGGTGTCCAAAGCACTTAGTCCTGTTGTGTTGGATGCGTTTCAATTAGTAAGGCTCAAGGGTGTGGACATGGTGCTTGGATCCATCAGGGTGATGACCACTTGAGCTCTGGACCCCTCTTGGCTGATGATGACTAGCAGGGAGGGAATATCTGGCTGGGCCAGGGAGGTGATACATGCCTCCTTGCAAGAGGGGGTGGTCCCTGCTTGCTTGAAGAAGACAGTGGTAAAACCACTCCTCAACAAATCCTCCCTGGTCTCATAAAATAAAAATACCAGCCAGTTGCTAATCTCCCAGAGGGTGTTGTTTGGGGCATGTTCTTTGGCTCCACAGAGCCTTCAATGTGGGCTTCCTCAGCGTTCTATTTTATCCCCTATGCTGTTTAGCATCTTCATGAAACCACTGAGTGGAATTATCCAGAGGTATGGAATACATTGTCAGCAATATGCTGATGAAACAGAGATGAAACAGAGCTCTGCTTCTCCTTTACATCTGCAGGTGTGGCAGTGGAAGTGCTGGAAGTGCCTCAGCAATAGACTAGATAAGAAGTTAGCAAACTGAAGCTCCACCCAGGTAAGATTGAGGAACTATTTGTGGGCAGTTCCCAAGACCACATGGATGGGAGGCATAGCTGCCAAGTTATCCCTTTTTTTAAGGGATTTTCCCTTATGCTGAATAGGCTTCCTCGCGAGAAAAGGGAAAACTTGGCAGCTATGATGGGAGGTGCCTGTTCTTGATGGGGTTACACTTCCTCTGAAGGAGCAGGTGAAGGGTGGAAACATGGTTCCATTTGTGGAATAACGAATAATAATATTCATTCTTTGATTTAAAAACTGTATCCATCTGAAGCACTCTAGGCTTTTCCCTAAAAGCCCACAATGTGAAACCTGACAGGAACATTTAGAAGTATTTCATTATTTTATTTTATTTTACTTTACTTACCGTTGTATTAAACCTCTGTATCGAGATACAGTATGCCACTACTACACTACTACTTTATATAGCTAAGATTTTAAAAGCAAAAGCCACAACCCTGAGCGATGTAAGGATATGGATTAAGCTTTTGATACTTCCAAATGTGGTTTAAGAGCACTTGCTACTCTTTGAATAGCTGTTGTTCCAAATCCCCCAAACCGCTTTTTAGATTTTAACTTAAGAAGCATTGGAAGGGAGGGTTGTTTCTAGAAGCAGCTTGAAAAGAATATGCTATGAGCATACAGTAGTGTCTTTCTCAGATCTTAAAATCCGGGACCAGCAGTTACCCTGGCACTGCATTCATGGTTTTCTCTGAGAGCTTGACAGAGACTTCTGTTAAGGCGGCTTCTGCTCTAATTGGGCTAAAAGAGAGATAATGTGTATGCCTGCACATGCAGTTACCATTACGCTTCCATGAAACCATGCTATGGTGACCGTCTACTTGCTTGCTAGCTTGAGATGGGAAAACAGCAGGAGCAGCTGAATCAGCACTCTGCACCCAGGAAGCAATATAAAGCACTATGGTGGTTGCCTAACTCAGCAACAGGGAGGGTGGGAAAGAAGCCAAATACGACAAGGCAAGCAAAGCAAAACTGCAAAACCACCTCACTGGTAACTTGCAAGGGTGATGTAAATGCTAAACAATCTAATCACCACAGATATGAATAAACTAAACTTATTTTGCAATCTGTTTTGTTAGATAATTGTAATTCTAATGTTATAATGTCTGCTTTGAAAATCATAAGGCAAGAAAGACCCAAATAAACTGCACGTTAGTAAGTTTAAACCAATGCACTTTTGTTATCGTAACACACACATATATATATTGTATGAATTCTAATGTAAGAACGGAGTTCTTTGTGACGCTTTATTCCCGCAGACATTAACAAGCTTACCTCTCTCAATACTGGGTCAGTTATTGAATTGAGATTGACAGCTCCTTCATAGGTCAAATAGTAGAACACATTTAGAGATCTGACAGCCTCAGGCCCTTGCTGTTTGTAGCCAAAAATCAGATCAATCCACTGGTGGAGCTGGCAGGAAACAAATTCGCTCTCCAAGGCCTGCAAAAGAACACAATGTTGTTTATGTAGCTTCTTATTTCCTGACTGCAATGTTACTTAACAATAATGAAATAGTTACAATACATAATTGGAAAATAAGTTTCACAAAGGCAGAATTAGTGCAACAGTAAACCATGGCTTAGTGCCTGAGTAGAAACAAAGGCCCAGGGGCCGTATCCGGCCCAATCGCCTTCTCAGTCCAGCCTGCGGATGGTCCGAGAATCAGAGTGTTTTTACATGAGTAGAATGTGTCCTTGTATTTAAAATGCATCTCTGGGCTATTTGTGGAGCCTGTCTGGTGTTTTTACATGAGTAGAATGTGTGCTTTTATTTAAAATGCATCTCTGGGTTATTTGAGAGGCATACAAATTCGTTCAATTCCTCCCCCCAAAAAAATATAGTCCAGCCCCCCACAAGGTCTGAGGAACAGTGCTATGTAGTGCTTAGTGCTATGTAGATGAGTCTCAATGAGCCCAGGCAAAGTTAGGCCATTCTGTGCAAATGTTGATCACGACTCATATTGTCTTTTGAACCTTAACTATGATTCATCACAGAAATGTTGGTAAAACAACGGGTTTTGGGGGGTGGGGTGGGGAATATAAAAAACCGTAACAGTTTTATTAACAGGGCTCTATAGAGTTCCCTGGAATGACTCTAAGCAAAGGCCTGCAGCAGAGCTCCTGGTGCAAAGAAAGAAAAGCCAAAGGGGGGGGGGGAGTTAGGGTTGTGCTCATGGGGACAGTGCACAGTTAATTCACTGTGCATGAATACAACACACAGCTGAGTATAATAGTGATGGAGATAATGAGAGTGTGTGTGTTTTTGTACCCACATTGCTGCTTTCCATTTTCCCTATCCCCATCTTTACCACAGAGAAAACGTACGTTTGCAAGACCTATTTAGTCTAATACTTTAGTAACTGTCCAATTTATTATTTGCATTTAGAAACTGCTAATCACTTTCAATGTCTGAAAATTGTGCACTAGACAGCAGAATGAACGGTTTAAATATGCTTTGATGACTTTACATTAATTGGAGATCCCAAACCACCATTAGCATCAGCTCAGCTTCTTTATTAAGAATGCACATGCCTGTTTCTATTATTATTAATTTAATAGTCCTATCTATTAAAAATGCTTTACAAAACCTGTTTTCAGCCATTTCTGAAACTCCTGCTGAATCTCATTTTACAGATGGGGAACTGAGCCTGAGAGTGACGTGATCAAGGCCAGCCTAGTGAATGATGGCTAAGAGATGCTTTAATCCCAGGTGTCTCATATCCAAATGCTACCCCTGCTTCTGGGCCATGCTGGCTCTGGTATAGTGCAAGACAATCTACTCTATTTCTACTTGTCAACAAATTTCTATCAACATTTCTACAACTCTGACCACAATGTAGAGAATCTCCTATATACGTATGTGTGCATGCACAATATATCAGTATATAACATTATCAGAGCATTCGAAGTTTTCTTTATGTATTTCATTGCAGAGGAGTCCTGGAAACCAGGAAACATGAATCAGGCCTATCTAGTTAATAGTCAGATATGCCCCAGTGTGTAACAGCAAGTTGAATGGAGCTGCCTAGTTGGTGAAATTATTGGGAAACCTTTGTATGAAGGCTTTGGGGATAAATGTATAGAAGCATTCATTCTGCAAGAGTGGATAACCTACAAGTACGACAGTTAAAAGTTATCAAGGCTATAGTTATCAAGTATATGGCAAACATTTGTCAGTATTTATTAATAAAAACAGACCACAGCATATTCTAATGAAAATTATTCCAGCATTTTGATGCAAGATCAGCTATGCAACAATGTATTGACTTTTGGGGTTAAGAAGTGCAGATGAAACAATGTAAAGAAAAATGACATTTTTGTAATTTACAGAGATTAAGCAAGGCTTCCTTTTCAAGGAAATGCCTAATTTAAACTGGGAAATTTACTCAAACCCTGAGAAACTAGTCTGCAGTGTGCATACAGAAATGATTGGTTAGTTTCATTAACTGATGCCTGAAGAAACATTTAAATTGACACATAAAAACAGCAATTGTCTTAATTTGTGTGGTGCACTTCACACAAAAGCCCTAAATATGTTCAAATTAGAGCAAGCTGCTTGATTGTCACTGCAATCTCATGTCATGTTAATGCATGACAAACATTAAACCATACACTTAAATGGCAATTTATATCATTTAAATGTTTACTGCCTGAGCAACTCATCACTCATTTAAATGTGATTTTCTGACAGCTAATTTCAGTTAATTTTCCTCTATTCACTTAATTAGAACTTTCAATCAAGAAATGGCCTATCCATATCTTCATGTTCATATCATTTTTTTCATTTACAAGCCCGGTTAGTGGATTGCTAGAAACATCTTTTATAATGGATGACTAGACAGTATATCAAGTCACTCTTCTCTTCGACCCAGCCACCAAAAAAATGACCATATGGGAAAATTTTCCAATACATATGTCTACCAGGAAAGCTGCCCTTATTTATGAAAGCAATACTCTGGCTCGTACAAAACCTTTCCAAAACACACATGCACAATTAAAACGATAAAAACAACTGATCCAATTAAATATTAATGATTTCAAAATTGTTTAATAAGTTAAAAACTGTGAGAATTATCACAAGTGTCTCCATATCAATATACTCTGTGCTATAAAGTCCCATAAGGCTCAGCAAATGACAATCGTGTGAATTAAATTTTTATTGCTTTCTTTCTAGAAACATTCAATTTCTCTTATAGCTACTTCTTCTAAAATAAAAAGAAATGGGAAGATATATTTACATCCAAAATGAACATGCTTATGGCTTGCTGCACTCTAAAACCCTTGATTATATACCAATATACATTAAACTATTGTGGTAGAAATTCATAAATTCAATGAGGCTGAATAACTATTCTGATATCTTTCTACAGTCATGTCAAAATACAAATCATGTATGCTTAATAAACATTTAGAAGCAAAATAAAAACCACCGCACTGACTCAGAACATGTACAAAGTAGAGTGCTGGTGATTTATTTAATCTTTTGCCTAACAAAGTTAGCATAAATGGGTGCTTTGAGTCTAAATACACTCACTGCAATCCTATACACGTGTACTGAAAAAGAAGTCCCATTTAGTTCAATGCATCTTATTACTACCATGTTTCTCCAAAAAAAAAAGCCATACCCTGAAAATAAGCCATAGTGATAGGCAGTTTAACCTTGTAGGTTAAACTGTACCATACTTAATTAAAAAAAAATAAGACATCCCCTGAAAATAAGCCACCGTGTTTTTTTTTTTTTGAGGAAAAATAAATATAAGACGGTGTCTTATTTTTGGAGAAACATGGTAGGTGGGTATAGGATTGCAGTCTACGTCTACAATAGTAAGAAAATGAAACAGCCCTGAAATTTAATTGTAATTTACCTTTCAATATATTTCTAACATATTTCCATTGTGTATAAATGTGATGGTTAATTTCCCCCATGCAACTGTGATACCTAAACATAAAGTGACTGAAAAGAACAGCAATATTCAAAACTACGATATATATGGCCAGAGACCTTTTGTAAACTGTTGTAAATAATGTAACAAATTGTGGAAGCAGATGATAAGAATTTAGGACAAATGGGAAAATATTTAAAAGCAGGATAATGACTATTACAACCTAGATATAATATAAATCCCAGATAGGCATTAGACATTGCCCTATAAAACAAATTGAATGTCAAATATGCAGTCAATAATGCTTGTGTGTGTAAAAATCTTACATATAGCAAATTCTCTCTGTTTCTCTCTCAAACTATGGAGTTCAGTTTATTCATTTAAGATCACTCAAAGCTTCCGAGGCAGACATTGCTCATTAAAGCTACAGTTAAATACGGTGTGCAACTAGGGGATACTAAACTCCTTTCCCATCGCTGCTCTTAAACCCTAACCAATCAATTGTTAGTGCTCCCCAAGCAGACAGGATGCATCATTTACACCCTATATATGCTCTGAGAAAATTTCGTGAAAAAAGAAAATCCACTAAAACACCCAACACAGTACTATTATATTCTGCTCTATTGAGTTATTGTAAAATAAATCAGAGGCTAATGCCCAATTGTTAAGGATCAAATAAGACCACGAGAGGACTGCCATGGAAAGCCACACACAAATTGTCAATTCAGTCCTGTGGGACTCATATAAGCCTTGACAAACTGTCTTGGGGCTGATATCTATTTTTTTAATGAGATCTATTAGACCAAGACTAAAACACTTGAGATATGCTAAAAAGTACAATATACAGATGTCAAACACAAACACCTATTAGTAACTTTCATTTATCCAGTCACAAAGCAGATATGCTCCAGGATTCCCTTAATATCAAAGCTAAGATGCTGCCGAGGTAAAGTCCCAATTGCTCATAAATATTCTAAGCGCAATCCTAAGGCACTATTAAAGTACACTCCTCGAATTCAAGAAAATAGGTACTTGTCTATTAATAGACTCAGTCTTTTGTTTCGAAGAAAAAGTAAAGTATTGTAATATAAGTAGATCTTTCATATATTTAAACAGCATTAGGGTTTAATAAAGGATGATAAATCATGTATTGCATGAAATTTAGCTTTTGTAGCATTAGTTCTTTATTATCCACAAAATGCATGTGTGTTTATAAATGCATACTCTCTCTCTCTCATTTTAAATCATTTTAAATCTTTTTTAGTAAAACAAAACATAGACTTACCTTGTTTCCTGGAATGAATTAAACAAGCTGATATCATATACAAAATATTAAAAACAGGGCACTTTCTGTACTGTACATAGTCCAGCAGAATCCAATGACTGTCAATAAAATTCATCATGTGTGTCTATAAGGTGGTCTTAAATACAGTATTTTGGTGGGATTTATGTTCTTGCCATTTTTCACACCCAAAATTGTAAGATAAACCTGATACCATTTCAGAGTTCTTAGGAAGTAGTTTTTCAATATATAAAATATATATATTTCCTAAAGACATGAGCTAAAATAATCTTATACAAAAAACAGAATTTAAAGAATGTTCAGGGGGGAAACAGAAAAACAATAACTAGTTTCAAGACTTAAAATTCTGTTCTTTCGTTTCAAATGCACATCCCTTTCCTTAAGGACTATATAAATTTGACGATCACATTATACTATGGGCAACAAACAAAATTTAAAAATCAAGCAGTCTGTTATGTTTGCATGTGCTGGATTTCAAACACTAGCAGTAATGTTTCCTTAACACTGATGTATGACCTTTCTAATTTACAACGATGAAGGCTGTTTTTTTCAGCCTAATTAGAACCATTTCAAATTTTCCTGTTAAATATATGATAAAAAGTCCTTTCAACTTAAAAAAAAATTCTGGAGTTTCTTTTCCATGTCAGCTTTGTTCCAATCAAAATATGCTTTGAATTAAATGATTTTGATTGAATATGTGGATCACATTCCCTTCTAAGATTTAAATTCCAAAAAGGAAAAGTTTAGACTGTTCAAACAAAGCAAGAGCAGCCACTTTGCAGAAAGCGATTCAGGTTTACGAAGACTGACAAATTGTTTGTGTGCACCAATAGGTCTAGTCTCTTCAATAGTTACCAGATTTCCTCTCTTCTTAATAAGAAATTAACTCTTAAAATACTGGCTTTGTTTTGGACATTTGAAGTAAATATGCAAGAGGGGACTATATAAAGAAAAAGACAACACAGACACATTAATGACAGCAGCTTCCTACCTGTTACATTTAAATGAATTTGTCCAATAAAATAAATGGCATTTGCTAACAATTATTTTCTTTTGTTTTGTTTCTAATTTATTCCTGATATAAACCATCACTTGCAGTAACAGCCTAGGTGGTGAATAGTATGCCTCGTAGAGTATAGACATTTTATCAGACTATTTTGGTGTTCTTAAAATATACAATGCAGTGTGTTTCTATACATATAGTGACTATTCAGTTGACATTAACATTCTATGTAATTATTTTTCTTTATTCCTAAAAACCCGAGGGATGAGGAATAGTACAATGGGGAAACATAAGAACTGGAACATTATGGAACATGTTGGACTTCCTCATTATTTAGAAAGAAAGTACGCATGTATATAATAATGCTAAGGAAAGTGTTTAAATCAGACTTCCACCAAAAGGTTCATTGCATTCTGATGCTGTTTACTAAGGAGTCAATCTCCCTTGAACAGAAGGAAAAGTATAAAGACTAAAATGCTTTGCTTGTCTTTACTTATTCTAGAAAGCACTAGCCTGCATATCAAAAGAGAATAGCCTGCACATTTGTAAACATGATCAAAACTGCCACACACTCTGTACCATGACTGGACATCTAACTCGAATGAAGAAAACGTCCACACTAGAGCCTAAAAAGGTCTGCCCTGTACTCATCACAGATCATTCTCACAAAACCTTTACCTCTCTCAGCAATGGATCCCACCCCACCCCTTTTGTTTGTTAACGTCTCAGTTTCTGAATTTTCCTACCTGGTCCAAATGCATATTTTATTTCTCTGATTTAATGGGGAGGGACCTTAGCTCAGTGTTGGTGCATATCCAAATATGCTCAGATTCAGTAACTAACATTTCCAGAAAGACTCCTGCCTGAGAGGCTTGGGGAGGCTCTGCCAGCCCCAGTAAACAATAGTAGGCTAGCCAGTTCAGTGGTCTGACTGAATGACACCTATGTGTGCCCACACAATGCTGATGTTAACAATGCAACTTTCTAACAAGTTTTCCTTACTTGCTGTCATCCAGATATTTTGGGCTACAACTCCCATCCTCTCTGCACAGTGTCCATACTAGTTGAGGCGGATGGGAATTATAATCCACAAATCTGGAAGGTGTCAGGTTGAGAAAGACTAATTTACATAGGAAATTTTCCATGCTAAAAAATACTTAAAATGCATTCTCAGCAACCTTTACAAAATCCTGGAAGGTAGGCCTGTATTATCTAAAAAAATCTAACCTATAAAGCCAAGCTTTGATACTGATCATTTGGGAATGTACTGTGATGTGCAGCAAATAAATGAACAAGTCTATACCTATCATATACTACAGTATGTCCTGGATAAACTCTGAGTAGCTCTATCAATAATAATATTTTTAAAGCAATAGAATATAATTCCCGATATACTGGTCATCTAGGACAGGGCTTTTTTGTTTTTGTTTTTTAAAAAGGAGCCAGGACTCGTATATTGTTAAAAGTGTTGTGGGTGCTAGTACAAAATGGCTGCCATGGGCAGCAAAAAAAGAAGTGATGGTACTCTATACAGGTGAGTACCATCACAAAAAAGCACTAGTTTGGAATATAATAATACAGAGACAAACAATTGTTTAATATCCTGAATGTTTCTTTGTAATTCATAGCTCTGACTTTAAACAGCAGTTTGTATCATCATGAAAGCATTAGGAAAATTTACAAACTTGATTTCAGCATCCACAGTGAAAATTCACCAAGCATACCATAACATAAACTATTAAAAACTGTTAGGCTCGATCTAAATATGCCCTAATAAAATGCACATTGATCCTTTCAGATAGAATTGAATGAGTTTGATCTGCAAGGAACAATCATTTCTGCAAAAATCCTATCAATTTCTTTTACTGTCATCCATGTGTTGGCCCACTCAAGGGTTGATCTTAAGTAGTCCACCCACCACTCATTTTGTCCCCAACTGATGTGTATCTTGCTTTCTGATACTGCACCCACTCTTCATTCTTTCCTGTGAGAGAAATGTGGTTCAACTCTCAACTCCCCACCCCCAGGACCACACTGTGGGTCTTAGAGCCAGATGTTTCAGTACAGCAATACTGCTAATGGCCACTTCCCTCTGCTCGTCCTGATATATCATGAATATATGATATATTACTTATTGTTACAGATGAGTTAACAAATACACCAGCTAAAATCTGTCTTGATGCAAAGTGATGCCATGGTTTAATTCAAAGCCTCTGTATATGGCTGTACTGTATAGCAATTAGGACTACAGTGTACCAGCCAGTACAGAGCGCAGGAAGCTCCAGGTTCTATCAATTTTATAAATGAGTTTCATATCATGATTTTAATCTCGTCCTGTCCCCTGTCCCCCCAGCAGAGACTGCAAAACAGGCCAGCTCAGATCCATCTAATAGGCTTCACTTCAGTTACGAAACTTTTACTGGCTTGAAACAAAACTGGAGACCTTTCAAGTCACAGCTGGACCCAAACACATGCATAGATTCGTAAATTGCACCAAGATTGGAAGATTGCACCAAGATGACTGTGCTGTCAGCTATAGGTTGATGCCATTCAGCGAAAAGAAGAAAAACATCTGTCCCAATCGCAATTGTGTAAAAGAGCTGCAAATCAAGAAATGCGGGTGTTTTTGCCTTAGAAAGGAAAGCAAAAGGCCAGCTAAATAACATCTCCTCACGCTGCTATGTCTTGATATGAGTGAAAAGCAGACAGTAAGGCAAGAGTTAATTGGAAGGGAGGAGTGTTGTCTGGGGAGGGAGGCTAACAGAGAGTTAATCAGGGATCACATCCAGAGCCAGGCATGGATAAGCCTCACTAATGAGGCTCAAGTACCCTGCAGTGGCTTTCAAACCTAACTGGCTTCAAACGATGCCACCCCATGACAGAATGCAGCTAGCCATACGAAGAGAGTGATTAGAATAAATGACTACAGTAATTAACTTTGATTTGAAGCCACCTGACTGGAAAGAGAAGCTAGGAGCTGTTTAGCTGAACTCTTCCTTGTAGAAAGGGGAAGCTTTCCTTTACTCTTGTGTTTGTGTGTGTTAGGAGAGCTTTTTTCTTTCAAATAGGTATTGGGTGGCACTAATGAAAAGCAGCTTTCATTCAAGGACCTCCTCATTCATTCTGAAAGGAGGGGAGAAGAAAAGCTTCAAAGGGGAACTAATTTACCTCACCCCAATCACCTTTGGGAGTTTAGAGTTTGCATTGCCACTACTACCACTGTACATATATATGTCTCAAGGATCGTGCTAAGAAAAATTTCCGCTTAACCAGATTCTTGAAACTTTAGTAATTATATACACATTAGCCTAACTTTTACACAAAAGCAAGAGACTTGAGGTTTTTTGGGGGGAGGGGGTGTTCCATATAGCTTTCAGGCCAGCTTCATTAAAACAAAAATTCTTTTCTGAGGAAATGTTTTTAGTGATATCACTTTTCCCGGCATTGTAAAATGAACAGATATATATATGAAGCTAGGTTCACTGTTGCCCAGTGCTCTGAAGCTACACATGCAACATCTTAACCCACTTCATCACAACCTGCTGTTTTACAAGTAATTATCAAGCATCGTACCAGCGTTGCCCTATACCTGCTGACAACGTTTACCACAAAGTTTTGCCAAGGAGCATCTACAGTGTCATAGCCAGAGCAATTCGCCAAACATTTATTCAAAGACTCTGATTTATTTGACAGTTTTACACCTTCAAGGCAGGGTATAATTAAATATTTTGACAGCTAAACAAAAACTGTATAAATTTCAAAGCTGCTTAAATGCCTAGTGTACCTAAAATGAAAATGTTGTGTGGATTAGCCTCGTTTCCGAAAATGCCCCCTTAGAAAGTTTTTTTTTTTTTACAAAATATTTAATACTTTTTTACTCATCAAGGTATGAACGTTTTCATTCTGATTTCAGTTGTGATATTATTCATTCTCTTACTCCAAAAATAAAATTGTATATTCAAAATCTCTTTAAAAACTAAAATATTAGGTCGTAGCTAATAAAATATTAGGTCGTAGCTTAGTCATGCTGACCACATGACCCAGAAGCTGTACACCGGCTCCCTCGGCCAGTAAAGCGAGATGAGCACCGCAACCCCAGAGTCGTCCGCAACTGGACCTAACAGTCAGGGGTCCCTTTACTTTATAGGGAAATAAAAGAAGCAAGAACTTAGTTGAAAACATTTTATTTCTGCTGTTTCAATTTATTTCAGATACACATTTCAACATCAGTTAAGATGTGCTGGTTCCCAATGGGATCTTGTGTCCAATCTCAAGTGACACATAGCAAACTATCTTATACTGTGTCAGACCAATGGTCCATCTAGTTTGGTATTTTCTATACTGCTGGCAGTTCTTGCCAGAGATTTCGGGCACAAGCCTATCCAGGGACTATCCAGGGACTGAAACCTGGGAAAGCCTGTGCTCTACAACTGAGCTATGTACTCTTCCCCATGTTTCTTTGAGGCTATGGCCATGTTGTCCAACCTATACAGTGAACATTTAAAGACATCTATAGCCAGTATGCATACAATGACAAAGGATACAATACCCTGTTTTAAATAGACACAATTAAAATGAACTTGGTAAAACAAATGGTTTTTAAAGTTAAGACTTGTCTGTTTTCGGGCAACTTTCCTTCAGTCCAGGTCATTATGGTATTATGTCTTAAAATGAAATGTTTAATGAATGTATAATTATATAACCATTATTTAAACACCGAGGTCTTTAAGCAAATACACCAAAACACAGATGAAGTGCCTTACTGCGTTGAGGGAAACTGTAATCCAACTAAAGGTAACAATGACCAGTTGTTTATATAAACCTATTGAAATGTTTGGGAGCTAGTTCACATTCTCATGCTATGTTTATATTTCCATTTATCATCCTTCTCCTTAAGAAGAAAGCTAAAAAGGAAGAGCAGCCCAAGAACAAAATCTTGTTTAAACTACGCATGAAGACGTCAGGTAGCTTAACAAATTGAGCCAATGTAGGAATGTCATGTATACATCTAAAAACATTATAGTATTACATCGTTTTCCTTGACCCCTGTCTTCCTCCCCCCTCCATTCTCCCTTTTATACATTAAACAGCCCACAACAATTTGTAATTATTTTCCAAGTCCTTTTCTACTGGCATCCAGCTTAAAACTATATATATATATATATATATATATATATATATATATATATATATATATATATATATATATATGATGTGCTTTCAGTGGTTATTAATCAAAGGTCATATCTAATCTTTGTATAAGCTGCTAATTAAAGGTATACCTTGAAGTACTAAAGTGTGCAAAAATAGTAACAGTTTCATATACTGAATGCTAAGAATGCTGAATAAATGTGGGTTCTGCACATGCAATTGTAAATCCATGCAGAGTTCAAAAATGTTATTTACTACCAACAAGCTTTCACCATGAGAATTTAATTTAGGAACAGCAGTAAATTTCAAAATAAATTTGAACTACCGGTATTTATTTTTACTTTCACTAAGATTTTTTAAACTCTCAATAAGATTTTATAAAAATTATGTCTTTGGATTTTTCAAAAGTAGATAGCAAAACACAGTGGTCTCAATCCAGAGAAAAACAATGGATTTTCTACTTTCCTCCATGGAAGAAAGTAGACAGGATGTGAATTTCCTGTCCCTCCCCCTAGCACACCATTAGCTTCCCACAAAACATCTCCAGAGAGTTGTGAGTACCTGGCTGTTAAGGTGGGCTATGGCACAGGGGGGCAATCTCCCAAAATCAGACAAGGACACTTTCCACAAACAGAGTTTGGCTCTACTTTACCATGCTTGCTACTGTTCATGTGCATGCGTAACGCAAAGTGTTATCAGGAAGGAATATAAAGTTTACTTTTATCAGGAATGTGGTGTTACTTTTTGAATCTCCATTGCTAACACTGAGTTTGAGATGTGCACCTTTTGTGAATTTTAATTTCACTGAAGTTGTATAAAAGCGCTAAAGAAAACAGCATTACCAGCTTTAAAGCAAATATTTTAAACAGTTCAGCACATAGTTTATGTCCAAATAAAGTCCACTAATATCATCAACTAACAACCCAGCTGCATTTGCTCATGTAATGTTTCACACATGGAAACCAAGATGCAAGATTACCTCATTTATGGTAACACTCATAAACTACATAGTACACAGTAAACATGTCTGCCCAGCAAATTAAAATATCCCTGGCTTATGTAGCAGCTGAAGCTGTCCAGAACCTGTTTATAATCCAATAGAAACAGATATTTGTCTTTAATTTTAGAAATGAGTAAAATCAAATTCCTTTACTGCTCTGCAGGCTATGCGCCCCAGACTTACTGCTTTGCAACAAAAGACAGGCACCAATTGCTTTTCAAAGGATACATTATAAACAGTCTTAAAGCAACTTGAACTACAACTTTAAACCAACAGTTCATTTATAATTGGCTAAGAAAGGAAACCGGTTTAAATCATTCTCCTTTGCCAATTTAAATCTGTTAGAGAAAATTCACCTGTGTTAGACAACAAAATTCCTACATTCTTATGAGGTGAACCAAAACATACATTTTGGTTTGATTAGCTTTCAGTCAAATCATGCAACAACCGAATTTATTAGTAGATTTAATGCAAGAGTTTTAATCCTAAAAACTATAGAGTACAATGAAATTATCCCCCCCATAATAAAAAAATGGAATTTACTAGTAAATGCCTGCTCTTCTTAATGCTATTAGAACAATCTGGACCCATCATTGCATCTCCTGCAGGTAGCGGGCAGGGTTCTTGAAACAGAAATGCCACCCAGGAGGGGGACACCTTCCTGTGTAGATTGCACACGAACCTGTGGAAGGTCTGTTTTCCAGGCCTAGAACCGATTCTAAATAAAACGACAACAAAAACGAAGAAAGAAACTTAACCTAACTAAAGGGAAGCAGACAGGAGGACACTGGAGTGGGTAGATCCAAAATTCCTCAACTACCCCTATACTAAATGTAGAAATTATTTGAGGCTATAACCAGATGTCCTGCTTACACCAGGAAGAACAGGAGTCTACTAGTAAAAGGTTAACATTGTTCTTTGTGATCTGCCTCCTGTTAGTAATAGTCAACTAGGATGAACAGTAATAAAATGGAAAAAGTCAGAACTGACCACATCAAAATCATTCTGCAAAATCCTCCTGTTGAAGGTTGCTTTGGCAGAGGGCTCACTATGGCCAATATTGTGGCTATAGCAGTCCACAATGAAGTAACGGATCTGATCGTGGATGAGGCGGTTGATGTGCTATGCATTATTAAGAGCTGAGCTGAGGCACTCTGATCTTAACTAGGTGTGGTTGCCTGGGAATTCAGTAAAGCGCAGTTGAGGTCAAGAGGACCATGGGGTAGGGGCATGGTAGTCATTCATAAAACTACCATCATTATTACCAGAAAACCAATGCACCTGGGAGCTGGATGTGAGAGTTTGTAATTGGTGTTGGGTAACAGACAGGGCAGGGATCTTGCTGGCTGTATCACCCATCCCGCTGCTCAGCCACCTCCATTACTGAGCTGGTGGAGGAGGTTTCTGGCGTGATGATAGAGAACTTGAGGGTGTTAGTCTTGGTGAGGATCCAGTTCAATGTTGCCTGAGCTGGTTCAGGTCTTGATGGCCACTATGACAACCATGGAGCAGCTCAATAAATCATGTACCCAACATATAACGCTGATCATACCCTCAATCTGGTTTTCACTATAGAAAGGATTTGGATATGGTTGCCAAGGTTTGTGTCTGATTATCACCCTGTTATCCTGGACTGATCACTTCCTAGTGACATTTGGACCAGCTGCAACTGAACCTCTCTGCAAGAGTGGAGTAGTAGTTAGGTTGGTCCACCTCCAGAAACTGGAATGATCTTCCCAATAATTTGTTTAAAACTTTTATTTTCTCCTGAGTTTTCTTATATTAGCCTATTTTATCCCTACAGGATTTAATTCTTAGCATTTTATGACTTAAAGGTAAAGGTAAAGGGACCCCTGACCATTAGGTCCAGTCGTGACCGACTCTGGGGTTGTGGTGCTCATCTCGCTTTATTGGCCGAGGGAGCTTCCAGGTCATGTGGCCAGCATGACAAAGCCGCTTCTGGTGAACCAGAGCAGCACATGGAAACGCCGTTTACCTTCCCGCTGTAGCGGTACCTATTTATCTACTTGCACTTTGACGTGCTTTTGAACTGCTAGGTTGGCAAGAGCTGGGACCGAGCAATGGGAGCTCACCCCGTCGTGGGGATTTGAACCGCCAACCTTCTGATCGGCAAGCCCTAGGCTCAGTGGTTTAACCCACAGTGTCACCCACGTCCCTCCATTTTATATCTTAGTGCTGCTTTTATAATCCCTATTATGTTTCATTTTCTATTTGAGTTTTTATGTTGGTTTATTGTTATGATGGCATACTGCATTTGTATTTCTATATTCTATTGTTATGTGGAGTGCATGTTTTTTAATTGTAGCTTATGGAGGAAGTTCCTTATAAAGCAGGGTATATATTTTTAAATAAATATGCCCTGGGAGAATTTCCAGGCAGCATGGCTGAGGTTCTAATCTCACTGTGGAGTGGAAAGATGGAGAGGCCCATTGATTCGATCTCTCCTAAGCACCCTCTCTAACCCAAAGGGACCCTGAGGCATTTTCTGAGCTCCAAGTGTTGAAGCAGGCTGGCCAACAGCTAGAGCACAGGTGGCACAAGCCCCACAACACAAATTTGACCAAACGCAGGTATGAGTGCACAGTTGTGTTTCCCATGTGGTACTGGCAGCAGCAAAGAAAACATACTTATTGACCTCCATCTTCAGTGAACTAAACAGCAGAGCTGTAGATTGATTGGTTCAGACCAGGGTCTTGTCATTAACAGACCACTCAACAGCTTGCTGTGAGATATTTGCAAAGCGCTTTGAGGGCAAAATCATTCAGATCCATGTCAAACTTGATTCCACAATTAGTGCAGGTCCATTTGAGGTCCCTGGAGCATCGTCTAGTACGAATTGTTGTGGCCTAACGATATGGCCAGAACACTTGCCGCTGTGAACTCGACAATGTATCCTCTTGATCCCTGCCCAACGTGGCTGGTAAAATCTAGAATGAGAAGTTCACCCAGGCATTTGATGGGTGAGATATACTGTCCCTGGCAACCTTTAAATTATTTGTGACGGCTTAAAAATTTTTAGAGGGTGAAATTTTAGAGGGCTGTCATTTGGATCTTAACTTTCTGGATTCTTTAGACTAGAGGTGCACTACTCTTTCTACCCAAGAGATGATTACTCAGCTGCAGTCACAGTTCATGGCATATAACAAACTATATAGAGATACATGGCTCACAACCTAAAATTTCTTCCTAAGCATCCTAGCTAATGTTAATGCTTCCTTTACTGGGATCACTTTGCCTACTGCCATCAAGCCAGGTCCTGTCTGGGCTTGCAAGAGCATCTCCTAGAATGGGGTGAGGAAATTGGGGCTCTCCAGATGTTGTTGATCTTTAACTCCCATCACCGCAAGCACAGTTGATGCTCAGGGACGATGGGAGTAATAGGTCAATAACAAACTGGGCTTTTAATTCTCAATCCCACCAGTTGCCTGAGCCCTGCATATTAATGTACTATATCTTAAGCCGATCGTTTATTCATTGGAAGTGTGCAGTTATTAATCCTGCCCTTGTTTTGACTGCAAGAAACAATAAAAAGCCAACTCTTCCTATTTATCTGTAACTTTTGCTCACAGAAACTGGATAGACAAAGCAGGACTGAATACATAGATTCTCACAAGTATCTTCACAACCATATATATATAATCCCATTCCTCCCTGACTAGAACACACATCCATGTCTGCATCATTTGAAGTCTATTGAGAGCTGATGTTTGACATAAATATTCTGAGTTTTAAAAGTTTGGAAACTTAGACAAGTGTGTACTGAAAAGATTTTAATACTAGTTAATTTGTGATGGCACACCCACCAGTGTCAGAAAGCCTTGACGTACTCAGTATCTTGGAATTCATTTGTTCTGACAATATTTGTGGCTGCTAAAACAACCACATAATGGTCACCTAGTAAGACAGATAAATTGACTGCTTAAGCTTCACAGTAACGTCTCGTTGCCTGTAGCACACTTCCTCCCCTAGACAATTTCGGAGGGTTTGCCCCACCATCCTCCAGCAGTGCCAAATTCCTCACACAGATAATTTAGATAAAGAGATAGATTGCTGCCCTTTGCTTAAAGGATCCTCCTTCTCCCTGTTCACCCTTCTGAATACCATTAAGTAGAACCCACTGGGAAAACAAAAGTACCTAACTTTTTCACATCAACAGAGTCCTTAAGGTTTATAAATTTTGCTTTGAACTGAGAAACTGAAAATTTCAGCATCTACAAACTTTATGAACCCTAAATCTTTGGGTTTGTTTTTTGCTTCAGATTCTACCTTTTCCATCCAACCACTCATATTTATGTGGATTTATCTGCATTATGTCATGTGGATTTATCTGCATTATTCATAATGCAAGTATGTAACCTATACACATTATTGTATGAACAAGAACTCCAAGTAAACTCCAGTCATTCAGAATTGTCCTTCAAATTTCTCCCCAGCCTCCTGAATGACATGACTTCGAAATGTAATGACTAAAAGGTCAGCACATGACAGTTGAGCACTTGTGACCCCAAATTAAGAGGTATTATGCTTTATCTACTAATCAGTGAGTCACAAATGTACAACTTGCCTCAAGAACTTAAGAATTCCTGAGATTTGTTCACACATCATTGCCTAAAACGTAGAGTACCTAATCAGATAAAGGAAAAATGAATTTACAAACCTTCTTATTGAATGCTTATACTTTCTTTCTTTCTCTATCTATCTATCTCTTTCATACACACACACACACACACACACACACACACACACACACACACACACAAATATTTTATGTTTCCAGCATTCAAAGCCCCTTTACCCTTCTCTACATAATATTACCATCACCACCACTATAATCTTTTAAGCGCTTTGAAGAAAACAAAGTGACGTACTACATAAAAACACAAAACTGAAAACAACAAAACCCTGCCTGGAGGCTCACAGACTAAATACACAGACCCATGGAAAAAAGGGGGCAAGAAAAGATAATGGAAGAAGAGACACTAAATTAAAACATCTCACTCAATTGGAAAAGGCATGTTAAAAATCAATATTTTACGAAGCATCTGCCTTCTTTTAAAGTGGGAAAGATTGCATGGCACAAATCACAGAATTTTAGAGTTGATCTAAAGATGGAGGGCATCTCACATCTAGCAGCAATTATTTCCAAAATAAGCTGCTACTGAAAAGCAGAGGGAAGGGCATGTGTGTGAAACAACAGATGAAATCTCAGTCTAACTAACTATGAAGAGTGCAGAACTTAAGGAGGAATAAAAAGATAATTTAAAATTAATTATTGATTTTTGTTATGTGCATGCTGCTGCCCCAGATACCTTGGAGGAGGAGAAATTTTGCTATAAACTTTGAAAATAACACCACTCAATCTAAAAATGTGCATTATTGTATTAAACTCAAGAACCATGAGTTAGGTTGCTGGTTGTAGTATTCACATCATCATCATCATCATGTGTATTTTATGTGTATTGTGAGCCACCCAGAGTGGCTGGGGAAACCCAGGCAGATGGGTGGGACATAAATATTTTTTTAAAAAAATTATAGTTTATTTTAATACTTCAATAATTTGTTTTTCATTTTTTAGGTGCTGGATAAGAGGGCAGAGGCTAGACAAACAGCTGTGCATGGTGAGATGTCCTTTTCCATCCTTGAGACCCCTGGCGAAACTCACAAAACCTCCTGTGTGTGGAACTTGGTGGGGAGAGGGAAGCTGAATGCTGAATGGGACAAAGCTGTGGGTAGGCTGATTCAACCACTTTGAGTCTGCCCATAAAAAGCCAGCCTAGAGCGAAAGTCTCAGGTGATGTCAGCTGTTGTAGGAGAACCTTTGTGGTGTTCTGCACCTTCCTGTTTCTAGCTATCAGAGCCTGCCAGATAACTTTCAAATCATAAAAAAAATAGACAAATCCCTTTGTTTGTATGAACTATGTTTTCTCCTTTCATTTGAAAATATCTTCCAACAAAAGAATTGCACGAGCCACTCAACTTGATGCTGCATCAATATGCAATATGAAGAAGACTTACTCCAGGCAGTAAACTGAGAGGGGGTGGAATCACTCATTTGTACTTCTCTATTAATGCAGCCTATAAAGCAAGGAAGATGTATAAGGTAAGGGATGGCACTACTGTCCTCGAGGGAATTAAATTCAAGCAGCATTTCTTCGCTTGACTGGGGAAGTGTAAGATAATGAATGCTGCAGTTTCAGGAAAAAGTGAAAATAGCAGGCATGCTGGATGAGAGATTTTATTTATAAGAACAACCCTGGTGTATATACAGTATTTGTAAATAAATACAAAACCTTTTATTTCTAAGTATGAATCTGGTGTAAGGTAGTAAGGTCTAAGGGTATCTGAAGAAGTGTGCATGCACACAAAAGCTCATACCTATGACAAACTTAGTTGGTCTCTAAGGTGCTACTGGAAGGAATTTTTTTATTTTTTGTTTTGAGAAAAAATGTTATCATGGTGACTGTAGATTAGATAGATAGACAGATGATAGATAGATAGATAGATAGACAGATAGATAGATAGGTAGATGATAGATTAGATAGATAGATAGATAGATAGATGATAGATACCAGTTTTGCAGGTTTCATTTCTTTGTCAAACTCTAGCAAGGCTAGGAAATGGAACACAGTATGGGGCCAAACAGATAGGAGCTCCAATTAAATTCTAAAGAACAATGGATTGGATCCAGGAGAGTGCTCTCAGTTGGCAACAACTCCTCTGGACATGGCCCAACACAAACAGGTTGAAATCATCAAGATTGTTGGAGGGGAGCCAAAACCTGTTTTCCCCAAGTACACACTTTTACCTTTTCCTATATAGCTGCTGTTCACGCCTGTTGAGTAAAGTGCTTGGGGGACACTACTGCAGGGAGACAGACACTACCACTCTACATACTAGATGCTCTCTGCTCCAGCCTTTGGCCAAGACAGGAGGAAAGTGCTTCTGCATGCAGAAATTGTACCTGCCCACATCCCTTGTAAAATGACATTTCTCTCCTACCCAACCCACATGCCATTACAATATATATATATATATTGGTGGTAATGTGTATGCATGGAGCATTTAGAATTTCTGTCTCTTTGTTGCTGTGTAGTTAAGAGACCATATACTCCCAAGCCATGAATGGCTAAGCATGTGGCTTCTATAACTCTTCGTACAGAAAAGATAAGAGTAAGTGATTGTAATAGTGCCATTTTGCTTAAGTATATGAACCTATAGGCACAGCATTATTTCCACACTTATCATTATTGGTTTACACACATTTTGATGTCTCAAGGTATCAA
Organism: Zootoca vivipara; assembly: GCF_963506605.1. Classification (NCBI taxonomy): domain Eukaryota; kingdom Metazoa; phylum Chordata; class Lepidosauria; order Squamata; family Lacertidae; genus Zootoca; species Zootoca vivipara. The sequence goes on from NC_083284.1 coordinate 38,810,015, forward strand.
ATCTACTTTAACATTAAACATGTTCACACCATCCTGTTACAAGAGAATATACTATCACTACTAACAACATTTATTTATACCCAACTGCAATAGATACCACATAATAGAAAAGGCACTCTGGCCTGAACAAAACAAAGAAGCAAACATAAACTTCATAGTGACAGTCAAATGCTTTAAGCACAAGACTTTCCATTTACATTTGCAGATCTGACCACTGGAATATCAGCATGAAACAAAATGCACGGTTTTGAAAATAACTGTCAGTTCTCTAATTAATTAATTGCCTATGAAGGAGAAAGGGAAGGCACTTAAAAACAAGAACAGATCGCCTGGTTAGCCCAGAATACTGTTACCATGGTAGCTGGAAGAAACAGTAATTGTTTACTGTTTTCTAGATTAGGCAAAAGTCAAATAAAGTGAAACAATGTAACGTATCAACCACTTTACTAGTCAATCAGTCACAATACTGATTCTACTCCCATCATAATACATCTCCCAGCCCCTTCAATTCAGTCCAACATATATGGTTCCTTGAATAAATTGAGCAAATACAGGGGCCCATCTCATCTATTTGTTCTGAGAACAGTAGCTGCAGACAGTGCCTCAATCCACTTCTGTCCCTAATAAGGAATTCAAATTCCTACTCTAGTGAGGTACTCCTTCCCCACTCTCCCCAATCGATGGTAAATAATTTTCCTTGAGAGAAGATCTCCAGGCTGCCTGAAGTCTTTCACTTTACAAAGATCACTCACTGGAAAAGGCTCTAGCCTGCCCTGGATCAGATACTGAGAATGGGAGTATGCAGCCTTTCAAGTGATCCTGTATCTCAGAAGTTCCATTTACGCAGCGGAGCAGTTTCCATACAGAGTTAGGCCTTTAGGCTTCAAGAGTACCTACATTTTTGCACACAAACTAAGTAACTGAATGCTGTGAAATGCTTTTAGTAACTGAATTTTGAAATGGTGTCACTAAGAGAGATAATGGAACCCTTCTTCAAGAATATACTCAAGACTAAAAAAATTCCTTCAGTAGCACCTTAAAGACCAACTAAGTTTATATTTTGGTATGAGCTTTCGTGTGCATGCACACTTCTTCAGATAACTGAAGGAATTTTTTTATTTTGCTTCGACTCAGACCAACACGGCTACCTACCTGTAACTATACTCAAGACTGATTGTCAACAGGTGGAGAACCATTTGGGAACCCTTAATCATTAAGATGACCTGAGATCTAGGTCTCAGGAAAAGTAGTATTCAGGCCACACAATCACTTGATGCTTGACACTGAACCAAGGCCAGTGTCCAAACTGCTGAAGCAATATATCACAATTAACAGCTCCACTGCCTCAATTGCTCAAAGGCATTCACTCTCCCTTAAACGGTCTGTACCTGGGGATATACCTGGAGGCCACCTAGTGCTGGCAAAGCTCTACCCCTTTAAATTTCTGCTAGTTCTTAGCAGGGGCAGGAATGTAGATCAGCCATAGCACATGCTTTGCACACAAAGGCATCTCCAGGTAAGGCTGGAGAAGACCGCTTCCCGAAACCCTGGACAACTGTTAACAGGGGTCCAAGGGACATCAATGTGGTGTTGTTGTGCTATAATTTCCATCACACCTCAACACTGGCCATGCTGGCATGGGCTGGTGGAGGTTGGAGTCCATCAACACCTGGAAGGAACAACTTTGGTTATTTCTAGAGTCTTCTTCTTCTTTGGCGATCACTTGTAGCCGAGTAAGATTGTCTTCCATAAACACGGTTTTAACAATGAGTCCATAAGTGACTGTGGAGGCCAATTCTGGATCCACACGTCCTTCAACAGTGGAGACATTGGTTTCCAGGCAGAAGTTGATCACGGTGTGGATTTGCCAAGCGTGCCTTCCTCTTAGCACGTTTCTCCCTTGCATCCTGAGTTCGAGTGTCTTCAAAGCCCATGGCACCTTTGGTAAAGGCTGTTCTCCAACTGGAGCGCTCGCAGGCCAGTGTTTCCCAGTTGTCAGTGTTTATACTACATTTTTAAAGATTTGCCTTGAGACAGTCTTTAAACCTCTTTTGTTGACCACCAGCATTACGCTTTCCATTTTAAAGTTCGGAATAGAGTAGTTGCTTTGGAAGACGATCATCAGGCATCTGCACAACATGACCAGTCCAACGAAGTTGATGTTGAAGAATCATTGCTTCAACACTGGTGATCTTTGCTTCTTCCAGTACACTGATATCTTTAGAGTAGACAATAAGGGTCAATGACCATTTACGGCAGCTTCCTACAGCTGGGTATTCAGCCCAACCGACGGCCTCAGTTCCTATTTCGGTACTCAGTTGAGTTTAAACCCTTGTTGAAACAGCAGTCATACCTTACAGCTCTCACAGATCATGCAGAATCAGACCTTCTTTTTACTATCTGGATTCCAACTTCCTGAAATTAGATCTCTGTTCACGCTACCTTCTCAAGAGATTCATTAAGAGAGACTCTTGGTGGCAGTACTTGCAGTCTATGTCAGAAGTATTGTAGAATAATGTTTCATTTACATTGTGGGTAACAGTTTCTGTTATCTTTTGAAATGCTAAAACATCACGAAAAATCGCTGTACGCTTGTAGGCAAATTCACGGTGCGGGTGAGCTGAATCTTATAGGCAGTGTCACTCCATAATAAGCCCAACCAGTCCGCCTGTGAAGCAGTCTGAAGCAAGCTGCTTCGGGACAGCACCCTGAGAGGGGATGTCAGCCTGAGAGGAGGAGAAGCCACCACCCAAAGTGGCAAGACAAGTGAGAAATTGGTGGGCAGGTGGGCTGCGGTTGTCATCACCTCACCACTAGCAGCAGTGCCAGGGTTTTTGCCTCCTGGCTGCCCCTGATAATATGAAATTTGCATAGATTGCCTACCAAACTAGTATAATTTGTGAATGAAGTATGGTCATGACAAGTTTAGGATACAACAGGTTAAGTCATAGAATGACTGAAGCAATAAGTGGCAAACAGCAATGTGACATTTAAACAATTTGACAGTTAATCAAAACAAGCTTAGGGGAAAAAATACTGTTTAAATTTGTTTACATTTCTAAGGGTCGACAAAAGGAAGCAAACCATACTGATCAAGCTATAGAAAATGTGAATGACTGCACTGAGAACCAAAAATCTAGTTTCTGCATCTGAAAATGTTATTTGGAACATTACATGAGCAAAAAGCCGCCAATCATTTGGCAGTACACCAAAAAGACCTGGCCATAGTTCTCCATGCTACAAAAACATTCAGGCTAGATTGCTACAATGCACATAATGTAAGATTTCCTTCAAAGACTTCAGAAACTTCAAGAAGTTCAGGATACCACAACATAGCTAATGACTGGGAGTAAGAGTAAGGAACCTATCAGATCAGTTCAGTAGCTGCAAATCTGCTTGTGTTTCTAATTCAAAGTACGTAAACCAGGCATGTCAAACCTGCGGCCCTCCAGATGTTTTGGCCTACAACTCCCATGATCCCTAGCTAGCAGGACCAGTGGTTGGGGAAGATGGGAATTGTAGTCCAAAACATCTGGAGGGCCGCAGGTTTGACATGCCTGACGTAAACAGTCGGGGACTGAAATAATACCTGATGCCATACAATTTTGCCCAGCCACAAAGCGCTATTCAGGAAGTCAGGAAGTTCCCTTGCTCATTTATTTAGAACCCTCTTTGATGGCTATTGAATACCAGCTGAAGATATTGTTGTTCTCCCAAACTTTTAAAGGGGATGCTAACCTTATCCTTTGTCACGGTTTAAACTTGTTTTTTCTACTTTTTTTAAAAAAAGTATTAACCTTTGGTTTCAGAAGTCACTGTAGTTTATATCCTCACATTTTCCCCTACTTCTTTCTCCCAAAACAGAGGCAAAGATATATCTAATCTGTTTTAATGAAACTCCATCTTGTTATTTTTTAATACTGGGAGCTAAATTAAAGTAACTATGTCTGCCAATTAGCATTGTGAACCCCTGCTATTGACCTGATACTGTACAATCTGTTATTATGTACTGTCCTATATATCATCTGTTCCCCTTGCTGGTCTATTCCAATAAAAGACGGACAGCTGCAACACTATATCCCTGTTCAACCTGAGGACCATCTGACTTTAATTGTAGTACACAGCTTGATGTGGGTCTGGTTATGAGAAGCCAAAGTATCACTGTGTAATAATCTGGAAAAGCAGAAACCTGCCAGGGACAGGGCTGAAACAGAGGCTTGGGCTGTCTGGTTGGCTGATGGGATGTAGGAAATATGATTAATGAGCAAGGTATAATGATATCAGGAACCCGATTAGCACCACAAAAAGGTCACAGATCAAAGCAGTATGCATTTCATGAGGTCTAATCACTGTAGAAAAAAATCTGTAAAACAAACTGAAAGGGGGGGAAATCTGCATGCAATAGCTTACAAAATGGGCACTTAAAACTACTATCATTATTGTGATCTAGGAAGTTGCAAGGATGAAATAAATAGACAACTCTGCTTTTTTATAACATTTATAGGACCTAATATGTTATTACAAAGAATTCTTTCTGAAAGTATTAGAATTTTTAAAATATGATTTCCCTCACTATTCACATTTATATAATCTTACAAAAATACTAATTAGACAGCTGACTTATACAGTCACTGGAGCTATGTAATTACAGAAGCACAACGTATTTTGCATAACCCCAGAATAGAACATTAATCATGCAATTACTCATATAAATTACTTATACATTCCATTTCATTTAGACTCAACAAATGCAAGGCCTTGCACAAAGAGTAAGAGTCACATGTAAAACATCAGGTATGTGGACTTCCCTTTTCCCCATCACACAGAATATATTTTTCTGCAGGGCAAGAGGAAATCTATGATGAGCTCCAAAACCAAACTTCATCTCTCTCTTAATTAAGCAAGGAAGATTAGAAGGATTGCTACGGTATATCTGAATTTTTTTTGCCAGGGGTGGGGAGTGAAATGGGTTGGGGAATATAATAGTGTTTTTGATGCAAGCGCTACCTTTTTGTACCATAAAAGTAAATTTCATCTCATTTCTTTATTTGTTACATTATAAGCCACCTTTTTTCCCCAAGGAGCTCAAGGTAGCATACTCCCCACCCCAATTTTATCATCATAATAACCCTGTAAGGAAGGTTAGCCTGAGAAGCAGAGACTGGCCCAAGGTCACACAATGAGTTTCACGGCTGAGTAAGGAATTGAACCCTGGCCTCCTAGGTACTTGTCCTCCACTCTAACCACTACACCACACTGATTAATTTCTTTTCTACAGTTAAATACTACCCCCCCCCCAAGCATGGAGTTCAAAGTAATTGTACATGAGGTTCCTGGATAGCATCCCATGCAGGCACTGACCAAACTGAGACATACTTAGGCTCATATGCTTTCATTCCATGGTCTATTTAACATTATATGCATTTTTGTATCACAGAGAGATATGATTCTCTTCCTATAATTACAGAAATGGTCCCTGTCTTAATACCTGCCTAAGAAATATTAGGTGACGTAAAATACAATAAATAAATATTAAAGAAAATATTTATAATCTCCTACCCCATTTTTTTCATACTATGTCATGTAATGGAAAATAAAGACTATCAGGCTAGAATAAAAGAATATATTTTTACAATACATTGCAAGGTATGGAATGGAATGGATGAACCCAGATTTGAGCAGCTGCTCGTGCAAGCTCTTTAAAAAGTATGATAGAAATAACTTAAGATGTATTTAGGAGGAAAACATCACCAATTATGACCAAACTAACAAACAGAAATGGGGCTGCAAGTGAAGATGATTGGCTTGTTGGCTAGAGCTAACCCATATAGTGAAGCTATCATGGAAAGCAGGTGTGTGCTTTCAGTGGCTCATTACAGATAACAAAACTCAAGTGAGATATATCTAAAGATGCAAATAATTACAAGTTAGCACAAAAAAAATTAAAGTGAAGTCGTACGTGGAAAGCATGTGGTTTGAAATTCAACTTTTTAACTTGCTACAGTTAACATACATAAGGGTAATGGTGCCCTCTGAACCAGAACTAATCAAATGCCTAATGTGAAGACATGAACATTTTGTCTATCTTTCAGTAGAATAACAGTGTCCTCAGTAATGCCAGAAATATATATGTGAGAATATAATAAAGGTATCTCAAAAAACCTTACATTACATTACATTAAAACAATGAGAAAAGCATGAGGATCTACTGTTTAGGGTTTTAAAAAAATCTCACTAGGCATTCCCAAACCTATGAGTACACCTAAAATAGCTCTTTGGATCCTAGGCTTCATAAATTTTAGCTTTACGCAGAACAAAGGGACTAATCTCATTCTCTAAGGAAAGACATTTCAAGCACCAGCTCTTAATACAGAGAATAGTTGATAGCTATCTTACCAATCTATTTATGCGAACAAATTCTTCTGGGGTTTTGGCCCATGGTGGAAGTTCAACATCAGACACTACTGTTCCATCATCCATCACTCCAAGATTGTAATTATTGTAGTTGACAAACATCTCAGGGAGATAATAAAATTCAGGAACCAGCTCCTATGTAAAAATGAAAATCAACATGTTAAGACGAAAGGAAAACTTTGCGCGTGCACACACACACACACAATCACTTCCCACCTTCCCACAGAAACCTCCACTGAATAAAAAACTATTTCATCAACAGAGGGATAAAATTAGATACTTTTTATTGGTGCTGGCAACATGACCTCTCCAGAAAGTCTTATCTGCCACCATCCTTATAGTCTCTGCAGGGCCAGGTTTTATTCCTTTTTTTACCTTTTCATGCACCATGCCTTTCAAACAACTTTTTATTTTAATCTGGGCATTTCAACCCTATAATTCATATTTTGTTTTTGTTTTTTTGCCAGAAAGAACAAGTGCTTTTATTGTTTTGTATTGGTGATTGATTGATTGCCAAGAGAAGATGCCCATACAAGTATAGTTAATAAAGAAAAACTAAAACTAATAAGCAAGTCCCACAAAGGCATTTCACACCCTGAAACTTGCTTAGGAAAAACAGCCAACTGCAGTCCTACCACCATGGGTAAGTAACTTCTCGACTGCAAGTATCACAATCTATGAGAGTAATCTCTTTGCTAACAGCAATAGCAACAATGCCCATTAAACAATGGCTAATTTAAAAATTGAACGGACTCCTCTTTTAGGAGCAGAATGAAATTTATGGGTGCAATCCACTTACTTTAAATATGGATTTCAATTCAACTTATAAAGTTGATCTGTTTGTTGTCAATTGCTATGAATTACTGATTACAAAGGTCTATTCAGCAACAGACAAACCCAAGCAGCTCTCTAATGCAACAGGGCTTTTGTCATTTTCTGAACACCAGCATCCCTACCCCAGAGCCACATGCCAAAAACTGAGTTTAAGAAGCAGCCATACATATAAGCAATTGGCTGCTTTTTCTGAATACATGTATACACTGGCCTCAGTCTTATGTTCATGTTGGAAAATGTGGGGCACACATGTGTTGACTGGTTACGATTTCTTTTCTACTTTGTGTGTTTCTATGCAAAAAAATAAAATTAAATTATATATATGCTATAATGGAACATTATATATAAATGTTTCAACTAATGAAGGTACAGTTAAAGCAAGCTTACATTTTTGCAGGAAATCTATTAATTTCTTGCAAGGGGCACTTCGTGAATGGAAAGGCTTAATATTTGTAATTGCTCCAGGAAATTAGTAACTGGTGTAAAATTGGTCTTCCTTCTAACAAGTGAAAACTGCATGCTATGTAATAAGCAGAAAAACACATTATGTGGAGTAGCTCCACTGGGTAACTATGTAAGAGGCCCAGTAGATCAGATTCTAAATCCACTCTTGACATGGGTCAATGGATTAGTGGTCTTCCAGATACCACCCTCAGGGTCAGCTATGGCCAGAACAGTTTTCCAAATAGCTGAGTGCAATGGCAGGTCATCAGATTATGGACAGGGTCAGCCCAGAGTTCCCAGAGAACAGACAAGAAGAATCAAGCAAGAATTAAGCTATTATCACCTCGGTCCTTGTGAGAAAAACTTCAGATATGCATCCTATATATTTGTACACAGTCATGCTAATTAACCTATAACAAGGTCAAAATGAGTCTGTGATACAAAAGAAAAACATGCTAGCAAATTATTTGGAGGCACTTTTGTTGACTAAACTGCATCCATTAAATTAAATGTAGTGTTTTTAAAATCACTTAAAAAAACACAACTACACCACATACGTCTCCCTGATCACCTACATGAATTGTACTTAAGCACATTTAAATCAGTTCCAAGAGGGGGAAGTGAGCTATTATCATTATTATTTATTTAATATACATCTTCCCTTTTCTCCCATATGAGCCCAGGACCACAGACAAGTGGTAAAACAATTAAAACCTCTGAAAACTATTCCAATATAAAAACAGGCTGGAAAGAATCTCTACTGGGGGGAAAAAACTTGTTGAAAAAGAGGAAGGTTTTCAACTGTTTTCTGAAAAGACAACAGAAATGGTGTCTTATCTCATATTTAACTGGAGAGTATGCCAATGGGCACGTGCCACCGTACGAGAGATGAAATTCCTAAATTCTGCAGAATGGACCTTTGATAAGATGGTATCTGCAGGAGGCGATGTCCAGTGCAGTGACTAACTGGGTATGTAAGGGATGAGTCGATTTTTAGGTATCCTGGCCCTAAGCCTGTACAGGAGTTAAATACCAAAACAAGCACCTTTAATTTTTCTGCTATACTGGCTAATTGGCAGCCAGTGCATTTTTTTTTTAGCAACAGCAGCATAACATGGTAGCAATAGCCTGCCTCAGCAAGCAGTAAAGCTACTAACATTGTGCACTATTTGCAGCTTCCAGACCAACTTCAAGGGTAGTCAAGCATAGAGCTTATTGTAGTAATTCAGCTAGAGGAAGTTGTGAAACTTTTCTGTTCCAAAGCCATAAAGCCAATTTGGCATGGAATCGTGTTAAGTGCCCCGATTCCTCACCCCACTTTTTGAATCCCAAATGCCCCTTCAGGAACAGCTACCGGTACTCCTTTTGCAAAAGTGTCATCATGCTGCTTCTGCTTCACACCTTCAAAGTGAAGTCAAAGAATTGCACAAAGAACCTTGCAAGAATAATTTAAAGAAAACCTGTCTTTAATTTTGTTTTAATTAAGTTCAAAACTTAATGACCCTTTAAAATGTTTTATTTTATTTTATTTTGAGCCCAGAAGTTTCCAAGTTGTATTCTTCTAACCCTTTTAGTTTTAAATGCATGAGGATGTAAAGATAAATGAAATGCATGGAATGGACACAAGGACCATAAGCAGAACAAGAGGATGAGACAACATTTATCAGGTGTAGGTGTGTGTATTTGAAAGCCCCTACACAACTGACAATGACAATCAAATTTTAATTCCTGCAAGAAGGATTCCTTATACACACAAGAGCTCCTGTTTGTAGTTTAAAGCCTGTCTCTATGTGCAGGAGAACAACTCTGGACCTTGGACATAGGCTTTAGTGACAAAGCCTCCAGCAAACTGAGGTACTACCATATTAATACATTTGTGGGCAATTAGTACTCTAAATCTAAAAATTATGTTAGTTGACTGTGTGATGGAGAAATTCCTGTTCTGATTACTACCACAAGGATTAGGATTGACATGGGAGGAAGGACTACTATCACCTCACAGCAATAAGTACCTGTTTAAATTTAGAGTTATTTCCTATTGCGCTTCCTGTTTCCCTTATATTGCCATTAATTAAATCAATGTTTGGAAGTGCCCTTAGTTAGTAATAAGCTCATAAGAACTAACTTTATCAAGCTGGAAAAATCTTCAGTCTTACATTTTTCACAGCAACATCTGTCCCCAAGGTAACTTACTGGTAACTTAGCCTCACAGCACAAGCTAACTGTTACACTTCCACTGGTATATATGTTATCCCTCTCAATCTATTTTCAACAAATTGCATCAAAACGTCATTGTGTTTGCTCCCTTCCTCCCTTCCACTCTCTCTCTCTCTCTTTTCCCTCAACAAAAGAGTGGGAGGGGGATACTCTCACAATTAACAAACGTATGTACAACTTATTTTACTTTACAGCATAAAATGGATTATTGGTCAAATATTAGGAAGCTCCTCTCAGTTGAAATCTGCTACTCAAAAATGATAAGAAAGGGAGCAAGTGAGTTGTTGGCATTGAGAGCATGTGAACCTGGGAAAACTGGTTGACACACCAGTGCATGTTGTAAGAAGAATCTCATGGGCCAGCTTTGGAAGCAATTTGTGTCATTTGGTATCACAACCCAGGAAATAAAGTTTAGAGCATACATGCGGTCACAACCAATCTTTGTCACCATGTCATGAAAGCCCTAAGACTAGTGATCAAAGCATCGGGCTAATCTTGAATTACAGTTTAACCTTTGCTTGAACCTTGCATATTTTATTTTTGAGTGATGATACATTGTATTAGTTCCTTCCTGCCTATCTGGCCTAAACATTGCAAATTAATAGTAAAATGGGAGAGCGGGGAAATGTGCAAATTGCAGAAGCCTTTCTCATTGTTACCTTCTTGTCAAGTGATTATATATATATATATATATATATATATATATATATATATATATCCCAATCCTTTCCCCCGCCTTCCTTCTCTTTAAGTCAAACATATGTTTTTACTCCATAGTTGTGTAGAATGTAAAGCATATTTTTTACCTTCCCAAAATACCTTTAAAATATTAGACAGATGTGAACTTTGACACAGTTAACTACAATTTGACTTTTAGTGCAGATAATTTTCATCTGATGGATCATATAGCAAATAAGGGCAGTCATCTTTTCTTCTGAACAAAGTTGTATGGGAACTGGCTGAATTCAGGTGAATTCACTCGATGTCAAAGGCAGGCTTTAAAACCATTCATGTATCCATACTCTGACACTTACCAAATCAGCATCATTAATGGTGATGCCACTAGATCTCAGAAATAGTGATCAGCGGATCTCAAATTTCAGCAATTCAGGTGTTCTGAAAGCCTTTTAAATCATGCTCAGACCTCTGCAACTTTAGACAATGTTCAACAGCACTAGCCTGTCACCTGACTCAGTAAGTCTCCCCTGCACCTTCTCTTGTTCATGCTTATCTTGTTAAGCCTGACAGTGGTATAGGCATCAGGCTTAAGCCTTGGACTCTGCTGCAAGCATGCAGGGAGCACACAACGAGGCTACATTGAAACTGGAAAACACTAATATAAGATTGATTTGATATCTTTTTCTATTGTAATGTTGGTAGTTTGTTTTGTTGTATATATTTTGTGTTTCTTTTTCTGTTTTTCTGTCGTGTTTTTATAAAATCAATAAATATATATTAAAAAGAAAGAAACTGGAAAACACTGGCTAACTAATTTTCTCAGCCTTGGGGGGGTGCTGAATTGTGCCTGATGGTGGGGGACAGGGGATCAACATTGACTAGTGTTCCTAGCCCTGCCCACTGGATGATTGTCTTAGTGCTGGATGGTCTGGGATGGAGATATCAGGGCAAACCAGAGTGCATTTCACTCCCTGTTCTCTGTTCCAAGAAAAGAAAAAGTGCATTAATTGCTAAGAAGGATTTTATCTGAATCTTTGAGAGACAGTTATGATTTTGTTTATCTCATAACAAATCATCCCTAGTTGAAATTTGCCTATCACAGTTCTGTATCCTCACTGCACTGCCATTTTGTTTTTTAAAGTAAACATCTTATCTTTCAGACAAAAAAAGCCATATAACGGACACTGCAAATTAATGCACAAAAGAGTAATTTAAAGCCACTGTTGTATATACTAAATCAGCCTTCAGCCATTCAAAATCAGTTTATGATTTAAGGATAGTGCATATCATTTTAAAAGCAATTGCATTTTTGCATTACTTGCCATAGTTATACGCTACATGGCAAAACCAAATGTATTCAATACATTAAGGATTAATTTTAAATTATAGCATGCTTATTTGCTTATATGTTAAAAATGCTGGATAAATGCCACACAAACATTATCATCACTGTTTATTTGGTTATCATGATTTCTTAAATTATTCATTAGATCGGCTTCACATAATCACACTAAGGTGCAGTAATGAAAATAGTTCCTAAGAGAACATAGTGGTGTTTTTTTTAATGTCTCTATTTTCTGAGGTGAGAAAGGAACGATACTTATTATGAAACTATTAGTATATACTGGCGTGGTAAACAAAGATTCATAAATAAAATATATTTATTCTAATCACATAGGTGAGCAGCTAAATACTTTGCTGATTGGACAGAAATAAATTTAAGTTTACATAGTAATTTTGGAGTACATAGTCAGTAAAAACAAGTAATTTAATTTGGAACCTATAATATGCCAAGTGTCAAACAGAATGTCAAATGGTTATATCTCCCACAATGTTTTTTACTATAGATAGTCAACTATGTAATGAAATGCATTAACTTAGGTTCTCAAAAATGAACCCAACACAAAGTCAAGTCCCAGCATCATGTAAGATTTTGGACTACAAGACTGGAGGCCTTGCAGAGCTACAAGGCCATTCCTGGACAGCTTGCCCCACCTTTCTGGCCCATACAAACTTCCTTTTCCGCATAGGTGACAAGCACAGAGGGATGCCAAAAGCCATTTCTTATGTATGCAGGTACATAGGAAGGTTCATGAGAAGAGAAGACTCCCTGGAAAAGACCCTGATGTTGGGAAAGATGGAGGGCACAAGGAGAAGGGGACGACAGAGGACGAGATGGTTGGGCAGTGTTCTCGAAGCCACCAACCTGAGTCTGACCAAACTGCAGGAGGCAGTGGAAGACAGGAGTGCCTGGCGTGCTCTGGTCCATGGGGTCACGAAGAGTCGGACACGACTAAATGACTAAACAACCACAATCTGTATGATGGTTGGCATCCATTTGTCTTGGGAGACAATGTAAGACTCCATGCTAATAGACAAAATTCCTAAATCCGTTCATGATTCAGGAGAGGCCCAAGTAAAAGCAGAGATCAAGCAGCTCTGAAGTGGGAGGTCTCTGGTAAGCAAATTTCCTATGTATGCAGGTGAAGTGGTTTGGACTATGGAACTAGCTTTTTTAGTTGTTTGCATCCTAACCACTACTAACCATTTTTAATAATAATCTTCTTTTTTCTATTTCAAACCACAAATATTACGGTAATTTAAGTTACTTATAGAGGATTAGTTAAATACTAAGGGCTTCAACATTATAAGATTAAAGCTTTACTGGGTCTTACAATTTAAGTTTTTGATTAGCTTCCTAGATCATTATCCTATAAGTATATGGGTGTCTCTTCTCATTCAAAGTGACCATCTTATTCTTTTATGGAAAAGGTGGGGGGTGGGGGGAGAATAGCAGTATACCAAGAAAGCCAAGTTAGTCTGTGGTTACTTTGCCCTTTTGGCAAATAATATTAGAGTTCAGAAACACATGAATCTGATTTGATAAGCCTTTTTGGCAAAAGTCTGTCTCTGCTCATATTTTTGAAAGTATACATTAGTGGTCCTTGATCTCTGACCTCAGCATGTAGTATGTTGAATATAGTAGTGTAAATATGTTCAGGATTGGGGTGCACATTTAGTTACATCAATACTGTAAAATAGCACACAGTTTTTAGCAGATTACAGAGTCACCCTCAGCCCATAATACTAAGTGAATTTATTTCTGTAATCTTTGCAGCTTCTTAAAGGTTATATGCCTAGCAAATCTAATAGATTCGAAATCATTCAGTATTAGTCCAAGAACATTTGACACACCCTAGTTACCCTCGCTGGTGTAACAAACTACTGCAGCTGAAGCAATCACCCCTTGCCTCAACTTCTCTTCATTTCCCATTGTTTCCCCTCTGTCAAATCATAGACTGCTAAGCTCTCCAACACAGGAACCAATCCTTTTGTACTCTGTAAAGCAGTGTGCATTTTGATTGTGCTATATTAATAGAACATCATCAATACGAAAGCTCACTATAGGAAGTGAAGAATTGTCACAGAAGTTTACCTTGATATCAGAGGTGTCCCGTTGACTATTGCGCCATGCCCTTGAAATTGATGAAAAAGTTCTATCTGCATGATCAAATTTGCCCCCTTGCAAGTTTAGGAAAAATGTTGTAAAAGGCTCCTGAGAAGAGAGAAACAGAAGTTGAAATATATTTTGCCAATTCTCAATTAGAATGAAACACTAAAGGCTACTGATGGGTTTTATTTTTGTGGAGAGTAAAAGAAAAGCAACATGGTAAAATGTGTCTTGTTTCCCTAGAATAACTCATTCTACAGATCAACAAAATCAGTGAAAAACACAGGTTCCCAAATTCACTCACATATTGTATCACTGTATTTCAACGCCTTTTAAACAACTGATACTATAGCTAGGGACGTGTATATTCAGGTGATTTAAAAGAGGAAGTGTTCCATAATGGTAGAAGCCTTTCCGTCAACGAAAGTTGAAGCCTGGATCTAACTCATTTAATTCATTAGATTTATATATGCATACATACTAGGATCTAAGGCAGTGTTTCTCAACCAGTGTGCCTCCAGATGTTTTGGGACTACAACTCCCATCATCCCTAGCTAGCAAGACCAGTGGTCAGGAATGATGGGAGTTGTAGTCCCAAAACATCTGGAGGCACACTGGTTGAGAAACACTGATCTAAGGGGTGTCTGAGCTTTCAGGTGGCCTTGAGGTATCTGAATTGTTTTATTTAAACAGCAAGCACTTCCCCACCATGACTCTTTGCAAACTGTATTTGAAATTTCCCCCTGTTTCCAAAGTGGCTTGCATTTAGCCCTGGAGGTGGAGGGGCAAGAATTATGTTCGATAAAAGCAGATCTTTGGGGTGCATGGAACTAATTATGGGGCTCTCTGGATCCTAAATATTATCCAGAGTCAAAACTTTCCTATAACATCAGACTATGACTATAACATCAGAATGTGCAACTTTACAGTTCACAATTAAGGAAAGAAAAATGTTTGAGCAATTGAAAAAACCTCCTCCTAGTCAGAGGACACTTAAGCGCATATTAGTGGATAATTGCTTGAAATTAGCAAAGTACCATAAATTACTTCAAGGATTTATGTCTGCTTGTACCAATGTAACAAGGTTTAATTAATGATGTGCTGCTAATGCTTTCCCAAAGAAATTAGTTTCTATCAGATAAATCATCATTCCAGTGTATTTTACAGAAACGTGGCCTGTTTCATAAATATCAGACGTCTGACCATCTGAATCACTATTTGTAAACATATTACAATATTATTTCAAAAGAGGCAATTCTACTTCTAGATTGCATCTTAAAAGCTTATTTTACTTATCAGTAATTCACATGAATTCTGCCATAAGTGGTCAGATTATGTTTCATTAAAAACAAAACAAAACTTGCAGGCAAAAAGTAATTCTAAATGAAAAGAAACATATAGAGAGAAACCAACTTAAAAAACATATTTTAAGAAAGGGTTTTCATACTTATTTGAAAAGTGTAAACAAAAAACTATTATCATTGCTATTATTTGGAAGTAATTGTAGTTCTAATAGGCAATAATTAGATACGGGGTGAGTCCAGAGATTCGCTAGTGGATAGTCACAGGCAGAATCTGGATTTCCAGATCCCTCATCTCCTTGCAAGGCCTCCCTCCCAATAAAATGCTACCAGACAGTTGTGGAACCTTGCTGAGGGGGATGTGTTGTGGAATGGAGGGTTGAGAAGGAAGAGGGAGTATGCAAAATGCAGGTGGTGAAACCTTCGTCTCCACACATACAAAGTGCGTCTGCCTGATTTCCCACAAACACTCCTTTCCCTTAGTTCCCTGAACCAATATCCAGTACCAGTGGACTTAGCAGGTCCACTGACCTTTGTCCAAGCATTTTTTTGGGTGCTCTGGAGGGTTAAAGGGAAGGGGGAGGTCAACCTCCAAATGCCACCATCATATGTGAAAGTTCTTTGGACCGAACCCATTGATTTTAATCAATTTTCAAAATCTCTGTTGCTACCACTCCTTTTGATTTAAAAAAATCAATGCTTAGTTACAACTTCCCTTACAAATTTCAAAGAAAACACTTTCAAAGTCTACTTACCATTCTTAACAACCAGGTGAGTGTAAAACTTGCTGTTGAATAGTGAGTGCCATAATGAAACTTTGGAACTTGATCGTCTTCCCATGTTTCATGGCGGTCTGCAAAGAATGCAGCTCTTTTGGGATTCAGAGCCCCAATAGGCTATGGGTGAGAAAAAGAAACATACTCATCACATTATAATATTGACATTTGTTGTCTTTCACTTAATTACGAGTCAAAATTAAACACATAGTACATTATTATTATTATTATTATTATTATTATTATTATTATTATTATAAATCAAATGGTTTTGAATTTGGATGCAAGTAAGCATAATAAGAGGGAGGTAAGTGACCTTTTGCAACCCCAGATGTAACTGTACAATCTTCTTACTTCCACTAGGAATTATTTTAAATCATCCTCTAATACAAACTTCGCATAAGGCAGCAATGCATGGAGTAATTATTGCCAAGTATCTCACATACATACTGCAAACAGACGTGGAACTGCTTCCCTTAGCAAGATCTGAATGCATTCAATAGCATGGATCATTTCCACCCAATCACTGTGTGGTCCTTTTCAATTGTGCAATTCTATGACTCTATGACTCCCATTGCTCTTTCTCTTCTCTCCCTGCAAACCCACAAACCTTTCTTTCTCTTAGAACCTCTCTTCCCCCATCTCCCTCCACTTCACATGTTTTTTTTCTGTTCCATTTCATGGGCGTGGCCAGAATTTTTTTGGGGGGGGGCTTTTGTTAGGGGGGCAGAACCTATGTGATTGGTCAGTTAAGTATTTCTATTGTTTTACTTGATCGGGCCCATGTTCTCTTTGAATATGGAAAACCCAAAGCAGAGAACTGTTAAGAGAGAGACCTGTTAAGCCCTCCAGCTTGCTCACAGTACAGTGGAACCTCGGTTTACGAACACCTCGGTTTATGAATTTTCAGTTTACGAACGCCGCGGACCCATCTGGAACGGATTAATTCACTTTCCATTACTTTTAATGGGAAAGTTTGCTTCAGTTTATGAACGCTTCAGTTTAACTACTCTGTGGACCGTCTGGAACAGATTAATCCACTTTCCATTACTTTCAATGGGAATGTTTACTTCAGTTTATGAACGCTTCAGTTTATGAACAGACTTCCGGAACCAATTGTGTTCATAAACTGAGGTACCACTGTACCAGGTTTCTTAACAGCTTCTGCTTGGCTCCTTCCTGGAGATGCTGCTGGTCTGGTCCCTGAGGGGACAGCATTTGGGTGAGTCGCTGTTTCTAAGCGAGCCCCACAGAAAGGATAAGAAGCGGGGTGTAGGAAGTGGGGGTGTTGCTGGACACGGACCACCCATTGCCCCTTCTTTCCACCAGCCCCTCCCATTTTCTATATTATTTCTATATTATTTCTTTAAATAATCATTTCCCATTCGAGCACACAAAGCTGCAATCTCGTAAGTAAGTAAAGACGCGTAAGATACGAATTGCTTGTAATTTTCCTTCCCAACCTGCAATTTATGAATACAGAACTGAATTTAAGTTGTGGGGAGTTGGGAGCTGAGAGATATAATTCTTCACTAGACTCCATCTTGGGCTCACGGTAGTGTGGGGGAGGGCCACATACCAAATATCTACCCCAAATATTTACTACTTATCCATCTGTGGGACGTAATTTTCATTGGAAAAAATTGATTCACAAGAGACTAGCAGAAATTAGTCTTAAAAAACGAGAAGCATTTATGGAATTCTTGTTCCCTCGTTACTTATGTAGATGACAACATAGTTAATAGAAATAGGCTGACATACTATCATTTATATTGTTATTTATCAATGGAACTGTACTTCATTTTGCTTTTGTTGGTACATATCTTTCTTCTCCTTTCTTGACCAAGAAAAAAAATGTCATTAACCACTGGAAGTTTTCCAATTTGAAAAATTATAGTTTTTAAAAGAAGTGGTTGCTATATGAAAGGGTTTTTATCTGCAGCGGAAAATATTCCAAGGAAGAATTACGTTTAGTCAGATGTAAACTATTGCATTTGTCAAAGAACCATTATAGAATCTACTTCATCTTTTGCTTCGTGACACTATTCAGCCATGCTTTCTTTTGCTTTAAAAAGGAAGACACAAAGATCATTGGTAAATAAATTATATTTAGTAACAATGTAAACAATACTGTGTTTGTATGGCATTAAAGCTTTCAAAAATACGCTTTTTGCTGCTCTTGCTTTTATTATTCTACAAATAGGACCACCACAGATCAATACTTATAGAATTACATTCACTGAATATAAAGCTAAAACCAATTAGAATTGATTTAATTCTCTTTTGAAAAAAGAAATAAAAGGTATCATGTGGAGATCCATACAGACAGAATGCACAGTATTGATTTTTAACGCCCCCCCTTTTTTTTGCTACACTTGGTTTCTGAAACCTGGCAACAGGACAACCATCAAGGCATGCCATGTTTATTTGCAAGCTTTATATTATACCCACAAACACACACACACCCCAAATGTGGGAGAAAGGCTTACAAATAAAGAACTATGGAGTTGTGTACTGACAATGATACACTATCAGCTTACTCAGAGAAGTTACAGAGGGAATACACACATTGAATTATACATTACACAAATGCACTGATTTATTGTGGTAATAACATCCACCTCATTAAAAGATTCTGCTTTGCTGCAGTCGGAAGGCTACATATTGTTTACTGCTATAAATTAATGGCAGTACACAGAAGACTGTGGAACCCCTGTAACAATAGATCTGTAATGACAGTGCTGTATATCACTGCTTCCTCAGCAGCTTCATAATAAAATGGAGACAATGTATTGGGCTAATACATTCTACCACAGTGACCCATATTTTCCTGACAACTGCTATGAGGCCTTGCTAATAGTTAACTAATTATCAAACATTCAAGGCAAAAACACTTCTAAAATTCTCTTTTTATCCTCTTATATAAAATGTTCAAATTATGTTTACTATCACACTCTGAAATGAGCTGGTAACTACTGTTCTACTTAATTGGCTTTGAAGAGGCATTATTTTAATATGGGTGCCAATGCTAGGAAATTCCCAATCGTGATGCATCAACCATAAATGTGCTTATGGAAACTGAGTGCCAAGAGCTGCTCACTGGCCCACACAGAAGAAATGACATTCACAGGAAAATGAGCAACTTAAAGCAGTCCTTTGACCTACAGTACTACAATACATCTTACTTACTGCAGCAATGGGCTTAGCAATAAGAGCAACACAATTAAATGGTTAGATGCTGCTATAAGAGATCCAAGAGTTTTAACTGAGAAATCCAGGCAGAAGCTAAACATGTTACTTACATATTCTGCAGGTGTGATAAAAGAAAATCCAGCGAAGTCATATCCATGAGCTATTCAAAACCTTCTAACTACAACCAGCACAACTACAATCCCACTGACATCTCTTTCTGGGAGATGCCACAATAACAAAATGAATAAACTAACAATATGCTGCCATTTCATGATACCCAAAATGAGGTGGCTGCATCACACTATCTAATGGCGAGACCAGGATGGGTGTAGCTTTTCTGTTACCATATCCTTAGCTAAGGACTTGGGAACGGCAATCAGGTGTGTGCTCCTCTCCTACAACCTCTTCCCTCCCCAGTAATCGTTAAGGCCTACATCAGCACCACCTGATCATAGTTCAGGCTAGCCATGACTGGATACAGAGCTAATCAACAGCCTATTTAAAACAGCCTCGAAGCTGGTTTCAAATCCTGATTTAAAAACCAAGGTTGTAAGGCCGGCCCTACAATTAGGCAGAGTGAGGAAGTTGCCCAAGACAGAAAATGATTTTTTTTTTTTTAGGAGGCAGAGAGTGACCTTTGTTGGAAAACAGAGCTGTGCATTTCATGTGCACACAAATGGTTACGAGGGACCATTTGGATCCCTTTCAGTCGGGATTCAGGCCTCATCATGGGACTGAAACTGCCTTCGTTGCACTGGTCGATGATCTCCAGTGGGATAGGGACAAAGGTGAGAGCAGTTTCCTAGTTCTGCTGGATCTCTCAGCGGCTTTTGATACCATCGACTGTAACATCCTTCTGGATTGTCTAGAGGGGCTGGGAGCTGGGGGCACTGTTATACAGTGGTTCCGCCCCTTCCTCCTGGGCCGTGTTCAGAAAGTGGTGGTGGGGGATGAGTGTTCAGACCCCTGGGCTCTCACTTGTGGGGTGCCTCAGGGTTCTGTCCTCTCTCCCATGCTTTTCAACATCTACATGGAGCCGCTGGGAGAGATCATCAGGGGTTTGGGGCTGGGTGTTCATCAGTATGCGGATGATACCCAGCTCTACCTCTCTTTCAAATCAGAACTAGTGAAGGCAGTAAAAGTCCTGTTTGAGTGCCTGGAGGCAGTTGGAGGATGGATGGCAGCTAACAGATTGAGGTTGAATCCTCACAAGACAGAAGTACTGTTTGTGGGAGACAGGAGGCGGGCATGTGTGGAGGACTCCCTGGTCCTGAATGGGGTAACTGTGCCCCTGAAGGACCAGGTGTGCAGCCTAGGAGTCATTTTGGATTCACAGCTGTCCATGGAGGCGTAAGTCAATTCTGTGTCCAGGGCAGCTGTCTATCAGCTCCATCTGGTATGCAGGCTGAGACCCTATCTGCCCGTGGACTGTCTCGCCAGAGTGGTGCATGCTCTAGTTATCTCTCACTTGGATTACTGCAATGCGCTCTATGTGGGGCTACCTTTGAAGGTGACCTGGAAACTACAACTAATCCAGAAAGCGGCAGCTAGACTGGTGACTGGGAGCGGCTGCCGAGACCACGTAACACCGGTCTTGAAAGATCTAAATTGGCTCCCAGTACGTTTCCAAGCACAATTCAAAGTGTTGGTGCTGACATTTAAAGCCCTAAACGGCCTCGGTCCAGTATACCTGAAGGAGCATCTCCACCCCCATCGTTCTGCCCGGACACTGAGGTCCAGCGCTGAGGACCTTCTGGCAGTTCCCTCCCTGCAAGAAGCCAAGTTACAGGGAACCAGGCAGAGGGCCTTCTCGGTAGTGGCACCCACCCTGTGGAACGCCCTCCCACCAGATGTCAAAGAGAAAAACATCTACCAGACTTTTAGAAGACATCTGAAGGCAGCCCTGTTTAGGGAAGCTTTTAACGTTTAACAGACCATTGTATTTCAATATTTTGTTGGAAGCCACCCAGAGTGGTACCTCGGGTTAAGAACTTAATTCTGGAGGTCCGTTCTTAACCTGAAACTGTTCTTAACCTGAGGTACCACTTTAGCTAATGGGGCCTCCCGCTGCTGCTGTGCCACAGCGGAGCGATTTCTGTTCTCATCCTGAAGCAAAGTTCTTAACCTAAGGTACTATTTTTGGGTTAGCGGAGTCTGTAACCTGAAGCGTTTGTAACACAAGGTACCATTGTATTATGTCCATTTCCCTGCAGCTGCTAAGCTCAGACATAGTGAAGAACGCTGTCTCATCAGTGAGTGTAACAACTGCTAGCATTGTTGACATCTATCCATAGAATATAGGAGCACCTTGTCCTTTGTCTCTGGTCCTACAACTCATTTGCATTTAAAATGAACTAAGCCAGTGCTGGTGCTAGGTGTTACCACAATAGCCTTGACCACCTGAGGGAAGAACTAAAGGGGATTTTTTCTAAAGAGAGACATCTAGCAGGGAGAGGTTAATTCTAGGGAACTGTACCATTATAGAATAATTGTCTAGAAAGTTTTCATCTCCATTAGTATCTTTTTTGAGAAGTGGCACCCTGCTATACTAGGCCAACTTGAACACAAAACCTCACTAATTTACAACTACAGGATAAGGTTTAAAGCTTAAACTGCTCAGGAATGACAAAGGGGGTGGTTCGAGTCCACTCAACAGGAGGAGAAAATTATTAGTCACAAAGAAAATAAGATGTTATATAGGTTCTGTATACGGTGTGTGTGTGTGTGCACGCGCACACACACACACACAATCACACAGATACTGGGCTATATTCAAGGTCTTGTTACTAATATATAAAGCTCTGAACAAACTGAGACCAGGTTACCTGAAAGACTACCTGCTCTTGTATAGACCCATAAGGTCACTTAGGCTATCTGGGGAATTGTTATACTCTACAGAATAACAGCAGGGCGGTGCCAAAAATATATATGGTATTTTCTGCCTTTGCCCCTGCATTGGGCAATGCCATATGTGAAACATTATCAAATAGCTGTTTCAGACATCCTGTGAAGACATAAAATTCTGCCCAAGTTTTCACTCTTTCATTATTTCTCTCCCCTCTGATCTCTTTCACACACTTAGGTAACTTGGGGATCAAGGATGGACTCCAAATCCCATCAGCCCCAGCCAACATGGTCAATTGTCAGGGATGATGGGCTCTGTGATACAGCAACATCTGGAGGATCACAGCTCTGCTAACCCTGCTTTATATTATATCTATAGCTTTCTCAGTCTCTCTCATACATGGCGAAACATGGAATTTTTCAACAACCTAGTTAGTCCCTTAGGTACTACAGTGTTTTTTGTCCCATATTTGTTAGTTTCATGAGCACCATCTGAGCATTATTAGTAGTAGAGTTATCATTGTATACACAAATCCAAAAAAAGAGGATAGACAAAGTGTTGGCTCTTGTTCTGTGTCATAGCTAATGTGTCCAAACCAAACAACAATCCACCTTGTGATGTTATGCTATTCTCGGTGGCTTCCATGGAGCTTTATGGGGTTATAGGCCAGGGACACAGTAAAGAAGAGGAAAAACTTGCCCACATCAACCAACATGGACTTCAAAAGAGTTGCAACGTGTACAGAGCACATACAGATACACCATGTATTCTCCAGGATTTGGCCCATTCAAAAGTGGTTATGATGCACTTGTAGAAAACTATTCCTAGAGTGCTGTAGGAAATTCTTCCAGGAAGAGAGAAAGGTTCCTCTCATTTTCAATTAGAAGGATTCAGCCTAACGGAACTATGATTTTCTGTCTACTGAAAATGTGTTTTTAATTAATGAAAGACACTGAATTAAAATTACTTTTCATCTAACATGTGTTCACTTTCTACCATTCAAATCCTATTCACATAGTCTCAGCCTACTCCAGACAATAAATCATATTTTATAGTGCCACAAAATAGCAGTGGCTTTGGGATAATACCCATGACATGTGCACAACACAGACACTAACCTAATAATTCTAAGCACTCTTATAATACAGCGTATTTATTTTTAAATGTAAATATATTTACAAGTTTTTAAAACTATTATTATTGTTGTGGCAAAGAAGCACAAATAAGTAGCCGGTTGGATTGCTTAAGGGTCATATGCCTTGTTCATGGCTCAGACAACAATTTGTAGCTGCTGCTTTTATCTGACTGACAAGTATAACCAATGGATTGTGATAAGCATTTTTATCAAGCCCATAGGTATTTTGTTGTGTACACTGAAGACATGGTGTAATGCTATTACTGTTATCACTTCATACTCCTGATTTGATTTAATACCTTAAAAATATACCCAAGCCATAGAGGTTCTATAAGTGCGTTTTTAGAAAAGCAATTTATTTAAATAGTCTTATGAAGAGATCTTTGAATATGCACTAGGTAAACTGGAGAGGTAATGTTTTACACAAACTATAATGACTTTAACCACCTTAAGAACACTGAATCCACTTGGAGCATGTGTGGTAAGTTAGTTCTGAAGTAAGGAAACAAAAATGTTACAATTCTACACATCAAGCAAAGATCATCATTTTCAGATTTTAAGGACTAAAACTACAATTGGAAGCTCTAGCCCTGTGAAATATGCACTAGGGTAAGTTTCCATTCTGTTCCCCCACAGTGTTGCATTGGAAATTATTTCTGAAAGCTGTACTGGACATTGAAAGAAGCTTGCGCAGGCATGCTGCCATTAAACAAAGCATGTAAAAGCTGCGTGCAAGTATGAGGTTCATAGGATCAAGGTATTCTGGGGTTTTATTTAAATAAGACATATAGACTCTGGAATAGACTCTGGGAACTATTAAACTGCACCTCTACCCTAATCTTGATTTTTTAAAAGTTCACTTCAATCTTTCATTAAATAGATGTTAGCTCTCATTCTTTTTTTCTTTGTTTAGAGTTAGACTTTTATCCCGCCTGATAGCAAAGTCTCCAGAATTCTACAGAAGCATGATACTAGATTACATGTAGTAAACACTACAAGTGAAAGAAGCAGATAAAGTTTGGCACAGTATATTATTGGTAAAGTAAAACATCTTCAACAGTTGTTCCATAAATTAAAGATAAATATTAAACAATACTTTAAAGGTTTGTTTGTTTTATTCCTTTCCCCCAAATCTCACTATTCATCATTAATAAGCATTGCAAATAGTATCTTCTGGATTGTTGCTTTAAAAAAATGATAATTACACATCTCTAACTCAGACATAGGGGGGCACATTGATGCAAGGGGCACATTGATACACCAACAATATTTCAATATCGAGAAATGTTATTCGTGCCATGACATCACTAAAACGTGTCTATACACATCACTAAAATGTGTCTATACATGTGTGAGTACAACAGTTGCGACTGCGCCACCCGCCAGTTAACCATTGGCGTTTGACGAGAGTAGATGTGTTTTTAGCACTAAAAAATTATGTGAAATGTAAAAGTGTTCCAATGCTGTTTTACATCATTTAGTTAAGATTTAAAAATACTAAAGGTAAGTCATTCCACTCAGTAATCAGGATTACACATGATTTTTAAATAAATTCAGTGGTTTTATTAATAACTGTTAGTTTTTTGAAAATGTCTGTTGGGTCACTTTGATACACTAAGACACGGGGCACAGTGGTACGTATAAAAGTGCCCCACTAGTGCACAATAGTGCCCCAATATACAAGTTGGCATGAAATCTCTAAACTAGTTATTAGTTAGTATTGGCTCAATCCACTATGGCCATTAGCCATGGGTATCAACAACCGATTATCAAGTGTCATATCTCAGGAAAAAACCAGGATCTTGTACGTTTGTCTTCTCCATTGTAGAAGATAAGGCAAGCGTTGATTTCAAGGATGATGTTTTGCAGTTGCCAAAACCAAATTTCTCAAAGGGCGCATCTTGAACATCATCTCTTTATACTTTTTCTATTGACTTAAGTGGATATAATGTGCAATAGAAGCTAAAGGTTAAGTAATTACTTATTTTTAATAAGCATTTTGTTTAAATTACTATTTTTTGACTACCTAATGTGAGTTCTTATACTTCTTTAAGTTTTTCCAAAGTTTTTTTTTTTTAGATTTAAAGATGGATAGGTGTTTGAGGAAAGATAAATATAAGTTTTGGTGTTTTGTTAAGAAAACCTGCCATAAAGTCTATGATATGTGTGAAACACTGTTAGTTTTGATATGTAACAAATTGTAAGGCTAATTATGATCTCTCACAATAAAAATTTGTTTTTTTCATTAATTTTTTGTAAATAATTACCATTTTCATACAATTTACGCTTTGTATCAAAGTGCCCCATCCAATGTATCTAAGTGCCCCGTAGGTGGGGCAGAATGATACAAAACCCATTTTTTTACTCAAGTCATATTCTCATTATCTTCTAACTTTAATGGTTCTTTTTATTGCAATTATAATATTGATTAGTTCTGCCATGCATAAAGCAAAAAAATATATTATTTGACTCATTTTTGTTACATAAAATATGAGATTGAATTTTTTTCTGCATCAATCTGCCCCACTTCCCCTCTAAATCCCATAGAGCTCAGTTAAGGATTTCAAACTTGATTTCATTTAACACTGGGTCAGATAATGAATGTGAGCTCAGCGGGAAGAACAAAACACAGTTATGGGTGATGGAGCTCGAATACTCCATACAGTAACCAAACTCTGAAAAATGGACACTGACAAGAAGATAGCATTAATCAGAAACAGCACTTAAAATGCAGCAGATAAAAGAAGTGCTGTCTGATCAACTGCAATTAAATGCAGGGAGAATGGATCATAAGGTGAGATGCAGATTGCAGAGACACAAACATTCAATTCAATACACAAACAGTGCCTAGAGAACAACAGCAGCAATAAATCAACACTCAGACAGAAACGTTGCTAAGATAATGCACTAGAGGTTAAAATACATACAAAAGCCTGGGGTGTTTTTTTTAACTGTATGCTTAGCTACAACATAAATTTTAAGTACTGTAGCCCAGTAGAATCTTTGCACTTTTATTTTTCAGCTGTGAGAATGAAGGATTCTCTCTGTGTATGTGTTCACCATTACAGGTCTTAAAGCATTTCCACTA
Organism: Zootoca vivipara; assembly: GCF_963506605.1. Taxonomy (NCBI): domain Eukaryota; kingdom Metazoa; phylum Chordata; class Lepidosauria; order Squamata; family Lacertidae; genus Zootoca; species Zootoca vivipara. The sequence continues at coordinate 38,836,390 of NC_083284.1, forward strand.
CCTGTTTTATAATCTTTAGCTTATTTTGCCCTCTGGAAGGATTTGCTTGAATCCTAAGGAGCTCACCTTACACTTAAAAATGAAACACAGCTACATTTCGAAGCATCACGACTGGAGAGGGAAATGTTAAAATGTAGGTATAAATGAGCGCCTTCAGTTATGGCTAGAAAAGGAGCAACAGAGCCTACAAAAAGTTAATCAACTCCTACGAAAATAGCAGCATACACACATTACAGTGCCATTAGCTAGGCATAACAGCATCAGCAACGCGATTGGTTAGCAGGCCATTTTATTTCATCTCTTGATTGGTGCTGCCAGGTGTGCAGCTTTTTCTTGACATGAGAGAGATGCTGTAGGAAACAAGTGAGCATCACATACTATGTATATTTGACATATAAAAAACGTATTTTGAGGCTAGCTATGAAGAGGCTAGCTGGAACCAAAAGGTTTATTCAATCTACTGGTAGTTGAATCCATATTGAATCCCTAGGTAGTTTAGGCAACTGCCTTCATTTACACTTTAGGGAATGGATGCTTCAGATCTCCTTTCTGCTTTGGCTATCTCCAGTTTCTTACATCTCTCCTGCAAATAGTAGCCCTGTTAGATCAGACCTAGGGATCCATTAAGCCCAGGGTCCTCCTTCACTTCTTCTTACAGAAACCTTTGCAAGAACTTCGTAACTCATGTGAAATGTAAGATCAGTAAACAGGGACATCATTTGACCAATAAGTTTTTTCTTTTAATCCCAGGCAAATGGAGACTTGGTAGTAATAAAGAAAAGTTACTTGATACCAGTATATATGTTCAACAAAGGCACACTTATAATAATTTTATACATTCTAGGACCAGGTCCTGGTTTTTAATACAGGTTTGGATACAACTCCCTGTGCGGGCAATTTCATGTATCATACTCAACTTATACTGAAGACAGACAAATTGGGAGTTCATATTTCTATACCTGTACTCCTATCCACATGCATAACATCTACTGACTGTGAAGGTTTGGGGGCTTTAATACCAGTACAGTACCAGTACAGGTGTATCCAGCAGGGGTGCTCAGTACTATAGAATGAATTGCTATTCTTTCAGGAGAAAATTAGCAGGGCTGGCATGAGGGGTTCTTTTTACTGTTTAAAGCCTTAGTCTACTCATCCTGTGCATCCTTGTCTTCAAGTGAAGCTGAAATCTTTAAAGCCTAAATATATCAACTTTGTACAGTGGTACCTCTACTTACGAATTTACTGAGTTCCGAATGCACATTCGTAAGTCGGGGGGCATTGGGAGAAAAAATTCATAAGTAGAAGCAACCCTATCTAAAAATTCGTAAGTAGAAAAAATCCTATCTAAGAGCTCCATTCGTAAGTAGAAACATTCGTAAGTAGAGGTACCACTGTAGTTTTATGTATGTGTGTATATATATATATATATATATATATATATATATATATATATATATTATAATAAATATAATATAATATAATATATAATAATATATATATATTTATATATATATATTAATCCAAATCAACATTGCTGGGCTACACAGTTTGAATCCATAAAATACATTTTGTAGCAGCATTTGTTTCCCTCACCACCAGTGCTATTTTGCTAGAAAGAGGTGCCGGAACTCACCATGAACACCTCCCTCATTCTCTTAGAATGGCAATGGCACCCACCTGAAAGGTGACGGAACTGAGTTCTGTCATGTTCTGGCTGAGAAAAATGTCCTGCCCACCACTATTCTCTTACAGAACAAGTCTCTACTGACAAGAAACATGAAAAATACACCTACAAAATACTAAGACCAACCGTACAGTATTACCATATATTTGATATAATAATATGTAAACATCATGTGGGAAAAAAATACCTTTGACAAATCTCTGAAGTTGCTTGGAAGCGTAAGGTCCAGTTCTTCTGATTCATAGTTAGTGATAACCCAAGGAAATACCGGGTACTGGTTTAAATCATTGTAAGTACGCCCTGGTGATCAAGAACAACAATACTTCTTTGAGAGGCAACATCAGAATTCTTGTTATTAGTATCTGCAACATACTATGCAAAAATGAATTATTTGCTTAAGTTATCCTTTATGAAGCACAGCCATTATTACCTGCTATAGTGTTTAGAAACATGAGATATTCAAAATTTGAAATTTCTCTGTGCTGCCATCGCTGGGTCATATTTGATGCTTTAAAAATCTGACGCGGACTGGCCATAGAAATGCGCCTGAAAGATAAAATCATTATGTTAGGTAAGAAACTGTGAAATCATGCCACATTCACTTATTCCCTCCAAATATCATCTCCTCCTTTTAGTGAGTTATCCTTCTTTATAACTTGATAACTTTTAGTAAGTTATCTTTCTTGATACAAGACTGATGGTGCCAAAAAGCATCACTGACAGTTTTTTAACATTAAAACTATAACATCAAGATCACCAGCAACAAAGAGGTACTATAAGTGCTCTTCTAGCCCTAGCCAAATTGGGAACTTAAGTTCCGCCCCTTTATACAGCTTTGCTATCAACCTCCTTGACCTCAAACGAGATGCATATATTGGTCTCTTCTCCCTGCTGGAAGGGGAACTCCAACTTTTGATGTTTCTCACAGCACTCTTCAGATGCCTTAGAGTTACACACAATGGTCCTAGTATCTTCACAAATCTCAAACTGAGAGTTAAAGTGAAAGATCAGGCTCAAGGCATCCCAGCCCAGCTTGAAGGCAAAACATCTGGTCTTTGGTGCCACCTTGCCTTTCATCCCAGTGCATTCTCTAGTATTCACCTTCAGGTGGGCAATCAACTACAACACCATACCACAATGACAAAACTCCTTGCTAGCTCCTCACATCCACTTTTAATTTGTCACAAATTTCAAGTGCTGCAGAATTTAAATAAAATTTTCCAATTTTGGAGGCCTAAAGAAGTCACACTCATTAACTTAGCAGTTAATTTTCCATGTGATTCCCTTTTAATACATGGGATCATTACAGAAAAGCATATCTGGTTGTGAGTAGATATAACACAAAGAAACCACTTTCTTTTAATTCTGGATCTGGCACAATTTCTGCCCATCACAATCAGTGTGCCTTTTTCCTTCTTCCAGTATTTTGCCTCACTCATATCACATACAGCACTGAGAACAACATGTATGCCTTCTAACTCAGCCTTTATTTTGTGATCATAGACCACTGGTTTTATCCGATTACTATTCATTCTATTCTAGTTTTCCACATCTTACAATTATCATGTTCTCTGTTAATATCTGCATCATCCAAACTTCTAAGTATTATTTTATTTTCCTAGTAGACAGTAAGCATAAGGTAGAAGACAATTGTGCCTGCATAGGGCAATCTGAAGATCGCAAACAAAAGGACAGCATTACTGAAACAAGGCAGTGGAAACTGCTCTCTTTTTCTTGTTTCCACTTCCTTTCTGTGTTTCAGATCATGCTTGTTTGCTCTGTTTCCCAGAGCCAGAGGATTCTTCATACCTAGTTTGGGGCAATCCAAAACTAGTACCAATCCCAACACGAGGTAGACAATTAACCACTTTCTTTACTGTAGCAGGATCTGGAAAGTTGAACATGACAGCAACTGTGGATAAAAAGAATTGATACATTATTCACTTCAATTATGCTAGGTTTCTTGGCATAATGAAAATAACAGAACTCTGGAAATTCAATGCATATATCTTTAAGTTACTTCCCTCATATAATGGCCTGACTTGCATGAAAAAGTAAGCCAAATTATGGTTTACCAGGACCACATGAATGAATGGGCTCCTGGATAGCAGCTCACAGCTGCTTTACTTCTCTCCTCTGTCCTTTTTGCTTCTTCACAAGGACCAATCTTGGCTGCAGCGCACACTTAGTGAGAGAGAGTTTAACCATGAGTCCCGGTTTAGAAGATACATGAAGCCTAACTTTGGCTTAGCTCAGTGTGGCACAGAAGCAAAAGGAACTGGGGAGAAATAAGATCAGCCTGGAACAATTATTGCAGCTTGAGCCTAGAACACACAAACTAATGATACAAGTTTCTAGTGGGAAGTGAAAAAGAGGACTATAGTGGGACCTCGACTTACGAATTTAATCCATTCCGAATGCACACTCGTAGGTCGAAAACTTTGCAAGTCGAGTTTCCAATAGGAAAAGCGGTTTCCCATAGGAATGCATTGGAAACGGGAAAATTCGTAAGTCGAGGAAAACACATCTAAAAATTCGTATGTCGAGGAAACCACATCTAGCCGTGAACGGGATTTCCGTTCGGATGTCGAAAAAATCGTAAGCGCGCGGCCACTTTTTCCACTCATAAGTCGAAAACGTCAGATGTTGAGTAGTTTGTAAGTCGAGGTCCCACTGTAATTGCATTCTTGAACAATATAACCTTCTAACACTACAACCAAAGGATGAAATGGCTAATCACATGTAAGAGGCAGGAAATGGAGTGCCACAGAGACCTGTCCTGGGCCCATTATTGTTCAATGTCTTTCAAAATGACTTGGATGAAGAAATTGAGGGGATGCTCATCAAATTTGCAAATGTCAGCAAACTAGGAGGAGTAGCTAATGCCGCAGAAGACAGAATCGGGATTCAATATTACCTTAACAGATTAGAAAACTGGGCCCAAACTAAAAATGATTCCTATTTTAAAATACAATCCATAGCAATAATAATAATAATAATAATAATCCAATCAAACATAGGCTGATACTTCAAGCCTTCCAGTACTATTTCTGGTAGAGTATTACCTCTGTTTGCCATAAAGATTTCCAGTGCTGTGCTTTGCAAGAGATACCGCCGAGAAAAGACTGATCGAATCTCTGAGAACAGCCATTTCCCATGGAGGCCTTCTGTATAAGCAAGTATCTAATTAAAAAAAGATAAGAGATGCACTTAGCCAACTCAAAACAATGTAAGCAACTATTCAGATATTAAAACATATTAGCCATGCTTGACTATCACATATTGTCTTAATAAGTTAAAATATGAATAAGTCTTCTGTATTTACAAGCAGGAAATCAATCCAGGAAATCACAATTAGCTACAATTTCTTATTATGTTCCAGGTGGGGTTAAGGAACTTTGTGGTTAATGGCGCATGTGTAGAAGCAACTTCCGGTGCTGCTCTGCCCAGTTCCAAAATGGCCGCAGCGTGACTTCCGGTGCCGATCCCAGATTTTTCAATCTGGGAGTTGGCACCTATGAAGTACTTACACTAAAAGAAGTACTTGTAGGACCAGCTTGCCCAATGGACTGAAGCCACAGCAATAGCCTTCTGGCAATCCAGTGCTCCTTCCAGTGTGACACCACAACAGCCCTGACTTTGATGCTGCCTCTCCCTCTGCCCTGGTAAGCCGCAGGGATGCTACTGCCAGGAGGCTATTGATGTGGCTCTGTACCACCAAACAAGCCACTGCTGTTGCACTACAGAACAAAACTGACTTACATAATTTCTATCTTGTGGTCTAGATTTCTGCTCTGAAGCACAGAGTCTTTTCAACCCAGGCAGGCACTCACAGTCTTTTTAACCCAGGCACTGACCTGAGTCGGTGCTTACACCATTAAGAATTTTTACAGAAGCATGACACTTTTTAGAGTTACACCCCAGGATTCAAAGAGCTTCTAACGCCTGCCAAGGACACCCATGTGTGATTTCAAGTCCCCACCCTTTGAGCAGCAGAGCTCCTTCACGCATTGCATTTCATAATCTGCATTTGATTCTTAGGGCAAAACTAAGGAGGATGTTAGGCCTCTCATCTTTTTCCCCCCTCAGCAATATCAAGTAATACAAAATTACATTACATCATTGCATTCTTGAGCCCTTGTGCTCCTGCAAGCTGAAGCTAATTAAACTGACTAGAGGAGAACATAGCTGGGACTGCAATGGAGTCACCTCGTCATGCATGTTATATCACAAGATGTTAGAAGGAAGGTAGGAGTCAGAGAGTGGATACACCCCCTTGGATTCTGAATTAATTTATCAACAAATAAAACCCTTATTCTTTGACCACCAGAGTTAAAACCCATGATTTCCTTGACCTTTCCAACAACACACAGTAATGCAAACAGAGGGCCGATGAAAAGTTCGCAGCTCATAGGAAATGGACAAAACTTGGTTATGATAAGAAGCACAGCTAGATTTATATTAGAACCCCAAATGTAACCACAAAACTCTAATAAGCATCATTGAACAATTCCCAATGAATCAACTATTAGAAGTTATCAGTTCAGAAGCAGCTGAGGTCTAACTAAAATGTGCCTTCATTTCTCGTTGGAATAGTATCTGCCTGGTCTGTAGATTCACTTCAAAGTCTCTGGAGTTCAATTAAAACTGGATTAGGTGAAAGCAAACCTTCTTTGGGACTTTCTGTTCTTGGAAACTCCACACATACTGACAGCACCCTAGACAGAGGTCTAGCCCTCCAATGAACCAGTTGCTATGGAAACTGCATCATTACCACAGCTCCGCTCTTATCACACCAGGCATATTAGTTTGAAAGATACTGAACACACACACACACACACACACACACACACACTGCTTCAGAGTATGCTACTTATGGTGTCCTTAAAAAGCTACACCTTCTTTTGTTCTTATATTTTTATCAAACAGATATGCATTTTCAGTTTAACCATTTGAAAGCAGTAAAGTGATAAAAATTTCTGTATTATTTTAATGAAAAAAGCTCTGAAGTAGTAATCTACAGACTAGATGCCTTAGACTCCAAAACAACGTCCCAAATCTCTTTATTCTATTGCTGAAAATGCGCAACTTGCCCTTTTGTATTTAGGAGGGGTTATTAATTTTAGGTCAATGAATAGCATAACCTTACAAGTGGTGGCAGCGGTATATTTTGTGGGGAGGTTAGTGGGAGTTAGGAGTGACTGACCTAGTGACCTATGGGACCATCACGCCCCTCCTCCTGGTTTTACTTTCAAAATGCTGTCTAAAAAGATTGTGGGTGGTATCCAACTAAGTTGTACTCAGAGTACAGCCTTTGAAATCAAAATTATGACTAACTTAAGCAGTGATTTTAATGGGTCTACTTGGAGCATAAATTAGCCCGAGTGGGTGATACCTGACTATAGCTGCCCTTACAGCTCCACTTATCTGGGAGTAAGTCTCATTGGATTCAACAAGACTTACTTTTCAGTAGATATGACTGCAGTCAAAGTCACAATTAAGTATGAAAAAGAATAATATTCCAATGGAGCAACAGACATATCTGTAGTATATTTGCTAAATTATTAGTTATCTTGGGGACACAAGTAATTAAATATGCAAGTAGCTTATAGAACTAAATGAGTAACTAAATCACTTCATCATTTTTATCTGCTACGCAATTTAAGCCACAAAGCAAAAAACTAAATACTGGAAGCAAAATTTCAAAAACAAATTATTGAAGCAAACATATTTTTCAAAGAATAAAACTGATTTAAACACCATCCATTACAAATTTAAAGAATACCAAAGCAGCATATTTAATCTCTGCTTTTAAAGTTATTGTTTAACGTCAAAGTTGAATAAAAGGGAAAATCAGAGTATATAGAGTATACTCTGGGAAATATAGAGTATTCTCTCTAAAATCTGATGAGGCCACCAGCAGAGCATTTATTCTATGCAAACATTATGAAAAGTCACATTATAATGTGTATGCAATTTATACTTAATTATGTATGTAAGCTATAACATCTGTTAATTCTCTCTTTCTTTATAAGAGAGAAAGGAATGTTTTTTTCTGTGTTTCTTCCTTATAGGCACCTAAACATACCTAATATATAGAGCAAGGCAGTGATGTTAATGAAAAAAAGGAAAGGTATCCCAGACATCAGTTGCATTCTTATTTCAAACAATGTTTAATTGTCAAATGTTTATTCATGCAACTACTGAATCTAGCATCCTAGTATCCTTTTGCCCCTTATTCCCACTGCAGACTGATACACAATCTCATTCTCTTCTTTCATGGATGACAAACTCAATTAAACATATTCATTATTTTAATGTTTCAATAAACATCTTACCAAGCACAAAGAATTAAAAATAAATAAATAAATGCTATGTGACCTTTGCATTGATCGGACTAAAATGGTTTAGATCTGAGTAAGGAGGCAAGACGATTTGGGGGGAAAGCTCTTATGTTTTCTCTTCCAATTACTGCAGGAGATGATAAAACCACAGCAAATGATGTATCAGCTCATTTTATCTTATCGCTTTGGGGCTAGGTGACAATGAAGTTCATATTTCACTGGTTCCCATTGAAGATTGTGAAAATTACTTGCCCTCCTGACCTGAAATTTCACTAGAAGACAGAAATTTCTCTTCTGCAAAGTAATGCAATTTTTCATATGTCAACCTTTAGCCCAGCTTTAAAAATTAATTTCATTTATATTAACCAATGATATTGATATTTTCACAGAATGCTCTTTGATACATGAAGCAGTGACTAACAAATTGATGTTGTCTTAGGTGGGTAAAACTGTTTTATTTTAAGCTGCTGCGGCAGACAGATTTACAGCAAACTGAAATTCCTTTTTCATAATGCATTATTTGTGCTGACCTGACGCACCTCAAAGCCCACGGCCTGTAAATTATTCATTGACTCTCATGATAGACCTTTCTTGATGTCTAATCCCTTTTCCATCTATTTTGTTTTCAAACTTTTTTCTAAAAAAAAGCGACATGACAAAATGTTGGCTTTTCTGAAATGTACAGCCTTCAAGCAACTTTTCAAAGACTAACTGGAGGAAGAGAGAATGGGGGCATCCAGGCAACTGATATAATCTCCATAAACTACATGGCACCCATGAACACCTGGTCTTAATGATGCCTGGCATCTGGTTGTACCCAATAGTTACTTGCAGAGTAGAAGCCTGGACACAAAAGCTAAGTTGGGAAAAATTCAGATAAATTGGAAGAGGCTAAGAGCTGGGTCTAGGCAAGCCAACTGTACAAGGCAATCTAAAATATGTCACTAGAAAGGGCAATCAATAATCATAACCACAGCCACAAAAGAAGTTAAAAATCAAGGCAATAGCAAAAAGTGGAGAGCAAGGAACAGGCAGGAATATAAATAAATTTCTAACTGAACCACCACCAGTCTCCTTTTTTCCTTTTCTGCATGGACACTAGTAGAAGAGTAGACATTCATAAAGTTGTTAAGGTTAGCAATTATAGAATACGGAGAGCTCTTATTATGGATCAGAAACTGGTTAAGGAACATGAAGCAGAGAGGAATGAATGGACAGTTTTCCCAGTAGAGAGATGTAGAAACTGGAGTCATCCGAGGATTGGTATTAGGACTTCTGCTTTTTAACTTGTTCGAGTTGGAGGTGAGCATTGAGGTGGCCAAATTTGTTGATGAGACTAAATGCTTCAAGTGGGTGAAAACAAAAAGGGATTGAAAGACGTCCAAACGATATCCCCAAACTGAGTGAATTTGGCACTGAAATTGAAAATGCAATTCAATGTCGGGGGTGTGTGTGTCTTAATCTCACATATATGCTCCTGGGGTTTGAACTGGCAGTGACTGACCAGAACCAATACCTTTGGGACATAGTGGATAGCTCAATGAAGAGCCTGACCCAGTGTGCTGCAGCTGTGAAACAGACAAATTCCATGCTAGGGATAATTAAGAAAGGAATTGATAAAGTTGCCAATATCATACTGGTGTTATAACAATCTATGGTGCAACCACACTTGGAATACTGAGTACAGTTTTGGTTGCATCATCTTTAAAACCAAAAACCAAAACATTGTAGAGCTGGAAAAGGTTCAGAAAGGGGCAACCAAAATTATCAATATGCTAGAGCAGGGGTCAGCAAACTTTTTCAGCAGTGGGCAGGTCCACTGTCCCTCAGACCTTGTGGGGGGCCGGACTATATTTTGAAGAGAGAAAAGAACAAATTCCTATGTGCCACATATAACCCAGAGGTGCATTTTAAATAAAAGCACACATTCTACTCATGTAAAAACATGCTGATTCCCAGATCATCCGCAGGCCAGATTTAGAAAGTGATTGGGTCGGATCCGGCCCCCGGGCCTTAGTTTGTCTACCCGTGTGCTAGAACAACTCTCCTGTGAGGAAAGGTTACAGCTTTGGGAGTTTCTCTGAATACAAAAATAATGCAGGTAAGGGACATTATAGAGGGGTGTAAGGTTATGCCTGGTGTCAAGAAAGTAGTTAGAGGAAAGCTTTTCTTCCTCATTATAATAGTAAACCTGGGCCCAAGCGATGAAGCTGAATGTTGGAAGTTTCATGACAGACCAAATAAAGTAATTCTTCACTCAGCTCATAGATAAACTATGGAATTCGCTCCATCAAGATGTAGTGATGGCCACCAACTTGGATGGGTTCCAGAAAATAATTCGAGAAATCCATGGAGAACAGGCACTCGGTTGCTAGTAACCATGATGACTATGTTCTGCCTCCACTGTCGGAGAAAGTATGCCTTTGTATACAAGTTTCTGGGAATCGCAAGTGGGAAGGTAAAGGTAACGGTAACGGAAACGGTAAAGGACCCCGGGACGGTTAAGTCCAGTCAAAGACGACTATGGGGTTGTGGCGCTCATCTCACTTTCAGGCTGAGGGAACCATTGTTTGTCCACAGACTGCTTTCCGGGTCATGTGGCCAGCATGACTAAACCGCTTCTGGTGCAACGAAACTCCATGACGTAAGCCAGAGCGCATGTAAACACCATTTACCTTCCTGCCACAGCAGTACCTATTTATCTACTTGCACTGGCGTGCTTTTGAATTGCTAGGTTGGCAGGAGCTGGGACAGAGCAAGGGGAGGAGAGCACTGTTGCATTCAGGTCCTGCCTGACACTGCCGAGCATAGAATACTATACTAGGTGGGCCTTTGGGCTGTTTCAGCAAGGCTCTTCTTAGGACATAGCTGTGTTAAATTGCCATGGAAATCCTCCAAGCACAGGTGTAACCAAACAGGGGCCAGAAGCAATTCCTGACATGAAATCATAGCAAGTCCCCTCCTGGATCAAAGCAACTATTCTAATATTCTGTTTCCCGGCAGCAAGATGCAAGAATCTTACTGAGAAAATTAGTCAGCCTCAGAAACAGTGGAAGTACTGCATGTAAATCCTTTGCCGCAACCGCAGACTGAAAGTAGCATTGTATATTCTGACTTCAGCAGAAAAACAGAAACAGGAACAAAATAAAAAAAATTCCTTCCAGCAGCACCTTAGAGACCAACTAAGTTTGTCATTGGTATGAGCTTTCGTGTGCATGCACACTTCTTCAGATACCAAGAAGTGTGCATGCACACGAAAGCTCATACCAATGACAAACTTAGTTGGTCTCTAAGGTGCTGCTGGAAGGAATTTTTTTATTTTGTTTCGACTACGTCAGACCAACACGGCTACCTACCTGTAACCAGAATCAGGAAGTTATCAAAAAAAGTTTCTTTCATCAGACAGGGAAAGAGAAGCATGTAAGCTTTAGTCAACTGAGATACATTACAATTCCACCTGGTGTTGAGCAGACTAATTACACCTTCAGTAGGTATACATAGATTCAACTATACACATGGTTGTCTTTTCTCCAACATTTCGAACGGTGACTAGGGAGCCTGCAGGTAGGAAATTGAAGCACCAGCCCTTCTCCCTTTTTTTGCCCTTTCGCAGCTGGAATTTGGAGCAGCTGCCTTTAAACTTGGAAGTTCCATGTCTTTGGAACGTTTATGCTCCATAAATTTGTCTCACTATTTAATAAAGTTATTTAAGCAAATAGCCATTCATCATTACCCTAATGCAATGTATTCCATATTCATAATTTAATGTATGTGAACTTTCAGATTGGGGCAGTAAGCAGAAGGCTTTGGAGCCAGAACTATCTGGCAAGAACGCTGAAGTTCCTTTCTACCTTTGGGGACTGGTAAATGCCACTCATACATTTGCAGCTTTGAAGACTTTATGGTCTTTATGGTAATCTATGAAGTGTTAATTACCCTTAAGAATTCAAATTCAGCTGCAGGAGAAAGAAAACAATAACTGAGCTACAACATAAATTGGGTATAATGCTCTCTGCTGATATCATCTGATATGTACCCTGTTTCTCCGAAAATAAGACGCAGCCATAAAATAAGCCATAGCAGGATTTTTAAGCATTCAAGGAATATAAGCCATACCCCGAAAATAAGACATAGTGATAGGCGCAGCAGCATTGCTGGCCGCGGCAGAAGGAGGAGGAAAAAAATAAGACATCCCCTGAAAATAAGCCATAGTGTGTTTTTTGAGGGAAAATAAATATAAGACGGTGTCTTATTTTCGGAGAAACGTGGTAGGTTACAGATATTTAGGAGGCAGAATTCAAAGCGGTTTCCAAAGTCACTCTTAAATATTGAATGGGAAATTATGTGAGTTCTATAAGAGACTGGAGAATAGAAAAAGAGGAGTCTGATTAGTACAGTCTTGTTGCTACATAGCTAAGGTCAGAGCTCTCCACAAGGTAAAAAAAAGGGGGGGGGAGGAAGAGCCACATATAGACAAATACATCGGCGACTCCCAAATTGCAGAAATATATAGGTGAGATATTTGCTGCTAACAACCTAACATTTGTCAGAGGTGGAGTCCCTAAAAACTACAATACTGTATACTCTATGCTGAGCTGAAGTACTTCAGTGTTTCTACTGACTCTTTAATTCCTTATAAATATTTGGTGTGCTGAACTGCCCAATTCTAGTGTAGTCAATGAAGCTTACTGGGCAGTCTTGAGTAAGTTGCTATCTCTCAGCCTAGTCCAACTTCACAGGGTTATGATACCTCTTTCTAGAAAAAGAGGTGCCCGAACTCACCATGAACACTTCCCTTGTTCTCTTATAATGGCAATGGCGCCCACCAGAGAGGTGCCCGAACTCAGTTCCGGTGAGTTCAGGATGGAAAAAAAGCCCTGGTGTTATGGATAAAAACCAGATGTTGTAGTATTTCCCACTCTGAACTGCTTATAAGAAAATGCTTTTAAAATTTCTGTTGTAACTCTGATGTACAGTACTTCAAAGCTGATTATAGTTTATTATTTCCAAAAATAAAATAAAATAGAAAAACAAGCATAACCTGAAGTAAACAATTCCAGAATGTATTTGGATTTAGTTACTTACTTTATGTATTTGGATTTTTTTTTTTTATGAAGGAATCCAGTGTACAGCTGGTTAAGCAGCTAATGACAACAAATGACAGCTTTGAAACTTCTGCTCTTGTTGATGGGGTCTACTTATAAAAAAATTATTTTGTTGCAGCTTCTGTGTACTGTCATCTCTTCTCCCTCCTTGAGTTTGATTGATTACTCCTTTACCTTATATTCATTAATCTCATTACCTTATCTTCTATACCACTTCATTTTAGCAGAAAGGCAATAATAAAACCCTCATCCATTATCCTTTTACTCATCTAGTCAAGCGGAAATGGTTAATAACATGGTACAAATTGAACTTCAATCACCCCATTTTCTCCTTTGTTGAATGCACATTAAAGTATATTCGAAAACTGCAATTTGTTTTACAAGGAATTTGTTCTGTATTGCTAAAACTAAAATTAAGTATTTCTCAGTTTGTTTATTAAATATGTCCAGCTGTTCTTTTATCTCAGATACTAAACCTTACGTCATTTTATTGAAATGTAATGCAAAAGACTTATCTCCCAAAACACAGTTTTACAAAATGATCCATTTTATTTTATTTTTAATATTTCATGAATTGTTACAGGTGAAAATGCTCTCAAGAAGTTAATTTGTTTACATGCAAGCTTATCTTCAGATGTGAATCCTATTAGAGAGCAGGTCTGTACCTGTCAGAAGACATAGAGATAGTGAAGCCAAGGGGATATTAGAGTTCACCGTTTAAAGGCACTAATCACCAATTTACAGTGTCATATTAGCAGAGAGCTAGGCCTAGTTTCCCTCTTTTTATTTTTATTGTTAAATTGTGGGGATCATTTCCAGCAAATCCCAACTTGAATATAGATCAGATGTCTAGTGATTAGCTCTTTTTCTACCCACTACCTGATATATTCCTTCCCTCACAAATGCAGAGCAGACATTCACTGAGATCTCCCCTCAAGGAATGTCATTACCATACCTTACAGCAAGGAACCTGACAAATCATACAAAAGAGGAACACACCTGTAACAACCTTGTTCTCATATTACTGTCCAAGACGTCCCCATGACTATTATGCATTGCTCTAGTTATCAGGGTGCTGAATAATATACCAATTTACTCTGTAGTAACCTGGTTATTCCATGGACTTCAAAAACAAGGCGTTTTTTGGGTATGTGTGTTAAAAGAGCTACTAAAAATGATGAATTCTGAAGGAGAAAGAGTAGTTGAAGGGTGAAAACTGTTGTGTACAGTGGTACCTCTACTTACAAATGTTTCTACTTATGAATGTTTCTACTTACGAACGGAGCTTTGTCCACCATCTTGGATGTGGTTTAGATAGGATTTTTTCTACTTACGAATTTTTAGATAGGGTTGCTTCTACTTACGGATTTTTTTCTTACAATTTTTTTCTCCCAATGCATTCCTATGGGATTTGACTTACAATTTTTTTCGACTTACAAATGTGCGTTCGGAACGCATTAAATTCATAAGTAGAGGTACCACTGTAATATGGAAAGGTGATATGCAAGAGAAAATATTTTCAGCGGTGGTCTCATCTCTGAATAATTTGCTACCATGGGATGTACTGTGGAGGCCTAAGTGGACCAACAGGATTTTCTATACCAAAGGCTTCTTCATATTTATCAAGAACTCTGGCCCTAGTACTTTGGACCTAATACTTTCTCATTCCACCAGCTACCAACCTAGCAACGAACCTTGGTAATATGGGTGCCCTGTGTGATGTCAAAATTTGATGCCCATCGCAGCCTTTGCAGTGCCGAGTAAGGGAGGCACCAGATTTTGTGAAGGGGGTGCGAGGCTCTGGCAGGGTCCTAGACCCCTCCCACCTCTTCCCCAAAGCTGTGAAAGCACTAGCTTGGCTTTGGGAAGGAGACAATAGGACTCTAGGACAGGCAAAGACAAACTCAGTCCTCCAGATGTTTTGGGACTACAACTCCCATCATCCCTGACCACTGGTCCTGTTAGCTAGGGATGATGGGAGTTGTAGTCCCAAAACATCTGGAGGGCTGAGTTTGCCTATGCCTGCTCTAGAGCCCTGATACCTACTTCCCAAAGCCCAGCGCTTATTAGGCTTTAGAAAGGAGGCAGGAAGATGCCTCTTTGGATCCTGTGCCCTGTGCAGGGGAAATGCTTGCACTGCCTAAATCCTTAAATATATGAAACAGAAATATTTAATCCAACTGTCTTGATTGATTACACTCATAAGAAATGTTCACAGAGTCTATGTTCAGATGATCAAATGTTGGGTTCTGCCCCTTACTCCTCCTTTCATGAATCTAGGTTTAAACAAAGACAATTTTAACCAACCATCTTTACCCATTTTATCTGAACCAGGAAACTGGTGACACACTTTAGAACAATCCAGGATCTTAAGTTGGTAAAGGTCTTGGTTTCTTCTGAACCTAGTTTTCTGGTTTAGGTGAAAAGGGAAACTATGATTAGCAAATTCCTGGTTTAATTGAGGCTTGTATGAAGTGCCTGTACATGTGGGGCAAAGGGTTGTTCATACCTCAGATTATTAAACTAAGATACGCTTGTCTAAACCTAGCCAATATCTGAAAGATACATTATTATCCCAAGCACTACTATTCTTTTGTAGAACGGTATAGGATAATTGAGGAGTGTAAGTTTACAATTCTCTAATTTAACTCCCCCAACTTTAAAAAAAAAAGTGTTCAAAACCTTTACCTAACCTGAATTGCTATTTTTAGCATGAAAAAGCTATTCACATCATTTGAGACATTCTGACTTTTAAAAATTAAATTTGACAGGTAAAGAACAAAGGGAAAATGGAGAACCATCCAATAGATATTTTGAAGTGCTGGTGAATTTTTTGGCTGATTTTATGCTTCAACCATACATGTGTTGCAGGGAATAACTCTAATATGACAACATATTGCAGGAACACAAAAGAAAGTAATAATAAGCAAACAAGCCTTCTCATATCAAAACATATATCTACATAATATAAGATGTCATTGCCCATAGATAAATGAGTTCATCAATTTAATGAAAATCCAACGGAATCGGCTGCCTAATGAGCACTCAAAGTGATGTGTCAAGGGTTCTGCACCACTGCTGACAAAATCAGTTTGATGAAACTATGACAAAAGCATTCTCTCGCACTTCTCATTAACGTTAAATGATAGCATTTACAAGGTATACAGCAAGATCCAACTTTTTCATTTCAGCTGTTCTGGCAATACAAGTAAAAATGTTTTCAGCAATGTTTGTTTTCTTTCCTTCAAGGTCATTTTCATAATTAAGCAGCTTTTAGTATGGTGGAAAAAAAGGGGTGAGGAGTCTCCCTTGCTATGAATTTTCACAGGGATTTTCAAAAAATAAAGAACCAAGGCTTATTCTTTTATGAGCCAATCAATGGAATCTAGTATAAGGCCAGGAGTATTTCAAGAAAGCTACAATGCTGTCACTTTCAAAACCCAACAGCAGATTTATCTTTTCTTGTAAGTTGAAAACCAAAAGTCTCTTAGGTTGTTTCCTAATTGTTATTGAACTGAAAGAGGTACCGGTAACTACCAGAACAAAATAAGAGAAAAGAGTGCCCATTACCAATATGCATTACAAAGAAATCATTATGTGTTCTGAAGAAAAATCCTGATCAATTTTGTTTCAGATAGAAACACCACAGAGTAGAAAAGTAAGGTAAGGTAAAGGTAAAGGACCCCTGCATGGTTAAGTCCAGTCATATTCAACTATGGGGTGTGGCACACATCTCCACTTTCAGGCCAAGGGAGCCGGCGTTTGTCTCCAGACAGCTTTTCTGGGTCTTGTGGCCAGCATGACTAAACCGCTTCTGGCACAACAGGACACTGGGACAGGAGCCAGAGTGCACAGAAACGCTGTTTACTTTCCTGCCGCAGCAGTACCTATTTGTTTGCGCTGGTATGCCTTCAAACTGCTAGGTTGGCAGGAGCTGGGACAAAGCAACGGGAGGTCCCACCACCTCTTGGATTCGAACTGCCAACCTTAGGACCGGCAAGCCTAAGAGGATTGGTGGTTTAGACCACAGCACCACCCGTATGCCTAACTAGTAGAAAAGTACGTGCAAGTGCATCAGGGCCAACCTATGGTGAGAGGGGAAGGACAGCATGATGTGCGCGCACACCATTCCCTGGGCAGAAACTGGCAGCTGGATCTTACTTCAATACTGGCAACAGAATTCCACTACTGTCCTGTCCATTTGTGGCCATTCAGGGAAGGGAGGCAAAGCATCTCCACCCTATACTCAGAACAGGCAGTGTGCTGCCTGAGCCAAGTAAAAAAAAATTGCTTGTTAGCAGATTGACCAAATTGACTGGGGTTTTTTTCACCTACTCTGCACTGATATATCAGCAGGGATTTATAGTTGGTTGCAGCTGTTAAATAGGCTACTTTGGTCATACTGGTCAATGCTATGTCAGGTAACTGTGGGAATTTACAGGCAGTTAAGATTTGGTAAACACTCTTAGGAACCTTTAAAGATGAACGGTATAGTCCCGAGTCCTGCCTTCGTGGCTGTGGGGCTCACTTGACCTCTGAGGCCAACCACTTACACCCTCCTGAAGCTGTAAAGGGTAAAGGTAAAGGGACCCCTGACCATTAGGTCCCTTTTTCCTTTATCAGGGTAGGCTGACTCACGGTTGTTTGTCACAAGTACATAGGAAGCCACCTTATAGCAAGTCCAACTAGTTCAGCACTATCAATACTGACCGGCAGCAGCTCTCCAGGATTTCAGAGAGGGGTCTCTCCCAGCTCCACTGAAGTGGCAACCTTGTTCTGCCTAATAGCAGGGCTGGCCATACAGGACAATCACCGTTGCACCAGCAGCTTGTGTTCATGCCAAATGACTTAAGGCATGTCCATGTAACCTATTCATGATGGCCAAGTTCAACGAGAGGAAACATGAATGAGTATTAAGCCGAAAGGGTGGTCATAAGAACATAAGAAGAGCCTACTTGATCAGGCCAATGACCCATCTAGTCCAACATCATTTTCTCATAGTGGCCAGCCAGATGCCTATGGAAAACCCACAAGGAGGACCTGAGCACAAGAGTACTTGCCCCTCCTGCTATTTCCAGCAACTGGTGAAGTGAAATATCTTTGGGAATAGTATTATTTCCTCTAATCATTATTTTGTCAAATCCCTGCTATTAAGGCCATTGCCTAGTTGTTTCCCTTCTTCAGCAAACCTGATAGCTGGTTACATTGCTGCATACATTCCATTTCTATCAAAAATATACACCTTCTCTTGTATTTGCCTTTTTTTGTCAGACACTCAGGTGTTTGGAAGCCAATTTCAACTTTTATATGTGAGGGCGATCTGGATGTGACATCTGTCACCCCATTGAATTTTTTTATTATGTCACAGAAGTTTAGCAAATTGCTGCCAGGTGCTTCAAGGAATGCCATCAAATTATCTGGTGTGCTATAGTGTATATATAGACTCCTCCTATGAATTTGCCCCTATGAACCAAAATATCAGGTGACTAACACTAAGTAATTAAATAAGCTGTACTCAATACTTTGAACCAAATGCTTACTTAATCATATGTCTTCTCAAATACAGAATTTGCAATGAAAAGGTTATTTGAAATACTGCAAAGAAACAAGAATGTGGTCATAATTGTTTAAGTTGTCCTCTAACTAGTGCTTGGAATGAATTAGTTCAACTGCACTATTTCAAAAATATCTGAAGTGTACCTGAAGTAGTTCCGTAACTGTTCAGTGAACAAAAGGTGAATTAAGCTCCTTTTGGAGTAGAATTCTGAATGATTTCTAGTTAATCTTTGCACCTCCTACCAGGAGGATCTGACTCTTTCTTAGCTTTCATTTTTTTGAAAAAGTTGAAAAAGTTAAACAGACATCTATAAAGAAAGTTAGAAAGCAAAAGTGAAGGCAATGTTCTGAGGCTTATAGGCAGCTATGGAGGTGCTGTTCTGCTCATGATGCTTATTCACACATTCACCGTTGCTAAGCAATCAAAAGAAAGGAATTGTGAAGCATTTCATGTATCTTCCCTGCTTTAGAGATTTGCTGTCTTTCAACAGGAGCACCTTGCTCCTGTATAATATATATGTACAGGAACAAAAAGAGTGACGCCTTTTATCTTTAAACAGGGTAGCATTTTCTACTAAGGAAATACAATCATGGGGAAAGCTTCACCTGTTGACATTCTGTATGTCAGACATCTTGTGTATGATTTATGATTTACTTTGAGACCCTATTCTTCAGCACAGTGGCTTGTAACATTCTGAATGTTAGAGTTTTTGTGGGGGGTGGTTATAGAGAATGAGATTTTTAAAATGATGAAATGCAATAATTTGCTCTGTAAAAGGACAAACTGGAACTGCCTCTGACACACAGAACAAGAATCCATCCATTTTACTGCCTGCAAGTTTTATACTGGGTGTCACTTGTAGCTCACACATCTCATCACATACAGTGGAACCTCGGTTTATGAACACCTCGGTTTATGAATTTTCGGTTTACGAACGCCGCGGACCCATCTGGAACAGATTAATCCACTTCCCATTACTTTCAATGGGAAAGTTCGCTTCAGTTTATGAACGCTTCAGTTTATGAACAGACTTCCGGAACCAATTGTGTTCATAAACCGAGGTACCACTGTATAAATTGGCATCCAGAAACTTTTGGCAGGTCTAAATTTTAGACCACATCACAACCTTTCTCTATCAAAATTTATCCTTAATTATACACTCTCGGGCAGAGGTGTTTTTTTTCCCAAGCTGTAGCTTCCAGCACAATGAACAGCCAAATTGTTATACAAATGACGTATCGCCGTTATCACTGTTTACACATTGAACTCCTGTATCACATTGCTAGCAGGCTGCCTGGCTGTCTAGGGAATATTGTCATGAATTTGTTCAATGTCTCAGGGCAACACCTAAATCCAACAAGACTCTTTGCTATTTCACACAAATCATAACTACAGAAAACAGCTTTGTCACTATTCTTAAAGCTAGTTTAAGTACTGTATGCTTTAAAAAAAAAACTGTGTAAGGAGCATTATGCTCATATAAACGTATTTCCAGCAAATAGTCAGTCAAAAATCCAGAGTGCTTCTCATTTTTCTCATCTGAATCATTCCAACCAATCTGAAAGAAGCCAATATGTTATTTGTGGTTTAAACTATGCTACTCTTCTTCCTATGATGAGTGTAGATGCCACAGTCTGATTCTATGTTTATTCTGCTTCCTTCTTATTACAAGCATTTCTCATTCTCTTGCTTTTCTTTGTGAAACAGTAGCAGACACAAGAGATTCTTGCGGAGCTAACAACCACAATTGTCTGCTTTCCATGCTACATTTTCAGAAAGAGCATAAATGCAATTACAGGAATCTGGCTTTCTGTGGTATGCCTTCTCTCCCTCTTTTGAAACGGAATTCAATGATAACTTCAAGTACTGCTAAAATAGCCTTTTGTGGGTCCCTGGTTGCAGCTTCCTGCACTAGGATTTGTGGCATACTTATTCATTAAATGTGTGGCAATACGGTAAAAGAGGTAGCAGACAGACATTAATTTATACAGTTAATGAATACATTAAGTTCATTTATTTCAAAATATATAGGTACTGGGGATTTTTAAGTGACATATCGTAAAATCGGCCAAAACCTGGTGCCTCTGGGAACCAGCTGATTATAAACATTCTTCCCCTAAAAAAGAAAAGAAAAACTACACTTTTGTCAATCCACACAATTATTACCTTGTCCTGAGTTTCACAAATAGTGGTCAATGGCTATGAAAGCACCCATGCCAGGGCTGAGCCAGCAAAGAGTGAGAATGCTTTCCTAACTTTTAGAGCCACCGGCTGGAGGGTGTCTCCAGTGTGGTAGGAGTACTTCTCTGAGGTGAAAGGAGGGAGGTGTATATCCACCAAAGGATACCTGCAAAAAGGTCTGTGCCACAGATTCCAGGGGCATGTGAAGGGCAGCCTTTGATCCACTAGATTCAAAACCTATTTATTCCACAGATAGGTCCCAGAATGAGGCCCACCAACTACACCAGTCTGGAACTGCTGAAGCTAATTCATCTCCCCGCCCCGCCGCTGATTTCAATGAGGGGGTCAAATTCAGAACAAGAAAAATACAACTTCACTAGATGCAGAGGAAGTTAGTCCTGTATTATTTTAACTGAAATTACGGCATAAGTTGCTTTATGACTAACTTAAGTTCCACTGACTAAAGCATAATTAACTTCTTCTGGATTCAACCCTCTTTATTAATTTCTCAGAGTAGATTAAAAAAAGTTTGCATATTTATATATATTTGTGTGTGCGTGCACACACACACACACACACAATCATTTTTTTGATCTTCATCAATTTCCAGAAGCCTATAACACAGCAAACTGTTTACTGATTTATGACTGACTTCATGGGACCTTTCCAGGAGCAAAGAAAATCTGCAATTATGTGTAACTTAAAATGTCACTAATGCATCCCTAACCCTAGATGGGTTGCCCGTACTATTTCCTGTGTCATTTATTTGAATGTGAATAGTCTTGTTAAAGGGGGCCTAGTCCATGCATAAGCTAGTTGTGCACAGGGTAAAATCACACCACATAGACACAATGAACTTAAAATACAGAAAGTAAAATAACAGTTCTGTGAGGAAGAAGTTACCTTCCTGGTATTTATCAGGAATTTTTTTAGGTCTTAGAAAGACTCAATTCTAGGAGATAGAGATGGGGAAAATACAAAGAAAATGCAGTGATACAGGCATGGGTGGGGGTGGGAGTGGGGTTTTCATAGGCGCTAGCCAGTAGGTGCTCATCATACTCAAACAACCTCAGTCCATACACCACTCACAATTGCAATGGGAGTGCTACATTGTGGAAATATTTTATTTACTTGGGAATAGCAATTTAAGGTTTGAGGACTGGGAAAATGCAATTGTACTGAGAAGAATACATTTGATTATAATAATTTAAAGAACACAATCCTGTAGAACCACTGAGTGAGCATAGAGTGCTAAGGCCCTTTGGAAACCGATGTGAAATTGCCCAATGCCTCCTCCATGTAATTTTATTTTTCATTCCTTTATAAACATATTTCTAGATGCAGGCATACAAATAACTGTACACGCTATTTCCTTCGCCTTCTTCCACAACTGATATATTCCTTTCAGATTTATATTGAAGTACTCATCTGGCTAGTCTCATGAATATTCAGCCACCTGAGCGCACTTTGTTGCTTTCAGGCTTCTTTATGTACAACAAACAGCATTCAATTGGTGGACAATTACAATGTTTAGTATCATATTTAAAACCACCATTCAAAACTTTTCTTAATGCTATTATCAGTTTTTTCCCCTTTTGCAACAATTTTGTGTATAAAAATAAAAGCGCTGGATTTTTATTGGCACTGCCCTCTTTGTTTCGTTCCACTTTGCAAAGCCCTTTTGGGACACTAAGCCTGCATTTACCATAATACGGATTAAACTCTCTTTGTCCAACTGCATAGTGTTTGTTAGCAGGTTAGTCTTTTTACATTCTTCACAGCCTGCCTGCAGCTTACCCTTTAGGCCTCACAAAATACTTCTGTGGATTTACAAAAATGCCAGAGTGGTCCCGGGGTTAATTGGAAGAAAAGTGAAGCCTTTAACGCATTGACTCATTAAACATTTAGCCCACAAAAATCCACTATTCTAGGCAAAGAAAAAGACTCTGTAAAGATCTTAACAATAATAAGGTGGCAAAGTAGCTGAAAATAATGACTACTGGTTGTTCTACAAAATGGAGAAGGCTTAATTTATCTGCCAAAAAAAATGGTTTGACGGTACAAAGAAACATTTCCAGATCAACTACCTAGCTCAGTACAACGCAGAATGGTTTTAACACTTTGTTAACCAAGGATACTCAGCAAAATGTCCAGAATGTCATTTTTAAATAGTCAGTGAAGTGCAGATATGTGATCACAATGTATTAACACAGCTACTTGAGGGACAAGATGTTGAGTGAAATGCTATCAACTGAAGTCAATATGAAATCCCAGCAGTTCAATAAGCAAGTTAAAAATATCACTTGCATTTTATTTTCATTTATTACATAATAGATACATTATGATATATCATGTAACTGCTTGAAGTGTTTATAATTAAGCAGCTGTAGCATATTTTGGAACACAACCATTTCAATAAATTTGTTTACTTAAAACAGAGAGATAAACAAATCTCATATGGTTAAGCGAACTTATATTTAACTCCTGCAAAATAGAAACAGTAGATTGTTCTTGAAATTACCATTTCCACAATCTAACCTCTTCTTCCAAAAGAGAAAATGCCACCACCCCCCAAAAAAGACCCTTCACAGCTTCAGACTTGAAGTAAAGGATTAGATGGTATTTGTGCAAGATGCAGATAACAAAAGCAAGAGTGAAGAAAATTGAAGAGACAGCTAAACTCCAGCAACAAAATGGTTAAAGAATTTGAATCATTGTCCCTCTTATTCTAAGGGTCTGCTATATGGTGAACAGCGCAAACATCAGACAAGGTAAGATTACTGACCATTATCTCCTTAATTTTCTCCGCTTTCCCTCACATTCCCTCTTGCTATCAACATACTATTTTTCCAAAGCTTCACTTCTGCAAAGAAGTAAACTTTCCATAATCCGTCTATTATTGAACCCTTAATTGGATTGGGAGCAGGGTGGTGTATAAAATAGCCTCTATTCAGTCAAAAGGACTGTAGTTTTAGGGACTCAAAGGGAAAAGGCATTGTGAAAGAAAATCCACAGGGAATCAAGGATTAAAAGGTGGCTCTACTGAACTCATCAGCTCCACGACACGTAATGAATTGTTTCCTTAAACAGGTAACTTTCTAAATAAATGGACTCTGCCTTGTAGTATAACCGGTATATCAAAACAGAGAAAAGTAAATTGAAAATAAAATTGGCTTAGCATCTAACATGCCTGCTTCTGATCACAACTTTTAAGAATAATGGAGGCTCTCTCTCTCCCTTTTAAATAAACATCTAGGCAACAGTTACTAGGACCTGGAGACCGAAGTGTAAATGATATACTCAACTAAGCTACCACATTTATACACAAATGCCTTTCTGAAGTAAATTTAAAGCTTCCGTCCAGAGTGGAGCTTTTGAACTAAACATTCATAGCTCAGGATTCCTGAAAAGTATAACAGAGGTACATAAAGTCAGACTTTGTTATACAGACATTGTCATGAAGAATTCACCATGTGGTGGCATGTAAAATGAAATAATACAGACAACTCTAGAAAGAATCAGACACTGTGATAATAAGTTCATCTGCGTAAAACCTGTACATTTTTTTTTTGGTCAAATATTGATTTGTTACCTGATTTCTTAACCAGGTTACCAACAAGTGAATAACATCATTTGGAAAACACACCCTTTCTTGGAACCTGATAGAAGGTTATAGGGAAGATACAACATATCTTCATTTCAAAATGGTTATTATACAGTTTAAAAGATAATTATTTAGGTTTTTACTGAAAGCAGCTTCTGAAGGTGACTCAGAAGAATTTCCCCTCACTCTAATCTTCAGGTGGTGGGAGAAGTTACTTCTTTTCACTAGACTTTTGTACAGATTCTAAAAGAGCCAAAACCCATATTCGCATATAAGCATGGCCTAAGTAGCATTAGCTTCAGTTTATTTGGGAAACGTTTGCCTGATGAATATCCTCCTCACTGGAAGTCCCTTTGTCACAAATGCATTATTATATTAAGAGTCATATTGACTGTAAGTGTCACAGATACATCCATGGCTATAAACCTAGATTTAACATTTACTTTATAAGGGAAGTCTGAATGTTTTGCCACCAGAGTCCCTTTGGTTTTCACTATGGAGGTTATCCCACAGCCAACGAAAGAAGACAAGCAACCTTGCACCCTTACTTTTCATGCCGCTTTTTGTGCTCCTCTCATTTGGCATGTAAGGGCACTTGCTCTTGTGGCTCAATGGAGCTCAAAGGCTGCTGCAACACAGTACATCATTATCTTGAATCTTCACAGTGGTGAAACTGATCTCTATGGACATTCTATTCTTAAATTCTCAAGCAGAAAGATACATGCCATGATTCTAGAGCGATACGATTCCTAAAACGTTGCTGACATCAAACACAGATTTTGCTACAGCAAATTAAACCTGCTGAAGGTCTACAAGGATCCCATCTAGAAGCCTTTAGTGATCAAAAGAAATCCCCTGGTGGTGCTGAACAGACCAGCTACTCAAACCTACCACACCAGATTAGATCTATACTGTTGTCCTGATTTCTTTAAGTGGGAGGAATGGGAGCCCCACTGCACTCTCAGGCCAGCTTTTTAACAAGTCTTACAGCACCATTCAGCCATCAATTCATGTCTTCATCTGTCCCACCTCATGGTGTTGCCTGAAGCTGATTGCTTCACCCTACTGCATGGCAGGGCTGGCCCTGACCTGAATTTATTGTAGCTACAAGACAAGTAAGTCAGTCCCTATCATCTGCTGCACAGTACAAATCATCTATGAGAAGCCAAAACTCATTAGAATACCTGTATCTTCCTAGAAATTGCCCACTTCTCCTCCTATGTACATTTTTAGTAATGAAACAACTTAAAGGAATACTCTCCTTACTTAAAAATGTGATAGCCTCTTAAAAGAGTTGCAACGCAGTTAATAAATCCTTGCAGTCTCTGTTATCGTATCATTGCAGCGGGCTGGGAAAGAATCAAGACTCTTGTTTAAGAAGAAAATGAGGTTCTGGTGGTAGTACATTATATATAAAGAGTTTTGGTTTATTTTATTTATATATATATATACCAGAATCAGATACTTCTTGACTAGCAGCTTGTTATGTACCATTTCTTATGGGCTTCATAGCACCACACAACGCCTACAGATATGTCACATAAGGCAACACCACATACAACAAGAGCAACATCTCATCCCAGCATTCTATATAGCACACTGGATGAGATACAGAGTGGTGCCAGAGGCGGATTTAGGGCAGCACGACCAGTTCTGCCACACTGGGCAACCAAGCCTAGGGCATCACAATTATGACATAGTGAACTGAGCAGAACAGAAGGCAAGAGGTGGAGGGGGCGCTGAATTTTAGCCTTGCACAGGGCGCTGCTGAAATTTGAAAAACCAAGCTCCGCCCTGGTGGTTAAAGCCTATCTAGGTGTGTGATAATCCTGCAGCAGAGATACAAGGCATAATTGAGAATGCTATGCAGTTGCTCCTTCTGGACAAGCAGCGTTATTCATCTCTTTCTTTCATATATGCTCTTTAAACACTCAACCAGTCATGTGGGATGCACACCCAATGAGTGGATTTAATATAGGCAGGTGCAGAGTCCAAATGTTTCACATGGGTGGAGTCAATCACATCGCTCTCTCCAGGAGAAAAGAGATGTCGATTTTTAAAGACTTAAACTAATCAGGCCCAACCCATACAG
The DNA here is from genome assembly GCF_963506605.1 of Zootoca vivipara. Classification (NCBI taxonomy): domain Eukaryota; kingdom Metazoa; phylum Chordata; class Lepidosauria; order Squamata; family Lacertidae; genus Zootoca; species Zootoca vivipara. The sequence goes on from NC_083284.1 coordinate 38,862,957, forward strand.
CTTGGCCACTTGTAAGTTCTCAAAGTGGCATGTGATCTGTTCACTTAGCTTCTGGGTGGGTGGGGCCTGGAAGCAGACCAGAGAGAAGACTTTGCCCTTGCAGGCCCACTCCCAGAGTATAAAGGGGATGGGGGGGCATTGTAGTCTTTGTTTACTTTCCTCCCACCCTCCCTAATTTGCTATGACTGGGGGTCGTTCAGGGGATTGTATCAACCCCACTTATGAACCTTGCTGGGAAAAATTGTTAGCTGCTGTTTTCTGGTCCGACCAGGGAGGAATTTCCCCTCCAATCTGATTAGCTGAGTCTGGGGCTTTTGCCTGCCTCATAGCAATTATCTTAACTTCTGGGCGGAAGACGCATTGCGCTGGTACCCTGGTTTAAAAGTGCGAGAAGGCCCCCCTCCCACCCTAGCTCATGAGATAAGGGGGATGCCCCTTAGGCAGAGCTTTCCAAACTTTTCACGTTGTTGACACACTTTTTAGAAATGCATCATTTCACGACACAGTAATTCAGTTTTACCAGCAAACAAGAAGTTAAACTAACCCATTTCCATCCCTGTTGGGAGCGTGGGGAGCATTCGTGTGACACACCAACGTGACATGACACACAGTTTGGAAAGCTCAACTCTAAGGGATCTCAGGGTGTGGCGCTTATTGTTTAGATGCCCAGGTGCTCAGGGCCATAGTAGCCCCTGCCAGTGACTAGTTGGGATTCACCGGATGTGGTTCACACTGCAGACAGAACCTAATATTGGTTTTGCAGCAGGCAGGCTAGATAATCATCAGATAGATGTCCAATGCCTGCACCAAACCTGCTTTCACTTGTAATCAATAAAGGTATGGCCTGATTTGAACCCATCGCAAACCTCTGCTCATTCTGTTTGCTGGTTGCTCCCCCCTACCCCCCCCCCCCCCGTTGCATCATTGCACCTGGACACACAATTTAAACTCCTGTTTTTCTCTCTAGCTAGCTAGCTATAAATTTTATCAAATCTATTTTTATCAATAGTAAAGGTCGATCTCTTTGTCGCATAGTTTTCTAAATAAAAAAGGAACTAAACTAGTCTGAGGAAAGTCATCGACTTGGGGCACATAATCCCTAAACTGTGGCAAGTAGTGGACCACACAACGTCAGACAAGACGCAGCAGGACTACGGATGAAAATAGCTGACTACATCCAGCAAAAGTGGAAGTTCATCAAGTTCATCTGGTGATGGATATTTCATAGTTGCAAACCTTTCATACCTTTTAGACACACGTCTTTAATTGCTTTCATTGTGTTGCCTTTGTGGCAAAATGCCAGTGCTTTTCATTCTGGAAGCAAATTTTAACCATACTTTCTAGCAAAATCAACATGGCTGCGTTTGACATCCGCCTTCCTTAAGTAATTGCACACGTCATTGCTAATGCTGGTTATGGTAATTACCATATATGATTAATAACTAGAACCAAGGCCAAAACAGAAAGTAAATCTGGCTTCTAAAGAAATAAATGTTCACATCGAGTGCAGCCCAGATTCTATTTTCTAGACCTACCCAAACATATTTCCATTCCAATTACCAACTGCTGATTAAGTGTCCATGGCTTAACCACCACTTTCTGCCCTTGCTCATTACTCCAAACCTGTTGCCTGTTCTAATATCCGTCTGTCTGCATAGTCAGAAACCATGGCATTACACAGACTTCAATTCACTAGCCTCTCTCTGATACTAAAATAATTAGAAAGATCAGAGAGAGCAAAAGGCATTTACTGAAACAGATGTTCTCTTCTCTTGAACCAGCAGAAGGGAAAAGTGTCAGTGGAAGAACAGCCAGGCCAGTAATTATTTCCAGTGTGTAAACTGATAGGATTTTAAAATGTTTCCACACTTCTGCCGGTGTTAGCATTGCAACTGAAACCCACGTCACACTGAGCTGTAATGTGAATTATACTGTGACTACAGTACCAGGTGTGTTTACTGTTTCCAAACTATGTTGAAATCTCATAATAGTATTCAGGTGGTCAGCTAGATTCCTCTTAAATTTCTGTAAGCAGTGGCATAACAGCATGTCTGCCCATAGCTATGAGGATCTGAAAATTTAAATACAGAAAATATGGCACCAAACTGCAATGCACTAAATAACAAAATCATATAGCATCTATCAAAAACTCAAGATCTACTCCAAAATGTAATACATGGCAGGATTTCTCTTCTTGTCTTGCCAATACATACTACTCATTTCTCTTTAATAGACTGTAATGAATCATCCTTAGCTGGCAGACTGGTGTGTGTGTGTGTGTGTGTGTGTGTGTGTGTGTGTGTGTGTGTACACAAAATAATCTTATGGGCAAAACTTTCTTCTTCTTCACTCAATATTTCCTTTGCAATTCCCTGGATGAGGTTCAAGGTTCTTCACCCCTTAAAAGTATAAGTTTTGAAGTGAGTTCATTGTTCAGGTTTCAGGTTTACAAAATCCAAATTGTATCCAACCAAGTTTTTAACATACACATTTCTATACTTCCACATACCTGTAGAATACTCCCATCTATGCACAAATCCCCCCCTTGTTTTTGGATGGCCCTGTTTTGCTTCCAAACTGAAAGGCACTCAGACTCTTGAATTTGGGATTAGAGAGAAGGATGTTCACATCTGTCACTCAGTTTCCCTCTTCAGGCATTGCGGCACATGCAGCTGCAATTGTGGAGTGTGACAGTAAGCTGTGTGACTGGCCAGCTCCATTCCTTCCATCACATGCCTGATGGTCCAGTCCCAATGCCACTCACATATCGAAGCTAAAGGTCTGAAGTGTGGAGTCTGCTACATAGTTGTACCTCGGTTTACGAACTTATCCATTCCGTAAGTCCGTTCTTAAACCGAAACTGTTCTTAAACTGAGGCACGCTTTCCCTAATGAGGCCTCCCGCTTACCATTCTTAGACCGAGGTAAAGTTCTCAAACTGGGACACTGTTTCCGGTTTTGTGGAGTTTGGAAACCAAATTGTTCTTAAACCAGACTGTTCTTAAACCAAGGTACCACCGTATGTGGATATGCTCGCTGTGCAATTTAGAACCATGCAGGATTAGGGTTTTTTATTGTACAGGGAGGCTATTTGCACACAGCAGGTTACCCTCTTCAGGACTTCAACCCCAACACATGGATGAAAGCAAGACTGATAGAGATAGGGCAGAGTGGGGGGGGGGGAGATCAATAAACACAACCTCCCTCTTCACATCACCTGATTCAAATTGCATGAGAAGCTGAACTCCTGATAGGGCTTAATGTGACTACCACATCAAATGAGGCCTTCTGTGAGATACATTATAAATACACCATCTATTCCTTAACACTCTTTTAAGCTAAAACACTTTTCAGTGGAAGCGACATTATTAGTAGGCATTCCATCCAGCTGTGGGGCAGAGAAAGGAAGGAGGGCATTTGCATTTGCTCTGCTGAAATGGAACTGCCTTTGGCTCTGCCTCTAACATAACCTAGTTGGAGCCATCAGGCTGCAGAACACAGTGGGAGAATGGTAACAAGAGAATTGCACTGGCTCTACCAAGAGATCAGCTGCCTTTGAATCTCTCTCTCTCATCGGTCACCTAGCAGTAACCATTCCATCTGAACAGTCTCTATTCCAGCTGGTTGTTATAAGAACTGTAACCTGAGTTTCCTTTCACCCTCCTTCTTCCCCATCACTTTTTCGTTTTCTGTCACATCTTTTAGATATTCTAAGCTTGAGAACAGGTACTGTTCTGCTTTTTTCACTGACCTGGAAACCAATCTAGAAGACATTTCGATTGGAGAGTACGGCAAAAATGTTTCCTTCAAATATTCAAGCTGTGAGTTGCATAACAAATTACTGAATGATGAAAATGCATGTGAAAATTGGTCCAGATAAGTGCTTTTAAATGATTCAGGAGACCTAATAAGTCCTGCTCTAAGTCAGACTATATTAATGTAAAAACAAAAAACAAAAACCCAGTACCAACACATATTTTCACCAAAACATGGAAACAGTAACAAGAAAAACAAACAAAACCTGAAGTACTAGAAATGTGAGGGGCATTGATAAATAATTTTATCCAAAATTGCTTTTTTTATCACCAGAAATACACAGACAAGCGCTTTTATTTTAGAGCTAAGAAGCATACTGACTCAAGATTATCCCTGAAGAAAGAAATTTTCTGTAGAATGCATTGAGCTCAAATATTAGCTTCTTTTTTAAAATAAATCTCTTTATTCTTTGCCTTTCTGCTCTCTTCTACTTTATCCAGAACATTCCCAATATCTTCCCTTCTATTTTAGATATTAGAACAGGGATCCCCAAACTAAGGCCTGGGGCCGGATGTGGCCCAATCACCTTCTAAATAGGGCCCACGCATGGTCCGGGAATCAGCATGTTTTTACATGAGTAGAATGTGTCCTTTTATTTAAAATGCATCTCTGGGTTATTTGTGGGGCATAGGAATTCATTCATTTTTTAAAAAAAAATAGTCCGGCCCCCCACAAGGTCTGAGGGACAGTGGACCGGCCCCCTGCTGAAAAAGTTTGCTGACCCCTGTATTAGAACTTGTTCAGGGTTTTCCAGTATTGGCACCAACATCGTGTAATGCCAAAAAAGAAAATAAAAAAGCCCATAACCCAAAGCAATTTACACTTTTGAGTAACTTCTTCACAAACACTTGTCAGATTAGAATAAATGTTCCAGATCTACCCTTGTATTTTCTTACTCATCTTATTTTCCTCTCCTGGGTGTAAATTTTCCTTCTAAATATATTGCACTGCAGTAAACACTGCTTGTGAATATAAGATTTACAGCACATTAATAAAACCATATAGGCTCAACTGGTCTTAAATATATCTAGACACACAGTTTAAAGTTCTTGTGACTATCTAGAAGAAGATCTGCAGATAGCAATGCCTCATGTTTAAATCTATCTAATGTTTATGCCAATATATCAACTCACTCTACCCTTCTACCAGTCTCTAATGATTTATTTCTACTAATGTGACAGAAAACCCTGAACAGAAAATTGCTGGGTATTCTACTTACTTTATTCTGCTTTTCTACCATCTTGCAACAATTCATTATAGTAATCTTTACTAGCAAGTAATAAAAAATACAGCTGTAGGACAAAAGGTTTGTCTTTTATGAAACTGAAAGAAGTAACGTTAAGGGTGACATTTATACTGTGCAGGAATCAGGAAACAAAAAGAAAGACACAGAACTGTGTGCGGCTCATGCTGCCTCAACCAGATTTTTTTCAGTCTGACAGAAGTGAGGAAACTAAGAAGCAATCTGAAAATATCTCAGTAGATTTTGTCACATCCCTCAAACTAAGACTTTTCAAAGTGCAGGTCTAAAATTCTGTTTTATTTACAGAACTGTAGTGTCATCACCATTAGAGCTACCTTTTATTTAAGTAAGGGGTCCACAAGGGAAGTTAATGAGTTGGGGAAATTCAGGTGGAAGTAAGTCAGGTCCAGTCAGGTTACGAAGCAGATCAGAATGGGCCACGTTATGGTAGATCAGCTCCAGTTAAGTAGTTCAGTATGGATGAGGTATGTCCAGGTTCACTACTAGTTCAATTATGATAGATTCTCTGAAAAACAGTGGCCAGGACCATGGAGAGCTCTGAGTGAGCATCTAGTTGAGCTGTAGGAAGACCTACATTGGCTCCCAGTACGTTTCTGAGCACAATTCAAAGTGTTGGTGCTGACCTTTAAAGCCCTAAACCAGGCATGTCAAACCTGCGGCCCTCCAGATGTTTTGGCCTACAACTCCCATGATCCCTAGCTAGCAGGACCAGTGGTTGGGGAAGATGGGAATTGTAGTCCAAAACATCTGGAGGGCCGCAGGTTTGACATGCCTGCCCTAAACGGTATACCTGAAGGAGCGTCTCCACCCCCATCGTTCTGCCCGGACACTGAGGTCCAGCACAGAGTTCCCTTCTGGCAGTTCCCTTGTTGCAAGAAGCCAAGTTACAGGGAACCAGGCAGATGGCCTTCTCGGTAGTGGCACCTGCCCTGTGGAACGCCCTTCCATCAAATGTCAAAGAGAAAAACAACTACCAGACTTTTAGAAGACATCTGAAGGCAGCCTTACATAGGAGAGCTTTTAATGTTTAACAGACCATTGTATTTTAATATTCTGTTGGAAGCCACCCAGAGTGGCTGGGGAAACCCAGCCAGATGGGCGGAGTATAAATAATAAATTATTATTATTATTACTTGTCTTGGCAAAGAACTGGAGTAATCTGAAGAGTTAAAAATACTAGCAGAGTCTGACCTTCCAGCATTTCCACCCCCCAAGAACTGTTTGCAATCCTGAAAAGGCCTGTAGTTGATGCACCAGTTGTATACTCCTACATAGCTGTGGAAGATGTAAACCTATGGATGGATTCAACCTCAGCATATGATGATGGGGGAGCCATGTCCTCTGACCAAGGACGTATAAAAAAGGGTGCCAAGGACTTCCACTTTAGTGGTATCACCTTTGATTCACACCTACTATTTTTTATTAATGAACGGTATATATTGCTTAGTTGTCAAAACTTCACTTCAACACCAATATTATTTACACCTGGACTATGAACGATAGTAGGGTATCACAGCAACCATGGCTTCCTGGTTGCATATCTCTAGTTGATGAAAGATCTATTCTTCCCATTCAGGTATTTACCAAAGCAAATTCTAGCAAACTCAATGTATGTAAAAGTTTCATTATCAAACCAATAATAGTTCTGCATAAACAGCACATCAGCAAATGGTCCTTAACCTTAAGCATTAGGTGAGGCAATGCTTTCTTTTCTTTTATACAGTGCATTTATATGTTGCAGCAAGCATGATCTAAGAAGAAACTTTCACTTTTGTGCTGAAGTGAAGGGTGAATGCCTCTTCTAAGATTGTGCCTGCTATATGCAGTTATTAGAAAAGTGCTTGCATCAGGCCTAGGGAACCTTCGGCTTAGTAGACATTGTTGGTCTCCCAACTCCCATCAGCCCCATCTAACATCACCAATCAGAGAGGACATTGTAAAATCATACTTTATTGTACCACACGAAACTTTTAAAACAAAAGTGCAGTGCTGGTATGCCTTGCACTTTAAATATTTGGTTAAAACTTAGCATCTTAATAACTGTAAACTTTAAGGCAGCTACTAAGTCTTGGCATTGTGCATATATTACATACACATGGCATATTCTTTTCCTTTCTTTAAAAAAAGTCTTTTATTTTAACTTCAACTCATGGGTAGCTAACATGTGGCCCTTCAGGTGTACAACTCTCATTATCCCTGACCACTGGCTATGCTAGATGGGGCTGGTGGGAGTTGTAGTCCAACAAAATCTGCAGGACCACAGATTAACCACTCATGATTTAAATAGTTGGGTTAATTCTCAGCAAAGCAGAATAAAGTCTCCATTAGGGTAGCTTTACGCGGGGCTGCCCTTGAAGCTGACCCAGAAATTCCAGTGGGTGCAGAATGCCGCGACGAGGCTCCTTACGGGGTCTCGGCCGCGGGATCACATTCATCCAGTGCTTTACCAGCTGTACTGGCTCCTGGTGAAGTACAGGATCAGATTTAAGGTGCTGGTTTTGACCTTTAAAGGCCTACGGGACTGCCTCTTCTGGTATGCCCCGCGGAGGACCTTACGGTCCACAAATAACAATATTTTGGAGATCCCGAGCCATAAGGTGGCTAGATTGGCCTCAACTAGGGCCAGGGCCTTTTCAGTATTGGCCCCGACTTGGTGGAACGCTCTCTCACAGGAGACAAGGGCCCTGTGGGATTTGACATATTTCCGCAGGGCCTGCAAGACAGAGCTGTTCTGTCTGGCCTTTGTGTTTTGATTTGGGCCATTTTAAAATGAGGCTGCATTTTAAAACAATTTTTAAATCTAAATTGTATTTTAATCTGCATTTTAATCAATTGTTTTTCTTTCTTTTACGTTTTATTGTAATTTTATTGATGTCAGCCGCCCTGAGCCCGGCTCTCACTGGGGAGGGTGGGGTATAAATAAAAATTATTATTATTATTAATCTTGTATCAAACACCACTTTATAATGTTAATCAACACAAAGAAACAGTAAACAGAATGATGAAAGATTTTTGTTCTTTAGTTGTGGTTTCAGAAAAGGAAAAAGGGAAAGAGAACCAACAAGTTAATATGACTAATTGGATATATTTACGAAGCACACTTGAGGTGTTGCACAGATATATTAATTTTGGATAAGGCACAAATAATTTTAGGGAAATATATTTATTGATTTCTTCTGTAAAGCTCACCTGGTGATGGAAAGCTTCCATAAGCAAAACAGTGAATGTGATTTCTGCCAAGGCTTTCTCTTCCCTGCATTCCCTGCTCCCTGCCCACCTTCCACCCCACAGTATCACTTTTCACACTGTTCTAAAGTATCTCCAGCCCAATGGAATAGATCGAGGGGGTGGAAGGATGAAAATACTCCCTCCTTGTTCTGCTGATCGAAGTCTCTGCTGGATCAAAGAGCCTTCCATCAATGTAGAGACAGCACTGGATACAACCCTTTGGCTGGAATCCTGAGCACACTTGACGGATAAGCAAATGTGTTTCAATCAAGATGTGAGTCAGGTTTTAAAAATAAATGTTTAATACTTTTGAATTCATTAATAATTTTAAATTTGATATTTATTGTAAGCATTATCAGCTGCTTGCAGGTAATTTTGTTTAAAAAAACGTTTTATGGAAGGAACCTGAATGACAATTGGAAATTGGGCAAAATGGACACCAACAAGGGTGCAAAACTTAATAGCAAGCGTGATTTTTTAAAGGAAAGGTTAAAGGTAGATACTCATGCTAGCAAGAGAAGAAGGAACAGTAACTTGTTTTCTGCCTTCCGTAGCAACCTAGATTCAGTGGCCACTCCCACTGTTTTAGGCATCTTTATTCTTGCATCCCAGACTACCCATTTTAATGCCCATATCACATTCACACGACTATGGTTAATGATAGGCATGGGTATGAAATAAAAGTAAATCAGTACTATGTATTTAGGATAGCACAGCTTGCATTAATCCAGGCATCCCCAAACTACGGCCCTCCAGATCTTTTGGCCTACAACTCCCATGATCCCTAGCTAACAGAACCAGTAGTCAGGGATGATGGGAATTGTAGTTCAAAACATCTGGAGGGCCGAAGTTTGAGGATGCCTGCATTAATCCTTATCAATATACCTGTGGCTCACAATCTCCCTCCCTGCAATGTGGCCCCATGCTGAGGCTTGGGCTTATGACACTAGACAGAAATGAAAGCCTTGCTTTCAATCAAAACTTCCAGATCCATAATATATATGAATGTGCTTATTGTGCTCCTAATGGCCTTGTATGGTTTGCAGCAACTTGGATACGTCTTCTCTCCATGATCCATCAAATACCCCAAGTTCAAACCAAATTTTATTAAGAGGATAACCTCACTCAAGGGAATGGGAGAAGACATATGGAAAGAGAAATAAAATTCAGAGACATAAATCACGCAGACACTGAAGAATTGATGGGACAAAGTAACTGAGAATCTAAACAGTGAAGCTTTCTATGAAGCATGAGTAAACTGTGGAGGTGCAACTGGAGAGAAGGAAGACTACATTTCAGTTGGAAGTTGGCATAATTAGCACTAAAACCCCACTGAACCTGGGGTTTAATTATGTCCTCCAGTTTTAGAAATTTGAGACAGCAACCAAAATCAACCTAATCGCAGTTTTTCCAAATGAGACAACAATTAAGCTTGGCTAGTATTAACCATTCAGCTGCATATCAATAAAACTTTTAAAGTACAGTATATGAAATGGCAAAGTCCTTTGCTAAGTTGCATGTTCCTCAACACCATACTAACTTCCCTTGGCGCTTCTTAATTTTATGAAAGTATCACTACCCCCCCATTCTTGCAGAAAGGGCCACGAGAAACCAATGAACAAATTCACAGAGAAGTAAGACAAAAATATGGGCTGTTATCTAACTGTTAAATGCATTTTAACAGCTTCATTTTGCTATGCCTAAAATCTAGACACACTTTTGGCTGCCATTGTCTTATTCTGGAAAACTCTCAGGTTGTTTCAAACGTAACCAAAAGGTGGCATGATTACAAAATCTCACATAAACATTCCTAACAACGGCAGAAAACTAATCTGCTATTGGTGCCTCTTTTGTTTTTACTGCATCCAGAGTGCAATCCTTCTTCTGGGATTATAATGACAATATAGCGCACACTCACCCTATTAAAACAGGAATTACAATTCAATATACAGGTTATTTTTTTCAACAAAACAACAACAGCGACAACAACCCCCAGCTAAGAAAAAATATTAGATATTTCTAAATGGAAATAATGTTGAAAAACTGAAATTGCTAACATAGTATATTTCATATTACAATATTGAATCTAGTCTACCAATGTTTGCTACAGCTTGCATAAGTCACAACTGATTGAACACAGTCCCTAAGGACATGCCATTTCATCCAGACTGGACGGTTCATTAGTCATAATTACTATAACTGTACAACAGAGACTGCAGTTTCATCTCATCGTGCATCTTTGATAAAGCTGCTTCCATTTCTGCATCATCAGCATGTAAAGTTAACATTATTGGTGATTTTCATTTTCCGATCTGTGATTAACACAGGCTGCACTTCTTTGGAAATGCACAGAACGTTAACATAAGCTTTTTTTTCCCCTCCCCCCTTTCTTTTAAAAAAACCCTAATGTCATTCATGCTGTGACCACCATTTGAACTTTTTGTTAGAATCAGCTGCTTTACGCACTATGAACTGTGACAGAACAAAGAGATGGGGGGGGGGGTTGGATATTGCAAACAAAATTAAACACTGAGACAAGTATTAACCAACTGCTTTAGAAACCTTGGTTAACAATTTTTATCTAAACTCTGATCCAAATTAGTAGAACGTCTTTGATGTGACATTAAAGAACGGCCGTTTTTCAAGTGGGCTAAATCAATGCTAATAGTGATCTCGCAGCTTTGATTTTGAGTGGCAGGATACAGGGTGAAAGAAAGGGGGGGCGGGAAAGATAAAAATATAGCTATACCTTAGGGAGGATGGAATAAACTCCTGTGCTGAGAAAACTGTAAAACAAGTGCTTACACATTTTAAATATAAATATAGTTGTTCAATTAATCTTAGGACTAATATTAATATGTAGCATAAAAATACTGACAAACCCTTTAGATCCCTGTCTCTCTTTTTCAGGATGTGTAAGAAAGCCTATTGTTTAACAACAGGAAACAAAAAGGCCAGTGGCAGCATCTGAGATTGGAGAGTATACCCATGATATACCACATAAACACTCATAATCGACAGCTGCATACAGCTACCGAGGCTGCAAAAATCCCAGAGTAATTAGTGTTGTCTGAATCCAATGACATCTGTGTTCTCATGGTCCTCTAGACTTGTCAAGCCAATAAGAGGCATATGAAAAAATATGACAAGCATTACAAATGCCCTTCTGAAAGGTCTCACTTTGGGAAAAGCTAAAGAACTGACACATGCCACCTCTCTTTTTGCCAATATATTTAAACAACTAAAGCCAAAAGATTTGAAAAGGTCTTGAGAGTCGCTCTGCTTTAGTTTAAAGGATTTGTGTAGAATACAATATGGGGGCTAGAAATAATTCCGTAGGGTTTTTTAAAACCATTTTATTCATTTGTTTACTATAGAAATACTCATTCCCATACGTTTACACCACTGCTAACCAGTCAGCCTCCTTGATCATTCATCCAGCCTACCCAATTCAAATACACTGTTCCATCCCTCTGCTTCTGAAGACAGGAATCTGAACAATTTCTAAAACTGCAACTACAAGATAACTGTGGGGAAATTCTTCCATTTTGAGCCACTCAATTCAAGGTCTGAACCTTTGTTTTAAGATCCATGGTTCCTATGCTTCAGCCCAATACCTAGACTGCAGTAGCACAATGTCTGGGCATGTGTTTGCTGCGAGAAAGACATTAGTCATCATTAACAGAAGCACTGACACCAAACCTAAGTGCCTTTCTACAATGACCAAGCGGCAATCATCTTTCTCTTACACTGTCACTGCTGATTAGGGTTTTCTTTCATGAAAATTTAATTTGTTGCCTTTCCGCATCTCCTTTAAACATTTTCGCAGCATTAACAAAGCATGCCAGCAGCATGCTGCGAATGAAGCAAGATATTCTGGTTCAAAACCAGTGCAATATTATGCTAACAAAAAGGTCTATGAACAACTTAGTCTAGCTTCGAATGTCTGTAGCCTCTAAATTGACTCCAGGGGTGGAGGGATCCCTTGAAATGTTTAACCTGTATCTTCCAGTCAATCCTAATATGTTTATCTTAAATCCATCTTTTAAGGTTAATTTCAAATGCATACTTAACAGTTTTTTCTTTTTTTCTTTTAAAAAACCTTGTTTCATGGATATGCCCTTATGTTCCCCTACGGCGGCAAAAAATAAAAGTTGTGTTTTTAAAATGATTTTATCTAGTGAAAACAAATAAAAAATGCAAGCTACTAAACAGATTCTTAATATTCAGTCTGCATTTCTAATTTTATACTATATAGATTTGTTAAACAAGATAACTCACTGCTGTGCTATTTTAAGGCCATTTTTCAAAATATTTACTCTTCTGCCTTATTTCAATTTGTTTAAAGATTTCTTTTAATTATAAGCATGTGTTATTTTGTTAACATCTGTGCATAGCATAAAACCTGAGCAGAGCTTGACTTTTGAAAACAAATGATATACTATAACTCACATTAGTTAAGTGATGTGACAATATTTGGAAAAAGAAGATTAAAGAGTAACCACTGAAATTTATTTTAATACAACATTGTAATTATAAGAATGTTAAGCTTCTTAATCAAGCCAGTGTTTACAGTGTACTTTTACAAGCATTTAATTTGTGAATTGTGGCATAAACTTGAATTCCTCTTAAAATCCAAGTCAGAGTTACAAAAGTTTGACTTATCAACCCCATTACCTTCTGCTATCCTAATAAAGTGGAAAAGCAATATTCATCTCTCTGTAGTGTGTGTGCGTACACACACACACAACATTTTGAATATGTGACTATCAGTGCAATCCTATGCATGTTTCCCCAGAAGCAAGTCTCACTATTGTATTCAAAATGTCTTATTCCCTAGAAAGTGTTTTTAGGATTGCATCCTCAGTTTATACCAGGAACCAAAGCACATTTATTTGGCAGGAATTTCATCTAACAGATTGGATTTAAAGAATGCAGTGACAGACATTTTAAACACTGTACTATGTACAGTGTTCTGAAACCAGGCCCTAAAAACAATAAGGCAAATAACTATTATCAGCAACTAGCCAAATAAATAATAGGACAACATAACATTTATGCAATATATATTTATTATATTGGTGGGGGGCTTTCTATTTAAAAAAAGACCCTAACTACTCCCACATATTGCATTTTTATGTGAAAAATAACCTATTTAAATTATTGTTCTCCATTAGTGTTTGATATTCTGGAAAGCACAAAATGACATGATAAATTAATGTCATCTGCAGAGAGATACTGGAATTCACTGCCAGTGTTATTACATCTGTTCCATAAAGGATTTAGGCTAATAAACTGCAAGTGCTGACTCTAAGATCCTCTCCCTCTCTTTCCCTCCTCCTAGGCTTCCACATCAAGTTCAGGGGAAGAAGTTTAGCTCTTTGGTTCCCAACCCCCAGCCTGTCCAAGTCACTTGTCAGTAAAAGGTTGGACAATTTATTGACCACTTCTGGATGCATACTGTCAGTGTTGAAGGAAATATGAGGGAAGGTTGTCGCTACTGTTCTGGAGCTCATTGATAATGACATACCTGCCTCTGTCGCCCATTACCCATACTACAAACTACTTAGACCTAACTGAAAAATCAATAGCATACTTGCACTGGTTCCTGTGGCTGCCTCCTTTGATTGTCAGCTCCTGTCTAGGGTCAGCACTTACATGAAAGGGGCTGTGACTGCCTGATGCTTTCAGGACAACCTAACGATATGAAACTAGCCAACAGAACAGTAAATTCTGTCTTCCTGCCCTCCTCATCAATTAAGCTCTGACTAGGCTTGCCTGTAGAAACCTGACCTTTTAAGTTTAGGTGAATATGGACTAGCTGAACACACCATTGCCCTCCACACTGAGTCAGGAAATTCAGTGACAGGTTAAACAAAACAGAAGGTTGTAACTGTCATAATTTGCATTGCACTTTCACGCCAACAAGGGTGTTATCAGTGGGGGCAAGCCCTGGAACACACAACTTAAGCAACCCTTAGTTGCCCTCCTCATAAATTTTCAAGTGAAGCGAGATAAAACATAAATTCACAAATGTATTAACTATTTCAAGTTCCTATCTTCCAAGTCTGCATTTTGGAAGTCGACAAACTACATAATAATGTTATCCCAAGATTGCGCAACTATAATAAATGGTCATTAATGATGGGCTACCAACTTTCATTGTTTAACTATTCTGTAAAGTTCAGAGTTCGAGAGCGGTTGGTTTCCTAAATTAACAGAGACAGGACACCAGAATTCAAACAGAACTACAATGTGTATTGTGTGTATCTGAGGAAGTGTGCATGCACACGAAAGCTCATACCTATGACAAACTTAGTTTGTCTCTAAGGTGCTACTGGAAGGATTTTTTTATTTTGTTAGAACTACAAATAATACAATTAATTTTTTTTTAGCCTCTAGATGGTATATATATTTATGCTTTTTAGAAAGCTGATCTCTAACTCTCTTAGCTCGGGATTAGTAACAAATTAGGAATACTTCATTCATTAAAAAAGGGTATTATCTATTATCATATTAAAAACAGTATGATTTAGTAAAAGCAAAGTAAGAACTCTGCCCTGCCCACCAATTGCATAGTCAGAATATAAACCCTGTAGGATGATACAAAAGTCCCATCTAATCCAGAATCTTGTTTCTTGCAATGACCAAGAGGATTCTTGCAGGCTATAATATTCACCTGTTTGTGCCTAGGAACTGGTATTCAGAAGTATAATGCCTTACAACATGGAGAGATGTTCTCCTAATTACCCATTTTACTTGAAAGACTTGTGTCAGTAGTCAATCTTGTTATCGAAGCTGTAATTGTTCAAAAAAATGTTTTGGCATGTTCAGAGATGCTGGCAGTAAATATATTTAAACTTTACCATCTACAGTTTAATTTTACTGAAAATTTAAATTACAAAGTAGTAGCACTACTTCACATTGCAAACATTATGAGTAGTTTTTTGGCAGTTCAGTTCTCAACCTTGCTCAGTACCAATAGCCAGGTACTTTAAGGAAATTATTTATGGAGAAAATGTCTTTACCAAAAATCTTGCTTTTCCTTGCTGATCTTACCCAATAGCCACCATTATGAACTGGAATGTCAATAAACTTTGAAAGCTAAATAAGCAGAAGTAAAAAAGGAGTATTACTGAATATGTAAATAATAATATTAACTAAGTTTGTAATCCCTACCCAAATAGTTAAGCATGCTAGTGGTTTCATGAAAAGACTGGGCATAGTCCAAGCCCTCTCCTCATCCAAACTACATACAGAGGGCATATTGTGAAGGCAATCAGGTGCCTAAGCACATCAGGAGTTGGAAGAAGCAGATTACACACACACACACACACACACACACACACACACACACACACATATATATATATATATGGATGCAGTACATGTGCTGATTACTCCTTTTCCCCATCTGCCATAATACCAGGAGGCAGCTACAAAAATACAAAAGTGTAGACTGAACAAAGTCAAATCTAGGTGAGGAACTGCAGATTAAGAAGAGATTTTAGGACTGTGCTAGAAAAATTATCCCAAGGCAACTGAGTTGGAATATGAATTTCTAGGACCATGCCCCAGTGTTAGAAAAGAGCAAAACATGTGTAGCAATGCTGATTTCAACTAAGTTTGTCATAGGTATGAGCTTTCGTGTGCATGCACACTTCTTCAGATTCTTCAGGTATCTGAAGAAGTGTGCATGCACACGAAAGCTCATACCTATGACAAACTTAGTTGGTCTCTAAGGTGCTACTGGAAGGAATTTTTTTGTTTGTTTGTTTCGACTATGTCAGACCAACACGGCTACCTACCTGTAACAAATGCTGAGTTCATCAGTCTCCTGTATTCTCCTTCCCACCCCACTGCTGCTTGATAGATCATGGCCCATGGTGAAGCCTGCAGTACACTCCTTTGGTGATTTATGTGCCTCTCCTGTGAACTGCAACATGCTTGGAGGCAAGGATGATCTACTGTGTATTGCAGCTGTGGCTTCTCGGTCCGTATTGTGCCACTTGTTTGTTTGTTTTTTTAAAAAAACTGTTTCACCATTTAGTAGGATATGAATTTAACAAACCAATAAACAAATTCTGATATAATTTCTGTAATATTACAGAATTTAATTGATTGCAGGCCCGCATTCATGAGCATAGAAGGCACGATTGAACCAAAGTTAAGTGCTTCTTAAGTTCTACTGATTTCAAAGGAGGAGAGAGTGAAGCATATGCTTGACTTTCACATTAAAATAAAAAGTGCTTATCACAGTGATGTATTGCAGTGCACAGTAAATAAAAGAATAGTAGACTTAATTGAGCCTGGGCGCATCTTTCCTTCTTTCTCCCCCTTTTGCAGGCCTAAAGTGATGATTAACTATGCATCTGGTAGCATGTCACGTCCTTTGTTTGTGCCTATCAGATAGGGAAGAGAAAGGGCATGGACAGTGTCCAGTCCCAGCAAGCAAATCATTTGGAAACAGCCATAGTCATAGATCAAAAGATTTTTCGCTCCATCCATGGCAGATTTAAACACACCAACCCAGCATTTTGCTATAGACAAAGCCAGCTAGAAAACAAGACTCCATAGAATCCAAAGATAATAAAAGAAGATTTGGAGTGTGGGGCAGAGGATGAGAGACACAGAGAAGAAACAGACAGGTACCGGTATAGCCAGTGCATACATAGCCTGAGACAGCTGTTTTACATCCTAGTTTCAGAATGTTGAGGGAGAAAAGTTACCACCAATCCTTTGTTCACCAAATGTTATTTCAGCTATACTGGCACATACAGCTTCTGTATTTTATTCATGTGAACAGGTATTCTTCTTTCATCACTCAGTGGGCCCTCAACCCCTAATCCGCCAATCTTTATTAAACTTTGTTTCTCACAATGGAAAAAAATTTGTATCACATTTTAGAGAAGATACTGTGTAGTTCTATCACCTTTAGGAAAGGTAACCTAGAAAATGATTTTCAATGTTTAGTGTTGGAAAAACATACTTGCAATCTACATTGACTGACTCGTTGTTTCCTTTGCAAATATTAAGTTAAAGCTATAAGAGATTTTATGGAACAGCAACCAGAAAACTGAGGTTGACACACAGTGTATTTTTCAAAAGTGACATCACAGTTTTATATCACTTCACAAACAAATAACGTTGCACTTCAACCAGGGATATGAAGGTTTTGAAGTTAGGATTTAAATAAGTGTCATAAACAGGGCCGGCGTGTCCATTTAGGCGAACTAGGCAGCTGCCTAGGCCGCCAAAATGGAGGGGGCGCTGGCCAGCCTGCCCGTCGCCTGTCGCCCCCCGGTGCTGCCTCCTCCGCACCTGTCATTGTTGAGCGGCTTCAGGCCGCTCTCCCGAGGCGCGCGCGTGCCTCCGGAGAGCGGCCTGAAGCTGCTCAACAGCTGACAGCCACAGTAGAGGTGGCCTCAGGCTTGCACTCCCCGCACGAAGCTTCCGGAGGCGCGCAGGGAGCGCGAGCCTGAGGCCACCTCGCGGTGCCTCTCAGCTGTTTTTCATCTTATTTTTATTTTCTATTTTTTCTATTTTTATTTTTTCTATTTTCTATTTTTATTTTATTTATTTATTTATTTATTTATTTATTATTAGGGGGGGGCGCCAGAAGGTGATCTCGCCTAGGGTGCAAAAAAACCCTAGCACCGGCCCTGGTCATAATATAAATGCTACTTATTACAGCTGAGACTGTCTATGCCAAAACTCAAATCACAAAGATTGCACATCCCTTCCTTCTTGTGGAAACAGGATTCTGATAGAGAATGGTTGGGAAATGCCAAAATGAGGCCATGACAAATTTACTAAAAATATATTGAAATGTTTTTAAACTACAAACAACACGTTAAACATGTGTCACTGCAATTGCTTGTAAAATATCATCTACATTTTCTGCTGTCTAAAGTCACCAGAAAACCTCAGGAGATCCATAATCCACATATTCAATGCATACAATGAATTGAAAGCAGGCAATGCTATAGAAAGGGGGCAACTGGAACCCAATTTGATTCAAATAGATTAGGGAATTTAAAATTAGATTCTGCAGATTAGCTGAATTGCAGAGGGCCACCTTGAATGATTCAATAAACTATAAATATGAAGCATAGATATACGGTAAAATCAACTTTGTTGTAGTACAATTGCAACATTCTAAAAGCAGCAGGGGGGGGGAATCATTTTTATTTGCCTTTGATACAACTAAAGTTCCACTACTGCTGTGCTGTTCGGTTCTAGTAGCTGCTTGTCTCAGCAATGGATCATTCCAGTTTCAAAATAAGTTTATTGTTCTCGCCAAAGGACCTGACAAACCTGCAGCAACAGTACCAATAAAACAATACAGACCATACAACTAAAGTTAGTCTTCACAGATTGTGAACTACTTCAGTAACAGTGGGGGACTAGGACCTAGGAGACCAGGGTTCAAATCTCCACTCAGCTATGAAGCTCTCACTCCAGTGATCTTGGGCTAGTTACTGCCTCTCAGCAAAACCTACTTCACAGGGTTGTTGTGGGGAGAGGATTAAATGACAAGAGGGAGAACCATGTACACCACCTTAAGCTCCTTGGAGAAAAAGGTGGGATATAAATGCAACAAATAAATATAAATATATGCATATGCATCAATGCATTCATGAACAGATTCAAACCATGGTTCCATGCAAGTTCTGCTAATTTCAATAAAACTCTCTTCCAAGTAAAGTGGTTTAGATCATAAAGTTGTTAAATGAACACACTGGGAACTATTACAGTGAATTATAAAAGTAATTGTGATACTGCCCCCCCAAAAAAAAAATCAAAGGAGCTTTCCCTTTCCCGACATATACCTTTACATCTAGAAAATAAGAAATAAGAGGAAAGGGCAGTAGCTGAAGTGGATGGAGGAAGGAGAAAAAACTTGCACACCAAATACAGCCTTGTAAATCACTAGATAGCCATTTATGTGTTGGTTAACTATTGTGCCTTTCAACCTTCTAAACAAAATTAAGATACAAGTATTGCTCTTTAAAAATGTATAAGCTCTGTAGTAATTAAGTAAAAGGAACCCTTTCTTCCAAGACATAAAGGAAGTACACACCACAGGACAACTTACAACACTAAGCTCTCAAACAGAAGAGAAAAAAGCAAAATAAAAATCCGCCCCCAAATTTATAAAGAAAAGATCCTGGAAATGTAAACAGGATTATAGCTGTCATTCCTCCAGATGCATTTACTTTACCCATTGACTTATTTTTGCTGTTGAGGAACACAACATCCACTCCTGAATCATTTCTTTTCAAATTCAAACATTCCCTGCAGCAGTTCAAGCTTCATCAGCAGAGCAGGAATGTATGAAAATGACAGGCAAAGGGCATTAGTTCTTTTCCCAGACTGTTCTTCTATAAATGGAAGCACAGAATTTTGCCACAAAGAATGTTTAGCTAACTTGGTTAAAATATTGCCTGAAAAATTTAAGATGAACTGAAAAATTAAGTTGACTGTAAGATAAATTTCACGCCGTTGTCCTTAAACTGAATTTAAAGTAAACCAATGGTATTTAATAATTATGGGCTTCTAGAGATACATAATAACCATTCAGTTAGTTTATTTATTCATTGCAAAGCCCAGTCACACAAAAAAGACATGTCTTATCGTCCATGACTACAGAGGGTCTGAAACTCTTGAAAATTCAAAAGCAGACAAGAAAATGTGCCAAAGAGGTCCATGGTCTCAAGCCAATCCTCTTCAAGAAGTTCCTTAGAAATAGCCCACAGAAATGTTAGCTTTTCTTAGTAGGACTCACAAAGCAATTGCATAAAAATAAAAATAAAAGCCAATAAAAAGTTGAGTGGATGTCAAGATCTGTATTTTTTTTACTATTTCCAGTTTACTCTAGCTACAAAGACCACCCTAGTTCCCCAGCTCCCATTTTCTTTATTCCAGATGTGTAAGAACAACCCACTTTCAAGCTAAGCTGTTTTCCTGTAAATGCACAAGCTCTCTCTCTCTCTCCCTCACACACACTCACTCCCTGAACAGAAAAAAGAAGCTCTCCCTCGCAGTTCATTCATGCCAATTAAATGCCAGTGATTATACCTACCCATTCTTAACCTGTTTTAGCAGCAGTGCAAAAAAAGGGAAAGGATCCCTGGCAGAAGGCAAGGGAGCCAGCGGGGCAAGCCAAGGAAAGAGCAAGACGCTCCCCATTGCAAAGTCTCCTTTGGAGAAGCCCTCTGCTAACAACCTCGTTCTTCCTTGCTCCAGGCAGCGGCGTGCTGATGTTGGCACTGCCTAAACCAAACAAACACGATGTTTAACAGTCAAATAAAATGTCCCGCAGCCTCCCTAATGAATTTGTCAAGGCCCATCAGATCACCCCACCCCCTCCCCTGCCTCATTAACTCAAGTATGATGAGACGGATTATAACGGGAGAATACAGATCAATCGGGCTGAAGCCTTCAAGTGGCTTTTAGCCTTGAGAGCTTCCCCTCCCAGACAGTCTCCCTCTCCCTCTCGCTCTCGCTCTCTGACTCTCTCTCTGGGTCCTTTTAATAGAATACAGTATCTCCTGCTCCTGGAGGGGCTGCCACTTCGCTTTAATACCCCATCAAGGAGCTGCTGATGGACTCCTTGACTCCCAGACAGCCAAGGTGAAGTGACAGGGGCTCTTCATGGCAGGCTCGCCTCGGATCTCCCGCTTCTCCCACCCCCAACAGCAAAATAAATAAATAACAACAACATGCTTTCAATTATTCATCCTTCTCTTTCCACCCACCCCCATCCTGCCCCTCGAAGAAGGGGAAAAAGCAAATTCCGCCACAGACGAGGACGCTGCTGCTGCTCTCTCGCAAGCAGCCAAGGCAGCCGCAGAAGGCGAGGCGCAGGCTTTTTCGCCGGCGTTATTTGCTAGAAAGTGTTTAAGTTTATTGCTCAAATGATGTTTCTAATTAGCGCTCCGGGCCATAAATCCGAAAAGGCTTTTGTTTCAAACTGATTTATTATTTACTAGAGCTTCGACCTCAGTCTGGTGGGGTGGTGGTGGTGGAGGAATAGTGGAAGGAAAGAAAGAGAAAGAGAAAGAGAAAGAGAAAGAGAGAGAGAGAGAGAGAGAGAGAGAGAGAGAGAAAGAAAGAAAGAAAGAAAGAAAGAAAGAAAGAAAGAAAGCGAGCGAGAAGGTAAACGAATTGTTTGGAAAATCAAAACGAAGAAGAGGAGGGAGGTGAGGAAGCTCAGAGCCTTCCCTCCGGACCGCAAACCTGCCCACCGGAGTGAGAAGGCGCTTGGTGCCTGGCTGGAGCCGTCAGCTCACGGAGGGAATTGCTCCGTCGGTGCAGGCAGCCTTTCTTTCCCTTTTTAGGGTCACCTGGGCGGCAGCCCTGACCCAGGGGAGTCGCTTTGTAAGCTGACTCACCGAAGTCGGGGTTCCGCGCGCCCTGGGCGCGTCTCGGGGCGAAGGAGGATAGACGTGGGTTTCTCAGACGTCAAGGTGAACGGGCCCCAGAGGGGACACCGCCAAGCAAGGGGGCAGGAAAGTAGGTGGTTGCCAAGCAGAAGTCCGGCTGCCTAGCGACAAAGACCTAGAAATGGCTCTTGAAGCGGGGGTTGCATTTGTACGATTGCTGCTTCTGGAGAGCAGCTCCTCCGCCACGTCCAGTTTTTAAAATACGTGAGCAATTTTGAGGATACTGGGCGCCACGGCGAGGACGAAACTGAGCAGCAACACCACCGCCTCGTCTGCCCTTGAAGTTGATTGTTTCTGGGCAACTGGGCTCTTTCTTTCGCTTGTGCCAGTTCGACGGAGAAGCAAACAGAAGGGGACACACACACACACGTGTCACGTCCTCTTCTATCCTCCCCAGGTGCTCCGACCTCGAACAATCTCCTAACATCTCTCAGAATCAAGCATCTAAGTAAGGACATTGTTTCGGATCGGGGCATACATGTTGAAAACAATCCTGGAGCTTGGAAGTAAGCCTTCCCATCATGGTCAGTGCGACCAGGTGGCAGGACCGCAGCCGGCTAAAGCAAATTTACTCAAGTCAGCCGCCCGGTAGTCGATGGGGCTTACTCCCTTGTAAGTGCGTTCAGAGTTGCAGCGGAAAACTGTTTCCTCCAAAGCAGTGCCTGCCTTCCTGGTTGCGACGGGAAGCATTGGAGAGGGAATTCTTCTGCCAAGATTTGCTTCTCTCCACCGTTGTCCCGCGACGGTTTGTTTCCACTGCCTCAGCAGCCGTGAAATCTTCGCTCCAAGATATCTAGCCCGGTTACACCCGCCTCCTCTGTTTGGGTCGGGTCTCTTTCCTCGCCGGAGGCAGGCATCTGACAGGCAACGTGGATGGAGCCTGTTTTGGAGAGGAGAAGGATCTGGCCGACGGGACAGGAGAAGGCAGGGACAAACACCTGTTCCAAGCAACTGTTGAGCTTCTAAAGACCTTTCCTAGCCTACGAAGAACTTGACTATTCTCTGGCACGTGGAATATATCCACAGAAGCCCTGTGGGCAAATATCACGTTCAATTTAGAAAGGATGGGAGTTGGCGGGGCGGGGGGAGAGAAGAGACGAGACAAGGCGAGGCTCGCCATAGTCGTCTTTCTGGCCAAGAGAGCAATATGCAGAGGAGTTCGTAGTTCGCTTCCCAGAGGCTGGAATATAATTGCTGACTTGCAGCATTGCACGATATGTATCATCATCATAATCAACGGAAGGACAGAAACGATTAAAAAGGGGAAAGAAGCGCACTCGTCCATGTAAACAACAACAACAACAAAAGCCCGTCTCATCACACAATTAAAGCAAAAGGCTACAAGAAATTTAAAATGTTAGCGAAGCGGCTTATTTATTAAGATTCTGTAAGAGATCTATAAAAATATTTAAATTTAGGTGGCAATATTTAAATTTGGGTGGGAAAGGGCCGCTGTCTCCGTTTTTACTGTTTTCCTCCCCAGCACAAATACAGTACTGAGGATCGAGAAGATCTGACCAATTAAATGTAAACGATTAAGCTGCGGCTGGTGCCTATCTTAACACAGAGAAATAGGCGCTTGCGCGCGCACAAAATCTCAACAGACGAAATCCGCTTGGGCTGGAGGGAATATTCCTGTTACTTTCGTAAACACCGAACTGGTATATGCCGAAACTCAAGGCAGTTTCTTCCTGCCTCCCGGCGCAAGTAAATGGAATATTAAACCTTTTATACAGCGGGTACATATGATCTCACAACAACAGGCCAGCTGCATGGCGCAGGATTTATAACTTTTAAGTAGGACCCTCATTTAGGGTTGTAAAACAAGGTGTACTATTCCGTTCCAATAACTGTCTCACTTTCACTAATGTTGGGTCCGGGGGAGCAGCTACAGAAGATTTATGCTTGCACAGAAGTACTGAACCTTTCCCCCTTTTTATTTTATTCCCCCCCCCCCCCTTGCCCTCCAATACTCCAACGTTACTAGAGCAAGTCAGTGTGGGGAAGCGAATTTTACACACCCCGCACGCACCACCCTCGGCGCTTCAGTTCGTGCAGGTATACCTTGATCTTGAACGTCACTGCAAAACACGCAAAGATCTTGCCAGAGCGCTTGCCGTGGTGTGTTTCATGGCAATATTTAATTCCCGCCAAATCGCTGCATGGAATCGTTCTTATAGGGGCTATGGCTCTTCCTCCCTGGCTTTCCAGGGAAAGGGAGCTTCATGTTTGTTTGCCACATATGTGTGTGCGTGCGCGCAATCTGTGCATGTGCCTCAAGCATCTCTCCAGCCTCTTCCCCTTCTCTCCCCCCCCCCTCCCAATACAATACGCAGTAGTGGCGGGCCCAGCACAGAACGTGCACACCGCCCGGCCCTGCGATTGGCTGGCCCTCTGACAGCTCGGCCCGCGATTGTAGGATTCCGGAGCTCCGCCTCCGTTCGAAAGGACCTTCGGACCATTCATAAACTAAACAACACACTCCGCAAACCCAGAGACCTCCAGACGTCCAGGCCGGGAGAGGCGCAGGAAAGTAACCAGAGCGGCTGCATCCAATTCCAAAGGTGGGAGGGGGAAGGAAGCGGAAAACAGGAGGAGTAGGAGGGGGGGTGAAATCCTGGAAAGCGGAAAACTACACACACACACACACACACACACACAAGCCAGCGCGCGCGCAAAGAAGCTCAACTCGCCAACCTTGCCACTGCTCCCAAGAGAAGATACGCTTCCAAAGAGAGATTCGCCTGTAAACAAAATTGAACCGAGGGAAGAAATGATCGCAACGCGCTTGCACTGGCTTCTGTTTATTAATAAAGAAATAAGAAGCAGGGGCGCCCGGCAGCAATAGGTTTCCAATCCAGTGGCTTCTTCAGACCAGGCCTCCAAGAAGCGATCATCGCCGCCGCCTCCCTGTCAGAGGAAGGAGGCGGCCAGAAGCGCCGGTGCCAGAGAGAAAGAGACGAGAAAGAGGGGGAAAGAGAGCGGACTTCTTCTTCTGTGCACCGGGCGCAAACTCTCCCTCATCGCCGCCGTTTTCTCCTTGGCCGCCGATTGCTTCTTTCCCGCTGGAAGCCAAGTTGCGCGAGTGCGAGAGAAGTTTCCCCATGAAGGACTGAAGCCCTCTCCGGCGGCTGCGCGCAGCTCCAATGTGAACAAGGAAAGAAGCCGGCCGCCAAACTTTGCCGCCCGAGGAAGCGGGCTGCTGCTGTCTCCCACCCGCCTGCCTGCCTGCCCGGGGTGGTGGTGCTGCCCACTAGCGCTGCGGTGCTCGTCTGGAGCGGGCTTGGCGGGCGCGGGCGCGCGCGGCGGCGGCGTTGGATCCGTCCACGTACTGCGAGAGCCCGGTGTACAGCCCGGACGTGTGCCCCAACATGATCGCGGCGCAGGCCAAGCTGGTGTACCAGCTGAACAAGTACTACACGGAGCGCTGCCAGGCGCGTAAGGCGGCCATCGCCAAGACCATCCGCGAGGTGTGCAAGGTGGTGTCCGACGTGCTCAAGGAGGTGGAGGTGCAGGAGCCGCGATTCATCAGCTCGCTGAGCGAGATCGACGCGCGCTACGAGGGCCTCGAGGTCATCTCGCCCACCGAGTTCGAGGTGGTGCTCTACCTCAACCAGATGGGCGTCTTCAACTTCGTCGACGACGGCTCGCTGCCGGGCTGCGCCGTGCTCAAGCTGAGCGACGGTCGCAAGCGCAGCATGTCGCTCTGGGTGGAGTTCATCACGGCCTCGGGCTACCTGTCGGCGCGCAAGATCCGCTCGCGCTTCCAGACGCTGGTGGCGCAGGCGGTGGACAAGTGCAGCTACCGCGACGTGGTCAAGATGATCGCCGACACGAGCGAGGTGAAGCTGCGCATCCGAGAGCGCTACGTGGTGCAGATCACGCCCGCCTTCAAGTGCACGGGCATCTGGCCGCGCAGCGCGGCGCAATGGCCGCTGCCGCACATCCCCTGGCCGGGGCCCAACCGCGTGGCCGAGGTGAAGGCCGAGGGCTTCAACTTGCTCTCCAAGGAGTGCTACTCACTGACGGGCAAGCAGAGCTCGGCCGAGAGCGACGCCTGGGTGCTGCAGTTCGGCGAGGCCGAGAACCGCCTGCTGCTGGGCGGCTGCCGCAACAAGTGCCTGTCGGTGCTCAAGACGCTGCGCGACCGGCACCTCGAGCTGCCCGGGCAGCCGCTCAACAACTACCACATGAAGACGCTGCTGCTCTACGAGTGCGAGAAGCACCCGCGGGAGACCGACTGGGACGAGGCGTGCCTGGGCGACCGGCTCAACGGCATCCTGCTGCAGCTCATCTCGTGCCTGCAGTGCCGGCGGTGCCCGCACTACTTCCTACCCAACCTCGACCTGTTCCAAGGCAAGCCGCACTCGGCCCTCGAGAGCGCCGCCAAGCAGACCTGGCGCCTCGCCAGGGAGATCCTCACCAACCCCAAGAGCCTCGACAAGCTATAGAGGAGGGGGGAAGGGGGTTGGAAAAGGCCAGGAGAAAGAGGGACAGAAATAAAGACTGCGCGGAACCCGAATTAAAAACAAAACTCTTATTTAAAAACAAGAAGAGGAACGGGGAGCAGCAGGCATCCCCTCCCCACGAAAGCGCAAAAAGGACTCCAAGCCTAGCAGCGGGCACCGGCGCTCTCCCTCTCTCCTTTTTAAAAAATAAATTAATTAATTAAAAAGACACTTAAAAACAGCGGCGGAACTTTACGACAGCCAAACGAAACCCGAGGTACATTTCATTTTTCTCTTTCCCCCTCCACCCCCATATTAAGTGTATGTCATTCGTTCCCCACGCTTTTCTCTTTCTCTCGTTCGTCTGCCTGAATGTTGTCACGAAGTGGGGGAGGGGGAGAAACCAGAATTATTTAACTATATGTACTTTTTTATTTTGAAAGAAAGGGATGGGGGAAGAGAACCGAGCAGAAAGCCTCAGACACACACGAAAAGTTTACTGATGCTAAATGTATTTCAGTGCCATGTCAGATTATGCGTCCTCCCCCCTTTCCCTAAACTGGCTTGTTCAAAACAGTAATATTAATAATAATAATAATAAACAAAATGGTTTTAACTTTACATTGCCTTCGTGTGGGTTTATTCTAAAATTCAGGCAACTGATAGACTGTTATTTCCACTTCTCAATAAAGAAGGGATATCTCTCTCACACAAATATCTATGGATGGAAGGGAACAAAATAACACAATGTTAAGGGAGCTCTCTGGAGGAAAACCCCCAATAAATATCTTTTTAACACCTCTGTTTTATCTTACAGAAGATATGTAAATATTCAGGTGGGGAAAGAAGCATTTGTACTTAAAAACAACTTATGTGTTTGGTAATATTTGGGGCTGCATTAACAGTGGCTATGAGATTGAGATTCATTATGTGAAGGAGAAGATAATTTCTCTCTCCTCATTTGTGTCCATCTCTGCACGTGGGCTTCTCATTTATTAAAGCTGAGTAAGTACCCAAGTCCAATTTGACTTTGAATTTCAAGGCCATATAGATTTACTCTGAATTATTAATACCCTACAACTAGTCAATTTATTTGCTGCAAACATTTGGTTTCCGCTGGCTTTTATGTAGACCCTGCTTCAGGAAGAGAGGACATAGAACAAAATACAAACGGGAACTAGACCTTAACAGGGTTTTTTATGTTATGCTAGCATCCCATACGGATTGTTTGGATTTTCGGATTGTTCTACTGAATTTGTTTCCCCTTTTTATTTATCTAAAAAGTTCCACATTATGACTTCAGGCTTTATACAAACATAGTTTAGATTTCACACACACACACACACACACACACACAATTTAGACTGGTAGGATATTTTCCAACATGTTTTCTCTAAATGTGAAGCTCTATTCTAAAATATGTTTTCTTGACAGTAAGTAGCATTTACTTCAATGGGGCTGTGTGCAGTGGACAGGAGCCCCAGCATTATGGGTATTTTATTATTCAAGAAAACCTTTTTAATGAATTCCCCCCACCCCAAAAAAGTGTGTTTTTTAATTTATTGAGGACTTGTTTGAAGTAGGTGCCCACACACAGACAAACCTAAATTGAAGAGGTAGAGTCCTACCATATTTTGCATATCATTCCATACCATTAGGAAACTAAACACATTTTCTACCTTTATATAAATGCATCTACTTGCACAACAACTCTGTTTTGTTTTTTCCTAGAGCAATGTGGCTTCATATTCAAAATATTTTTTTCTGTGACAAATTATTTAAATATGGCTCAAAATAAATTGAGAGTCTTCCCCAGCCTCACTCCAGGAGCAAGTCTGAGCTCATAGTACTACAGCTTGCTTGTTAAAAACAGCCTTGTAGTAGGAATATAAACTTTGATGTTATCAGCATCAATGCTGCATCCAGTTCGGGTTTTACTTCAAAACTCCTGTCATAATGTTTTCTTTCCCAGGAGTTTAGAAAAACACACAGAGAAGCTGAATTTATCAAACTGAGGAAGGCCCATTAAATAGGCATCTGAGCAAATGCAGGATTGGTATTCAAAGGGGAGATGTTGTTACTCAAGCTCTAGTTACTCATATCTTCTGGGAAAGGGGTGGGGAAGAAAAGAAAGGGAAACATGGGGAAACGCCAGTGCTTGTAAGAGAATGATGTTGCAGTATTGCATGACTTCATGACTTCATAACCAAAACACCAGTAAGCTTTGAGAGTTTTCCTATCTTCAAGTTTAAATTAATAAACCTGGCTACTTTTTTATGATCCCTATCTCTACAACAAAGTTTAAAAGTACAGCCAGTTTAAGATGCCTGTTCATTTTCGGTTTTAAGGTGAAAAAGGAATAATTGTATCATTCAAAGGGGAGGGGGAAGATAGCAGAGGGATCTCACCCTACATTTCTCCTTGAATGATGCACAAGGGCTGAACAGCCACATTTGATTAATATATACTGTAGCTTCCTGTATTGTAATGAGTTATAAGAAATAGGCTGCATTAGTATTTTACAGTACGTCTTCATTGATGACTGCTTTTTCAATTTTAATATCAAACAGCACCAAAATAACATGCAAACAAACTGCAGCTACTCCTCAGTTTTAAACATTTTACTTTCACCCTAATACTTGAAAGTTTATGTACTTCAAAGAAAACTTCATAGTTTTAATTTGCTACTGTTATAGTAAAGTAAAAGCTTTAAAAAAACAACTGCAACATTAAGCAAGGTCTAGTTCAAGTCTCCACTATCCCTTAACCTTTTCAGAAAGATGTATTCCCCAAAAAGAAAAAAAAATGAACAGAGAAACAACAAAATAAGTACCCACTAATAGAAATACAGTATACAACTTTGTCTTTTTTCTCCCTGAAGAAAGCACTGTATTTTAGCAATTGCTTTAGTGAAATTTGGTAGACATTTATCTACAATAACACATTTTAGGCGGAAAAGGCACACTCAGTAATCACATTTTAGTATTATAGAAGCTACCTAAGTGCAATTCTTATAGTAGTCATTAACATTGTGAGCAAAAACGGTTTTCTGGGGCTGGGAGGAATGACTTTTATTACCCTTGCATTTAAAGATCATTATAATATGAACAAAGCATTGAGTTGGGAAGCACAACACAAAATATATTATTAAAATATATAGTACCAAGTGGCAATTATGTTCTCTGAATAAGCATGTGCGAACTCTTCAGCCTGCTACAAAGTAATATAAAGCAAATGCAAGAAATCAGCGAGCACCATAAAAAAGTTGAGGTAAAACAAAGGTTTCAATAGACAACACCACTAAACTTTCACACATCCTCTTGCTCTAATGCAGTTTTATTCAAAGCATTTCCCAAGAGGCTTCTGCCCTATGAAGTAATTACCACTGGAACTGGGGTGAATTGTTTTTCATACTTACAAGAGTGCCACTAGCACGAAAACTCCGCAAATTATAAACTCACAAATATGAGAAAACTTGTGTCCAATGGATTTAGAAATTACTAGGTGAAAAATTAAAGGCTTATTGTAATTTGTCACAAAGGTTAGCACAATAGGGGTCAATGATCTCTTACCTTGGGGTCAATTTTCTTAAAACTCGGCTCTTCTTCATCTACCTCAAAATACAGTTCAGAGGCGGTGATGGAAAGTGTGCCCTTCACTACTGCACAAGGGGCCACAAGCTGAGCTGGTGTAGAGAGACTAACAGGACCTACCAAAGGGGAAGAAACAAAACCACAGCCCAACACCTTGTTACCAGTGGTCTCCGCAACAAGCACAAAATGTTGCACAGATATAAGCGTATGTTCTTCTTTTTATTAGATCGCTTTAATCCAATACCACCCTCCACAAAAAGGACTGGATTTATAAATTAAATTCCTATAAGTCCCCAGTCCCCCGCAAGTACACATGTAATGCATTTGCTGCACTTGGGACTGCCAGACATTTGAACAACTACAGCTGCAAACAATGCAAACAATTATGTATGCCATCTAGGTGGCTATTAGATCATCAAGCTTTCTTCTTCCAGAAATTTAGAAATGTTTCAGAACTGAATACCTCATGTTCTAAACAATAATGCAAATGCATAAAAAGGTTGGATGGGAAATATTAGTTTCACATATGTGTGTATGTAATTTGGGGAAAGTGGCAAACCAATTCGACCCAGATTTCCTGATGATTAGCCTATTTAGAAAGTTGCTTATGAGTTCTGTACATGGGTTTTTATTTTCATGCATGGCAGGGATCTATTGTTCAGAAGTTAAATGCTACCCATTGCTAGAGACTGAGACATACAGCATTTGAGAAGTGGCTTCAGCCTGCCTTTTAAATATTTTTCAAGGAATCCACACACAGTGTTAGTGCAGCTTAGGGACTGTGGGAATAAACAGCTGGAGCGTTGGTTTCCAACTGAATGAATTTTTATTGGAATAATCACATCTCCACAGGGTTTATCACAGAGACAGATCAGTGTACTACTCAAAACAATAGGCTGGGTACAGATCTAACAATATGCAGGCCATTATATAAAGCAGAAAAGTGGGTTATATTTGTCACCCAACTCATTAAAAAGCAGGGAACACAGAGACCAGGGAAGGGCATATTTGTCAGCTGTAGGCCTTTGTTTAAAAATACTGTAAACTGCATATGTGACACATTCCCTTTTGCATTAATAAAGTGTGTATAAATGAGGTGCACACGCTTAGGTAATCAATGGGTGAATAACTGCCAAAAAAATTCAGATGAATTGTCATTTCTGTCAATTGTTAGGAGGTGTGATGGTCTTTAATCTTGCATCAATCTCAATGTGTGCCAGTAGCACAATAGAGGAGATGCTCTGCTGAGATCAGAGCAGCTTTGCCCTCTATTCCCAGCGTACAAATACATTGTGTTTGCAGATGGGCATCCAATAGCTGCACTACCTCCATGATTTCCCAAAGCTCATCCCCACAAATGGATGAAATAAGCAGCTATGTGTTCTTTTGCTGTCTCCCTTTGCCCTCTGTACATTAGCATGTAATCCAGGGAAGAAATAACATTTTTTCAATCACTTTCAGACATTCAATTACAGGGCAAGCAGACAGCTGCAGAAGCCAGGGCAGCTCAGGTCCCGCTGAAAACCCCTGACAATTTCAACTTCATTCGTAACCCACACTACTTTATTAGCAAGGATTACTTCTTAATCCTATTGCCATTGTCAAGATTATATAATTAAACTCCCCTTTCACCTCTATTACAGTATGAATGTATTAGCAGAAGCAACAAATGTAGAAGGGGTGGATAAGAGGTGGACATGGATTGGATGCTCTTGCAGGGTCTGTTGAAGAACAGGTTCATTGAGAGCCTCTCTATTATTATGTTGCTGTTTTACTGATTATTGAAGTGCTTTGACAGTAGACTATATTTTCATGTTTAGTTTTTATTCTAAGGCACCAAACAGATGATGCCATAGGTAATAAACTGAAAAAGAGATTTTTAGATTTTTGCACATGAATAAAAATGAATACGCCCCCATTTCCACTTCTTCCAGCAAAACAGAATTTAAAAGAGAGGGATATTCTTCTTTTGGGAGCGGACCAAGTGATATATACTTAGACCCAAAATTCTACACTATTCATTCCCAGATTGCAATCCCAGTCCAGTGAATAGGGGGCTTGGCTATAAAATTCTAAAGCAGAAAAACGTTGTTTCGTTCAGTTTGCAACCAAGCCAATCTATTATGGTAAGAATAACCTGTTTCTCAGTTAAAAAAAAAAAAAAGTAAATGAAGGTTTAGACTATTACACAAAGGAGGCTGGCAGAACAATTAGCTTAAAAGAACACAACTCCAGTTACAGAATGATTGCCTTTGATGCAGAGAGATGTTTTGCTTTTGAACAAATATATAAATACCCTTTATGATTTACTTGTTCAGATTGCCTTCTTGTTCCAATGTGCCGTATAACACTAATGCCAATGAGATGGGAGGGGGGAAGCTTGCATAATCTACTTTTGTACAGGATCTGGTCTCTCATCTCTAAAATCTCTCATATTCTCTCATCTCTAAAATTAATAATTTAAGTGGTGATATAAAGGTCATTTCCCCTATTCAGAAATTTATCTTCATTAATACAGTTATGGGAAAGAGCCACCCGTCCCATGTCTTCCCCAGCTTGCAGAGAAGATGTTGCCAAGGAGGAGTTAAAGGAGTAAGGAGGGGGGGGGACCAAGTCGAAAGGAGCAGGTAATAGACAGCTGAAGTTACCAGTTAAGTTCTCCAGTTCCTTCTCTTCGATGGATGACAAGGTATCATCGTCGCCTTCCAGGAGAATTTCGCTCTCAGAGTTCTGATTTCCTAAAGCCTGACTCTTGATGGACTGCTTTCCTTTAACAAGTACATCTTCATCTGGAGCTGAAATGAAAGAGAAACGCGGCTGTCCATCAACTCGGAGAGGCAACAGTTACGGGGAAAGAAGGTCGGGGAGGGAGGGGGCGAGGAATAACCTTGCTTATTGCACACATGCCGGAGACTCAAGCAAAGAGGGGCTCAGCTGGGAATAAATCCGCCAGCCAGCCGCCTCTAACCCACGCTGGTTGGGAAGCGAGTGAGCCGGCAGAACTACTTGTAAACCGACTAACACAACCAGGACTGGGAGCTTTTAGCCCTACTTACTTGATATTTGAAACAAGCATCCCCCTTCCAGTATTTTTAATTTTTTTACTGCAACAACAAATATTCCTAATAATAATAATAATAATAATAATAATAATAATAATACATCACAACTCACCCTGATAGCAAATTTATACCTCTATAAATGAAATCAAAATGGGGGATTTTAGGAAAAGGGGACGAACTAGTTGGGTGCGTCTCAAGAAACCAAGACTGCAAGTCTATACTTGGCAGCAAGCCCCGTCGGAGTCAGTGGACCTTCTCTTCCGGGGGGGGGGGGGGGAGACATGCATGACCCCAAGTTGTAAAATGTGATCAAGCTTTCTTATGTGGGGAGGAGGGGAAGCGATCCATAAACCAGCAAAGCAAGACTTTTGGCGTAAATCCAGCACCTCTGATTAACTCAGGAAGGAAGGAAGGACTTGGTGCGGTTGGGGTGGGGTCGATTTTTGTTGTTGTTGCCCCAACCAGTTTGGTTTAACTGCTCTATGGCTAGGATTATTCTTTATTCAGGGGGAGCCAATTCAGACCTCGGTGGAGCCCAGGCACAGCAACGCCTTCCACATCACTCCAAACTCACACTGGTTCTCCCGTCTGAGGACTTAATAAAGATTCCCACAGCTGCCTCGGGAGCTTCTCGGGCCGGTCAAGGAGCTGTGGACTCCGCCGGCTGCCAGCTCCTGTGCCTGGAAGGAGCTCCCTTCGCCTTGCTGCCCTCGAAGCCCGAGGACGTGATGGCTTTGTCCGATGGGGGCCCGGCCACACTGCAGCCCCCGCCGCGCCGCGCCCTCTAGGCTAGCTGGCCGGCCACCTCCTCAAGGGACGTCCCTCGCTGCTCTCTGGCTGGGCAGCCACGGGCAAAATGCAGGCCCAGCGAGACCGGACTCCCCAGGCGGCCCCGAGCCACAAACACCCGCTGCCACCAGCCGTGGATGGGCTGCTACAAAGGGCAGGCGAGTAGCGTCCTTGGCGCACTTGCCCGAGGGAAGCCCCTTCGGACGCGCGGGGGCTACAACATGCCTGCGACACAGGGGGCGATCCTGTGCCTTATTTACCCGGGAGTAACCCCACTGCACACAGGTCTGCCTTCGGAGTCAGTATGAGAGGGCGGCGCAGGGGCCGCTTTCTCAAGGGGAAATCGCATAGGGCAGCTTTGGGGGGAACGTGCACCGTTGGCGAAGCTTCCTTTAGGGAATCTTGGAAAGTTCTTTTCTGCGCAATAAACTTGGGAACAGGGGTGCCAACTTGAATAAAAAATGGGGAGGGGCAGTAAGCCTCAGCCCTTATAACTGATCACAAGACGCGGCGCATGCACAGCATTTGAACAGACCATCAACCTTTTGGGAGGGGAGGCTCCCTCAAATGTTTTATTGAGGGGGCGAATGGACCTCGGCCCCTGGGCGTTTGCTCCTACGCTTGAAAAGGTAGGAGAGCTACGTGGCCCAAGGCTGGGGAACCAGATTACGTCTGTCAGCTCTACTCCGAGGGAAGGCGATCGTGTTAGGACGTCGTCCTAGGACCTTCCGTCGCTCGCTTCGCGCTTCGACAGCGAGCAGGATCCAGCAGATCCACACTAAGCCTGTCCTCTTTGAAGCCTAGAAAAGGTGCACCTGCATCACGGCGAGAAGCAGCAAGCCAATCTTTCAGCAGGGCGGCACTGTTTGCCCTGAATGTTTCTCTTGGGGAGGGGGGGAGCGAAGGACAAGCGGGAGAAAAGACCCACACCATGGTCTAGAACTGAGCCAGCCTTTCCAAATTCCATATAATTCTACCCCAAAGCTGAACAGACTTTTTTCTTCTTTTGTCTAGCGCGCATTTTCTACGGAAACTTCGTCCGATAAAAGCTACTTCGAGCAACTCCCTCGGCCGTACCTTTTGTGTCTCTGTGTTGCACAGAGTCAGGCCAACTTTTTCAAATAAGGAAGGGGGATTTGTAGTTCTTCCCCTCCCCCTTTTTTAACCAGAACATGTCTGCACAACAACAAAAAATCAGAGTAGCTGTTTGTATCTCACTATATATATTATATATATATAGGGCTGGTCAAAGTCTTAAGGCAGCAAGAACCGTCGATAATTTTACGAAATCAGCTCCAGGTTGTAGACGCTGAGCTCTTTTATTTATTTTATTTTTAACAGGCGCCGGGGGCTCTAGTGGTCCCTCTCCAATATGCGCTACCGGTTTTGTGTTTTTTTTGGGGGGGGGGGGGAGAGATCGTTAACAATCCTGTGCAGAACGATAAATGCCAGACTGCCACATGATTTGAAATGCTCAGACGGCGACATGGAGAGAGCCAGAGCCCTCTGCCTGTTTACTCAGCACCGCTGAATTCATTGACACTTGCGGGAGAAGCAGCGCGTGCAGGAGGATTCCAGCCTTTTAGAGAGTGCAAGTGAATGATATGTACAGAGAGGCTACCAGGCGCTTCAGCATCGATGGGGACTTTCCCTCGCACCAAGAAAGGAACGAGTCCACTAGACGCACACGCACTCCCTGGAGTACAGACGAATAGATTTGGCTATGCGCGCTCTGGCAGGAGGGGAAGAGGAGGGTAGTTTTTCAACACACACACACACACACAGAGAGAGAGAGAGAGAGAGAGAGAGAGAGAGAGAGAGAGAGAGAGAGAGAGAGAGAGAGAGAGAGAGAGAGAGAGAGAGAGAGAGAGAATTCCCTTCTCTATAGAGGGAGCGCCAACGCCACCCCTCCAGCACAGGAAGTCACTCTAGACTTACACAGAAGCTTGTACCTTCAAAGGATGCGGGAGGTGAACGGAAAGGTTATCAGCGTTAAGAGATCTGTGAATTTTTAAACACTACAGGGGCTCAAGCTAGTGGAGAGTGCTTAAGTTACCAAGGCTGCAATCCTATGGACGCTTAATTAATTGGAAGCCAACCCTGTTCAATCCAGTGCCATTTATGTCGGACTGAACCTACAAGGCTGCAATCTGATCACACTTACCAGGAAAGAAGGCCCAACTGAACCAGGGTCTTACTTCTGTGCAAACGCTTGACAGACTGGGCTGAATTTACAGCAAGCTTGCACTCTCTCATCCCAACAACACAGAATCCAGCATAATCTCAGTCTCTCCAACCAAAACCAGAATATCGTTAATGTAACACATTCTAACCAAGGGTACATGGCAGAAATGCAATGACGACTATCAATATCAACTCTTTAAAAATGCATAAGCCCACTGTGTGTTTATTTATTTGGACTAAATGCATCATGAGTTTCAGGAGAACGCCACACACACTCCTATTCTGTTCCAAACTATGCTATCTTTCTATGTTTAAATGCATTTTCTTCTTATTTTAAACTGACAAGAAGAAACAGATAGGAGGCAGCAATTCACTACTTATCTCACTATTACTCTCCATGTTGCAGCTGTAGAACATAGGAAATGTATTCAGATTACTCAAAAGAGCTGCAAACTTGTGCATAATTTTGGGTAGCCTTAAAAGCAACATATTGGACTATGTCTCCTTTTGGAATCATGCCAAACACATCCTGGCTAGCCAGTTTCAACACGTTGCTCATTACTTTCTGATTATTGCCATACATGGCTTGAGGTTCCAGGGGCTTATTTTTTAAAAAACCTTTAATCTGCAAACATTTACAGAGGAAAGCAATCCCTAGTGGCCATACATAAAGCTTAATTGTCTCTGTAAACATGTGAACATAAATTCCAAGTAAAACTTTACATTAGCACAATAGGCAAACCAACCATTTGGGTACCCAAGAATTCAGTTTTTAAAAGACAGAAGTTTAATCTGCAATAAAAGGCCGTTTTTCATCTCACACATTTTCCTACAAACAAATAGCCTTTAAATTTTATTCATAAATGTTTGTTTACAGTACTGGTCAAAGGGGAAGAGAATTTTACACACACACACACACACACACACACACACACACACACACACACAACACACACAACACACTCTTTTTCTTCATTCGAATGTACCAGTAGATATAACTAAACAAAACTCTGGTTCTGGAATTATTCAATGAGAGTTGAAAAACCTCTTGTCATGGAAAATATGCAGCTGATATTTAGAAAGGTTTTCCTGTAATTAACTCCCCCTTGAGGATTTTAAGCTAGCAGCAGTAAAATTACCTACAGTATTCTAATACACAACATATGCACTAACATTCAATTCTCAGTGGTCTAATAGCTTTCCGAAGAAGAATTTTATTTTTAATTAAAATAAGATGACTACTAGGATAAACTAAAATAAAACAAAACAGATAATGAACATGTTTATAAATTCTGACAACATGTGTCTGTAGCTTGGTACACAATGCACTTTTAAAATCAGCACTTACATGCAGATGTTTGAGAGTTTTACTTTATTCTGTACTTTGGTGATCTTTCTGTCTTAATTACACTAATGTTCTCATTTGAAATTACTGGTATCTATTTCATTTACTTAAAATTCAGTTTGAAAGTCAAAATGGGTCAATTACAGGAATGTTTCTGGTAAAATTTCCATAGGTGTTAATAATTTTCTCTAGCTTTCTTTTGCCAGAATTTCCCAATAATATAACAGAGGATACTCTTATGTAGTCAATTTACTAGGATACTATTATAGGATGTAAAATACACTGGAAATGCATATGCAAGGGTTCACACTTTCCCCACGTCTATAGGCTTGTTGTGGGTAAGTAACACTAGCAGACTGTGTAAGTATTTTGGAATTCACACTGTTACTGCTAAAATTCTCATTTATAGCTGGGTGAAGCAAAAGTATCAACTCATGGCAAGAACTAGTAGGCATCCCATCTAGCATGTTGCATATTTTGCTACTGTACTTTTTCTTTGAACACCAAGCACCAATCGTACCACCATAAGCATTCTTTTAAAGAAATATTGTATATTTCAAACATAGTTCATGCGCACGGAGCTGTTCTTCAAACAAATCTAAGATGTAAAAGAAAACAAGCCTGTGGAGTGCATAAAATTTAGTTCTGATTCTAGATGTGGGTTTAAAATTTATGCCATGCAAATGGATGGCACACACCACAAAATTAGCAACAGGGCCCCCAGTATAATAAATATATTATATATACAACAAGTAGTATGCGTGTCTAAACACAACTATATAATTATTTGCCCAGATATATTTTATTGTTGCACCCACACTCTGTTTATAGATGCATTGTTATAAATACATGCATGATTCTCACTCTCATGAAGGGATGCTGAAGTATGGGAGCAAGGCAACCATTCTAGCCAAGCCAAGTATAAAAAGCATTCTTTAACAAAACAGCTTCTATGTAATTCTGAATAGAAATCTCCCAAAATAAAGTTTTACAAGACATTGGATTAGATCCTATAGTTTGGTCAATGCAGTTTTCATGTGCGGATTTCATGAGTATGAAACAGAAATTTGCGGATTTCATGTGTATGAAACAGGAATTTGGTGACTCCACCTGCAGCCCTCAAACTTGCTTGCGGCAGCTGAAGAACCTATTATAATGCTATGGGATATGGCGTGAAGCAGATACAGAGATACAAGCCACACCCATCGTCCAAAGTGAGCGAAGCAGATACTTGGGATCCAAGCCATAATTTTTGCCATTTGAGATAGCAACAAGCCAAGTCCCTAGTTAGTTCTCTGTGGGGATAAGGGGGGGCAGGTTATAGTTCTGCAGACTTGAATATGCAAGCCTTAGTGTGATCAAGACCTCAGACTACAATGACACGCATAGGAACATGCTACATGTCTTACATGGCACCCAGCACCCTACTACACAACAATATTGCTTGCCAACAACCTGCCTGGTTATCTGACAGGCTGAAAGTTTTGCTGGCGTATCCTATACTAGATCGTCATGTGCAATAGTTGATAGATATTTGAGGGAAACCATAGACCTGAAGCAATTGTACCAATGCATTTCCAAGGTAGAATTATTCAGAACTTACAGGCTTTGGTGTGCAAGTTAGCCCAAGACAGTTGAGTGAGAACTGAGTAATTTATAGGTCAAAACACCCTCTGAATGACAGTGCTTTCACCTGCTGACATAATTGTGGAAATTAATTCTGGCATTTAAGATAGAAAAGTAGTGAAAGATGAGCACATGACTGACATCTGGTGCTTGTATGGGAAGCAGACTTGAAATGACAGGACGGAGTCCTGTATACCGAGGTGCTGAACAAAGCTTGTTCCAGAACCAGGCTGTGATGAAAGCTTAAATTTCTCACAGTTAACAAAACATTTGTGATAATAAGAGAGGGGTTTCCCCCTCTTTTACTTTATACCAGGGAGTGAGCAACTTGAAGGTCACATTAGGTCCAGTATAGGATGTGATTTGGCTACAAGGCAATTTCTTCAAGCCACATTGACCTGCCTGACACCTGATGCCATAAGTGATGTGGGGCTGGTGGACACACAGGTGCATTCTTGGCAAGCAAGGCTTGCTATTGGTGCTCATCACCTGATCAGCAGTGGCAGCAAGCCCTGGCTACAAACTTCTCAAAAAGCAACTCTGCAGTGTAGCTGATTCCTGCCCCAAATGGGCTTGCTATAAGATCCAACCAGCAGATCAGAGTTTACAGCAAGCACTGCTAGGATGATATTCCTTTTTATCGCTGACTTGAAATACAGGCAACCTCCATTTTAGGTGCAAACCGATATGTGTGCGATTTCACACACACACACACAGTGCCGAACCAAACAATATCGGGAAACATAATAAAAGACGTCATTAAAGTGTGGGGCAGGGCAGAGGTAGAATGGGGTGTTTCAATTGCACATGATTTCATGAAAGCATGCAATGTCCTGGAACAGAACCCCTGTACAAATCAGAAGTTGCCTGTAAATTCAATTTTTCCTCTTGATTTTTTTTAATAAGAATTGGTCTTAGTTATTGTATTATATGTTTTGTTTAAATAGCTTTCTAAAGCATTTGAAAATTATATAAATACTGAAAAGTATATATACTGGGGGGGAAATAAATAAGACGTGCTTATTTTCATTATGCTTCTTCCTGCTCTTCCTTCAAACCTTCCACAAAAACTACTACATCAGCAAAATCCTTCCTCACCCACCAACAGGTTCGTCTTTTCTGCAACTCATTTTCTGTTCTGATTATTCCTTATCAATCCCTATTTTCTTTCTCCATCAGTCTTCATCATTTATATACCAATACCAATTTGAGTCTTCCAGCACTCATGTTTATTTAGCCCAAAGTACAACACACATGAGGTACCAGCAGACAGTGTTATAATCCTGACGATTGCAAAATACACAAACAAAAAAGGTAAAGGAAAATATATAAGGGGGAGAACAAACAACCTTGCACCATAATAATGTGGCATGGCCAAGTGAAAAAACAGTGACAAACAAGTGGAAGGGGAGAATAGAATAGAATGGTTGGAGTTGAAGATCAGAGACACCTAGATAGATATGTAGAAAAAGCAATTGTTTACAGAAGAAGTGGGGATTTCCCCGTAAATCTGTTTTGAAATGTCCCCTAGGGATGGAAAAAAGAGTTGCTCATACAAAATCAGAAGTGAGGCTACTGAAATAGTCTGCTCATTCCTACCTACTTCCAGACCCAATGAAGCACTTATTGCATAGCAAAGGGTCACAATCCGTCGGCCTACTTGCAAAGGAGTTGCATTTTTAAATGTTTTTAAATGTTTTCATCTTTGAGCCAACTCTTATTTTTATCAGCACTCTCAAGCACAGGAAACACTCACATGCCAGGAATATGTTGAAACAGTTTGTTGTGGGGCCCCCTACTTGTCCAATACCAAGCTCAAGTCTTTGAACAAGCATTTTTATAGAGCCAAAATGTCACCCATGCAAAAGATGATGGTATCAGCAGATGCAGAGTGACCCTGAAGTTTGCAGAAGTAAAAAAAGTAAAAAATACTGTAAAATAAAAAAGGCAACCAACAACTCTCCCAAAGTAGTCCAATGAGGACTTAACATATTCATGCCCAAAAACTGACTGAGTGTTGAAAAGGGTGAGGGAAACCCTGAAAACTAGGTAGAAGGGAAAATGGAATGAAAATGCTTTAGATAATGTAATAGTGCTGGAGTTCTGCTTCAAAGGCTCACAGCCTATATCAGATAACTGGGTTCTCTGAGTTTCTCCCCCAATATAGTCAGCATTCTTGTCATGGACTGGCTAGATGCAGAGGAGCGATTGGAGGCACCAGCTGGAGAACCCTTAAGAAAGGAAGTCTCAGAGACAGGGGACTGGAGGTAGGATGATGATGAGTGGTCAAGAGGGAGAAGAGGGAGCAAACTGGGAGAAGGTGTCAGAAGCAAATGAGGTAACAGGGTTTAGTGGAAGAGGCTGTGGTAGAAGCAGAGGCTGGAGAGGATGGGAGCCAAGAGGCAGAGAAGAAGCCGGGGGGTCTCCTGCAACCAGTTCCCCTCCCTGCTGGTCTCCCAGAACCAGAAGAGGTATGAAGAGGGTGGAGCAAAAGGAAACAAAGGTGTCAGAGTCTCAGATTACATGGGAAGGACCTGGGGAAGGAGGAGACTTAGGGAGCTGTGGGAAGGCATGGGCCTTCAGTCCTTGCAACTGCCTCAGTGGGGAAATATCTACTGGGAATAACTGCTGTACTCACTAGGCCTGTGCTGTTTTGTTTCATTGAACAAAGAGTTAATTTCACTGAAGCTGGGTGAGTTATTGCTGACCTGCTCCTGTCACCCACTCCTGACAATTCTGTGCCCACTGCTCAATCCTTATTGAGCTGTGATTGGGGTTTCTTTGTCCTTCTGCACATCTTTTGAGCCTGCTGGTGCCTCCCTCTTGTGCACAGGTGGGTCCATTTTGGCTACATAAGTTGCAGCATTCTGATAACTGAGTTGAGCTTATTATTAGTAAATACAGTTGGGGCCTACAATAAAGTCTTGTAGCCTTGAGTTCTTCTGTTTATGAATCTACCTATGTCACTATTAGGTGATTCAAAGGTGGGCAGCTCCACCTATCTGTTAAACTCGGCCTGAGATGGGTAGAGGAAATATTTATTGGTCTGAAGATCTGATATGGTTCCCCACCCCTGAGGTAAGTATGTATGGAACATGATGAAACTGTTTAGAACCCATGAGGAACAAGGCTCCAGTTCAGCTTACGTACCTCACAACACTAACCATTAGCTTTTGTCTCAATACACACATGAACACATGTATCAGCAAGGAAATGAGATATTCGCAAGGCTATTTTTATATTTCATGCAACAAGACTTATATCACCCTGAAAACAAACAGGAACCCTAAATGCTAAAGGGAAGGGAACAGAGTAGACAATACAAACAATTTACTGCAGTTTTGTTGTCAGGTTTCACCGAGTAGCTCAATGTTAACAAATCTTGCAATTTCATTCCTTTTAATATTACAGAAAATCCTATTCTTCCACCTGAACTGTATACCTTTTTATCAAGAACTGATCTGTTAAGAGTTTTCAAAAGGTTTAAGATTGTGGAATGTTATAGTTCTCTCTTTTTTTCAGTTAATGGTGCTGATTTCTACAAGGCACACCAAGTTTAAAACAGATTCTTCCAAAGACTAGTTTCATTGAGTTACAAAATGCAAAAATAAAGTTTGAGCAGTTGCTTTTCCTGACCGACATTTACAAATAACCATTTTGGATGTCCTCCCCCATCTCGGCAACCTGGCCTTTGAAAAATATCCTACAGTCCTTTTTCCCAAGCAATTTAATGTGTGCTTGGGAAGGGCAATTAAATTGTCAGATTTTTTTTTTAATGTTTTAAACTAGAAGGTAGCCTGGAGTATAGTCATGGGGTTGATATTGATTGTCTGAACAGAGAACATTAGTCTTCAGGTATTTACTCTGCCACCTCTGCACCAGAGGCTCTCCTTCAAATCAAATCAATCCCTTGAAGAGATGGCCACTGAAATACATAAATGAGGCTGCAACAGAGCTGATTTTTGCTCTCTAGGCATTACTATGTCATGGTTTCTGATTGTTTTTGAATCTTTTCCACTTCTTCCAATTGTAAACTTTAACAGACTGCATCCTCTTGGGTAGGAGCTATGGGAACTGTCCCTTTCCCATTTGAAATCCATTGTAAAACCCACTACTTAAATGGGAGCAGGATTACAAATACACCTTATTTTGTTTCAATATTTAATCTGTATGGTGTGAATTCTGCCACAATGCAGAACACCAGTTTTAGTAAGAACTACGCTAACTGTGAGATATTGTGTGTGTGTGTGTGTGTGTGTGTATATATATATATATATATATATATATATATATATATATATATATAATAGAATTGTTTCTACTTATTTTTATTCTGGATTTATAAGTAAAGGAGTTTACAAGGTAAACTAATGTAAGCAGAATTTGTAAGTAAAAAGAATCATTCGACAGTGTAACAAAGGAAAACATTCCCCACTGGAAAGTCTATCAGCCTGATCCAGATCCCAGTTCCGCTTAAATACTTGGAATTAAACCAAAGCTTTCCCCCCTTGAACAAAATGGGTATGAATTGGCTTGAATCCAGTTGCTTTGACATAAATGGATTTTGGAATGGAGTGTATATAATTGAAATAGAATGCTCTGTAATTAATTATTAAAAAGAAACCTTAGGACAGAAGAACTAGTCCACCAGGAATGTTGGTGACATCCTAAATGCAGGAACTTAGATTCAAAGGCAGGTCACTAGAATGGTAGTTCAGATCCTATCTCTATAAGATGCCATACTCATTTATT
Source organism: Zootoca vivipara (assembly GCF_963506605.1). Taxonomy (NCBI): domain Eukaryota; kingdom Metazoa; phylum Chordata; class Lepidosauria; order Squamata; family Lacertidae; genus Zootoca; species Zootoca vivipara. The sequence continues at coordinate 38,906,511 of NC_083284.1, forward strand.
ATAAAAGTGCCATTTTAATAGCAATTCTACATTACCATATACTCCACTGTTGTCCCTCTTGTAAAGGTCCTCCATGCACTAAGTTCCAGCATCAGAGGCAGTGTAGAAAAGCACCCCCAGTTAACTGTTTCAGTTTCATGAAACTCCCTTCCTATAGACGTCTGCTAGACACTAGCCTGAATGCACTTTGAAAGGTGCATAACTTCCATTTCAAATGGTCAATTCCTTCCAATTTTTTGCTACACAAACTATATTCATGTATAGAACCCTGCTCCACAATCACAGAAATATCTCTAAAACATTATCCACATACAGCTAGTTCATACGATATTTTCTCCACGCAGATGGAGGCACTGTATGAAAAAAGTATTTTATGAACCTGCTCTGAGACTTTTTCATTTTGCACAAGTTTATTATGGTGCCTGGGTTAAAATTCTGTGCGTGCTGGGAATCTCTAGTTATTAAAGTCACAATGTTTGATTGGTTAATTAATTAACAGATTTTAAAACTTTCATGCAACTCTAAGAATCAGAAAGCAATTTTCTTATTAAAAACCATTATTTTTAATGCAAATTCTTAGAAATACTGCAGATCAGAAACTATATTAAAGAAGACATGTTCCAATGCTAGCTATGAGATACTCTTGTATCATCAAAACAAAGTATCCTTCATGCTTCAGTAACTATTTGGCAACTAATTAATGACTGCCCAGTTGTACAACAGAAATCCACTAGTACAATGGAATTTCTCTCCTCTGCTCTCCAAAACCCACATGCCCCTCTAAATTTATTCCACAGTCCCGTCCCCCCAACCCTACAGAGCAGATTTGAGAGCAAGGGAAGGAGAAGTCCCAATGCAGAAGCCACATTAGAACCCACCCAATGTTTTGCTCACAGGCAAATCAATAATCCAATAAATATAATCAACTAAAACTCATAATGAAACAACTAAGCTTTCTTTAACTATGGTGCAACCTTTTTATTTAGACTTTCAGGCCACCACCTACAGTTCTCTATGTTTATGGTAAAGTAAAGGTAAAGGGACCCCTGACCATTAGGTCCAGTCCTGACCGACTCTGGAATTGCGGCGCTCATCTTGCGTTATTGGCCGAGGGAGCTGGCGTACAGCTTCCAGATCATGTGGCCAGCATGACAAAACCGCTTCTGGCGAACCAGAGCAGCACATGGAAATGCCGTTTACCTTCCCACTGTAGCGGTACCTATTTATCTACTTGCACTTTGACGTGCTTTCAAACTGCTAGGTTGGCAGGAGCTGGGACCGAGCAACGGGAGTTCACCCTGTCACGGGGATTCGAACCGCTGACCTTCTGAGGTACCGCTCTGGCGGGAAGGTAAACGGCCTTTCCGTGCGCTGCTCTGATTCACCAGAAGTGGCTTAATCATGCCGGCCACATGCAGATAAACACCAGCTCCCTCGGCCTATAGAGCGAGATGAGCGCCGCAACCCCGGAGTTGTCCGTGACTGGACCTAACGGTCAGGGGTACCTTTACCTTTACTAAGTGCACACAAGCCTTGAACTCACTTAAGCAGTTTGTTACATCTCAGCTGCTTTATTTTATTTTTTAAATATTCGCTTGTTGTTACTTACACTGAGCCCCAAAAATGAGACAGGGCTAAATAAATAAATAGTTGCCTCAATAGTGTTCTTTACTTTCTCCAATTCAAAAAGCTGAGATCAAAAGACATATTGTAGGGCTAGTACTTTTCTACTCACTCAATCACCTTTGAAGCAAATCACTTATTGGACTGTATTATAACTGGTGCATATGGTTGGCCATTTTCTACAATGACTACAGTAGGAAATGACAGATTGTACAGTACATTATTTTTGTCACCTGTACCATTCTACAGAACTTAGCACATTCCCATCGTATGCAATGTAAGAGTGTTTGTCACATGTGACTATGGCAAACAGTAGTAAAATTTTAGTTTTTAAGACTGTCTGAAAAACAATTTCTGCATTCTTCAGAAGTATTATCCAGTTGGATTATTACTACTATAATATTGCACACTGCATTGCATTTAACAATAAGGAGACAAATGAATATTTAAAATAACTAAAATATTAATTGTTCTTTAATAAGAATGGTTGAAGTATTTAATAAAGTGTGCAATTGACCCACATTAGAAAAGTTGAAATTTAATGTTGGCAGTTAATTACTGCAAATATGAGAAGGCTTACAATTGAAAGTATCAAGCTTTACTAAAACTAAGTCTATGTAGACAAAGACAATGTGCACTCTTAAAGCCTTTAGTGTACAGTAGAACAAAAGGTACAAGCAGTTTCAAAGCAGAAGAAGCATAATTAATTCTACATCTCATTTCTCCCTTTCTTCTTTAGCAGAAGATGAGATGATCTAGGACCATTATTGTGTTTAGATCCCATTATTGACTCTTCCCTGTTTGGTCATTTATTTCAAAGGACTTGCATCATATTTGGCATTATAGCTGCTGACATATTTGAAGACATGAGTGCAAGAGGTTAAGATGCTTGGCCCAGAACAATCTTTTCAAATTATGTTGCCATCCTAGACACCCACACAACACTAACATAATTTCAAATAGAAATTATGTAATATTAAAACAAAGAAAAAATGTGAGTTAAATTGGAAAATGGAGAAGAACTGTTCAATGAGAGTTTGGTAACTTGCTCCCTGCTCCAATATTCACTTCCAAAGTATTTGTAATAAGAAATATTAAATCTCAGCTTTAAACTAATTTTTAGTATAACTTGTTTGATTTGGCTCATTTTTATAGGAAAGCATAGCAAATGGTAATATTGTGTTTTAAAATAATTGCAGATAAATAATTACCTTTAAACATAGTTCTGATAGTATATATTATTCTAATGTATTTCTGATTTGGAGAATACATGTTCTCTGGTTTGCATTACTTCAATTAAGACAAAAAAGAGCTAACATGTAGGAGAATTAAACAGGGTTCCTGAAAATATAGTAAGCTCTGTACACAGTCTTCCTTTTCTGCTGAAATTAATTAAAATAATCAGTGGGGATTTTTTCAAAGGGAAAATATGCCTTGCTCATACTGCTACAGTTCATGTAAGGTAATTTGTCACAAAACCATACCAAGGGAATAAAGGAATCTTCTACCTTTGTCTCAAATCACTGCTAAGTTCAGCCTCCTATGCAAAGGACTCGTACAGGGAGATGCCATTAAGATATAATTAGGTCTTGAAATGCACAGGTCAGGGAAAGAAACTTAAGGGACCTCTGAATGTGAAAGTGTTTCACCTCCTCTCAGATGACTGAAGCTTGAAGCTCCATTGCCATGCACTGTACCTGCTGCTATTGTCAAGAAGCAGATTTTACACTGACCATGGTCTTTGGCTGTTTTTAACGTCGCTTCAGGATGTGTCGATCCAAGGGGGTTACGCACAAATCGTCGCCGGCGCCGCAAGTCATCTTCCCAGTAGTCAAGGCGCCAGAACTCACGAGGACGACTACAATGAAACAGAGGAACCACATATGTTAGCAATTATCAAACAGCATGGTAGCACTGCATTTCTGCATAAAGCTTTCCTTGTTTGCTCTTTTTCTTTTTAAAAAGCACCCTAAGCCCTTTTCTACGATCTTAAAACTTAGGTATGTCCTTGAAAATAACAATATCACCTTCCAGTCTGAGGAACTCCTTTCCCTCTCCCCCCGCCCCATGGAAGGTGAAATGAGCACTAAATACATCATTTTGAAATGAATTGCTGACAGTGTGATCAGTTTCCCCACACTCTAGTGGCATGTGCTCCGATTTCAGCCTCATTTCAGCCTCAGCAGGGCACCTTTCTCAGTGACTGCATTTATAAACCAGAATAGGGAACAGGCTATTATAAATATGGTATAGCATTACCTATATTAATCAAAGTCTGTCCCCCTTCATTTTTCTTCCTAATTTGTGCCTTTTTGCACAAGGTCAGTAAATCATACCACAAATTCTTGGTCAAGAAAGTGTTAACTTTAATGAATACTTCTGTTACATGATTATGCATGTGATAATAAAATATTACTCTGTTTAGATGTGCAGGAATTTAATTAAAATAATCTCTTAAAATATTCATTACTTTTAGCCCCTGAGGCTTAGAACAACACAAGAAAATACATTTCGTTTCCATTTCCTGTTTTTAAATAAACCATTCCAGGAGAGTAAAACAGCAATCTATTTTCAAACAAATCTGATTGGATTTCTGTTTTATGTAGCTGCATGTTTCCATTTAATTAAGAACTACATGTTATGGTGCGCAATATCGAAGGTATACTTTTTTAAATTTACATTTAGAAAAAGGTTCTATCACACTTGCTATTTTCCACATTGTATTATTCAAATATGCATAGATCGTTTTAATATGGCTATATATAAATGCCAGTTCCTATCTTGTTATGTGATCATGAGCGAGTGTGCTGTAAAACTGTATATTAACCATTAAAAACTGCTAAAACAGCAAATTCAGGTGTGTGTTCATACCTATATATGCAAATACATTGTATTATATGTAAAGTAATAAAGCCTACAGGAATAACACTTTCACTAGAGATCTACAGCCAACACCTGCATGTTCCAATTGCAAAATTAGAATTTTATTGATAACAGAATGGCTCCTTCAAGAATGGCTCCTCCAAGAATGGCAAACCAACACTACAAACTATAATCTCATTTCTTTTTCATGAGCTAATAATCATTGTATATCTGACAACTCTGACAAATTAACAGGTCTGATTAATTTATAGATTACAAATGATTGGACACACAATATCTGTATTCCTCTTCTTTAATTATTTAGTCTCCAGAAAGAGAAAATATTTTTTTGTTAGAGTGAATCTAGCTATCTAAAAGAAGAGCTACAAGCCTACTACACAGAGCCATTAATTCTTTTTAAAGTCCACATTAGATAAAAACGCATTGTACAAAAACTAATACATGTAAAATGTGAATTTTCATTAATAAATTCAATTCAGATATTATTTGAATCCATTTTAACTGGATGCTCTGCATTTTTTACTATTTTTAAATACACACAGAATTGAGGGGCTTGTTTTCTGCAGGATTCATATAAGCACAGTTATATGCCTAAGAAAAAGCTACATTTGCTCAAAGCGTGATTAATAACTTAAAATTCTCCATTAGCGATTACAAAAAAGGCAGAACGCAGCTGGCTATGTGTATGCATTTGATAGTCATGGAGCATGGATAGCCACTTCATCATTCTGCCTTCCTTCATTTATCTGTTAAAATTACTATCAAATATCAAGTAGGATAGAGTCGTGAATCACAAACTGCTCCTCATTTTCAGGGGAATGATACAATGAGAGTCTATTCATCAGTATGGCAATCGGCACAAGTAATTAGTCCCTTAGACTGAGATCTCTTGCAAAGCTTATTGTATCCAGTGCCACAAACATATGACAATGAAAAGCTAATGGAGGCTTCTAAAATTTGTTAACTGCTTTGGCCATCAATCCTTCCAGTTCTCTGCACTGCAGTATTATGCAAAGATTGTAAATTATTCATGCCATCCATTCGTCTTTCTGCACTTTTGATTAAATTAAACAATGCTGTTTTTTCTGGCTGTAATTGCAACATGTGAAGCAGCTATGTTAAAAGTAAGTAAAAGTAGATGCAACCATGCAGCAGGACATGAACATTTCTAGAAAATTCACCATCTTTAGTCCCCCAGCCTGCCTCATTAGATGATAGCTCACATTTGCCTTAATTAGTTAATGTATCGCTGAAGTACAGAATGAGTTTTAGGACATCTGCATTAGGAAGAAAAACTGTCCCTGTACACAGAGAATCATTTCTAGAATAGTATAACATTAAAAAATAAATACTTTCATTGGATAAGATTTATTAAATGTTGAACCATGAAAGGGCATATCATGAATTCAGTAGCAGGTCAAGTGTTCTTATGAAAATAAGCAAATCAGTTTCAACAGAAGTTGGACAGTATTTCATGAAACAGCCTCCATGCCCTTTTACTCCATTTGCCACCACAGGAAGACATACAACCTCAATTTTATTTGGACAATTAGATGAGATAAAATTGAACCTCTTGTGTTTACGTGATGATTGTGCATAAAAATAAAAACAGCTAAAATATATGAGTGCTATTAAGTTTTACAAAAAGGTTAGATTAGATATTCAGAATGAAAAAGATATTGTGAAAGACTGTGAATTACTGCCAACTTGTTCTAGAGTTTCTCAGTGTCACATGCCTGCTATGAAATGATGGTCAGGCAACAGACAGCATCAGCACAACACCACTTTACCTGTCTCTCATATCTATGCCTTCTACCTTTGCTCACAACTAAATGTTCAGGACCAACACATTGCTCAATAAAACAGAAAGTACAAACCAGCATGAGACACAAGAGCTTGCACTGGCAAGTAAGTGGGAGTCAGTCACTTCTAGGAAGAGAAGGGAATTTTAAGGGAAAGTAGTGGACAGACACTTGTCAGAGTTGGAAAGGGGTTGGGGAGCTAGGGAAATAAAAGAGGTGGTAGCAAGCAACTTGGTTCGTCACTTCTATGCTTAGCCAATATTTTATATTTATTTATGTATTTATACCCCAATACATTCAATTTTACCTCTCTCATGGTGCTCACAAATAATTCAGAGCAATAAAACAAACACAACCCAACATTTTGGCAACAAATTAAAATATATTAAAACAGTATAACCAAACAACAGAAACAGAGTCAAAACAAAGTCAAGCAATATTGGGCAACAAAAAATGTAAACTAGTCATGAAGTGCATAGATTAGGCCGCTGTTTACTTTGAATCAAGCAAAACTTCTGAGAACAACCCAAGTTATACAAATTGTATACCAAACCAAAGCTAGTATTTCACAGAAGTCAGTACACTCCAAAAACATATTGCTGCTGCAATGCCTAAGCTTCAACTGTTGTAAAAGGTAAAACTCTATCTCTGTGAAGCGCAATTTTGCAAAACAGAAAGCCAGACAGAAAGTACAGTGCAGTAGCCTTAATAAACCACATGCTGTAATGAAAACAGGAGACTAGTCTGGAGCTCATTTCACAAGATGCCTGTTCAAAAGAAAAACATCTCGTGTTTCCTGGGCTGGAGGTTAAATACATCATGCAGGTAAAATGTTTGCTTATGCCTGGTCATGAGTGTGAGTTTTGTGCTGCTGAAGAAAGTGTCTGACTGACAGCTCTAGAAGTTGAAGACTATTAATTATTCTCGTAACAGATTCAGTTATGATTATCATCCAATAAACCTCCAAATGTTACCTTAGGCCTATCTGAAAGTATCTGAAAGTGCCTAAGGGGATGACGAGATGGTAGAGTAGTAGAACATGTGTACTATTCTACAAAGAAGAAGAAGAATAGGAAGAAGAAGAAGAAGAAGAAGAAGAAGAAGAAGAAGAAGAAGAAGAAGAAGAAGAAGAAGAAGAAGAAGAAGAAGAAAAGTCTGTGCTAATTGACTGCAAAACAGAATCCCTTCAAAGCTCAAATGGAGAAAATGGGAATTCTCACTGTGAATTGCTGTTCTCAAGGGATGGCAGAGAACATGAAGTACCTTAGCGATGCTGCCTCCTCTGGAGATGAAAAGCATTGTCAAAACACTACTCAGAGATAGGACACAATTTGGGGGTGGGTGGGAAAGCACCTCCTGGACACCTACTTTGGCTAGAACAGCCTCATTTGGAGGGGGGAGAGGACCATCCCCCAGTTTGGGAGCTGAGACCAAGAAAGGATGGCCAAAGTGGGGTTAGGAATTGGAACAGAAACTACAAGGTGCTCAAATGACCTCTTCTACATGTGCAGCAGCAGAAGCTGTATGGAACTATCCCACCCCAAAGTCCCTGGGACCCAGGGCAGGGAGGAATGCCCTCCTGAATCCAATCCAATAAGATTAGCAATTTACTGGAAGAATTTCTGTTTTCTAACTGACAGGGAATCCCAGATAGCATTAAGTACCTTCAGGATGTAGGTGAGCAGTGCCAACTCAGGGAAACAATCCTGAGAATGAGAGATGTCTTAACTCAGGATCTGCACCTTTCTCCTGAAGTGTGCATTCACTTAGGCAGAAACACTGATTTTATAGCGCTTTGTAAGTGTGCAGACTGATGCCCACATTGGAGCCTTGCATATATCTAGGAATGTGTAGCTTTCCTAAGCAGCTGAACACCAAAGAGAGTAGATGGTGATGCTCACTCAGGGTGACTTCTCCAGTGCCTTGTAAGCCTATACTCTGTAAGGCACCTCAATATGGTGCATGTAGACATGTTCTTCCCCAAGCCCTTAGGATGCCTCATCTCACCCTTTTTAGCCATGGGGAGGTCCTTCTTCTTGACCTTGGTCTCCACCAATATCATCTCCAAAGGCTCCCCAAAGAGCTTGTTGTTGTTGTTTAGTTGTGTCCGACTCTTCATGACCCCATGGACCATAGCACGCCAGGCACTCTTGTCTTCCACTGCCTCCCGCAGTTTGGTCAAACTCATGTTCATAGCTTCGAGAACACTGTCCAACCATCTCATCCTCTGTCGTCCCCTTCTCCTAGTGCCCCCAATCTTTCCCAACATCAGGGTCTTTTCCAAGGAGTCTTCTCTTCTCACGAGAAGAGCTACCCCACGTCAAACTTGGAGCTGCTCAACCTGGCCTGGGACACTAGGTTCTCCTCCCAGTTCCTTAGCCTCCAGGGTGTTTCCTGTCATTCTCCTGGCATCAAGGTGGATGCTAGCCAAACAAAAAGTCGGCCAAAATGATGTAGATGGGACTATCTTCTTTAAACAGTCATTGAGCAGCTTGGGAGTGCTTGCTGCTCCAGCCATCTCCTCTCCTCACACGTACACAGACTAGGTGAGGACCCTATGAGAAAGTGGTTCTGCCTACTTCCACCCCCCAAAAAATATTAGGGAGGTTGTGGATGGATCTTCCAAATCTGCAAAGTCAGTATGTCAATGAAAGCTCCCGGATGAAACAATCACACACACACACACACACACACACACACAGAGAGAGAGAGAGAGAGAGAGAGAGAGAGAGAGAGAGAGAGAGAGAGAGAGAGAGAGAGAGACCCCAGCAGGTAGGCTGCTCCATGCTTCCTCCCTATTGCTGTCCATATCTGGAAATCCCAACCTATTGCACATATCCTGGCACCCTAGCTGGGTATGAAGCCCAGGGCTGCTGGAAAGTTGATGTCTCACATCTTGGTGGGTGGGAGTGGGACTGACCTCACCTGGGGGCAGGGTGCCTGTCTAGAGCTACTGGGCTATGGACTTGGATTAAACAGAGGATTCATCTGGTAGAGCTGCAAAAGGAGAAGCTAGCAGAGTCATTGCAATCCCTTTTCATCTTGCCTTGAACCTTCTCTACTCTTGTCCCTTCTTTGTTTTGTGTCTCCTGTGTGGGGATCTATTTCCCCAGAAATTTTTCTTCCAGTGGGTGTTATTTTGAGCCCAAGCAAGAATAAATGGTGAGGGAGAGAGGAGGTCCTATGCATGTTGTGCTTTAAATGACCCACTCATCCAAATACATCAGCAGCACTATGTATCCCATAATGCATGGTTTATATCACCCCAATATCCAGCTTGGACATAAGCAAAGGACACCTTGAAAGAGTGTGACCAGAGAGGCAGGCAACAGATTTGGTTTGGGCAAGAACAAAAAATACTTTTGCAATGAATGTAAATGCTATATGAATTATGAATTGTATGAATTATCAAAAGTGTTTATTCCAGAAGTTAGATGGCAAAGCTGCTATTCAGCCTGGTACTACTAAAATCAATCACACAATGCCATCATCTGTTAGAAGCAATGATTATTTGTGGAACAAATTCTTGTCTATGGAGAACCACACTTTAATTGTAATTAATTTCCAAGACAAACAGCTGTTAAAATTACAGAAATATTTGAGCACTGCCACAATCACAGTTTTGCCTGAATTTGTTTTGCCCAAGGCAGATTCCTGTACTTCCAAACTGCACTATTGCAAGGTGCATGGTAGGGGGATTTCATAGTCATTTACACTTGTAAAATTGTGTTATGGTAACACCTTTTGAAGACACACTTATTTACAGAGCCATTCCTTTGATCTCTCAACCCAAGCCCCTCATTTAATTAATGTATCCGTTTATTGTGTATTTTAATGATGAATGCTTATATTTAAAGGTTTGGGCAACTTGTTTTTTCTTTTGGTAAGTTCAACAGCAAAAAAAAAAAATGCTGACCTTTATAAGTTTGAAGCAATATACTATGAAGTGTTCAGAATTTTAAAGTCTAAGCATCTTTCCTTTCCCCCCACTGATTTCAGCAACTGAAAACAAAATAAAATTCTAACTGGATCTTAACTACAAGAGAAATAAATGGTCTGCCTGCCCTCCGTTAGCAATGTATTATGCACTTGATTTTAAATTGAAAGATAAAAGTGCTCAAGTTCCAATAAGGCTTTACTTTGAACATAAATCTAGATGAAATAACATCGAGGTATTAGAGGGCATCATGAGATAAAGCATCCTCTTCTATCTCGTGAACTGAAATGTGTTGTGCTTTCATGCAGATAGAGATGGAGAATACTAACTAAAACCTCAGCCATTTATCAAGCAGTGGCCATAAATAAAGTAGAGGCTACCCATCTCTAGACCATCTTAATGGAAATAGAGTGTTTCATGGTATAAAACATTTTGTAAGCTTCACACAATTCTTCTACTGAAGCCTTTAGAGACTATGCAGTTGAATGCAGAACCAACATATAATTATGAGAAAAATAAATTTCCATGCTGTCAAACTAATTTGCATAGAACCTTTCAGGTAGTCAACACAGCATTTATTAATAGGTACCAGGGTAAGCACATTTGGCCTCAATCCAATGAACAGTTAGGCAGGCTTAATCCCATTGATTTCAATGAATTTAAGCAAATTTAACTCTATTTAAGCCATTATGTAGAAACCTTCTTTGCAAAATAATATTGAACCTGCAGTATCTTTTAAAGTGACGTGAAAACAAAGATAAATAAGGCCAGACTGGTTCTCTAGAAAGATTTACTAGAGTACATGCCTGGCAAGAAGAAAAGACAGATCACTTCTTGTTGCTACCTACGGCTTCCAACTCTTTGGATGATTTGCCATCAATCCTGGAAAAAAGGTGATTCACAACCCAGCTATTCTTGTCTTTAGTTTTCACCTTTTAAACTTCATTTAACTTCCATCCCCATGGGTATAAATACTCAGCATCAAACTTCAAGCTTCACACATCTTGTAGGCAAGAAAACATGTAATGAAAATTACTATCATAATGAACAAGGAAGACAGAGTAATCCCTTTTTTTGGTGCAACAGATTGGACACACTAGTTTTGGAAGATTCTGTGGTGAAAATTTAAGCAGCCAAATTATATATATAAAAAAATAACCAGTACATTGCTTGTACTTTAAGTCCCTTCTGTGTGCAGCACCCATACACGTGTAGTGCAAGACTATTCGATCTGAATCATCTATGCAGCTGTGATATGAAGAAATGTTCCGCAGCTGGATCAGGTGAAAGGCCCATCTAGCCCAGCATCCTGTTCTCACAGTGGCCAACAAGGCGCCTATTGGAATCCCACAAGCAGGGACTGAGCTCCCAACAGCACTCCTCTGCTTGGGATTCCCAGGAACTGGTATTCAGAGGCATAATGCCTCCTACAGTGGCTAGAACATGGCTACAGTGGCTAGACACTATTGATAGTCTTGGTCCTCTTTTATAGCCATCCAAGTTGATGGTCATTACTACATGTGTTGCCTGAAGAATTACCTTTTTTCTGTCCGGAATGTTCCCATGTTTACCTTCTTTGAATTGCCCTGAATTCTAGTATTATGAAAGACAGAGGGGAAACATATCCACTTTCTCCATACCACAGAATGACTCCCCACCCTATTCACTTTGTTTTTCCTAAATTAAAAGCCCCAAATGTTGTAATCTTTTTCTCATAGGGCACTTGCTGCTCCCCCCCTTGTTCTTTTAGTTGCGCTTTTCTGAACATATTCCAGCTCCATAATATATTTCAGGATTATTTTGCCCTAATTTGCATCACTTTACACTTGCTTATACTGGATTGCATTTCCTATTTTACTGCCCATTCGCTCAGTGTGGAGAGAAGTACCTCATAATCCCATCTTTTTTTAACCACCCAGAACAATTTGATATCATCAGCAAACTTTGCTACCTGAATGCTCACCCCTAACTCTAGATGTCATGAACAAATTATAAAGCACAGTAAAGATTCCTGGGGACTCCACTTCCTGCATCATTCCACAGGGAGAACTATCCATTTATTCATATTGATTTTGGGGGTGAAGGGAAGAATACCAAAAGGAAGAAGTCACTCAGACAGAGGGCTTTCCCCCTGAAGCTGGGGCCACACTTTCCTTTTTCAAGCCCTAATACAGTCCCCATCCACAATTGTAAAACTAGTTCAAAAGCAATGGCTACATGTTGTAGTGATTAATTCTTTGTGCATTCATTTTATATGCATAAGGCATTTTTAAATCTGTGAGTCTGTTACAAGGTGTGCTTGTGTACTGCAAACACCCTCTGCAAACAAGTAGTCAAGCTACTTGGTACACCCATTGAAGAAATTTGCTGGGAAGCAAACACAACCTTAGAATATATATATATTTCACAAAGCATACAAATTACACAAAGATTTGATAATCACATCCATTACTTGCATCATGTCCATACAGATGGAAAGAATAGTACATAACCTTCTCTTTAATATTCCAGTTTTTTTATGACTATTCCTTTTCCAAGAGCCTAGGTTTCCTTCTTGCAGCTGTTCTTCCTGAGAGGGCTATATCCACTTATAGTCATCTAGCAGCAGCCATTGCATCAGGCTGCAACAGAGGGCAAGGAGGGAAGCAGGGCTATTCTATCCACTCCTCTGAGAGAACAGAAATTTCAGGTCTTCTCCCTCATTTGTCACATAGCTGGTTGCTGTAAGAACTTTGTGTTAGGAACTGGTGCCTGAGTTGTTTGTTTTTTTCTTCCTCCTCCTCCATTCCTTTTCCTCCTTTTTGTGTTGTGCTTTTAGACTGGTAGCCTGAGGGAAGAAACTGACTATGGTAGCTTTTTTAATCTTTAAGCTTCTCTGGGAGCCTTTTTAGCTGAAAAGTAGTGTAGCTGGAGAGTGGTGTAAAAACATCTATGAATAAACAAATACATGTATACCATGGGTATGCAAACTAAGGCCTGGGGGCTGGATCCAGCCTAATCACCTTCTAAATCGGGCCCACGCATGGTCCCGGAATCAGCGTGTTTTTACATGAGTAGAATGTGTGCTTTTATTTAAAATGCATCTCTGGGTTATTTGTGGGGCCTGCCTTGTTTTTTTACATGAGTAGAATGTGTGCTTTTATTTAAAATGCATCTCTGGGTTATTTGTGGGGCATAGGAATTCATTCATTATTATTTTTTTCCAAATATAGTCCAGCCCCCCCCACAAGGTCTGAGGGACAGTAGACCAGCCCCCTGCTGAAAAAGTTTGCTGACCCCTGATGTATACATTTATCTGACTCTTCAGTTTGCCATCTCCCCACCAAGTACAGAGTCAGCTTTATTACGATGCAGGAGCATAATGTGAGAAGCTACTCTATAATGATACCAATTTGCGGCTGAACTATGAAACTGTACACTTTTAAAGGTGCCATGGATTTGAAGATCTGGCCCAATTAAAATCTGATTTATAATTATGTGAAGATTTCAGTAACATACACGTGTGTGTGTGTGTGTGTGTGTGTGTGTGTGAGAGAGAGAGAGAGAGAGAGAGAGAGAGAGAGAGAGAGAGAGAGTATATATATATATTCATATATAAGAGTAAACAACTTCCTGCATTTGAATATATGAGTCATAGTTCTTTATAGCATGTGAACCCCTTAGAAGCTATTCATTATTCATGTCTACTTCCTAAGTATTAGACTTTTCCTTAAGGAATTACAACACATAATCCACAAATCCATAGACAAATGTTTCCTTTATAAGCGGACATACACCACAGATCAGTGGAGAGAAATGTGAGGGAGCACAACTCCAGAACTTCTTTCAGAACAGGAGAGATGGTGTCGTTTGGTGGAGCACCTGAGTTCAGGGTACCATGCACTGGTGTCGAGAACTCCATGTTTTCCTCTCAGCACAACAACCCTATGCTTTTTTTAAAAAAATAATAATAATGGTTCGGGGTGCACAAAAACATTGACACCATGGCATTCTTCTTATAATATTTATTATAATGACAAATGGGGGCTTGGGGACCACAAAAACATGGAGCATATGGAGGGACCACGTATGCAGTGGATTGAAAGGACCATTCATTAGCTGCCCCTGCTTTAGGTACTCAATATTGACAAAGAGCAAATGGGTGATGGACACTCATGCTGCCATGGCTGATGCTTCCAAGCAATACTTAAGTATTGTGGGTTGTTTGTTGCCAAAAAAAAATCTCCTTCAGGAGCTCTACTCTGCTGTCTGCAATAACCATCAAAGATGGCAAGGTTGCTCTAAATCAGGGATCCCCAGAGGGCCGCAGTTTGGGGGTGCCTGTTCTAAATGCATATACTTAAGGAATCTGAAAGCAATTTTACTTGTATCACCTGGAGTGAAAGAGAAGCAACACGCCCCATGCGGAGCAACTTTCAGGGCTTATTCAAAACACACCTTTTCATGTGTCCTCAACCCAGCCTCTTACAAAGAAAAGGAAATGCTAGAAAGTGAAATAAAAACAGATAAACAAACCTCTGATGATATCTACAAAAACCCTTGTTTCTAGTCACCATCCAATTCAGAAGATTGTACTGTATTCTAAATCACGTGGAAGCAGCACCAACCCAGGTGAAGAGAGTTGCTCTTTTTTCTGTAAATACACTTAAGTTAAAACCTAGAAGGAGTCCTCCTTCTGGGAAATTATGGGAAACTTGAATGAAATCCATATAACCTTGGGCATGCTGCCTGGTACTCAAAGGAGAGGATTTATCTCTTCTAGCACTAAATTGGGGGGGGGGGGGTTTGACCATTTTTATTGAAGATTTTCGTAGATATATTATTTGAACACCTAATAATATGGGTACATGTTATGACCACATCCCACTGTAAAAAGGGGAAGTTATTATTTTAAAGTGAAACAGCACATTTCTACTGGATGTCAGCTATCGTTATTGCAGCAATCCACACAAAGTACAGACGCCGAATGTTGCCTCCCCATGAAAATAGGCACAATTATAAGACATCTGTTAAAAGTTTGGATTGTATGTCTTGCCCTATTATCACACAGCAATCATGCGCCAAAGGTAGAGTTGTAACTCAGATTCTGAGTTGTACTGTTCAATTGCCTCAATCAGAACACGGTCCCTTTCCTCACAGCCGTCCCCTCAGGCCGCTCATTATGTACTTGGAAAATTATGATCAAGTGATGCATGGATTTTACAAACTTCCACCTCATTTGCTATAAATGTTCAGTCAATTTCCTGAACATTATCTATTCTGTGCATTGAATAAACCAGAGATCTTTCACAAGAATGGTGCATTGTCAGATAACCGAAATCTATCACAAGTTGTAGAGTTTATGCCATAGACCAACTGGGTAACAAAGCTGAATTTAAATGTTTGAATTCGGAATTCAATGCTAAAATCTATTAATTTGCACCGAGACATAGCCTCCTTACTCAGAATTTAAAACTAGTTCACAACATTAATAGCAAGCAATTAATAAAAAGCAAGCAAAACAACTTCCTCCTCTTCTCACACAACAGGTAAACCTTCTCTCTCTCCTCAAGCATGGCTATTTCAAGCATTCTCTTCATGAGATATCTATCACCAATTAGCATCTATTCTTCCCTGCCCACGTTGCTCCAATTGGCAATGTCATACACAAATTAGAAGTATGGCCAAGAAAAACAGATTCAGTCAATTAGGCAGTGTGAAATTTAAAGCTTTAAGTATAAGGGTGTCTACATTAAGCTGAGACAACACAGGTTTAAGAAACAAATAGTTTACTAAGATGAAAAAATAATGAGTTTTAAGGAAGAGATATTAGAGGGGGGGAATCTACAGAAATATTCCATTTGGAGCAACTCCCCCCGCCCCCGCCGCCCATGAATAAACACAGCCCTCAACCCCTGGTCCACAGAAACTCTAAAACTCAACCACCTTTCAGTGGACTCCATACTCACAAGTAGCCCTTTGCTCCTTTAAACTTCTGTTAATGCACTGAGATTGCGTTCTATGTTGGCTTCTGATATGGACTCCCCTTGTCAATCATGTGCCCATTCCCTCCGAGTACAGGCTAAAGGAAGGAAGTTTGATGCTTTAAAATTCCGAACCACCACCACCACCCCCAGAGAGAGAGATGTGCCATTCTGTGCATAAGAAATGGCAGATGCTTATGCCTTGGGGCATTCTCTAGGATTACAAAGTTAACCCTATACTCCACACATGAACAAACCAGACAAAAAAGCATCCACTTGCCAGATGTGGTAGGATATGCAAGATATACATTTCCATAATATACACAAGCATATAAACCAGCAGTCCAGGACTATAAGTTCAGTTGCTCCACTTGCATCATTGCTGCTTAACGTAGATTTCACAATTGGTAGATCAGTAACATAATGGTGAGAATAATGCTCTCTTTACAGTGAATGCAGATATTAGAAGAACTTGGTCAATTAGATTTTAATCAGAGTCATACTCCTAGAAAGGAAGTTAACATCAGGGAAAAGAACAATACACCATTAATCCATTAGGTATGCAGCATATTTCCTTGACTGTATTTATCTGAAATATGAACTTTAATGGTTACATATGCTTATTGTACATACGCAGTCCACCTTAATAACAACATGCCACTATAAACACAAATGACAAAATTATTGGTATGAAACCCGATCTTCTGCTACAAAAATATCAGGCCAACAGTGTGCATTTTAAGCATCACGCACCATTAAAATTTACTCCTGGTTGAAGTATCAACCCAGAGACTATAACTTGGCATAAGAGGGATGGTTTTCATCTAAACTGGCACCCAGTTTATAGAGAATAATGTTCCTAGACTTTTAAATGAAATACATGTGTGAAGCTGTAAGAGTAAGCAACAAATCACAGCAACAAACAGCTAAGTATTATTACACCAGTGCTTTTCATAATACCGTCCAGCCTCTACAATTAATCCTTGCAAGTCTGCACAGCTTCCAATCCCCTTCCATAAAGGTCTCCCGATTACAAGGTATGATCAACATATACTGATTAAAGTAATTTTAGCAGTGACATTTCTCTCAATATTATGTTGCATCATTCATAGCAATCCTTGTACAATATGATTTTTTCATAGTGGACCACCTAAAATGTAGCACACCACCTACACCGACCTTCTTCAACCTTGAGTCCTCAGATGTTGTTGAACTACTGATCCATCACTCCTAATCACTGGCCAGACTGGCAGGAGATGATCGGCATTGCAGACCAACAACAACTCATGAGTCTGTGACTGAAAACTGCCACTTTTGAGAAGTGTGGGCGATGAGTCCCTTAGCTTTCTATGAGCAACAAATCTAGCATCATGCTAATTGTATTTTTGCCCTTTCTTGGAGTTATAGTTGCTCAACTGTTTTTCCTAGTAGGCTTAGTGGGGCTAGTATTGAATTTTGGAGATTTAGAGAAAGTACAACTGGTACTTTCTTGAAGTGTTGATATCTACAGCATTATGGAGGTCTCTGGACTGACTCCACCATGATCATGAGGCAGGAACAAAGACTCTTTGGGAAAGTGGGCTGTTCCCAATCACTTTTGCAGACTCACCAAGCTCAAATAGTAACCAGAGCCGCAAGGAGTAAAGAAATAACAGATGCCCACTTTCCCCTTAAATATTTAACTTAAATAATTGTCAACAGGCTGTAGAACATGTAAGAAAATTAGAGGCATGTTGCAGTCCATGTTAGGGAATGGTTCCAGTGACCCAATGATGCTGTATAGATCTACACTTCAGGAGAGTGCCAATTGTACTGGCATCATGGGGCCCCTGGATTGGGATGCATCAGAGGTTACCCAATTAGGGCGGGTCCAAAGTGCAACTTGAGCTAGCATTGGAGGGCCTGCTGTAGGATCCTGGGGCCAAAGGAGTAATACATATCAACTGAGTAATACAGATCCATCTTATAGTGCCTTGTAGAGGTGTTGGGGGTGGATTGACATCAGTTGCTAGTGACCCTATCAGAACTTCCTTGATTTGTTATGTAATTTCAGGTGATTAAATGAACACTTGTGGATACTGGGGGAGGCGGTTGTGGCAAGGTAGCTTCCAATCCAGCAGGTGGTGAGGGAGGAGGATAAGCTGCCTCCTGAAAACCTACAAATTCATCCTCCACCTCTGAGGAGGGGAAGTAAAAGGCTTGGGTGAAAGCTGGATGGTTACGGTCTGGGGCTCCTCCCAAGGGAGAGCTAAGAACTGCTTGGTCTGCTGGGGTCCACAGGGAAAGTGAAGGCTTAGATCAGGCATCCCCAAACTGTGGCTCTCCAGATGTCTCAGCCTACAACTCCCACGATCCCTAGCTAACAGGACCCGTGGTCGGGGAAGATGGGAATTGTAGTCCAAAACATCTGGAGGGCCGAAGTTTGGGGATGCCTGGCTTAGATCTTACCAGCCCTCTTGGAAATGAGTGATCCTTGCTTCCCTCTTGCAGTTATCCAATTACATCTGTGCTGCTGCGTTAGAAGCTTTAGGCGCCTCAGTGTGCTTCCTCTTTCATTTTGCCTTGTGAGATTTCCAGGAGGTCTACAGCACTGGAAGCTAATGGATTCTGTGGGCTCCATGCTCAGTCACCCAATGGGCGTGTGCAGGTAGCAGATTGGTCCTGTGCTCAACCACTGAGAAAATGGCAGTGGTTGGGAGCTATAATGGCCACAAGATTTTGACTTGTTCCAGGAGCCGTAAAACAGGAAGCACCAGTCCCAGAAGGACACAGGGTCCTAAAGTGGCTCTAGTTTCAGAGATAAATCCAAAGAAGGCAGTAATCCCTCACAAAGTGGTCAGCCATGAGGAGAAAGGTTTTTTTGTATTTTGTTTTAAAATAACCTGGGGGAGGGAGTGAAGAAGTATCTTTTTTGGTCTTTCTTTATTTGAAGGATAGTAAAAGTAAAAGGAAAGGAGTAAAAGAAAAGGAGTGCTCACTAGAAGGACAGATCCTGAAGCTACTGATACTATTGTGCATTTTCACATTTTCTTTTCGAACTAACTGTGCCACAATATGATTATTTTTATTTCTATATACTGCTATTTCATTAATTAAGAAAACATTAAAGTTTATTTAATTACTAGTCTTTGGGTCTGATATTTTCAGAAAAGGATTCCCAATAATAAATTTTCCAATTTTGTTTATTTCTTTTTTATGTTCTTGCTCAGCGTTCTTTGAAGTAACTCTTCAAAGCTACAGTATCAAGTGGAATGCAGCATTAAGGATTTTACGACACTATGCTATTTGAGCATTTATTGTTTTGCTGAGAAATTGAAATCAGAAGGATTTAGCTTTTTTCTTTTTATTTTCTATTCTTTTTTCTAATTTAGGTTAACTTAGTACCCCAACACATCATAAATTTGAAATATGCCACTTTTAATCTTAACACAGAGACAAAATAATGCATTTTATACTTAAACATGATCAAGGAAAAAAAATTAACATTCTTTATCATTTCCCAACAGAGACAGTTAATACTCTGAGACCACATTAATAGAATCTTTCTGCCATTGTAGAAAGTTTGATAGCACTCTTATTTCAATGTCTGAATTTTTCTCCTTTTTTGACAAAGACAAATGATTGCCATCAATCAAGATCCAATCTGGTATACAGAGAGTCAGGCAAATGCATCACTCTTTACGGTTTTTCCTGCTATTTGTGCAAGCTTTTCACCATATTATTTTATAGAATGATCAAAAAAGCAGCCATAAGATAGATCATTCACACCCACCGTAAAATTAACTTTCATGAATAATGAGAGTTTTAAACCTCAGATAATGTATATGTTATACAGCAGGTATTTCAAGAGTTCATTTCTGGCTGGAGATTATGTAAATGATACTATATGACCTTTATCATTACAAACAGGACATGCAAAGCACATATTATTTCATACATCATTCTAAACAAGTCAGTTCCTAAAGAAGAAACAGTCATTTATAATGTTCATGGTGAAGTGTTAAGGTTACAAGAAAATGATATGAAGTACAGTGATCCTTTATACTTCTCCTCCCCTTAACCTGTTACTTATGCCCTCTAAAACATACTAAGAGTAACTGCATGTAGTTATTAAAAATCAGTCTCATAGCACACCTTAATCAACGTTGCCATCATAAAAGGGGTATCTCCTGTTTTGAAGATTATGTGTATTTCTGACTTCAAGCATTTGCATTTTGCAAGAAGACAGCAAACTAAATATATTTAAACATGCCTATCTTTATCAGGCTTATCACTGGACACTAACCTTTCCCAACCTGGTGCCCTCAGATGTCTCGGATTACACCTCCTATCAGCCACAGCCAGCATGGCTGTATTGGCTCAGGAGCTGTAGCCTAAGATGTCTTGAGAGCACCAGGTTGGCAAAGGTTGCTATATTCTGCTTGTGCTCTCAAATCTTGCCAATGCCAGTTCTTCAATCTTTAAATCAGAGCACTTAATGGAAATCATATTGGTCAACACCTATTCAAAACAATCCAACAAATACCCATTGTTTTTAAGAGCCCTTACTAACTAGCTCCAATGTCCTTCATGTCAGCACTCTAGCATAAACAGTAAATGGAACCTGTGTAGGAGAAGTGACAGTGGTTCATAGTGTCGGGTGGTCAATGGCTTCCTGGTTACAGTTAGCCAGACATCCCCAAACTTGGCCCTCCAGATGTTTTGAGACTACAATTCCCATCATCCTTGACCACTGGTCCTGTTAGCTAGGGATGATGGGAGTTGTAGTCCCAAAACATCTGGAGGGCTGAGTTTGGGGGTGCATGAAGTTAGCAATACTGCTGGGGAAAGGACAATATTTGTCTTCCATCATTGCTAACCCAAGGAACTCAGCAACCAGAGGAAGCACCTCAATACTGCACCTGTATATATATCCCTTTAAACAGGACTACTGCTGTTAGCATTTACTCCTACAAACAAACAAACAAACAAACAGTGATGTCTGAATACTTATGGCGGTGGCTCAAAAGCTGAGGCAGGGACACAACGGACAGGAGGCCCAGAAGATGTGTGTAAGGTCAAAGAGAAACTTTACATTCCACTGCAAATTTTGCTGGAAACTGTATAGGCCTGAATCAGAGTGAATGAAGTAACATTTAATCCAGATATCATGTAGGTTCTCTTGGTAAGCTCTACGATGATTCTGGAAAGTGGTTTGTAACTTGTCCTCTGTGGGTGAATGCCACTTTAAAGTGCAGGCATCTAGCTTGGAAAAGCTTTTTAGTTATAGACTTTACTCTGGATGCCCAACTGTCATTAGTGGCTAAAGGTACGTTTGCCTGTTTGTGCACAGACAGCCCAGACACAGTTATCCAGCCTCTCTCTGGTAACATCTAGCACTGAGTACTTAAATGCACTATACAACCTTAGAAAATAGTTTGGAAATTTGAAATGCTTCATAACATGGCTGTGAGATTGTTTAAGCTTTGATCACATCACATCTGACCAAAGTTGCTGGTTTGTTTCTGAGTTCAATTCAATGTGCTTAGTGTAACAGGGAAGCCACAAAGGGCTGAACACAAGGATAACTGAAAGAAGAACTCATACCATACAGACTGTTTGACCACCAGGATGACTCTCCACTCCGTAGCAAAGTGAGGGCGGGGGCAGCCAGGGCCATCTCACTGGTGGTGCCTCATATTGGAACTCACTGCCACAATAGATCTGTTAATATCTAGGTTTCTGTACTGAAATATACTCTACATCGGGTTGCTTTTGAAGATGGTCTGTGGTTTCATTCAAGTACCAAATTAAAAACATCTTGTTTAACAAGGTTTAACAACTGACCTCATCTTACATAGGAATCTGTGTTTGTACACACTTACATAAAATGGGCTGCTTATTTATTCCTAATAGATTTATCTTGCTTTTCCAAAAGCTCAAATGATTTGAACTTACCAACAACATTCATATAATACTTTGCTCATAGGCATGTGTCACAGTAAAGGATTTTGAAAGGACTGCATCTGCATTAGACTAATAACTTCTCTTTCTTTTGCTATAACACTGAATATTATATATTTTTCCAAGTAGAAATGAACAGCCCATCAAATTAAGATATGCAGTAATAGGATTATATTTTAGCCCATGTACCTCATATCCAAGCCCAATATGTTTTCATGTCTCTTTCATTGTCTTTAGTTTAATGATGAAAAGAGTGAAAAACACAGGAAGGAAATTATAACAATCACTGCAATTCTACTGTAGCAAATACCACGGTCAACTGAAGTATACGTTAAAGGTTAGCAAGGTCAGAATGAAATACTGCATAATTTATCAGATTAAGAAAAATCATTCTGAAAGTACAGAGTTATGTATGGCATTAGACCAACAATACTGCCTAACAAGCAAACACTACTAACATTTGTTCAGCTATGACTGATGTCACCCATTTGCTAACTATATCAGTAAATGTTAAACTGCTTGAATCTCATAGCTGTGGAAGAAATTTAAAGCATCTTGTCACCCAAGTTCCATACTTGGTCCCACTCCTCACCATGCTTGGAGGAGGGATTGAAGAAAGTATAGTTCACTCTAGTCTAGCCTATGCCTTATCCCACACCTCAACAGTGAAAGTATGAGTCTAATTGCTCTGCTGGGACATACAGACATGCAATGAACATACATTGGCTTACTTCACAATGCTGCTTCCCCAAATCAATCTGCCCCTTATCAGGAGCAGCTAATTTAGCTTTCCAAATGTTGCTGGCCCCCGACGCTAATCAGCTATAGCCAGTATAGTCAATAGTTAGGGAAGATGGGAGTTGCAGTCCAGAATATCTGAAGGCCCCAAAGTTTTCCAGTTCTGCCCTAAATGTCTTAGACCAGATACCTAAAACAGTACCTGTGCAATATCCAGCAGCACAAATTTTAAAGGTCCTCTGCCAATGCATTTTCCCAAGTGCCTTTCCTAATCAGAAGGTAGGCCAACATCAACTAGGAGTTGGATTTCATCTGCAGTGGTACCTTCAGTTATGAATTTCCCTCCCAAAGGTTCAATGTCTTGCACCAATGGTCTTACCTTGAGCTCTCTAGAATGGCTACCTTTGCTTCCTTTATTTTTTATTTTTGCTTAAAAATGCATATAGGAGTATACTACTGTATATATAGGTAAAGGTAAAGGGCCCCCAGGTGGTTAAGTCTAGTCAAAGGTGACTATAGGGTTGCGACGCTCATCTCACTTCAGGCCAAGGGAGCCTGTGTTTGTCCACAGACAGCTTTCCGAGTCATGTGACCAGCATGATTAAACTGCTTCTTGCACAACAGAATACCGTGATGAGTGCCAGAGGGCATGGAAACACCGTTTATCTTCCGGCTGCAGCAGTACCTATTTATCTACTTGCACTGGTATACTTTTGAACTGCTAGGTTGGCAGAGGCTGGGACAGAGCAACAGGAGCTCAACCCGTCACAAGGATTCGAACCGCCGACCTTCTGATTGGCAAGCCCAAGAGGCTCAAGTGATTTAGGCCACAGTGCCACCCGCTCCCCTACTGTATATATAGCAAAGGTCAACAATGTGAGAGTGCTTGGGGGGCAGGGGCTTCCATCTTCAGGGATATTACACAAGTATCACCAATGGGCAGGTGGGAGAAGGGGGAAGCAACAGGGAGGAGAAAATACAGGGAGGAAGACAAGCCCATTATTAGACACACGCATAATTCCCCCCCCCATTTTGTTCTTAACATTGCTGTATTTTCTTCTGTGTTAAATAATAAACTGATTTATCAGAGAAAAGAGGTGCATAAAAAAATTGGTTTCTCTTTCCCTCCTACTTTTTAAAAAATAAGAACAACCCAATTGTACATAGCCGCCACTTCTAATATCTTCCTTCATCGGCAAAGACCAGGTCATGGGCAGTGCTTAGTTTCCTAGCAACTTCCTTGCCGGCACAAAAGTAATAAAGGAAAACACAAATGCAGGAAGTAGAAAAGAATGATGGGTTCACAGTTCTGTCTTCCAGCTACAAAAACAAAAACCACCACAAAGAAATGCAAGCGAAGTAATAGGAAATGTGCTTACGAATTGGAGCAGGGGAGGCTAGGGACTTAAAAAATAACGGAAGACAGTTCAAGGGGGACCCAAAGGATTATGAATTGCAGCCAAAAACTGAAAGGGAGATTAGTGGAGAAACATGCCAGAACGACAGCATTTGCAATGAGCTGCAACAGAAGCAAGAGAAAGAGAAGTGCACGTCCCTGAGCATCACTATGTAGCTGCCTGAAAAGAAAACCAGCCTCATTCAGGTGGGATTTCCTCCCCTCAGATAAAAATGACAGTACCAGCACAATCTGATTTCTGTATAAAAGGGCACTTAGAGATAAAGAAGCAAAGGAGAAACATCTGCTCAACATGCAGCAGACTACTGTACTGTAACTAGGGAAAGGTAGAGTATTCAGAAAAGGGACAAGAGGGCAACTAACAACCACCAACATTGCTATACAGTATGCCTGTTGCTCTTTTCCTAATCAATGCGAAAAAGTAACACCCAGCATGCTTGGTGCAGCAAATAGATATATTTTGTTCCAACAGTTCTAGTCGAAAATATTAATTCTGTCAAGTCTTTATTGTTCTATAAATTAGAAGAGTAGCACTGTAACTTCTTAAAGTAGAATGCTACTAGATATTACTTATATGTATACAATAGCAGATCGTGTGATTTCTGTTCACTTGTTCAAAGAGAAAAACAGCAACTACTCCGACCAGTTCTTATATGCCAGTTTTGGATTACAATCTGCTTAATTCATAGAAATGGAGTTAACAAGTTGCTGCATCTATAGGTACTAAAACTTAAGGGTAGACTACTTCTAATACCCATTTCTGCATCTTGCCATTGATAGACCTGTCACAACTAAGCTGTCTAATCTTTTTTGGGGGAAATCTATTCATTACAAACTGTTGCACACAAATAGGAGACAGACACTAGATGGAACCACTGAACTGACCTCGGTAAAGGTAAAGGTAAAGGACCCCTGGACGGTTAAGTCCAGTCAAAGGTGACTATGGGTTGCGGCACTCATCTCACTTCAGGCCGAGGGAGCCGGCATTTGTCCACAGACAGCTTTCTGGGCCAGCATGACTAAACTGCTTCTGGTGCAACGGAACAGCGTGATAGAAGTCAGAGCACAAGGAAACACCGTTTAACTTCCCACCGCAGCTGTACCTATTTATCTACTTGTACTGATATGCTTTCAAACAGCTAGGTTGGCAGAAGCTGGGACAGAGCAATGGGAGCTCACCCCCAGGGCCGTCTTGAGCAGATCGCGCGCCCTGGTGCTGAGGGGCAGAGATCGCTCCGCCGCCCGCCCCGCCCTCGCAGGGCGCAATTGGTTTCCGCACGGCTTCGCCGCGCGGCGCCCTCCTTGCCAGGCCGGCGCCCAGCTTACCAGCCCCCCGCCATGGTGCACTGCGCCACCGGGGGGCTATGTAGAGCCGGCCCTGCTCACCCCATTGCGTGGATTCGAACTGCGGACCTTCTGATGTGGTTTAGACCACAGCGCCACTCGCTCCCTGATCTCAATGAGGCTAAGATTTCAGGTGAACCCATGTCTAATGGGAAGGTAGACAATGCAGTGTTACATCTTTCCTTAAGCAGCTTGTGGTTCTATCCCATCTTCTGAAAAGGTTTGGGAAGGTCTATTGCATTCCTTTCTGGTAACTTTGGAAGGCAAAATAAACACGAACAAGCACTCCACTTTGCACTCTCGCGCAAGTTGCAGTACCTTTGCAGCAGTTGCCCCTAAGGCAGACCTAACTGCAAAATATTGCATGCAAATCATTCTCAAAACTGATTTCTATTCTGCTTTGTTTTTGTTTCTTGGGAGGCTCTCAGAATTAGATTTTTTTTAAAAAAAATGTGTTTCTTGCTTGTGAACAGTCACCAGACTGCTGCTATGGAGGAATTTATTTAAAATTTTATAAAGTGTACTCTCTGCACCCAGAGTCACCTGAAGTGAATCTAGTTTATAGGTGTTCACGTTTAGACCTCTGTATGTCACTTGACAGTTACCCTCATATATTTTTACTGCTTTAAGTGCTCCTCATGCTAGGTTTCCCTTCTCTGATTTCTTTGCCCCAACTGCTTATGGTGAACAATAAGGTAGATATTTTCAACAGTGATCAATCTCCACTTTATCTCCGTATGCAGGATCACTTTACCATCATTTCTTGAGACACATTTCATAAAACTAATCAAGAGGTGGTTTCCGGCTCTCTCGATGCAGCATGGTTTAGTTGCTACTGTTGTTACTGCTGCTGCTGGCCTTTGCCCCACTCTATTACATTTCTTTTAGTGTAAAGTATATAGTGAACTACTGCAGTCCATTTGGTTTTCCGAACAAGCCATATACTGCTCCACTATCAAATTTAACTTATACTGTCCACATTGCTCTGTGAACTGAGTCAAGCTGGAAACAGGATTTTTAATTAAGGTACATAAAAATCACCACTCATGTCCTAGTGACTTTAGAACATCTTATATCACTTAATAACCTCTCTGGTTTTGCTTAAGAACAAGAGAGCAATTTAGGTTTTTTGTTTACCACAAATATGCTTCCCTTTACTAAGTGAAAGAAAAACCAGTAGTACAATATGGGGCATTCAGTTTCCTTTGTATGTTAGAAGTGGCATTGGCTCCATGAGACACCACTTTGCTAAAACGTTCTCTCAGATTTCTAACAAAGACCTAATAGAGAGAAAAGCATATCTTCATTACCACACAATAATGCAAATTTACAATCAATGCAGCTACTGCATCTTCCTGTGACAGTTTACTACTGCTTATTAGAAGTCAAAAGAAAAATACTGTACATCTAACACCAATAAATCTGACTAATCAAAGCTATAATCCTTCCAAAAATCATTAGGACTGGAGGAAAGGCTAAAGGAAAAAATAGCATGTCTATTATTACGGTGACTAAATGGGATTAGTCAAACCTCAGGAGAAAAAGTTATGAATTAAGTGAAGTATGAATGCTAAGAAAATTTGTGGGAAGGGAAATGCAAATGGTTTCCTAATTATCTGCGGCCTATTAACATGCAATCCTGATTACTTGCAATTAAAGTCCCCTTAAATGTTATGACAAAAATTCATTGAAACGTAGAAAATTATCTGCTAATTATTGCACTGTAATGAGCAAGCTTAATGTGTATTTTCACTACAAGCTCAATAAATTACCAAAATATTGTACAAAATACTGCCTGAAATTGAACTTAAGAATGCAACATGCTGGTTCTTATTACGTTAAAGAATCCCACAGGACGTGGGGATGCCAGCATGCCCTTAAAGTAAAGTTATTTTTACATCCTGTACTCACGTAGTGCTCAGCAGACCTGTCATAGCACGCTGCTGATGGCTCCAACTCCATACCCTTATAGACAGTTCTCAAAAGTGGATTAACAACTTCAAAAGGCTCTGCTGGCCAGGTTCTTGAGAGTGCAATGGTAGTGACAAAATTAAGCTTATTTGCCCTATAAAGTCTCTTCCCCACCTCGGGGGGAGGAGATGTTGTGGGCGCCACGAGGCCTTCACGTGGGGGGGGGAATGGTTAGCATTCCCCCCCAGCCCATTGGTCATCTCCCTGCCGCGGCACGCCCCTAGCACAGCCAATTAGGTCGCTCTGGGGGGCGCGGCTCGCCTATTTGAACAAGAGCGCGGCAGGGACTCTGCCTTGCTTCTTCTGGATTCAACAACTGCGTTTCTCCCACCCACCTCCCCCACGTAGGCAGGGTTTCTTCGTGACAGTGCTATGGACTACGGTTGGTCGCCTATTGGGGCCTGGTAGGAGTTTTTCCCACTTGGCAAATTGGCTCAGGCCTTGTGGTTTTCGCCTACCTCGTAGCTACTCGTCACAACTTGGGTTTGGGCGATAGGCATTGGATTATCTCGTGAAGGTACAGGTGTGGGGGGGAGGTTGCGGCCATCACCTCCCCCAAAATGTGGAAAGGTACTCTCTTAAGGAGTCCGGGAGCGTTGCCAAGTCCGAAGCCGTGGTAGGTGAGGGCCAGAGGGCACGCCCCTAGCGGTGGCCCCAGGATGAGCTCCTAGTTGATGTGCATCGCAGGACTCATCCAACGGTGGTTAACCTTTCACAGACTGCCAGCAGAGCGGGCTGGAGTCAGATATAGTCGGTTAGATCCAATGCCTAGGCCAATACCCCTCTACATCCGTAATCAATAAAGTTGTGGCCTTCTATGCCCATTAACCTTATGCAATGTGTCTAGTGTTTTTATTTCTCGGGGAGGCATCGGGGTATCGCCACACAATCACACCTCAACACTATACAGTACGAGGAAGGCAGTGAGATTACAAACCTCCTCCCATAACATTTACTCGCTGCTCCAGATCTAGATTGAAGAGCCCAGCTTTTTTCATGTGTAGGTTCTGTGATGTATTGAGGCAATACCATGGTTGTTCTGGTGGCCATGAAGTTCTGAGCAGGCCCAGACAAGATGGTCCCAGTATGAATGTTGAAGTCTCTCAGCACAACAGTCTAGGAGGTTTCAAACACCATACCTGTGATCACCTCAGCCAGCCTGTGTATGGAGATTGCAGTGGGGAGGGCCTGTGACCCAACACCATGTAGATTTCCACAAACTAAGACCCCAGCCTATGTGGTTTCCTGGTGAGGAAGATTGTTTTCTTATGAATGGTGGAGATTGCTCTCCCCCTTGGACTTTTGATTGTGTGCTGATAAATGTGTGTGCTGATAAATACTAAAGCTTGGTCACCCAGGTCTTTATAATGCAAGTTAAAATAAAGGAAATATGATATTTTAACTTCCAGAAGATTGGTTTAAAAAACATGTAGCTTGGGAAACTTGAAAGCTTTAGAGTATTACAATACATTTTGGTCGGACAAAACACTACAGAAATAGTCACAGCATGAGTCAGCCAGTCCAAGGCATCCTTCAGAAAAGTTGCTGCAATGTGCACATGAGAATTAAAGGCATCCCAGTTTACCTTAATGTTGGAAAGGATTCAGTATATGCAGAGATTCATTGATACTGAAGATGAATGGGAAGCTCCTGGTTGCACAGGAAGCCCACTAAACTTTGTATCAAAGCCACGGTGATTGTTGCATTCATGATAGTACTTATTAAGACAAGACCACAAAACATTAAAAAAAGTTTATTTTTAAAATAGTGTTTGCCAGACCTGTGATGCACAGTGGACATATGGTTATGATATTTTGTTCTCTGAAACCAAGGAAAAATAAAAGCATACTAGGGTAGGTGATCATAAAAAGTATAACAGTTTTTCCCAAGTTGTTCTTCTAGTTATTTTTGAAACCCTTATTTCTAGGATCTAATGTTTTATGTGCCATTATTTTGCTTTTACTACACAGAGAAGAGCTGGCTTCCAAAGATAAAGGAGACTTTTGGTAAATGGTGAAGGTAAAGAAATAAATGACCCACTTGGTTAGTGTGTAATTACACTGGCTGAGATTGTAACAATCTATCACATGAGCGAGGATGACACCACTCTAAAGGGTTAGTCAAAGGAGATAGCCTTTGACTAACTACTGGACACATACGATCGATAATTCTCAGATATTGTTCTCTCAAAAAAACAATTGAGTTCTAAAAAAGTTTGAAAATAGCATCTCCCCCTCCCTCTCAGATACTGATCAGAGACTCATCTTGACCTTATTCTGGAAAGGCAACCCTTTCTTCAAAAGGTATGTGGATCACATAAATCTTCTGATCCCCTGGAAAGCTCTTAAGTAGAGGCATTTGCTTGAGATGATTCGTTTTTAGGGATATTTGCTCCATTTTTCACATATTTGGTGTGATATTGCAACAAAAACAGCCTATTACTAGGTTGCATTCCTCAATGCTTCCTCAGTGCATTGTATTCCTTAAGTACAAGTCATTATTTGTTGTCTATATCTTGGCATTTCTGCCTATGCATTGCAATGTAATGGAGAAAGTAGCAAACATGTGCATGGAGAAGGGAAACATTAGAATTTAATTTTATGTATGTATGTATTTTGCATACTGAAATGACAGTGAACTTGAATGATGGAAATGGCAATATCTTGTAAACAAGCTAGTTTACTTGATTTGAATTTGAACAAGGTTATTGAACAACTTCCCTTTGTGAGAAAAATGTACAAAATAGAAGAATTTTGACAGACACGTCATTTAATTACGGTTTAAAATTAGTTGAAATCTTACGGGCAAAATTAAAGCTTTTATGCTCCCTGCATTTTTTAGCCTACAGGATTACAAAGGCTCTTTTGTTTATATGACCTATAGTACAGCTGTTAAATAACAACAAAGGTACTGCTGCTAGTTTAAACAATTTGGAATTTTTGAAAAATCAGATGGCGGGCACCTGTATATTAGCAGAGAGAAAATTAGGCTTGTATCTTCTCAGTAAGACAGCAAGCTAGAATATGTTTCATTTCTTTGGGGGGAGTAAGCATAAATTTGGACAAGCAGATGTAAACAGAAGAAGCTAAAGAGAATTCTGTCATAAAATTACTGACTGCAGCCTGTATATGGCACAAAAGGTGGTAGATGCTTCTCCCCACCATGAATTCCAAATAACACATGAGGTGGGGGCACTGTTATACAGTGGTTCCTCTCCTTCCTCCTGGGCCGTGTTCAGAAAGTGGTGGTGGGGGATGAGTGTTCAGACCCCTGGGCTCTCACTTGTGGGGTGCCTCAGGGTTCTGTCCTCTCCCCCATGCTTTTTAACAACTACATGCAGCCGCTGGGAGAGATCATCACGGGGTTTGGGCTGGGTACTCATCAGTATGCCTCATCAGTATACCTTTGAAGGTGACCCGGAAACTACAACTAATCCAGAATGCGGCAGCTAGACTGGTGACTGGGAGCAGCCGCCGAGACCACATAACACCGGTCTTGAAAGATCTACATTGGCTCCCAGTACGTTTCCGAGCACAATTCAAAGTGTTGGTGCTGACCTTTAAAGCCCTAAATGGCCTCGGTCCCGTATACCTGAAGGAGCGTCTCCACCTCCATCATTCTGACCAGACACTGAGGTCCAGCACCGAGGGCCTTCTGGCAGTTCCCTCGTTGCGAGAAGCCAAGTTGCAGGGAACTAGGCAGAGGGCCTTCTCGGTGGTGGCGCCTGCGCTGTGGAACGCCCTCCCAACAGATGTCAAAAAGGAAAACAACTACCAGACTTTTAGGAGACATCTGAAGGCAGCCCTGTTCAGGGAGGCTTTTAATGTTTAATAGATTATTGTGTTTTATTTTTCTGTTGGAAGCCGCCCAGAGTGGCTGGGGAGACTTGGCCAGATGGGCGGGGTATAAATAATAAATTATTATTATTATTATTATTATTATTATTATTATTATTATTATTCATACTGATGCCCTATAGCATGAAAGGCCTGCTTACATAACTTCTCCTCTGAACTTAGTCAAGGTAGAAAAATGATGGCATGAGTGGGATCTTGCCAGAAGAATGAAGCAAATATCTCATTTAATTTGTTTCCACTGGATTACGCATGCACCATCTGCAGACTTCAAACCAACAGAGCATCAGATCTATGACACAGAAGGTGTCCTGCAGGATCCAGCCAGTGGTTCATCAAATAGGACATTAGTCTTCCACTGGTAGTTCAGGACCCACTACTAGGTCATGGTTTAATCCAAGTGGGTCATAATAGCAGCACTACCGTGTTTCTCATATTATAAGACACGTCTTATATTTATTTTTTCCTCAAAAAAACACACTATGGCTTATTTTCAAGGGATGTCTTTTTTTTTCCTCCTCCTCTTGCCGCGGCCGGCATTGCTGCTGCGCCTATCACTATGTCTTATTTTCGGGGTATGGCTTATATTCCTTGAATGCTTAAAAATCCTGCTATGGCTTATTTTATGGGTATGTCTTAAAATATGAGAAACAGGGTACTACCATACAAATAAATGGCAAAAATTAAGAGAATGGGTCCCCAAATGCATATTGGGGTGAAAGATGGGTCCCAGGTCTAAAAAGGCTGATGACTACTAGGGAATGGTCCAAACTCCTTCTGATTAATTTTAAGACATACCGGTACTGATTTGTTCTTTAAAATAGATACTAGAAGAAGCCTCTTTACAAGTGAGGCAAAACCACACCACCAAATACTTAACAGATTTCAGTATGCTGACGAATGCAGCATGATGAGATAAGCACTAGGGAGTCATTTAAGCGGTCAATCTATGGATGCAACTGTTCCCAGGTCAATTCTAAGTCTATAATACGATGCCATACTGCAAGCTCTGTGAACAATTTCTATTGTCTTACAAAGCAGTATGAATCAACTTGACCCAAGCTGCGGAGCACACATTAGGAAGCATCTTGAGCATTATTCTACATATTTACCAGTCTTATTATCTTGTTGTATAGACTGCAGTCATTGGCAGCACATACCAAATCAAAATGATTCCAGCCAGCTTTGTGTTTTCTATGGAATTCAGATATAAAGTGTCTCAGTTAAAACAAAAGCAGACTCAGTTTTTGCTAGCATGCACAGCAAAGAAGGTGCAAAGAAGGTGCCAGGACTAGCTTTCTAAAATACTTATTGTGTTATAATCTGAGATGTTGCCAGACTACAGCTCTAATAATTCCTCATACTTGCCCATGCTGACTTAGGTCACCTTATACAGTCACAAGCCATTGGTCCATCTAGGTCAAAATTATCTACATTGACTGCCAGCAGCTCTCTAGAGTTTAAGACATGTCTCTTTCTCAGTCCTACCTGGAGATTGAACCCAGGACCTTCTGCATGCAAATACTCTACCACCAACCTTATGGGTTTATGAGAGTCCAGTCATCAACATCTTGAAGGTTACTGGTTCACCACCCATGAAAGCTAAGGCCTGTGCCTTGAGTAATTATCAGGTTACTCTGGACCAGTGCTTCTCAAACTTGGGTTTCAGCTGCTGTTGGACTACAACTATCATAGTCTCTAGTTAGTAGAACCAGTGGCCAGGGATGGTGGAAATTGTAGTCCAACCATAGCTGGGAACCCAAGTTTGAGAAACACTGCTCTAGACAGACAAGATGGAAACGTGGAAGCTGTCCACACACACACACACACACACACCTCATTCCATGCCCTCCATCAATGATTATAGCTGCCAGCTGCTCCTATGAACCTGAAAAGATGGCAGAGGAGACAGAGGCAGCCTAGAGGGATGTGTTTTGGCACCCCCCTTGCCTGGCATGCAGGCATAAGTTCTCTCACATCAATATGCCCACCTGCTACTATAGCCTCTCCCTGGGTTGCACATTAGGTAAAGGAAGCACTTCAATATTGCTGCCTTTTCCACATCCACTGCATGTCATAAAAGAGCTGAGTGGAAGCAGCCACAATCATTTTACTTTGAAAGCTTTCCTGACACAGAAAAGCTCTACTTCCTACTGCCATGTAGCCCTGCACGAAAAGAAAGAATCTGTAGCCTCCCATTTTTTCCCTCTTGACATTCAAGTAAGGAAATGTGAAAATCTTGATCCCTCCTCTTTGTGTATGGATCCTTGGGGGGGAGGGGGAGAGAAAAATGAAACATATCTTTCAAGTGCTTTGCACCAAGCAAAAAGTTTACAGTTCCTACAAGATGAGATAATAGGTGAGATAGCTGCTAGCTTTGTTCACACATGTGAAACATTTATTTGTTTGATTAGTATTTGATTAAAAAAGAAACAAATAGTGAGTCTCCATAGCCATGGTGTCAAGTCTGAGCTTGAACTCAGGGGCAACTAGTTCCATCGAAACAGTGATATCAGAAGCAGTAGTCCTGGAATCCAACCTGGTCCCCAGCAGAACCTCCAGACTGCTAACATGAAGCCTTCAGAGTCTGTGCCCTCAGAACATACACTACACAACATGATACAACACTCACACCTCTACATTGGCCTGTCAAACACAGGCAACCAATCTGGAGGGAACTCTCAGAAAGAAGAGAGTGGTAGGTTCTACCCATTAAAGGCCTCCCAACTCTCAAGGAATAAGCAGTCTGTGGGGTGGAGACATAAAGTCTTCAGTCAAGTTCCAGTTACCCATGACTCTACAAGTATTGGACTGCCGCTTTTTCTTTTAAAGTGGTGGAGGGCAAATAAAGTTTATTGGAAGGAAAGAGGGTGGCTCATCATTCTTTGATCAGGCTGTGCAAACATATCACACCAGAGAGTTTTGACCCGACTGAGCTACAGCTCAGAACCACTGCTGGGCCTCGCATTCGGACTCCAGGAGCATGAGCACATAACCCTCCCGGACTGGGCCTTTCACGTTGCAGATGACTGAACGGCTGGTGTCATCCATGAATTCCACATGGACCTGGGTACACTGCTCCTGCAAGCCTGTCTGGCCCAGCACTTTGGTGACTCGGGCCAGCTTGATGCACACGGCTTGTGCCCATGGCGGAGGTGAAGGCGGAAGTAAAGGCAAATATATTACAATGCAGACATGCTATACATCAGTAGCCTCTAACCTTTTCTGGTCTGGGATGCACCTTTAGTTTCAACCTGCAACAGGGGGTCCCACACTTAAGAACATAAGAAGAGCCCTCTGTTTGCCCTGTTACTTTCTCCCAGGAAAACCTTTGATTTAGCACTGAATCAGAACAAATGGCAATTGGGATTTCCGTGGATTGCTGTTTGTTCCAATTTGGTGCTGAAGATCGGGTTTTCCAGGTGAAAGACGTGGGCCAAAAATGAAACCACTTGGACCCATACTTCGAAAGCACAGGACAAGCGGGGATCCAGTTGTCTAGGCAAGGGACAAGTGGAAGTGTGGATCAACCCATAGACACCGAAAGGTCAAGGAGCGTTCCCACACTGCCACTCTCTGGAACTGACAAGGCAGGCTGGACTGCAACCACCATA